>NC_140585.1:463080087-463750087 GCF_964204655.1 Triturus cristatus
AAAGAAAGGAAGCGAGAGAGGGAAGAGCGAGAGAGGGGGAAGAGCGAGAGAGGGGGAAGAGCGAGAGAGGGGAAGAGCGAGAGAGAGGGAAGAGCGAGAGAGAGGGAAGAGCGAGAGAGAGGGAAGAGCGAGGAGAGGGAAGAGCGAGATTAAGGGAAGAGCGAGTGACAGCGAGCGAGAGACCACCGCCCCGCGCATCCCTGACCAAATAATTACCTGCTCCCACTGGAGTGTCTACCAGTGGGCAGTCCACGTGGCCTTTAAAGCTCCAGGGCCCGGTCCCTTCACCATGGCTTGGAGCACATTAGGTGGACCCGCTCCATGGCCCAGCAGATCCCATACATGTCGCGGAGTCCTGAGTCATCAATGGCAGCTTCTGGTGCCGCTAACACTGTGCAACGCAAGTCAGCGCCACATGGTGGTAGGCCGCTGACGGCCATACAACTTAGGGTGCGACTAACCCTGTGCAACTCAAGTGTGTGCCACGTGGTGGTAGGCCCGTGACAGCCATACAGCTCAGGGTGCGACTAACACTCTGCGCAACCTTTCATGGACTCTTTATGATTTAGACCCGTGGAGCGTCTGCCATCCAGTCACCACCGGCAATAAAGGATGTGACGTTGTCGATCCATTATATTTGCGTGGTCACATGGCCTGTGACGCATGTGCTGGATGGGTGTGGTGTGTGTGCAAACCTGCCGTCAGGGAGTGGCCGTGACATGTTGACAACTAGACCACTGACCTACACACCAACATAGAGTACGCCTGCTTCAGGTAGCTATGTGGCGCCAACGTTGGAACGTAATTGGAGTGGCATGGTGTACGACGGAACAGGGCAGGTATAGCCAAAATGACTCTGGGGCTCTGGGCGTGGTTCAGTACATGTCCGGATTAGGAAGTGACTAATGCGTGTGTCCCCATTGAAGTGTTTACGGCACCAGAAACACAATAGGCTAGGTAGCATACTGTGACTGGCATCCCATTAGATGAGCAGCATTGACGTAAGGTGAATCACTGTCTCTACATCCTTCCACATATTCATACATAAATTAGGTAAGACATAACACAGCAGTGCGTCACTGGATGTTTATTGCACATCCAGTGGAGTTTAGCAGCTGGAACGGTAGAGGGACAGGACAAGCACACTTCACAATATGGGCTCGTGGAGGGCGAACCAGAATCCATCCAGGGATGACCGGTACCGCGGAACAGGAAGGGTACAGTCCCCAGTGAGGTCACCATGTCATTGGAAATTGAAGAGGATATGGCAGGCCATGTCGCGGACCAAGGTGAGTGCATCAGAGTGTAACGTGGGACAATGGAAGGTCGTGGGCCCATGTGTGGCACCAAGGATAAACAGGCCCAGGTGGCGGAAATGAATGGTAGTGCCTTCTTCTGATCTCAAACCCATCCACGTCCTCGTATGTGTGCACTGCCCCACCTGTGGGTTTTTCTGTACCAGTTGTGGGACTGTGTGCCAATGACACATCAGTGGACGGTGATGGACTGTCTTCCGCACTGTGTGCCACTGACACTTCAGGGGGTGCAGTGGATGCGCCTGCCGCACTGTGAGGCACTAACACACCAGGGGGCAGAGATGTGAAGGGTGTGGGGCAGCAGCATTCATCTGTGCCATGCCTAGTGGCAGCAATGCCATGATGAGGATCTGAAAGACATGGTAGATCCCAGCTACATTTCATGTTCAGCAGTGGGTGCCATACTTTACGCCTCCATCCACAGCATGTCCTCCATGATCCTCTGCATGTGTGGTAGGTCACGGCATTTAAACAAACTTTGAAATTCACTGAAAAAAACATAGGTTTAAGACACGTTATAGTTAGAAATTAGCATTTAAAAAGACTTAGAAATTCACTGAAAAAAACCATAGGTTTCAGACATGTTATAGTTAGTTGGACATTTCACTCGTACAAAACCATAGAAATTCCCCTGTTATAGTTAGTTCAGCTAACTAGAACTCGCGCACCCGCAATGCACTGCTGATGACGTCACATATTGCATCATTCAAGACATGGTCAGTGACATCACTGATGACCTCACTGATGACATCTCAATGGCATACCACCCGTTATCCATGCGGACATCAGACTATAAGATATTAATCAGAATTCTGGTGACTCGGCTCTTGCCCCATATGGTAGACTTGGTTCATCGTGATCAGGCGGGTTTTATTCCAACTAGAAACACAGCCGTTAATATACGGCGCCTCCTCCGCATATTGGATGCAGATCAGAGACTCCCAGTGCTGTGGTACTGTCGGTGGACATAGGAAAGGCCTTTGATAGCCTGGAGTGGCCGTATCTGTACCACACTATGCGTGTATTTGGCCTTGGGGAGGCCTTTGTGGGGAGGATGGGATTATTGTTTCGGGATGCGTTAGCTAGGGTGCGGACAGGGTTAACTATATCCTCCCCTTGTGCAGTAGGTCGAGGAACGCGACAGGGCTGCCCACTGTCCCCGCTGTTTGCATTTGCTATTGACGAACCGTTGGCTGTATAGGCTAGGTTGGGGCGCCATTATCAGGGCCTGACCCTGCGGGGCATTGAACAATATATATCCCTGTATGTGGATGATCTATAAAATTTTGGGGCCAACACGGGGGTGGGCACTGGAAGGAGTGACATACCTACTGCGGGTGTTCGGAGAAATGTCGGGATTGGGGGTTAATTGGGAGAAGACTTGTCTCTTCCCGGTGGTTCCAATAGCGGGAGGTCCTGATCGAGTGGCGGGAATTCGGTGGGAACTATCGTGTCTGCCCTATCTTGGGACCAAGATTTATCATTCCCCTGCTGATCTGCTGGAATGGAGCATGGGAAGGGCCCTACGTGGGCTGTGTGGGAATATGACTTTTTGGAGTGCTCTGCCGCTTTCGTTAGCCGGAAGGCTGGCGCTCCTGAAGATCGTGGCGCTCCCCCGCCTGCTACATCATTTTCGGACATTGCCAATTTGGATACCTAGGGGAGATCTTTAGGCAGATTAGGTCAATGGTTAGCGGCTTATTATGGGGAAATGGCAGGAAACGGGTAGCATTACCTACCATGATGAGACCCAGAGTGGACGGGGAGCTAGCGGTGCCAGATTTTGAACTTTATTATCTGGTGGCCCAGCTGCAGTGGCTAACACAAGCAGTGGCTTGAGAATTTCGGGGCCCAGAGGGCCAAGAGGGTCGGTGAATATTATGGCATGTACTCTCATTTACTGTTTTACAACATCCCTTGCACCTTGGGTTGCTCACTGCTGAGGAGCGGACATTACGACAATGTTGGAATCAGAGCCACCACAGAGTCAACGTCAGTCGCCCATATGCACCGGAGATTCCCCTGGACATGTGCACTGCCCTCCCAAATGGGGGGGAGGGGGGATTGGACGGCACTAGCAGACTGGGAAACAGTGGGAATCCAGGTCATGGGGGATTTGTATGAAGATGGGGTGCTACTACCTTTTCAAACATTACAGGAAAGGTATGATCTGCCGCAAGGGGACGATTTGCTGCATGCAGCCCTGATCTCAGCTATACAGCGCCACTGAAAGGAAGGGCTCTCAGAGCCCCAACCCTCTATGACGTGTATCACATGTGGTGATGGCTGAACAGACGTTTAAGGCACTTACATGTCTATAGGCGCTTGAGCACAGAAGGCCTGCGCCCATTGACGGAGTTACGAGGAAAATGGGAGGTGGATTTTGGGAACGAAATACTGGACGCAACGTGGGCTCAATTGATCCGAAGGGCCTGGAAGAGCACACTGAATGCTAGGTTTCAATTAATACATTTCTTTATATTGCATAGGGCTTTTTTAACCCCAGCCAGAATCAATCGATATTTCAGGATGGATACTGCCCAGTGTCCTCGCTGCAGCCTAGAGGGGGTAGAGTTACCTCATATGCTGTGGACTTGTGGACAATTGGGAACATATTGGAAGGAAGTAGTCAAACTGCTTTGTGGCATTACAGAGCGCCGAATAGACACTGACATGGGTAGCTGTATCTCACACACCTCTAAGACAAAAATCACAAGCAAGTTTCTAGACCTAGGCTTACTGCTGGCTAAGAGAGAGATCACGGCCCAATGGAAGTCGCGACGGAGGCCTACGATAGGGAAGTGGAAATTGAAGTTACTCAAATGGGCCAAAAGTGAGAGTACAGTTAGATTGCAGCAGGCTATACGTAATAGTAACGAGAAGGCGCTGGAGGCAGCCAGGGCGTGGGAAGCCTTAGTGGTAGCACTTCAGATACCTGAAACTGACTCGGAGGTGGGACCTACTGAGGTGACTCCAGAGGGTTCCCCTTGATCGGACCTGGAGTAGGAAAAGTAGTAGGGGCCTTGTCCGGTGATGAGTGAATGTGATAACGTGAAATGCATGGCGAAGTGTAGGTATGGTCCCCAAGATATCCCGAAACGAGATTTTTAATACCTGATGTACATATTGGATTCTGAGATTGGAAGATTGGGCACCCCGGAAGCAGAGGGAGGGGGGAGGGAGTTTGATTGGGTTAGCCTATTTTCATTTATTGACTTATATTGCTAAAAGGTAGACGTAACAGTGTCGACAATGTGCTCCTATTATAATAGGTATACGTACTATGAGACGATTATGGAGCATTAATTTATATTGTATCAGCTTTTGAAGGAGACATAGCTCATCATGTGAGCCTAAGGGAGTACAGACATTGATGATTTGATGTAAGGTATACTGGCAATCGTTGCTGTATAAGGACTATGTGTGGCTTTTTAAAATTAAAATAAATCACTGATGACATCTCAAATGACATCACTGATGACATCATCCAGCGACTGTGTGTTTCTGTAAAGTTTAAATTTGTTTTATATATATGCCAAGCTGTATTGAAGAATAAGTGGGTGTGTAAGTGTCTGTATAAAGGATTTAGAAGGTATGTGACTGACTGTATAAATGAGTGATTACATGTGTCTTACTGAATGCATGGGTTAGTGACTAAACTGTGTGAATGTCTGTATCAGTCTGTCTGTTGTTGTGTAAACTGCTGCATGGGTTGCTCAGTAGCTACATAAGTGTCTCTATGGGTTATTGATTGGTTGCCCGAGTATTTGTATGGGAGAGTGAGTGAGTGTGTGGGTGGTTGAGAGGAGTCTGACTCTGAGCAAAGATGTGTGAGTGGTTGATTCACTGGGTTTATGGGTTCAAAAGTGCATGTGGAAACAACTGTATGGGTGGGTGAGTGTATGTATGAGTCTGTTGGTAACTGAATGGATGTCTCAGTGGTACAAGAGCAAGTAACTACATATGTAAAATACAGTATGTGAGAGTTGAAGTATATAATTTACTATACATGAGTCAGTGATTGTGAGAGTGGCTATATGGATGAGTGTGTACTTGTATCAGTGATTACATAAGAGACTAAGTATGCGTTAGTATCTGTATAAATACGTAAGGAGGTGTGTGTATAACTGTATAGGTGAGTAAATGGGAGTGTGATTGATTCTTTGCATGACTGACTAGGTGTGTGAATAACTCCATGGGTGAGTGGCAGTGTGTGAGCGTCTGTATAGATGTATGAGTGCATATGATAGTGTTGTATTCATGAGTGACTGCATGTATGAGGGACTGTATGAGTGAATGAGTGGATGTGTGTCTTGACCTGGCAATCAGTTAGTGCGTATGTAGTAACTGGTATTGGTGTGTCGATGGTTTTGAAAATGATACTCTATATTTCAGAGTGGATGTATCAAAGGTTATATTAGAGTGTGAGGAGGTGCATCAGATTTTCACTGAGGGCTGTTACAATGAAGTCAGACGTTTTGGTATTGTCCTTTTCCACCATAAGGGAGTAAATGAACCATATTAACAGTTACTCTGTTGTTTTTGTTGCAGCCGAGGTTAAACACATGCTGTCTATGTATTGGGCAGGTCTACAAAGAATACCTTTGCCCAGTGAGCACTGGCAGGCCACCACAGCTCACCAACTCTGCTGCACACATCACTGATGCCCATATCACGTGAATTAACGGATAGGTTTGCAAATGGCACCAAGCACCAGTAAAGAGTCTCAGTTCCATCCCCATCAGAATACGTAGCACTCATTGTCACGCATCCCCAAATTCAGAACTCTCCCTCCGGCTTCATGTTCGGCTCCAAAGCAGCTTCTAGCAGCTGCTTCATCCATCTGATGTCCATCCCCAGTGCTCCAACAATGAAACCTCTCTAGCTCTCGTGCAAAAAATAGAGAACATGTGCAGCAAAGAGTCCTTCCCATGCGGAATGCATGCAACATAAGGGTAATTGATGGGAGCAGCTGGTTTGCCACCATGCAGGATCACTATACTGTATGTGTGCCAAAGAGAACATGCACCATAGCAGAGCAAAGAATAGACCCCATCCATGACTGTCACTGCCCACTGGAATAGAGGGGCAACAACTCCTGGGAACAACTAGCAGTGGTCAAAACAAGACATAACACGATCACTATGGGGGGAAATACATGCAACCCAAACAGTGGCCAGGACGTTCGTTAACTACAATGTGCACTACCCAGTTCCATACACCACAGCTTAATTAGGTTTCGATGAGGAGGCCATCTTAAGAGTAGGAAAATCCACAGCAGTGCATACTGAATATTGCCTGCCCTGCTGCTACATGCACACAGTGTGTGACATGCGCTATTTTTTTAGTTTTTGTAGTGATGGGCAATGAAGCTGATGGAGCTTGCAGTGCTACAGCAGGGGATGCTGGGGGTAAATGCAACGGCAGAGCTGTTTTAGTGGGATAGGGGACAATAGCACGACTCCACTGTGACTCATGTGGGAATATGGGAAGTGGAATGAAAAGGGGGTAAAAGGGGGAGGGGCTGGGAGTCCTACAGCAATCAGCAAAGGTGACAATTAATGTGTTTTATTTAACCTAGGGTGTCCTGGGGTCACCTTACTACTGGATGAAAGCTGGGCACGAAGTACACCCCTTTAGCACTTGATCGTCACGGTAGCGAGCCAGCACAGGCAAATGTTTACTCACTAAGGTTACAATCTCAGAACACACCAAAGCATTCAAAACACAATAATTCAATGCCCAGCAAGTGCTTTAAATTTGGAAAAGAAAAAGCGATTCAATTCACAGACAACTAAATACTTAACATAAAATTACAAATGTACATAATAAAAAACAGACCTCTCTATCCCTTCTTGAACTAGAGATGATCTGTGTAATAGGGTCTTACAGCGTTAAAGAGTCCCTTGCTATGGGGTTTGTCCTGACAAACAATGGGAAGGGACTTCTTGAGTTCACAATGTAAAGTCCCATTCTACTGTAATCAACGCGTTACACCATGCAAAGGCCCCTCCTATTGCGTTCACCAAGGGGTCTGCGATGACCAGGTGTATGAGCCATGGAACTGCTTCAGAGGCAGCTTAATTTAACACAGGTGCTGTTCAATCAAATGCCCATAAAAACTATCAACTAGTCAGAGTCAAAGTCCCTTTTCTTCATACTGCTCTTTAATTCCTTTTTCACGATTTTGTGCGCTCTGGCAGAGCTATGCATTCTTTTTGGGGGGGATTCATTTCTTTATTCGATTTTCAACAATATAACACATGGGGTGCTCACAACGAGAGACAGACAAAGTTGAAAATGTGAGGCGTCAGAAAAGTAGAAGTGCGAACTGGTGCAGGCAATTGGTGTCACTCCACACATTTGCAATGCATCCCCCCACCCAATAACCCCTCCCCACACACAGTACAATGTACATCAGACACCAAGGATTGCAGCCTCCCAATGTGATTAGGCATCTGTAGGGAGCCATTACACAAATGGTGGGAAGAAATAAAGAATGAATATTAGATTTAAAAATAAATTGAGAATCTGCGGCAGACATGAATGGAAGATTTTGAAAGTAGGTGGAAGTTGCAACTGAAACATAAAAAAGGTTAATGCCTCACAAGAAACACTTCAACTGACTTAAAATCTTATTTCATGTGCTAGTGAAGCCTTACACTTTACAGGTCTTATGGACATTGACGCCCAATAAGTAAAATTTGAGCAAATCTGGCAGAGCAGTTCATTTTTCATCACATTGCCACCAAAATTGGTTTGAAGGTTGTAGGTATTAAAAACAGCTCATTAAATCTTAGTTACATGCCGTATCGTTTATTAAAATATATATCGCACCTTGCTTCACTTTTACACTCCACTTCCTTTTACTTTTTCATCCATGCCCATTTCAAGTCAATCCTCGGTCATGTTAAGGATTGGGAATCTACTTGGAAAGGGCGGTGTGTGTGTGGGGGGGGGGCCGGAGGGTACAATAGCTATAGAAATCTCATACCGCTGCCATCAGAACTAGACAAATCGTACAACAATTTAGAGCAGTGAGAACTTATAGGATCAGAGAGCTGACAGGTTAAATCAATCTTACACACCCCGGCTTCAGGCTACATGACTTCGAACTCTGTAAAAAGATTCATCAGTATTTATTAAGAAATAAACAATACCAGGCACAGCAGACAGTGCCCCCGGGGCACCCATGAACCAAGATCAGCATTAGACTCCAGAACCCAGCATGAATTAGAACTCAAATATCAGTTCTAAATATATTTCAGAAAGGTAACCATTTTCTCCTAAATTGTCGGCTTGACAGTTTCTGAAAAGCCAAGCGTTTTTGATATAATGACTTGATTTCAGATAAAAGTGTTAAATTCTTCAAAGGTAAAGATTGCAATTTCCATGCACAACCTACGTTTTTGCCCAGGAAAATCAGATTTCATTTTCATCAGGTTCTCACTTACTTGGGGACAGACTATGATGTTAGTGCAGATTGATCATAATGGCCAAAAAAACGGCAGGTAGTTACACCACTGTTATGCCAAGATTACCCTTTAACAGGTCACAAAGGCCATTTTATAACAGGATGGACACCACTAGACAAAAGCTACTTTTAGGCTAGGCCAACTCTTAAGCCAATGACAGCCACTAATGAGTTGTGTTTCGTGAATATACGATCATGAGACAGTCAACCAGTGGTGTAACGAAAATTGAGGGGGCCCCCTTGCAAAGTACATGCTCCTGACCTAGTCAGTAGCTCTCAGGTCAGAGGCCTGCCGCCTGAGCACAGTGCCAGAGGGGGGCGGGACTCTTGTTACGTCACTGCTGTCAACATGCTAGGGGCATCGTATGCCACAGTTCTGTCTAGAATGACTTTAGAGTTTTTTTTTTGTTGTTTTTTTTAAACGGATGGTCACCATTAGCCCAGAGGATTCAATGTGATGTAGATAGCCACAAATATGTAAAATATGCCAACCAAGTAAGGCGGCTGTCATTATGCATACTGCCCAGAATGTGCAAAAAGTATGACAAAAAAGTCCAACGGGACTCCATTACACCAAGAATGGACAGAAAGTTGTCACAGATACACATACATGTCAATGATGAACCTTCATTATGCCAGAAATAGCCAGAATGTTGTCAAGAATGCCAACACAATGTCATGAATTGGCCACTACAATATTAAGAGGTCACTGAAGGATCCGCAGCTATTATATATGAGATTGTGAAAAAGTTGTGAAGAATGTCCACAATACATCAAGCACAGACCACTATTAAGCAAGGTATAACCAGAATTTTATCAAAGGACACAACAGGCCTAAGATGTGACAATTCTATGTCAGGGGTAGCCCAATGATGTCAAGAGTGCCCTAGTGTGGAGTAGTGTGGCTCACTGGTTAGAGGCGGCAGACCCGGAAGCAGAGGACGGCCCAGGACCAGGGTTCAATTCCCGACGCGGCAGGGTCGTGGACCAGGGCCAGCGGACCGATAATTCTCGCCTCGGTGCCTACTCTAACCAGGGATCACACTCGGCAACTCTGGGCATTAGCTTGCCTAATCTCCACAACGGCCCCCCACATTCGCCGGGGATGCCTGGTTTCACCTTGGAGATACCCAGGAGGGACCATCTCACAGGGATAGCCAGGACGGGTTCCCCAGCGGTCTACAGCGCCACGACGCCTTGGCAGCAGTGCGCTTTACAAAAAAAAAAAAACACATACATACAATATGCCAAACAAACAACTACTATGCAAAGCCAGAATATTGTCGAGAATGTTATAATGATGTGACACTATTATAATAGAGATAGCCAAATGGCCAAACAAATCAAGAAACACCATTAAGCTGCAAAGCCCTCCTCCATTACCTTCACTCCCTTGCAGGTAGGCACACATATACATAGTGTTTCTGACCTTGTCCCCATTCACCTGTACTCACTTGGAAGGCAGTGGTAATCATAGCTCACAGCTCTCTATGGGTTCCTGACTCCTCATTACTCAATCCATGTGACCGCTAGATGGGATGAAGAGCGGCCAGCTGCAATGCTCTCTTCCCTAGGACTCAGGAGGCTGAGAGATTCCTCCTGCAGTTCTTAGCCTGAGCTCTGGGACCAAGTGCCTACACTCAATGGGCAAGGAAAAGACCAACAACTACAGGGGGTAGGTCAGGGCTGCTGGGACACCCCAGGAGGAAAGGTGTGGTAAAAGCAGAGAAACATGCAGACAGTAAAGGATGCAACATTGCTGTGACACACATGGACCCTCTCTACTCTTTTTGGTTGCGCCTCTGAAGGCCCTAACAACACGAACACACACACACACGCGCGAACACACACACGCGAACACACACTTTAGGCCCATTTATTCCACTTGTATGTTTATATGCGCACACGGATATAAAATGCTCTGCTGCATTTATACTTCCACAAACAGCAGTGGTGGTTAACACTGACAATTTCCACCCCCCCTCCTTGACTCTCAAGCTAGTTGAGCCCCCAAAATATCAGTGACCAGCGTGAATGCTCAGGGCTCCACTGTACTGTTAAGAAAAGGTGATCAACAGTTTATGATAACTTCCCAAAATGTATTTCCACAATTTATGACAGAAGCATGAATCTTGCAGGCTAAAGTAACTCTACTACGATATGCTCCTTGTGAAAATTAATGCTACTGCTGTGACCTCAAGTGACTGCTCAAAATAGCAACATTGCCCTTTTAATCTCGACTTTGCATCTTTAAAAGTCCCCCTTTTTTGCCCACCATTACAATCAACTTTTCAGTTAGCATTCTTCTTCCAATTACTCCAAGCATTTGCACAAGGGTTAAAGGAGAAATTACCATTGAAGAAACAATGCTCAACATTCTCACGCCCCACTCACATTTTAACTTTACAATAAACTTAAAAAAAATATTTCGATTTTAGGAGGAATAAACTTATTTAATGTTGTGATTTAAAGTTTCAGGCCAGACGCTAACCAAGATTACCGACAAAGAACAAAAATGGTTGTGCGTTGATAGAGGAAGTGGACTGTTCATTTTGTTTCAATTCGAGATCCCCTCTAGGAAGACAGACTATTAATTATCTTCAGTAAACATTTAAGAAGAAACACCAGGAGCCTGTACTTAAATCTCTGAACCATAACTCAGTAGGACAAGTGACTGACTTCAGTTAACACAAACTAATATCCTTGGCACTACTGAAAAAGAGTACACTAAAAACCAGAAATATTATCTTGGTATTATTCGATGCCAACTATCCCAAGGTACTCGCGGGAAAATATTTTGCTCTCGAACAAATGTATGAGTTGTGTCTAAAAACAACGTTGTACTTGTGATCATGTTTTAGATTTTTGGTGGGCTTGCCCAGTTACTCAACCTTTCTGGAAAGAAATGCTGCATCTCAGGAAGGAAGCTATGGGGAAACCAGATTCCTGAAGTTCGAGAGGTGATGACATGTGGTTAGAAACTCCCCTCATGAAAAGTTTGTCAAAAAATAACTGCAGACTTCTAATGACTAAGACACTAGTGGTCAAACAACAAACTGCACTAAATGGAAAATATCCAAAGACGGCAGCACTGGCGAGAAGACTATGATTAATCATTGCGATGCAGCATCTCACGTGGGACCTCCAGGAAGAGGGCAACAAATTAAAAAGATGTGAGGGATACCTTGTGATTTACTTAACAAAAGACTCCCTAACTGTGGCCTGTCCAAGATCTTTAAGACCTTAACATCTATCGGATTGCTTGGGGGTAGATGCTCTACGCCTTGCTAACAATACTAAACTACACAGTTGCAGGATTATTCACTACAAGCAACACCATCAAATACAACTGCACAACACTGTACACATGGGCCAACCACGCCATGATACACTTCCAAATCAACACACCTCAACACAATTTCCCTGAAACTTGCAAATTCGCTGGTTATCGTCAGTGGGAAAACGGACCATTTACAGAAAACAAATTGCCAGCTGCATGCTTTCGATTTTGTTTTTCATTTGCAAGTTTAAGACAACAATGTTTTTCCCCCCATTTTAGTGTAGTATCCAAGCCCCTAGGCACAGTTTTCCCCCTCTTTGTGTTGTGCAACAAGCTATCGGGTCTCCCCTTTTCTATTCAAATGTTTTTCACATGACGAGTCTGCTGATTTACGTGATTGACGGAATCTACAGGTTTCCTGTTCCCATACACCCATGCATTTGCAGAAAACCAAAGGTCCTAGCATTGGGACTAACATGCAAGCAAATTCATCTAACAGTGGCAATATTTTTAGCATAGGGAAACACTGTTGCCCCCTACACTTTGTCTCCATAGACAACTATACAAAACTTCATGCAAACTTCGTGCACCCCCAAAAATATCTCAACCCATAAGCATTTTCAGACCCTTGAGGAGAACCATGTCCTTCATAAAATGCTCTTCGTATGGCTCACCACTCCTCTACTAAAAATGTTTCATATCACTGAATGTGATTTTGTGAGTTGCAATATTCAAAGCAAAACCAATCACATTGCTCTAAAAATTCATTCAGATGCGAGTGTCAGAACCCACAGGTTTAATGGCTATGAGATAAGCAGCCAAGATATTGATAAAAATCAAACTCTTCAGAGACTACAGAATTTTTTTAAGGGAAGGATCTCAAAAACATTTGAATTGATTAACAACAAATAAGAAGTACCTCTTTGCAGCAAGGTTCTATTTTCATACCAAGTCTAGTGTAAATTTTTTCAGAGGTTTTTGCTGTAGTAGACAGCATAATACTCCATGTGCGCTAAAATCGAATAAGTATCTTTTTTGTCCTCCTTTCTTTTAAGTTGTTTTAGTCCAGACAGTCCTGCATGTAATGTGTCATACCAACACCTAGCCAGACACAATAATTGAGTAGCAAATTTCATTAAGTTTGGCAAACAAATTCATAGCTCTAAACGGTACCCCGACGACAGTGGACAACCAAATCCCTTGGTATTACACTGGACAAAGATCTAAACATGCGAGCACACATCAACACAATGGCAAAAAACGCTTTTTTTCATCTGAATTACCTCAGAAAACTGAAGCCACTCATCAATCCCAGGGATCTCAAAATGGCAGTACAGGCGCTGGTCAAGAATTGAATATGGATGCGGAACTCTATCAGGACTCCCCAAGATCTCAACAGCTCCCCTAAAATCCTGTCTCAATGCAGCAACCAGACTTATAACTGGAACAAAAAAATACGACTACACCACTCCACATCTGAAAGCGCTCAACTGGCTACCATAAGAGGCAAGAATAGAACTAAATATTGCATGCATGACACACAAGGCAATACACCACAAATCTCCACACTACCTAGCCCATGAAATAAGCTGCAAGGAGGAACTAGACCATCGAGAGGAGCGGAGAATTTTCTACTGAAACCAGCATTATTCCGTGAAAAAAAACAAAAAACTTACGATAGAGGGTTCACGGGAGCTGCGCCAAGGATTTGGAATTCGCTCCCACCGTATATCAGAAAAATCACATAAACGCCACGATTCAAAAAGGAGACTAAGTCCTTTCTGATGGGTACATTTCTCCCATAACAAACAATGTGTTTTTAACATAACAATACCATAACCAGCTTGAATAGTATAGAAGAACTTAAGAATGATATTATTTTAAATTCAAGTACGACATGACAATCTTGATTGTAATCTATTGATCTCTATTATTCTGCACTATATATGTATTGTGTAGGGATAAATATATGCCAATATTAGTGAATACATAGATGTGCTGGTGATGTGAAAGAATTGGATAACTGCTGATATCGAAGGGGTTTTGAAATGCAAAGCGCTCCGACACCCATTTTCTGGGTCTGGTTCGCGCTATAGAAAACATTAAATAAATAAATAGTTCGAAAATAAAAAAACAAAAATAAGCATTTCGACAGAAAGAACATCTGAAGCACTAGTGCACTAACACTGACTGTAATATTATGTAGACAGACAGCTAGATAGCCAACTTCTTGAACACTTGCTTACCCTTGCTCCTGCTTTACGACTCAAACAAGAGCACAATAACAGCATCCAGAATATCCGGCATAGTACTTTTGAGGTTCATGAAAAATAAAAAAACAGAATTCTAGAAAAAACAGACTATTGTTTTAAATCTCTCAACTCACAAACTCACGAAAACTGAAAAACAAGATACAACACTGGCAGTTTAATTGACTAAACACAGCTGCTAACTGTGGCTGCCACAAAGAACAATAATAAATGAAAAGTGAGAAAGATTCTCTCATGTAAGTACAGTGAATATAATAAAATCTCTGTTGGCAGATAACCACTTTCAGACGGTCTCATTTCTTTATTTTTTTTCTCTTTCCTCACTTTTGCGAAGTGCCATCACAAAATCAATTAACAATAGATGGGAAACACCACATCAGTAAGGTTGCCACAGTACTGTACTGGAATAGTATTCCCAGAGCACATGTTCACACCCAAAAAAAAAAAAACACTCAAGAAAGATTTTTCTTCTTATAACATGGGACTCCTCGACCTGATCAATCTGCACCATATTAGAAATTAGCTACAGATTTATCTATGGGCGGCAAAATTATAGGGGGAAGAGGGCCTACTTGTATTATTATTTAATGCTTAATTTAAGCCGGTGGTTTGCAGTGCTCAGGACCGGCACTTAACTGTCAATACCGGCACTAATGGCAGTGCACCACATGGTGGCACCTTCTGTCTAATTTGAAGATGAGATCAAAACAGTGTGTAATAATTTATACATGAAAAATGAATAATGCTCGCTGCTCATAGCTTTGAGTGGCCTGTAATAGTCTGAATTGTCACATGTCGGAGTGTAATGGTTAGTAGCTAGCTATGTTGGTATTGTCATTGGCAGGGATAATGGGTGGTGCAAGCTGCAGTGGTCTCCTGAGAAGGTCCTAGTACTTACTTTTTTACAAATTACAGACAATATTTTTCTCAAACAGAAGTGAATCCGATTGTCTGGAGGTTTTTATGGCAGCCATCTTACCGCCCTCGTTTCATTGTGAACTTCAAGATGTTCACAGGTCAAGGGAAGGAAAACAAAAAAGAGAAAGTGCACATGATTAAAAGTGTTCTCTTATGAGGGGCAGAAGGCTGGAGGGGAAAAAAGCCCGTACAGACACACATGATGGGGATAATGGGGGAAAAAACAGCATAATAGGAGAAATGATGATGCTGCTGCATTAGGATTATGTGGATGGGCCTTGGGAAGTTCCAATTATGCAACCTCTCTTCACAGCTTGTCATTAAGGGTGGGGAGAGATAAAAAGAAAATGCCCTTCACTGTACGCTTCCTTGCTTACCCAGCTTTTCTAACGGGTTCGGATTGTAATAAAATGATTCCCCGCATCCTTGCCCACTGGCCAGCGAGAGCTGTTGTGCTGGGTTTTACTTTTCGTCCTCCTAGATTGTCCAAGGGGCAAGTGAGGCCCCAATTCCTCCACTGGATTTTTCAAATGTAAGCAGGCCTTGCCCAAGGGTCGGGGCCTTCTCCACTGCCTTGCCTAAGGGGTCGACGGTGTATTCATGTACTTTAAAATGTCACCCCTTTCCAGCATTTCTTAGAGTGGGGATGCATAAGGTTGCCTCGGCAGCCTCCAGAATGTCTTGAAGTTCTCCCCTCCTACTTCATTTTCCTACTGCCTTCGATTAGCTCTAGGGTATTGCTTCTCAGAAACTAAGAAGCAGGGTCAGGTTCTCTATAAAGCTTCAGGACTCTTTCGGTCTGGGTGCGGGTTTCCATGCCAGACATGGTCAGCGGCAAATTCTAGACACATCAGTACAAGTTTGAGTTCACCCGTGTCCCTGTGATTTTAGAAATGTTCACAGGGAGGTTTTTGGGGATTATTACATATGAAGAACAATAGAACGAAGCAAACAATGAACAACTACTGGCAGAATCTGACAACTGAAAATAAAGAAATATGAACACAATTATTCAATAAAAAGTGCTGGGAAATACTGAAAAGCACACATTACCTGCACTGTGGGTATTAGAGCTATTACAGCTGCCACAGCTTACTTTCCTTAGATATAATTATAATGTTCATAAATCTAAAAAGAAAATACAGCCCCGACTCTCAGTGCCTGATGTGCATTCATGCATTACACTGCAGCAGGAACAAAACAAATCAGGAAGATTACCCTAAAAAGAAAAGGGTATGCATTTATTGGATTATTAAAATGGCACTTTAAGTGAAAGTTGATTCCTGAAAAATGATATTCAAGAGTGTTGGGCCTGGCCCTTTCTGCAGAGTCACTCCCAAACTCTTTGCCATTTCTCCTAATTTTTGCTGAATATATTTTTTCTTGCATAGCAATACAACAAGATGATGGACGCAGTACTAAACTTTTCAAACGCTCCCCCCCAGTCACAGATCTGGGTTTAATCCATTGCTCCTTTGCTCATCATGCCACCCCAGTTAGGACCCAGCCATATGCAAATCAGTCTTGACCCTGCTCCCAATGGGAACAGTCCAGCCTAAAATGCCAAGCCAGCTCTTCCCTGGAACGGAAACAAGCATCCTAGGACCGGTTTCAGAGTATCACCCCTCACCAGCCATGCTGTGCTGAACTGCTTCCCTCTTGCCTGAGGAAGAAGAAGAACTGGCTCTGCAACTCATCTTGAAAGCAGGATCCCAAGGTGACTCAAAAGGCTAGCCGGCTAACCTCCCGATCTGAACCTCGTGTATATAAAAAGCTCCCCAACAGCTCCTGAACCCATCTTCAGTGCATTTACTGACCCCCAAGTGGTGCCTCTCAGGTCCTGGGCCCTTGATGTGGTGCTCGTGCACTTGAAATTAAGCTTTTGGGTTGTTCCCATCCATCAACTGTCCTGCTCGCACCGGAACTGCGCTGCTCGCTCCTAAAATAAGCATGAACCTCCGCCAGCCTGTTTCTTCGCACATCAACACCCCAGGAGGACTACCAACGCGAAGCTCCAGCCCGCTCGTCTGCAACTCCCACACTGCTCTTTGCGCCATGCCAACCACCGCCCGTGGCACTCTCCTTTGCTCTCAGCTACCCTCTCCAACGGCAAACGTGACTCGACGCAAAGCTTAAGAAGGTAAAACTTCAGCTGGACTAATCTGGGACTGTATCCTACCCGTACTCCATCCTGGTCTGGCTGAACTTTTGACTTTGACCTGGTCCAGCGCGACCAGATAGCCACCGTTGACGCTTTCTGCTTTTAGGAGCTATTGTACATTTTATTCTTTAAAAATGTATAACTCTTGTTCCACTGACTGGATTTTTGTCATTTTGGTATTGTTTTATTTACTAAATTAGGTTCTATTTTTCGAGCGGGATCTTTTTTGCGTTTTCACCGATTGAAGGGTTGCACAAATACTTGGGACTGCCGGAGAGCCCACAGCAAAATGGGCACACTCTGCCGGCCGGGCAATTATATCCGATGAATATCCTGCCATCTGACTAATCAGATGATGAAATAGCAAAAGATGCGTGCTGGGGTAGCTGAAGAGATTTGTGAGGCCCCTTAATGAGAATATATGGCCCATCCTGGCAGAGATAGCGGCCCACGACTGCAGACCGAGCAGCCACTCAGCGTCAAGTGCTTGGAGGCCGCACCCCAGTGAGTAGGAGATCTGGTTTCCCCAGGGGCGCTGTGAGGGACTAGTGGGGAGGCCAGAGCTTAGAGGTCCGTGCGGGCTGTGGAAGAGCAGGAGTGTTCGGCTGGAGCAGCTCAACAGCCTACATGCTGCTGAGACTACTAAAGGGAGAGTGCACCCTCTGGCACGTACATGCTTTACGAGTAAGAACCACCCAAACTGCAGTGCCTGAGGGCCGAAAGACCAAGCGTGTACCTGCATAACAGCAGTGAGATCTGGGCATTGTGGCCTGATCGGAGGTGCCCTGTAACTTGGCGTCATTTCCTGCTCTGCAGCGCTGAAAGGGCACCACCGGGACGCTTAGCAAATTCTCTGCGATCATACTCCCTTTAACTCCAATGAAATACTGAAGGCTCACCTGGGTGGTGTGCATCCTGCTTCATTAACTGAGACTGGTTGCTGGGGAGTGCACTGGATGGAATGGCGCCATCTCAATAGCGAACATTCAGTCACGCACTTGGCTGTCATATAGCAGTGCGGATTACGGACCACTGCCTGGGGGAGTGTGAGGTGCAGTGGAAGGCCTCAACTGGCAAGTGACACAGGGAAGTAGAACACAACGGCTAGTCTGGGTGATCATTTGTGGGTGCAACCCCCTCAGCGCACACTCCTTTATATACACAGCACCTGTAGTGAATTTAACAGTGTGGCACTAAAGGTTAAAATGTACGTCCTGGGCGAAAAGGAGGACGTTGGCAGAAGCACCAACCTCTCAGCTATACACTGCATCGCTGTGCTTCCTGAAGATGGGCCAGGGTCAGTGATATCTCAAGGACAACGGGCGATAATCGCAGAGAGAGCTTCTGAACCGTGTAAGGACAACCCTGTTGGCAACGATGTGGAAAGTAGATCAAACCCCAACATGCCTCAACTTTGCCCTAACACTGCGCTCCACAGAGCCATTACAGGACCAACAGCTAGATCATGAACAGGACTCAGCTCTCAGAGTACAACCGCACTAGAGACTGTACTGATGGCAATGCAGCAAAGCCTCCAGTCTACAGATAGGAAAATTGACTCCCCGAACCTGAGAATGGACCACATGGATAAGCAATCAACAAGGCTCATGGTGGCAGAGCAGCGGATTTCCATGGCAGAGGATGAGTTACAATCCGAGAGCACAAAATGCTTGAACATGGACAAGGTCCTTGCTGTAATTCAGGCCAAGAATGAAGATTTGGATGCCTGATTGCGTCGGAATAATATGCACATCACTGGAGTCCCAGAGTCAACAAACACTGGCAAAATAGAGACTAAATTATGACTACCACGCCATTTGGTCCCGAAAATCTGTTGCATCTCTTTGCGGTGGAGACAACGCACCAATAAATCATGGTGCAACTGTATCCTGAGACGCACCTGCTCCCAATAATAGTAAAATTGTTAAACTACAGAGATCGAAAATGCTCAGGCTGGCAAGGGAGAAGAAAGACCTTAACTAACAGGGTGACCAGATAGCCTTTTATCATGACTTTGCGGTGGTGGTACATGTGACCTGCCTGGAACTTCTCCCTATTAATAGACAATTACAAAAGGCTGAGATCTTGCATGCCATGCTGTACCCGGCATGCCTATGTATCAACTGCTGTGGAAATCAGAAAATGTTTGGAAACCCCAATACTTTCACTTTATTGAAGCGCGACCAGCCGAGAGAGGATATTGATGAGACGTTCATTTTACATTGTGCACAAACATGGGCTGCTCTGCCTACTGCATCACCTACGTTCTGGAACTGTGAAACGTTGTTGAGGAGGGGGGTGTGGTCTACTCTCCTAACTGATCAGCATGCCTTAGCTGCCCAAACTGGTCTGGTTGGGTGGCACATGACATATCTTACCAGGCCACCTCTGATCGCCTGGAGGAGAACTTGTAACCTGGCGACCCTCATGAGGGTGCAACCAGAATGGTTATGATAAGCAGAAATGTCTTATATGATTTGTTGTGCAATGTTATGATTTTGTTTCTGGAGTTTTTTTGTGGGTGGAAACGTCTTGAGCAAGTTCAAGATGCTAAAGTGGGTGGTGGGAGGGAGGTATGTTAGTAGTTATCAATGCCACCAGAGTGCTGCTTACTACACCACTTTCACTGTGCACTACCCATTTGCCATCTAAAACTATAGTATGGCCCAGCCCGGGGGACACATAAACCTTTTAGCTGGGAACATAAGGGGCTTAATAATCCTTGCAAAACCTGACTGGTGCTCTCCTACTTAGAACCACATAAAATACAGATCACATTTCTACAGGAGATACATATGACGCGCAGTACAGAACACACCATTGTATAAGTTGGCATCATCCTACTCTTCCTACTCTAAAGGTGTCATGATAATGGTAAAACGGGGGTGCCCTTTACAATAACCCTCGCTATAGTGTATTAGCAAGGCCGGAATGTTTAAGGCAATATGCACACAACTACAAAACCTTGCACTCCCTAGTACGCAATTATGAGTGTAACCCTAGCCATGTCACAAGACAGAATGCTGATTAATATAGGACTGTCTTAAGCAGCTTCCTAAATTTAACAATCAGAACGGATGCAGATATGATAAAGCAAGTTATTCCAATAGTACAGGGCTAGGTAAGTAAAAGACCTGACACTACATCTTGTCCGGTGAACACGAGGAAACATAAGCAAGGATTTATCCCTAGAGCTCAAATTCCTAACTTGACAGTGGTAAATAGCTGGGACCGTAACTCATTAGTGGTTTGCATGGAAGGCAACACATTTTAATAATTGCCCCTTTCTTAATTGGCAGCCAATGCAGGGCTCTCAGTAAAGGTTCAGACACAGAGCTGGAAGGGAGATTACAAACAAGCTGTGCAGCTGGGCTTTGGACCACTTGCATTTTGGACATTAGATTCTCATGTGTTGATGGGAGTAGAGAATTGCCATAATCTAATTTGCTAATAATTGGAGCCTGAACAAGAGTTTTCCATGCAGAAGTTGGAAGATAGGAATAAGCTTTCTTCAGTAGACGCATCATTTTTAAGAAGCTACCACTAATGGATCCAACACGGTCTTTCACAGATGAAGACTGATCTATTTTAAGGTCAAGATTCTTAACTACCTGTTAAGGCATAGGAGCAGGACATAGTTCTATAGGCCACCACTCTGATGTCCAAAGTTGCTGGGCCTTACCAAACAGCATGATCACGGTTTTCTCGGCATTTAGTTGTATGCAGTTTGTTACCATCCATTCTGCAACCGCTTTCATGCCATTGGAGAACTGGACCTTAACTATATCCAAGTCTTTATCAACAGAGAAAATAAGCAGTGTATCGACAGCGTATTATATAATTTCAAATCCAAGGGTTCTAGCGATAGTAGCTAGGTGGGGCCATATATATGTTAAACAATGTGGGGCTTAAGCAGAAGCCCTGAGCTACCACCTTGTTGATCAACATGGTACGAGACTTAAGTGCCCAGAGAGATGGTATGAATTCTATTTTCTAAGAAATCTCAGAACCAATGCAAAGCAGTATCAAATCAAATTTCAAAGCTTTATTCGACAGCATGTCATAAAAGCATGTTTACATCCTAACAATAAATATAAATACTATTTTTAAAAACAATGTACAATTTTTAAAATTACATTAAACCATGATGCTGGCGAATAGTTCCGATAAATTAATACCATCAATTTAAAAAACAAACCTTTATAACAAAATTAGAACAATGACCTTGGTGTCAGATACTCATTATCCAGCTTCTAGCATTTTTAGGGTACGCAAACGTATTACCCAGGCCCACCCCAAGAATTTTGCTACAGCAATAACCAAGCATGGGGTGCAATCAGATTCGAGTATCCTTAGGGCATCCTTGTATCTACGTATTCCCAAATTTAAACATACTGGTTTTATCCACCTTCGACGTGGAATAACATACAATGGACAGACAAACAATAGATGGCCAGCATCTTCAATCAAATCTCGACAGTGAGGACAGCTATTATCATGATTAGATAACCAATTTTGGGTGAATGCTTTAACAGGGAGAGACCCAATTCTAAACTGAAAATACAGTTTTCTATCAGAGGGCCTCTCTATGTAATCCCAAAATGCCTCACAAGATGTAATACATTTAATGTCGAGGTATCGTCCTGTTAGATTGGAATTCTGGCCAGTGTTAAAAGCAGATGTTAAAGTCATGTCCCAGTACATTTTTTTGAGTACAGGCTTTGGAGGAAATTTTAACCCATTTGGATCATTCCATAGATGCCCCAGGTCTAGTTTTATTAACAAGTCTCTGATTTCTTTAAGCCATGCTATAGAGTGAAAATGGTCAGCCCTAATAATGTCTTTTAGGGCAGTAGCATAGTGCGCAAGTTCCGGTGTGACCATGATGCGTCGCCAATAAAGGAGTGGGCGCAATCGTGCCAAGTCCTCAACTCTTTTCCTACCAAGATCATATGCTAGTGGAATCATTGGGGTACTTCGGGGAACTCCCGTTAAGCAACGTAAGAACTTATTTTCAGCTAATCTTAGTTGTTTCAGGTTGCCAAAGCCCCATAATTCCGATCCATATAGTACAGCACTAATAGCCTTCATATTGTAAATCTCTAAGGCTGGAGTGATGGGTTTAGTCAAGGATAGTTTATATTTCGAAACAATTGCTCCCGCTAACTGGTGAAATTTTAGGGCAGCCATATCAATATGGTTTGTCCATTTCATATTGTTCTGGAGGGATATCCCTAGATATGTAAATGCCTCTACTTGTTCCAGCGGGGTGCCGTTGAATTTAATAACACCTCTAAAATTTTGTCGCTTGTTTAAGCACATAAACTTTGTTTTGGAGGTGTTTATTTCAAGACCACGTTCTCGACAAAAGTCACCGAATGCATTTAGCGCCTTCTGCAGGCCGCTAGGTGTCCGTGAGACTATCAGTGTGTCGTCCGCGAACATGAGAACAGGCACGCGAGACCCAGCCAATACAGGAGCGTCTGTGGGGGAACGGCTCAGATATTCTACAATGCCATTGATAAACAGGGAGAACAACGTGGGTGCCAAGACACATCCCTGCCGAACACCACGCTCTACAGGGAATGTGTCAGTAACCTCCCCCTGCGTTCCCCACCTAATTCGTGCATAGTTCTCGTGCAAGCGGACGAGTAATGTTAGCAGTTCCGGTGCTATCCCTGCTTCGTCGAGAACCCTCCATAGTTTGGTGAGTTTGGAGTAAACGTGCTATACCCAAAAAGAGGAAATGGCTGTTGGATCTGGTCGATTGCACGCACAACTGGAACTTTATGCAGAAGAATTACCACTGGCTTTGAGATCCCCTCACAAACATACCTGCTGTCTAACCCGGACAAGTAACATGGGGCGGTGTCCTTGGGAGATGGGAAAAAACAAACGTTGCATATTAATATCTGCATATGTACTAATGAAATTGCATTATGGGTTTGCTCAGTTCATATATATATATATGTGGCACTGGTGAGCATAATGTTGATGTATTCTTTGAATACTTTTGAAAACATCAATAAAGCCAATTTTAAAAAAAAGTACTTTTCACATCGCCTCGAAGTTAAGCCTGACTGCTCTGTGCAAAGCTACCAGGGATTGAGCACAGGTTAATTTGAGGTTTGCTTTTGCCTTACCCTGACTAGGATTGTGGTGGCTGCTTGAGAAGGGTTCACACTTCAGTCAATAAGTAACCCAATATCTAGCTTTGGAGGAAGCAGCGGGATTTGAACCAACACCTCCAAAGAGACTGGAGGAAAAGAAACTCGTCATGGAGGATAGAATTGCCTTGGAGTGTTTGGCTCCTGAGAGGAGCCTTAAGGAGTTGGACCTAAAGACCAGACAGTCAGAGTCCAGCAGTGATAGTGGCAACGTTTCTCAAGTACCCTCCGGAGTCAAGAGCGTCCATATTCCTAAAGGTTCGGTGCCCGACTTTGTTGTGGGAGAAGATATTGACAAGTAGTTTGAGACTTGTAAGATTGCCTTACAGATTCACTGGTTTAAGAAAAATTAGAACATTGGAATACTGGGAGCTCCACTGAAAACAATGGAGTGCTCCGGGCTTCTAATGGCCGGTAGAATCCCAGAGCTCCAACATTCCCCTTGTTTGTACACAGCTGTTGGTGTGAACGAAAGCCCTCACGGAGCCTGAGGGGATTTCAATCCACTATGACTCAGTGAGGCCTTTGTTTTAAAAATTAGAACATTCTGCCCTCTAGTGGAAGAATGTTCTAATAACCTTAGAGCCCTTCATAGTGGGCTCTACCAGTCATTAAAGGCCTGCTCCCTTGTTAAAGAACCTCGCCTTCGGCTCAGGCGTTTAACGCTGGAGCGGGCTTTTAATGGACAGTAAAGCCCGCTATGGCAGGTTCTAAAGCTATATTATTTAACTTGAGAACAAGGCATGTGGGTGAAATGTGGGACTCCAGGGGCAATCATCCAGCCATCCATGTGGTATTTGTAAAGCGCAAACTGATCACTCCTAAGGGTGTCAAGTCGCTGGGGGCCGTCGGGGAGATTAATTGAGCCATTACCTAGAGTCACATGGTGCTGTGCTGTTCTGAGCAGCCGCGGGTGCAGGGATCGAACCGTGAGCCCCACGCTCCAGAGTCAGCCACTCTGGCCCCGTATTAATTTGAGGGACCATACTAAAGTAAAAGTCAAAAATAATGCCGGATTTCCAGATGTATCATCTAGATTAGCAAGAGGCCTCTGCTGATTTGGCCACAAAGCAGACATCCATCCAGAAGAAGACCTGCCAAACACCCAAAAAAACACAAATTACTCTAGTTTAGGTTAAAGGTGTTTCTGACCATTAAGTCTGCCTCTGTTGCCATACAGGACTGAAAAGTACTGCTTTGGTAGTATTGGGGCCAGTTAAGTCCAGGAAGCAGCTGTGAATCATAACCAGATATGTCAAAACCACATTAGACTAGAGAATGATGTATTAAGGACCACACGGGTAACAGATCTATGATCAGAGCAGGAAGGAATGAAAAAAAAGGTAAGTCAGAAAGGAAAGAAGAAGTCCATCTTAAAAGCACAAGAGGCAACATGCATGGCACTGTGTTTGCTGGTCAGTGCTGTATGATCAATATTGTCAGATGTGGCAGAGTGATTAATAGTGTCTTTATTCAGCAATGATCTGGTACTACCACAGTTTAAGGAGACGTGGACTGTCCGGCATCATTTCTGTGCATAGTCGAGGGCATTGGAGGCTTCCAAATAAACTGGAAATGTAACTTTTTTTCAACTCCACAAATATCCTGGAAAGAAAGCACAAACCCCACTCTGATGATTGATGACCAAGAGGTCTTTCTTGCCTAGGCGTGATAATAGCTTTATTAAAGGGTGAATGTACACAGGTGCTGACAAGAAAGGGATTAGGAGAATGATAATATGGGAGTGCACAATCCGCTAAGCCTTCCTCGGGAAGAAAGTATGTTGTATTAGTGCTACACTAAGCCAAATGCCAGGATTTAAGAAATAACACATTTAAAAGTGTCCAAATTTAGTTTTAAAGATAAAAGTCTAACAAGAAATTAAGCTATCAATGAAGAAAATCGGTATGCTAATTGAATCGAGACTTTATAAAGGTGCTAATGTCAAAACCTAATGCAGTTGTTAAGTGAACAGATCTGTAAAACTGCCTCCGAAATGCAGGATGGACAGGAAGCTTGTTCTGGTTAGAAACTGCCACATAAGGGAAGGAAAGTACGAGGAAGAGGATCAAGTGGGGAATTTGTTTAAAAGAAATCCAGTTGCTTCAATAGAAATTAAGTTGGAATCACTTTTTCCACAGCAATTAGTTAGAAATAAGTACGTTTTTCAAGACCTTCAGTCTGTTAAGTCTACAGATCTGTTAATATCATCAGCGACCATCTGATATTTAAAAATGTTTAATTAAAAAGTTAAAGAAAGATCGAGTAGTGGTAATAGAAAGGCACCACGGGTTGTGATGCTCAGTACCTCACTGAAAGGTAGGTTTGATCGGTGAAGAAGCCGCACAAATGAAATCCGCTCTTTAAAGCACTGGCCCTTGAACAGAAAAATAGTTTGTGTGTTTTAAGTTCTGCCTTGCATTTCATTTATGATTTTGGAGTCCTGATTATAAGAGAATCAACGTTACATCGTTTTACAGACTCCGAATATAAGGAGGGTGCAATCTAAAATGTTTGGACACCTTACCATGAAGAATGTCCCAAATTTTACACTGAATACAAGTGTTAATGAAAGACTGCAGTCTCACGATCATCCCTCAGGGAAGACACGTATTCCAAATGCTTATTATGGAGTAAATTTGGGGAAAGATGATATCAAGGCCTCCAAGTCCATCTTCATGATCAGAATTTCTAGGCAACGTGAGAGGCAGCTGCAGGATCAGAAACTGTCTAGCATAATTATCTGTTCACGGTACAAGTTGTATTTCCTCTAACAAGACTGGTGAGACAAGAAAGAGACAAGTCAGCACATTGCCAGCATGTGTGGACTCAGTAGGTTGAAACGCTAGTTAATGATCCGAAAGAGTGCCTAATCAATGTGTAACCTCTCAAAACTGACTTAAATTTGCCCATACGGGAGGAGCCTAGCGCGCAACCAAGATGGCCGCGTAGGTGCGAGGCTCCCGAGGACCTCCGCGACCTCCTGCATAAATCCTGACAGAATCCTGTCCCAGATGAGGGGACTGTATTTGTGAGCCCGTGCAGAGGTGACGCCCGTTTTCCGTTTTTAAATCGGACCTCGGACACCGGCAGGAGCATCGATTGAGGTTTGCGGCCTTCTCCACGCCGGTCCCCCGTACTGGAGTTGTGGGGCGATCCGGACACAAAGTGAACAACAGCGGCGGGCAAGGCTGGGTGGCTCGCGTACCCCGCACTTTCACTTTTGCGCCCTCCTTGCTGCCAGGCGAGGTTGGGTTGCGGGGCGGTGTGCGGTGCTGTGGCCTCGTTGGGCTGCCCGCCGGCTGCGATCCGTCCTGAGGAGCGGTGGTCGCCCCCCCCCGGAGCCCTTGAACGGGATTGTCTGCCCCCTTTCTGAGGAGATTGGCTCGATTTGGGGATTGCGACCATGGCCACAAAACAAGATGGCGACCGGGCCAAGGTAAAGTCGACCCGTCGTGGCACGGCCCAACAATCCAATAACATGGACCGCTACACCCTCCAGAAGGGATCTCCAGAGGTGCTGCGTAGGTCCCCCACGGGCCCGACTGATGCTCCTGTTCCGCCCACGGACCTGACCCTCCGGGACGTCATGGGCGCCATCGCCGAGATGAAGGCCTCGGTGGACCAGCGCTTTGACACTCTGGCGCAGAAGATCGACTCGGTCCTCGTGGACGTGGGCCTCGTGAGAGCCGATCTGTCCAAAACAAATGACCGGGTCGATTCTTTGGCCCACTCTACTTCGGGCCTCACAACTGACGTGGCGGCCCTCCAACAGGAGGTGCGCTGGCTTGGCCAGGCGAGCGCCCTGATGAATCGTCGACTGGAGGATTCCGAGGGTCGGGCCCGGAGAAACAACGTCCGCATTATCGGGGTGCCGGAGGGACGTGAGGCGGAGGCAGCGGATCTGTTCGTGGAGGACCTGGTCCTCACCCACCTACAGCCTCGGGGGCTGAGCAAATTCTTTGCAGTGGAACGGGCCCATAGGGTCCCCGGGGGTAGACCTAAGATCGGCGCCCCTCCGAGGCCTCTCATCGCCCGGATCTTCAATTTTAGGGACAGAGACGCTATCCTGCAGACTTCTAGGCTCCAAGGGCCAGTCAGACTTGATAACATGGATGTTAATTTCTATCCTGACTTTACCCCGGCGGTCCAAAAGCAGAGACTAAGCTTTCTGGGTGTCAAACGTCGCCTGCGAGACCTGAATCTCAAATATTCGATGCTTTTTCCAGCTAAGCTGAGGGTGGAGGTAGATGGCCGCACGCATTTTTTTGATCGTCCCGAGGCGGCCGGAGACTGGCTGGACACTTTGCCCGGAGATCGGGGGCGGGGGGGCGGGGGGGGAGCGGTTGGTGGGGAGGGCCCGCCGGACCAGGACTAAGGGACTAATGGTAGGCCTTGCTCCGGGCTGTGTTGTTGTCACCATTGACTGTTAGGGTAAGTTCCCCTCCTGTGGAGGTCGTGCGGGGTCTCTTGGGGGATCTCCCTCCTCCTCTGGGGGACTAGTTAGTTTTCTTCTATGGGGCGACAGGCACACTGCACTTTGGGGGGGCTGTTTGGGCTCATGCAGGGGTGCAGGGTGGGGGGAGTTCTGTTGGGATGGGTGGGTTGGGGTGGGGTGTGGTTCGTTTCTACCGCAAGGCAAACCCTTTATTGTACTGGTGTTTTTGAGTTGCTCTCGGGGGGACAAATGATGGCTTTTGTATGTGATGGGGGGTAGGGACCTGACTTTGTTGTCCTGGAACGTTAACGGGCTGGGGGATAGGATTAAGCGGGGTGTGGTCCTGCAGTATCTGAAACGGATTTCGCCTGATGTGGTCTTTCTGCAGGAGACACACCTTATTGGTAATTCCTTTTGTGCCATGAATCGACGTGATTATCGTTTGGTGGCCCACTCGGGCTTTACATCAGGCTCACGAGGGGTGGGCATTATGGTCAAGACCTCGCTCCCGCTAGAAATAGACGAGGTGCGCCACGATGAGCGGGGACGCTACACTGTTTTGGTGGGGAGAATGGAGGGCAAAGTAGTCGTCTTTGTCTCAGTGTACGTCCCACCGGGGTTACAGTCCACCACCTTTGCGGACTTGGGACGCCTCCTTCTTGACCTTCCGGGGGGGCTTCTGGTGGTTGGGGGGGGACTTCAACGCGGTGGCTTCTGGGACTATGGATCGTTATCCCCCTAGGGACCTCCCCCGGGCACAGGCGTGGCTGTCGGGCCTTTTGGACACACTGGGATTGGTAGACTGCTGGCGTTTAAAGCATCCCACTCAGCTGCAGTACACCTTCCATTCGGGTGCCCATGGTAGCCTTTCGCGGCTTGATCATATCCTTGTCCCTGCGGCCTATGCCGGGAGGGTGGGGGAGGTGCGCCATTTGGCTAGGGGCATTTCAGATCACTCCCCGCTCCTGTTGCACTTTGGTGTCTTCCTGAGGGGGGAGGGCAGGGTAGCTCCAATCAACGCTTGGTACCTGCGCGACCCCACTATTCGCGCTGACTTGATTAAATCCTTGCAACGGTATTTCGAGGAGAATGTGGGGTCAGTCCTGTCGGCTATCTCCCTGTGGGAGGCTTTCAAGACAGTGCTGAGAGGGGAGGCCCTCTCCTTTATTTCCCATGCCCGGAGGCGCGCACAGGAGGAGGTGACCCGGGTGGAGGCCGAAATTACTGAATTGGAGGGTGATTTGGGGAGTGGGGTGACTGACGCTGCGCTCCACGTTCTGCACCTTAAGCAGGCGGCCTATAGGGCCCTCGTCACGGAGGCGGCCAGGGGCCTCAGCAGAGAGCAACAGGGGCGATTGTATGATGTGGGTGATAAGGCGGGCAAGTTGATTGCGTGGTTGGATAAGAAGGAGAGAGCGAGTCGTGTGGTCCCGCTGATTGAGAGGACGGATGGCGTGCGTGTCATTGACCTGGAAGGCATTGTTTCTTGCTTCGCGGATCATTTCCGCGAGGTATATTCCCCGGTTTCTCCCTGCTCGGAGGAGGATTCCCATGCCCTGCTGCGTGACATCGCGCTCCCCTCCCTTTCTGTGGAGGACAGGGAGTTGCTGGATGCCGCCCCCGCCTCGGACGAAATCGCCCTCGCCATCCGCTCGGTCGCTTCTGGCAAGGCCATGGGCCCGAACGGCATTCCTATCGAGTTATACAAGCTGCGACCGGATGTACTGGCACCCCACCTCCACGCAATGTTCCTTGCGGCCCACTCGCGGGGCTCCCTCCCGCCGGACCAGCGTCTGGCTACCATCAAGGTCATCCACAAGGAGGGGAGACCTCGAGATCGGGTCACATCCTATCGGCCTATCTCGCTCTTGAATGCGGAACCTAAAATCCTCGCCAAGGTGCTCGCCAACCGGCTGGTCGGAGTGGTGGGCGACCTGGTCCACCAAGACCAGTCCGGCTTTATCCCCCATCGCAATACGGCTCTTAATCTGCGACGCCTGCACGGCGTGCTAGCGCGTGTTCCGTTCGTGCGGGAGCCGGCCATCTTGGCGTCGTTGGACGCCACTATGGCGTTCGACACACTCGAGTGGCCGTACATCTGGGCGATGCTGGCGAAATTTGGCTTTGGGCCGGGTTTCATCAGCTGGGTCAAATTGTTGTACTCGGACCCACTTGCGCAGGTGGTGGTGAATGGTCGAGTCTCGGCCCCATTCGTGCTGGGACGGGGCACGCGACAGGGTTGCCCCCTGTCGCCGCTCCTGTTCGCACTGGCTTTGGAACCCCTGGCAGAGTGGCTGCGGTGGCACCCTTCTATCCGAGGTCTCCGTTGGTCCCCTGAGTATGAGGACCGCGTGTCTCTCTATGCAGACGACATCCTTTTGTACTTAGCCTCCCCGCGCAAATCACTGATTGTCCTGGTCGATGTTCTGCACTCTTTTGGCCGCAATTCAGGCCTTGTCATCAACTGGGCCAAATCCTGTATCTATGTGCTTTCCGGGGAGGCTCCTGTCCTCCCGCGGGGCTGTCCGATCCAGATTGCCTCGGAGGGATTTCGATACTTGGGTGTCTACATTACGCTGGACCCGGTGGCCCGCTACGAGCGAAATTTGCTTCCCCCCCCTCCAGCGCTTGAAGGAGGACGTTGCGCGCTGGCGGCGCTTGCCACTTTCGCCACTCGGCCGGGCGGCGTTGTTCAAGATGATGTCACTGCCGCGCTTCCTGTACGCTCTCCAGAACACTATGGACTTGGTCCCAGCGCGCTACTTCCGTGAAGTGGAGGGTCTACAGCGCCGCCTGTTCTGGGATGGGAGGCCGCGTATAGCCTTGGCAAAGTTGACGCTCCCGTGGTACGACGGAGGAATTGCCCTCCCGGATATCAAACGGTATTACTGGGCCTCCCAGTTAGCTGCAATTAATCAGGGCCTCTATGGGCCCGCCCTAAACCCGGCATTTGAAATGGACAAGATGCTCCTGCCCGGTGGCGACTACAATCGAGCGCTCTACGCTAGTGTGCCCGATTCCCGCTTGACGGGACCCACGCGTGTCATGGTGCGAGTATGGCACGCGGCTAATGCAGCTATGGGCTGGAAGGACCGTTTGACCCGGGCGTCACCGCTGTATGCGTCTGAGAGGTTGGGCTCTCTGTGGACCTCGAAGGGCTTTGAGCAGTGGGACACTATAGGCATCAGTACAGTGGGGGATCTCTGGACGAGGGGAGGATTTAAAACATTCGAGACGTTGCAGGCGGAGTTTCAGCTGCGGGGCAGTGAATACTTTCGGTACCTGCAGGTCCGTCACGCGCTGGGCTCCGTCTTCCCAGACGTGGCCTCCATCCCGGAGTCCTCCCCCCTGGAGGATCGAGTGCTAGATGGCCATGTTCCGGACAGCACGATCTCCCTCATTTACAAGAAATTGATAAATGATCGCTCGGGCTTACTGACTGGCCTCCGCGGGGCCTGGGTTGCCGATGGGCTGGAGTTGGACGACGAGGACTGGATTTCCGCGGTGGCCTCTCCGAAGGAGGTGGCCATCCCGGCTCGCCTTCGTTTCGTCCAGCTTAAGATACTCCACCGGGTGTACATGACGGGGCCAAGGCTTCTGCGTATGGGCTATGCCGAGGACGGATTGTGTAAGCGTGGGTGTGGTGCCTCAGCGACCTTTTTGCACATTTTGTGGGAATGCCCGAGGGTGGAGCGATTCTGGCGTGGTGTGCATGAGGTCCTGCGAGCGGTTACGCATGTCGCGCTGTTGCCTGAAGCGAGGAGATGTTTGCTGAATGTGTGGGAACCGACCGATTACTCGGTTCCGCAGACGCGATGGGTGACTCTGGGCTATATGGTGGCTAAACGGGACGTTGCACAGCTATGGGGATCCCAGAGGTCCCCGGCGGTGTCGGCCTGGAAAGAACACATGGATTGGTGCATGTTCCGAGAAAAGGTGGTGTATGTGGCGCGGGGTAAGCCTGGGGCATGGGTGAAGATATGGGGCCCCTGGAACGCCTACCGCGGGGATATCTGCGAGCCGCCGTTGTTGCCTCCCGCTTCACCAGCTCCATCCCCCTAGTTTCCTTCCTCCCTCAGTTCCGAGCACAGTGTTCTCCCAGTCCCGGACCTGTTTCCCTTCCCCTCTCGGGGGTTTTCAGTGGATGGTTTGGGGTCCCCCATTTGAGGAGCACGTGCTGCCAATTTCGATCGTGGGTTGCCTTGCGGGTGTGTGTTTATTTTTGTTGTTGTGTTGTATAAAATGAAACCGTATTGTGGGCTCAGAGCCATATGGCCCGCGTTGTGGATACCTCCTGCCTTAGTATCTATGTAAATCTAAGTGCCTAATTGTATGTATGTCATTTGTTATCGTCACCTTAGCGGCCGGCCGGAAGGTTGTAGGCCCATACCTGTATATATTTGAGATTGCAATAAACGGTTTCTAAAAAAAAAAAAAAAAAAAAAAATTTGCCCATACATTAAAATCACCAGGGTGCGGTAGCTCTAATGGCACACAGGTCAGGAATACTAGCAAGATATTCCTTGAAAGTGGATAACTGACTGGGTGGATGGTAGACAATGACAAAAACCTACTGAAGACCGAATGAAAGAACAAGCAAGTATGTCTGCAGCTGAGAAGCGATGTCAAATACCCCGAGTAACTGTAATGAATTCTAGAAAAAGACTAAATCTCCCTATTACGCGTTTCACAATCTTCATGAATAACGTTTAACCTGCAGGAAGGGCCCAAACTGTCAGTTGGCTGAATGCTGCTGGCCGCAGCTAAATCCAAGTCCCATTCAGTAATTTGCTTCTGTTCAGCTAGTCGTCATGGGTTAAGTAGCATACATTTCAAAAATGAAGTTTTTGACTAGCACTTATGTAGTATATTCACTCTGCATGCCTCCGGCTGCAAATTCAGCCTGTAAGCCTTCACAGTCATTGTTATCCGTGCTTAAATATAGAAAATAGACTCCTGTACAAGTAAAACAGTTACCATTCTGAGAAACGAATGGCACAGCTGACTCGGTTATAATGACAAAGTCTACCCTGCTCCCTGCATTATCCTGTCATGACAGGCACATCGGGTTTTGCCTTTGGCACGCCAACTGCACAGACGCATCACACCTCTCTATTCATGTAGGTATTTGCAGATCTGCATGTATTCAGAGGACTCTGAACAACTAGAGCACCCCAGAGCAGATGCAAACCCACCTATGATGGCCACTACTGCTAGCAAAATAATTAAGCTGATCGGCCGGGACATAAAAAATGCCAAAGATGAAAAAAGACCGCTCCTTTCAAACTCACCGTACCTTCTATAATGTCACACGGTCACATTAGTTTATCACAATACAACGTGCAGCGTTAGTATGCTAAAACATCACATCAAATAATACAAATCTTGCAATAACCACAAAAAACATGAATTTGCAAAGCCAGTAGGTTTGGCCTTGGCAAGCGTGCACTTTTTGTATCTTTTTTTTTTTTGCACAGGTATGCAAAAAAATAGCAAATGTATTAAAAAAAAAAAATCATGTAAAAACAACTGAGTGGCCTAAAATCCCAGGCACACCAGTGCTGGCACTAATGGGGAAACCATCTTCCAGGCAGCTGTGCACATGAAATCAGGCAAAATGTCATGATCTACAATGCAAAAAAGCCAGTGTCTGAAGAGAGCTGCGCGACTATCCGATGCTGTATGTTATGGTGGGTGGAAGCAAAATGTGAATTACAGCTGAACCGATCAAGAGAGGAAGGGAGTTGACCAAAAGCACCTGCACATATGTAATTATGTATGTTTCTAGGTTCTGCCTGCTGTATTTTAACATTATACACAGAACTTATGGGACTCCAGCGATGTTCCACTGAACAGACGCTAGCAAGGCAATAGGTTGCCCCAAATGTGGTGGACAAGAGGTGACCTACTATCGTTTGGTATGTACGCACATACTTGAATGCTGGTCACAGGTTGTGTAAATAGGTATGGTAATCACCTGTACTTCACAACTGCAGTCCACCCACAGGAATGCTTGTTAGGCAATGATGCAATCCACTTAAAAGATAAAACTAAATCCAGGTTTGTACAATTTAATTTATTATTAGTCAAAAGACACATTTCAATATCTTTGCTAACAAATCGAAAACCAGTAGTGATGAACTGGATAAAAGGCGTCTCAGAATGGTCCCTCGCTGAGGAAATTAGGATGAAATAGGTATGGTGAGATGAAAAACTGCAATAAGATCATGACACTTTGAAGGCTCTATCCAGGAATTTAATATAGACCTCCCGTCCCCAAATGAGACCCCCAGGATCGACTCCTTGTGTGAATGTGAGAAATCAGTTTTAATAACAGTGTGAACAGAGCTGATTGAGATAAAGTTATGTTTTGTGAAATAGAAGCAGGCATGGCTGTGTACTATGCAGACTTACCCCCTTCCCTGCGAGGGTAATTCCCCCACGGTGCGGAGGGGGGGGGCGCGCGGCGCCGCTGTGCTCGCGACGAGCTCAGCTCTAAATGACTCACAGTGGAGCTGTGCTCATGAGGAGCTGAGCTCGTCATGGCCCCGCCCACTGATTAATTCTCCCGCACTGGCAGGGAATTTATCGTGCGTTGGCAGGCCGCGGCCGTTATGACGAGCTCAGCTCGTCACGAGCACAGCGGCACCGCACCCCCTCCGCACCGTGGGGGAATGCACCATTCTGGCAGACTGCATCGATTCAAGCACCAACAGAAGCAATGAAATCTTCACCATTGTGAAAGATTCCACTTCACCATCACTCACATCCTACTCGATCTCTAGCTCGCAAGACCTGTGCATCAATCTCTCTCTATTCTTCAGCAAGAAAATCACCACCAGCTACAGCAACTTGACCCTGCAACCAGACCCGACCAACCTTGCCACACGTCTCTTGATCTTATCCAAAGCTAACCACACTGCCTGCCCTCACTCCAGAGGAAACCCCTGCTATCATAAAAGCCATCTACTTAGGGTCGCCTCAAACCCCTGCCCTCACCACACGTACTCCAGGGGACTGCAATCCATCAGTGCCATGTTCAAACCTATTCTTAATGTGTCCACCTCTTCCTCAACCTTCCCAGATGCCTGCAAACGCATACCAGTCCTCCACTGCTGAAGAAACCCTATGCGAACCCTTAACACTTGCCAACTACAGACCAATTCCCATTCCCAGCCAATGTGTTAGAGAAAATCAGTAACAGACACCTCACTGAATACCTCAACCACCACCAAACAGTCACCACCACTGTGTCTGGTTTCAGACCCAACAGGTGTAGAAACTACCCTCATCCCTGCCACGACTGACATACACATGACTCTGGACAGAGTAAACACAGCGTGCCTCATCCTACTCTACCTCTCTGCAGCATTTGATAAAGTCTCCCACCCCAACCTCATCCAATGCCTAAACAACATTGGAACCCAAGGACAAGCACTCTGATCGATATGCTGCTTCCTGACTGGAAGGGCCCCATCAGTCAGCCTGGCATATTACACCTCAGACGTACGCGACCTCATCTGCAGAGTTCAGCAAGGATCCTACCTGAGCGGACCCTCTTCAAAGCATACTTGATCTCAATAGCCAGCATCATCCGCTCTCACAGTATCAACGCCCTCTCCTATGCCGATGACAGGGAACTCATTCTTTCCCTCAAGGACCAATCACCCAGTACCGAATCAAGTTAATTGCCTGCATGACTGAAATCACACACTGGATAAAGACCACTGTCTAAAGAGGAACACCAAGACAGAAATTGTGACATTCGGGAACAGCACATCAGCTTGGGACTCCACCAGGTGGCCAATAGAGCTAAGACCGACACCCAGCCCCACTACCCACCCCAAGAATATTGGGATCATCAACGACAGCACACTCGTCATGACCGCCCGAGTCAATGCTGTCACTGCCTCATGCTTCCATACCCTAAAGATGCTTTGAAAGAATTTCAAATGGCTCCCAATCAGCACCTGGAAAGTCATCATGAACACCATGGTCACAAGCAAGCTGGCCTATGGAAACAGCCTCTATGCAAGGAGCAACACAAAACTCACCAGAAGGCTGCAGACCATTCAGAACTCGGTGGCCAGAATAACTCTCAACCTCCCATACAGCACTCACATCGTACCACACCTGATGGAGTTCCACTGGCTCCCCGTTCTCAAACAAGCACAATATAAACTCCTCACCCACACTTTCTAGGCACTACATAACACTGGACCCCCATGCCTCAACAATCGCAGATGCTTTCACATACCTTCCTGGCTTCTCCACTCATCCAGATTCCTACTTGCACAAATCCCACGCATACGGAAAACCAGATCTGGCAACTGAGCCTTCTCCTGCACCGCTTCTAAAGCATGGAATTACCTGCCACTGCACATGAGCTTCCTCCTCACTTCTTGAATTCTGCAAGAAAATGAAAACCTGGCTTTTCCAGTAGTCCCACTAGGCCCTAGTTGTGGCCAGAATCTCACCTGCTTAGCACCAGTGCACTCCACAAATCTGCATAACACATCATTTACCTAGCTACATTCCACTATGTAAAGGCACTTTCAATAAATAGTGTTTAGTTTCTGTGGGTAACTAATGGAACAAATATTAAAAAAATATATATTTAAAAAAATTATGCATGTGTTTATCATTTTTTGGAAAACAGGAGGCTGACGAGACACATAAAACGGCCTCTAGGTTAGATCTAAATTACAATATACAAAGGTTCCCAGAATCTGGAGTTACAAAGAAGTTTAAAAAACACAACACCCCAAATCAAAGCAGTGAAGAAAGTTATTCTAAGGTATAAGAAAATAAATGTGAAAAAAGGACAGTTTTTCTTCAAGTGTTTGACTAGGTCATTGATGCCCCATGGGGTACGTTTAGTGGTTGGCTCCTTTTAAAGTTTTTACTTCCAGAATGAAACTTTTCTGGAGGTCTGTTGCCTTCAAATTCCTGCAAAACAGCTTTGTCTAGGAAAAACTGCAGAGATTAACAAGTCGGAGAAGCGTCCTTTTCGGAGAGGCTTAACCACTAAGTCTTTGTGAATTAAATAATCTAAGGAATAATCCTGGAACTCGATGATAAAAATAGATTTCAACAAATACAACAACTTCTAAAATGTATTAAAATGGAAATGTGCATTTGCACATTTTCCTGAATAGGAAGATATTTCTGCTGAGGATAACTCCTTTTACCCTACGCTCGGTTCACCACTACATGTGCCAATAACAGACGTTGCTTTTCCAAGCAGGTAAACTATCTGAAAAGTGCTTGAACATGCCCACAAGCCTTTGAGTTTGTGGATGTTACCAGTCGTGGCCGGCATGTATCAGGGGTGGGGGCAGGGTGTTGACAGGCGAGTGGTCACAAGGAAAGGGGGGGGTGAGGGGGTGGACGGGTGAGTGGTCGCAAGGGAAGGGGGGTGTGTTTAAATAATAAAAAAATTAAAACATACCTTTCCCGGGGCCCGCATCTTCAATGCTGGGTCTGCTCCTGTTTTCCTGCCTCTACAGGAACAGGGAGCAGACAGCCTCCCTCCCCTCCCCTAAGCCAATACCATTTTATGATTCTGCTTCTCGCACTGTGAAAAAGCAGTGGGGCGACGCTCCTCCGCCCACATAGAGGAGCCGCCCCTGGGTTACGACATTGTGTAGTCTCCGTTGGGCCCCTTTATTGCCCCGTTCCTGGCATCTAACCCTAAACGTTCAATGAATACTGGTAGATTTATGCCAATGTAATTGCACCTTGCACTTCCAAAGTTTCACTAATGCCAGGCTTTCAATCAGGATGCCAACTTTGGATTGTAAATAGCTTTGCGTGCTCTTTTGTGACGTTGGTTCCAGAGCAGAGCTAGCAATTGCGGAGACTGGGGGTCCCATTCCTGTGCGAGGCGTTTCCGGCAGGTGAAACCCTTTTCGTTCTCACTCATAATCGCATCACAGGAGACTTCCCGCATTTGCAAGACTGATCAGGGCTCTCATTTTAATACTTTCTTACGTACAAAGCTCTCCTTTAGGGAAACCGTCCCTCAGAAACACGGCACCTGCATGGCTCGGAGCAGAAACAATTACCTGCCCCTCCTTACTTGCTTCTAGAACTTGAAAATATCGCGTCACCCTTGGGCACACTATGTCCGTGGACTAAATATAGTTGAACAGGAAGCGCGCTTTGGAAGTAAACAGACCTTGACCATCACAGGAAGGTAAATAGGCGTTCATGGCGCAGCCATATAAAAGGCTGCCGTGCCTCGGTTTCTGCACTGAAGCGAGGCTCCACCGTGCGCGCGTGACAATGGCCGTCTCCGCTGCGGTTATCTGTACCTTGCAGCTTGCGGGGCAGCCAGGGCCGAAAAAAAGGAAATGTGTTGGTTTTCACTAAGTGGCTAGGCGTGAGAGCGCTCTTCCCTTTTCCATTTACTTTCAACAGGATTTGTTCAGGCCAACATACAAAGGGGTTCAGATTTCCTAAGCTTATCTGGTAGCCTGGACAACACTCCTCAATGTATCATTTCCTCTTTTACAAACTAGACAGTACAATAACCTTCAGACTCCGAGGATGGCAAAGCCAGCCAGCGGGTGCCCTCATAAAGTCAGACACGAGAAGTGGAATGAGAGCTGGCTGGTGCACATTTTACTAAACCAAACAGATCCAGCGTTGGGAAATGGAAAAGTAACGGGAAAAACCACAGCATTACCTCAAACAATAACCAAATATTAAGGAATATATTTTGGTAATATAATGGAGGCCATACGCCCAGTTTAACTATCTCTACATTTGAGGAAAAATAGTAATGTTTTAACCCCAAATGGATTATGCGTAACTAGCATAATCTCATGTAGCATAATCACGCAGAATCACCCTAAAATTCCACAAGATTGTGCGGAATTAGGTAATAGGCAATAAGGGTAACTCTGCATGAACCTTTGTTTTCCCAGTGCAAAAATGCTCCCCCGCGTCCAAAATGGACGCAAGAGTGCATTTTGAGCCAAGAAAATGCTCGTGCTAGCTAAATGTGCACTTGGAGTTAGGCTCCCCCCCTCACACTTACTCTCAGCATTTAGTGCTATTTGCTTAGCCCAAAATGCACCCTTTCTTACCAAAAAAATGTGAGGATGCATCTTGTGCTAAGAAATAGTGCTAAAAACAACATGAACAGCAAGCGCAAGCACACGCTAGCACTCACTAAATGTGTCATCAAAGAGTAACACGGATTTACAAAAACTACCAGATTTCTCTGGCTTAAATGAAATTCCGAAAAAACAACAGTTGATGGACAGAATGCAGAACAACGTCATACATTCACCCTCTCGTGTGTTTTGCTGTTCACCCTATGTGGGAAGGGTATGCCCAGACGTGGGTCCCGTGCTCACTACGCCACTGGAGTCAAGCTATCCTGGCTGAAGAGGGGTGAAACCCCGAAACCGGTCCTAGGATGCTGGATTCCGGTCCAGGGAAGACATGGCTTGGCAGTTCGGGCTGGACTGTTCCCATGAGGCACAGGGTCAAGACTGATTTGCATACGGCCATGTCTGAACTGGGGTGGCGTGGTGAGCAAAATAAAGATGGATTAAACCCAGATCTGTGACGGGGGGTGAATGTTCTGCCAATGTGCAACATTCCGTCCATCATCTTGTGTGTTTTAAATGAAATTCCGCCCAGGCCTAGTTGAAAGCAGGGGCAGGTGTACACAGTTTGTGAATGATGCATTGGCAAGTTATAATTCATTTCAGGAGGAATCTCTCATTATATGTGGCTAAGTCTAGTAATTATCACCAAGTAACTAAAAACAGTTGTAAGGATGGTTAATCAAAGGGACTCGCCATGAGCCATTCACTCTTGGCTGTGGTTTGGGTGCTACAGAACAGGATATTTAACAATATGCGCTTTCAAGCACTAACAACGCACTTAACTGAAGTTTGATAGGAAGAATTATATATTAACTTTAACATTAAATGTTATTAGGAAACTCACTTTTGTCATGAAAGATACATGGGGCAATATTAAAACATAATATATGCTAACGTAGTTTTGATCTTGTGTTTTCATACTACTACGCTATCACCACCGATTTTTTTTTCTCATTCCAGACTGTCCCAAATATAAAAAAAAACAAACGGAAATGTTCATTCTGAAAACTCCAAGGCCATCATTTATCGGTAAACAATTATTTCAACTGGTAAGGCAAAAACATCTGCTAAAAACAGTCTTCTGTCGATTTTGCCACAATAAGAGAAATGAGAAGAGGCGATTTAAAAATGCTTCTTTTAATGGAAGAAGAGTTCCCAAACAAGAAAAAGAGGAGTATAAAAAAAGCAACCCTTCAGTAAGAGAAATAGGGGTCAAAACAGTACATCACGTCTATTTTTATATTCTCCGAGATCTGTAAGAGGAGACATAAACCTCTGGAAGCACGTCATTACAGACAGTTGGCAGCTGCCTTTTCCAAGAATAAGGTCTCCTAGCATGCGAGGGATTACCTTTGTGCTTGGATGTCCATGGGTGACACCAGCACAGGACGATCCTGGGTGATCCAGCACTCTTCTGCATATCATTAAACGTCGAGATAATACATTACTAAAGTGGCCTACACTTATTACAAGCATTTAGGTCCGCCTTTACGACTCCGCCTTCTGCTAGACTGAGTTACCAATTTGTTCAAGTATATATTTTGTGTACTTTGCCGCTCCCAGAGCAGTATTTTCTCTCAGCTTATGCTATTGGCCGGTTGGTGCATCGTTCCACCTTACAGGGACTACTTTCTATGCAATGCACGCAGGACTATTCTAGATCTTAAAAGTTAATGGAACGATCACCCATTTAATTCTTTATGCCATACTTGGAACATATACAGAAAGTTATCCCTTTAGCTTCAGCATTAGAAAGCTTAGGTATTTAGCGAAACCTACATTTTGCAAAACACTACAATAAATTTACAACAAGATCGGCACATGCAGAAAGGGGATTTTGATCACGGGCGAGTTTAGACGTGTTGTTGCGACACACTACACAAAAGGCTAGGAACATGTACATGCAGAAAAGGGGTGTGGTCATCCACTTCAGCCACTGGGTTGGTTGCACAAGCCTCTATTGTTTGTTTCTTGAGTTTTGCCATCAGCCTACATACTTTGCATAAGTTAGCATTCTTTTATATGGATGTTTAATTGGTACTAGGGCCTGAGAGAAGAGTCCCACTGCAAGTAACAAATGGGCTTTCGTTTTAAACGCCATCCTACAGGGGCATCTCTCCTGCACAAGCCTGGCAGCTCTCCTCGTGTAGGGGCATAGGAGTTTGTTCTCTGTTTTTGTACCCGTAGCTGCAGTCAACACTGCTCTGAAGTACAGCATGCAATGCAAGGCTCTGAGGCACCCCTCAGAAGCTCTTCTAATGCTGGTGATGGGCAGCTGGTCTGCTCACGCTGGGCAGTCTGCTGAACACATGAGAACTAAGCTCCGTTTTCCTTCTCCATCTGGCAATTCTCTCTCGATCCCCAGCCCCTGGGCACTACTCTGAAGTTCAGACTTTAGGAGCTTCAGGAATGAGGTGGCCAACACTTCTGTACACGTTTTATTCTTTGCTATTTCTGCACTTCATTGGTGTTGCAATATAAATCTTACGCAGGATGGAGATCAGTGTGTATTTTATATATATATATATATATATATATATATATATATATATCTGAACTAACTATAACGGGGGAATTTCATTGGTTTTTTACGAGTGAAATATCCACCTAACTATAACATGTGTGAAACCTATGGTCTTTTAAGTGAATTTGCAAGGTTTTTTAAATGGTAATTCCTAACTATAACGTGTGTGAAACCTATGGTTTTTTCAGTGAATTTGTACGGTTTTTTAAATGCTAAGTTATTTATGTATTATTATTTTTTTAATATATTTATTTTACAATAAACTACGTATTTTTTTTTGGGGGGGGGGGGGGTTTCACCGTGCGCACCCCCGCGATTTTTTCCCCAAAATTTTTTTTAAAAAATGTCTGCCTTCGGGGTCCTTCAGGGACCCCCTGACAAAGGCTAGGGGGTCAGGAACTCTCTACCCTGCCCCCTTTTCACGTTCGCCACCTTCCTTTTTCACTCTCGCACTGAAAACAAACAAAATGGCGGCCGACACTTCCTGATTTCGACCGATTCGAACGTTGACTAACATGTAACCACCAATCAGAATTACGCTCGCGCACGTTAGGGTGCTCGCACGGTGCGCGCACGGTGCGCCCTTATAGATATTTATATGATTTTCAATGCTATTTTCTCAGGAACTACTGAACAGATTGACACCAGACCTGCAAAAGGCACTTCCCTGACCTGAGGACTACCTCTCTGCCAAATTTCAAGTAATTCTGTTCAGCCGTTCGGGCTGTACCTTCGACTAAAGGTCCTATGGAAAAATGCATGGGGAAAACGCGTTTTGGGACCCTCTTTTTTCTCGGCCCCCGCTTGACGAATCACCCCGAGACTTTCAGGGTAGGAGCTGAACGGAGCGCCCCATTTGTTTTGAAAATTTTGCGAGGATTCGTCAACCGTCGCCAAAGTTATTCAAAATAGAATTTTCAGATTTCCTATGGAAACTCGGTCCTAACTATAACTATCTACTGGCGACCGCCAGTAGATAATATATATATATATATATATATATATATATATATATATATATATATATATATATATATATATACATCCACAAAGTGCTCAGATTAGAAGCCGCACTCTGCTGACAGGTCGGCTGTCAAAACCTCTTTATTTCAAAAACATGCAAATTTCCATCTTGTTCATAAATCTCCCGGCCTTACGCGTTTTGAAGCCTTCGTGCTTCTCATCAGAGGCCGCATCAGGTAAGAGTTCATTGCTGCCACATCCCTACTGCATGATTTTATTAACTTTTATTGGCCTCCGGTGTGCCCTTAAAATCAAGTCCATTTTTTATAAGATGCATGCTGGGGCATGTAGTTATTTTAGCATTTTTTCTACCCTTCAGTGGGTTTCTTTCCTCCATGCTACATACGAGATCACTTTTTCAACCCTCCAGTGGTTCCCAGATGAGACCTTGCATGTTTGCAATTCTTTACCTTTAGCGCCGATATAGAGGGGATGTGGCCCCTCTACCTGTCCTTCAATGCTTTACAGGCGGTGCGTCGCTCCCACGGCCGGAGCCGCCGTGCTATTATGCATCCACAAAGTGCTCAGATTAGAAGCCGCACTCCGCTGACAGGTCGGCTGTCAAAATCTCTTTATTTCAAAAACATGCAAATTTCCATCTTGTTCATAAATCTCCCGGCCTTACGCGTTTCGAAGCCTTCGTGCTTCTCATCAGAGGCCGCATCAGGAAAGAGTTCATTGCTGCCACATCCCTACTGCATGACTTTATTAACTTTTATTGGCTTCCGGTGTGCCCTTGAAATCAAGTCCGTTTTTTATAAGATGCATGCTGGGGCATGTAGTTATTTTAGCATTTTTTCTACCCTTCAGTGGGTTTCTTTCTTCCATGCTACATATACGAGATCACTTTTTCAACCCTCCAGTGGGTCCCAGATGAAATTTTGCATGGGGTACCACCATCCAAAGAAAGGCGCAACACCAGGAAACAGACTCCAAGGGCAAAGTTGAGAGTTAAATGATGATTTATTCAAGCATCAAGTGTCCAAATGACGCGTTTCGGCCGCCAGACATGCGGCCTTGATCACATTGCGCTGTACTGGTGAATGAGTGGTATTTATATATATGTGTGAGTGGCAGTGTTTTTACTATGTTCATTGCAATGACTGAGTAGTTTTGCAGCGTGTGACTGTGGGCAAGACGCAGTAAAGCACATGTGTGACATCATGTTTTACTACAGTTAGTAACACCAGTGTAAACAGACTATAAAACTGTCAACTAGCTGCTGAAGCCGGTGATTGCCTCAGTCCTCTCGCACATGCATCGTGGAAGCTGGTACAAGAGCACATGGCGTTCCCAGATGCAGCCAACCGATCGTGTAAGTACACATTAAAACGGAAAGCATGTCCCTCGTAAGCAATCATGTTAGTGTTACTGATTGCTCATAACTAGAAACGCGAGACCTAGCACAATAGTGTGTGTGTCCGTGACTCCCTGCTCTTGGCGCGTCTCATGAAGCACAAAGTGAAAGCGCTGCAAGTGAGCAAAGGCTAGTGATAAGATGTGCGCGTCTAGCCCCGGTACAGTAAAAATGCAAACAAACTAAATAACTGCATAAATGCAAAACAAAGCTGCCACTTAATACAACAAAAGTTGAAAGTGTGAGTGAGGGTGAAATGTGCACATAGGTGTGTATATACATGTTGAGGAAGGCGTGAGTGCGCATATAGGCCAAAATATATAAGTGTGGTGTTTGTACCTCCTCAAGAGCATTTGAGGGACATAAAAATGCATAGAATGTAGTAATAAAAAGTGTGAAAGCGCAGGAAATATTCTAGAGTCTACCAGTGCTTGTTCAATGTATCCCTTGCAATGAAGCAATGGGTGTATTGCATAGCGTATTGTGAAAAAGTGACATTCTAATTCATAATCATAAGCAAACATGGTCTAAATACATGTGTTGCCATTCCTGCCGCAGCATTGGTTACAAGCCTGTAGTGCCTATATATATACAATACCGGGTAAGAAGAGGCAGCGACAGAATAAGCCACGTATTCCCGTCACAAAGAGCGGGAATGACCTCTTTACCCGATGTAACCCTCGACTAGAGGATACAAGGTTCAAGTCGAACATTTTTGTGGAACAATCTTTTCAATTTTTCTCACCAGGAGACCTATCAATATTAGTGTCCCCTTCACTCAGATAAGGTGCTGATGAAAGCCCACTTGACCCTTCGGGGCACTAGAGAGGGCTGAAACATGTCGACCTCTTTTATGGACGTATTTTTATAGTGCACCAGACCTTAATTTGTCTGACTTGTGCACGGAAAGCGTTTTTAGCCAACTCAAACCCAGTTTTATTAAAATAACATACTGGTTTTACGAGTTTCTTAATCTTTATTCACTATAAATCACTTCACCACACACCAACACTTTTCTACGATCACTACTGAAAAAACCAGAGGAAAAACCTCCGGGTGGAGGAAGCACTCATTAACCCGATGATGATGCTGTCACGTTGTTAAGCACAGAGCGGACAATCAAAATATACCGCTGTATTCCACCTGCAAAAACGTGATTGAGGGTTTCTTAACAGTACTTTGTACTGTGTATGTTTACCCTGGTTCTTTCAGGACCAGTGATCCACTCTCTACCTGATATTTTGACATTTGAGAAAAAGAAGCCGAGTGGGTCACAAACCCTTCTTTCTCCCTCCAATTGATTTATATATATATATAGATATATATATATATATATATATTCACAGAAAAAACAATAGGTTTCAGGGGCGTTATAGTTAGCTGGACATTTCCCTCGTACAAAACCCTAGAAATTCCCCCGTTATAGTTAGTTCAGCTAACTATAACTCGCGCCCCCCCCAATGCACTGCTGATGACGTCACATATTACATCACTCATGACATGGTCAGTGACATCACTCATGACATCACTGATGACATCTGAAATGACATCACTGATGACATCATTGATGACGTCATCCAGTGAGTGTGTGTTTCTGTAAATTTTAAATATGTTTAATATATATATAGGGAAAAACCTATGGAAGAATGAGTGGGTGTATAAGTGTGTGAATGGATGATTAAGTAGGTGCGTGACTGACTCTATAAGTGAGTCATTAAATGTATCTTACTGCAGACTAGTGACTAAACTGTGTGAATGTCTGTATTTGTCTGTCTGTTGGTGTATAAGCGGCTGCATGGTTTTGTGAATAGCTATATGAGTGTCTCTATGGGTTATTGATTGGTTGTCAGAGTATCTGTATGGGTGCCGGAGTGTTTGTGTGGGTGGGGTGTGTGTAACTCTGTGCATACATGTGTAAGTGGGTGATTCTATGGGTGCATGGTTTTAAGAGTGCATCTGTGATGGACTGTATGGTTGGGTGAGTGTATGTATGGGTGTGCTAGTGATTGAATGTATATTTCAGTGGTACATGTGTGAGTAACTACATATGTGAAAGGCAGTATATATGTGTGTAAGAGTATATAAGTGGGTATATGTGAGAGTGTGTGATTGTGAAAGTGACTGTATGGATGAGTGTGTGCTTGTATCAATGATTGTATAAGAGCGTAAGAATGTGGTACTATTTTTATGAGTAAGTGAACTTGTGTGTGTATAACTGCATAGGTGAGTAAATGGGAGTGTGATTAATTATTTGCATGACTGACTAGGTGTGAGAGTACCTCTATGGATGATTGGTGGTGTGTGAGTGTCTATGTAGGTGTATAAATGCATATGATAGTCCTGTACTGAGTGACTGTAAGTATGGGTGACTGTACAGGTGAGTGAGTGGATGGGTGTGTAGATCTAAGAGTCAATGAGTGGGTATGTAGTTATTGGTATTGGAGTATCTATGGTTTTGAGAATGGACGTCTGAAATTTTGATTGAGTATATCAAAGGGTGTGAGAAGATGCTCTAATTTATCACATGGATGACGTCATCAGTGATGTCATTTCAGATGTCATGAGTGATGTCATCAGTGATGTCATCAGTGATGTCACTGACCATGTCATGAGTGATGTAATATGTGACGTCATCAACAATGCATTGCGGGGGCGCGAGTTATAGTTAGCTGAACTAGCTATAACGGGGGAATTTCTAGGGTTTTGTACAAGTGAAATGTCCAACTAACTATAACGTCCCTGAAACCTATGGTTATTTCAGTGAATATATATATATATATCTCCCCAAAGTTAAGTGATGACCAGGACACTCCAGGATGCTTAAAATATGTATTCACAGAAATGCCTGGGGGGCTGAAACGCGTCATGGCTGTAGAGGTCCTGGAGCAATCTACATTACAACCTATTTGCACAACGTTGTGGTCCGTGCCCGTTTTTCCAAACAGGAGCGAGTGAAATGAGAATATATATATATATATATATTCACTGAAAAAACCATAGGTTTCACACATATTATAGTTAGCTGGACATTTTACTGATAAAAAACCAATGAAATTCCCCCGTTATAGTTACTGCAGGCAACTATAACTCACGCGACCGCAATCCTCTGCTGATGCTAATACTGTATTTAGACACTTATTTGCCCATGTCTTCTTCCATTAAATTTTAGCTTTACATATATTACAAATATATTTTTTTCATAAAGACACATATGTCATCAGCAGAAGATTGCGGTCGCGTGAGTTATAGTTGCCTGCAGTAACTATAACGGGGGAATTTCATTGGTTTTTTATCAGTAAAATGTCCAGCTAACTATAACATGTGTGAAACCTATGGTTTTTTCAGTGAATTTGCAAGGTTTTTTAAATGCTAAGTTACTTTACGCCATTCGTGGCGTGCGCGCCCTGTTAACGCAGTTCGTTCCGTGCGCGCACGGTGCGCTTCGCGCACCGTGCGCGCACAGTGAGCACGCGGTGCGCTTCGCGCACCGCGCGCCCACTTTACGCAGTTAGTGCCGTGCATGCACAGTGGTCACGCGGTGCGCTGCGCGCACCGCGTGCCCACGTTAAGCAGGATGGGCCATGTACGCACGATGCGCTTCGCGCACCGTGCGCACATGGGGGACATATTTTGCGCATCTTTGTGAAATGTATTCTTTGTTAACTTCTTAGATGTTTGAAGCCATGCGGGCACCATTTGCACACGGGGTGGGGAGAATGTGGATAATTTTTTTTTTTGTACAATTTTTTACCGTACGCGTAATCGACGATTTTCCGAAAAAAAATGTTTTTTTTTTTTTTTGGGCTTGGGGGTGGTTTGGGGACCCCTGTATCAATGCTGGGTGGTTAGGATCTCATGAAACTGCCTCTTTACACATTTTTTGGGGTTCGTTTTTGCTGCCCAACTCAGGAAGCGAGAGACAAAATGGCGGCCGCCGCTTCCTGGTTTCGACCGATTCGAATGTTTACTAAGATCTAAGAGCCAATCAGAATCGCGCTCGCGCACGCCACCGTACGCGTACGGTAAGCTTACGGTAAGCTTACGGTAAGCTTACGGTAAGCTGCCACAGATATATATATTGATTTAAAGGCTATTTTCTCAGAATCTACTGAACAGATTTACACCAAACCTACAAAAGGCACTTCCTTGACCTGGGGACTACCTCTCTGCCAAATTTCATTAAATTCTGTTCAGCCGTTCGGGCTGTAGCCCTGTCTAAAGGTCCTATGGAAAAATGCATGGGAAAAACGCGTTTTGGGACCCCCCCTTTTATCTCAGCACCCGCTTGACGAATCCCCCCGAGACTTTCAGGGTAGGAGCGGAGCGTAGCGCCCCACCTATTTTGAAAAATTCGCGAAAATTCGTCGACCGGCGCCAAAGTTATTCAAAATAGAATGTTGCGGATTTCCTATGGAAACGTGGTCCTAACTATAACTACCTACTGGCGACCGCCAGTAGGTAATATATATATACACACACACACACACACACACACACACACACACACACCCCTACACACACAAACACACACACACACACGCCCTGGCACGCTCATATTGAAATATTTTTTTAAAGAAAAAAAAGAAGTATGACCTTTTGGCAACATTATTCCACTTGAATTCCATGCTAATTTGGCTACTGTTTTAAAGGCACAAACAAGTTGGAACCTGATTTTACTGCCGGTAGTATCCATCCTTTCTCTACATAACTCAAACAGACCTGCCTATGAAGTGCCTTATACAATCAGTCACCTAAGTGTTTTACAGTTACCTAGCATATTCTCCATGAGACATTCATCACTGGTGGCAACATCTTCTAAATGTTGCTAATACTGCAAAAGCAGCAATGCAACGTCATTCCTGAAGGCAGGATTCACAGCGTTTTGTGACCTAAACTTAATTTAGGTGCATAACAGTACCATGGAATATAGGCTAGTACTGATTACTGTGTGCAGTAATAATAAGTTCAGGATTGTGGCAGGAAAGGATGTGTGCCCATGGTGTGGCCTTGTAAAGTGCAGCTTGTGGGTATTCACAAATATTTTTGCTAATCATTTCCCACCACAAAAAATTAAAAGTACTAAAAGTACTCATGCAAAAAGATCCTGCCCTTCCAGGGTGGCAAGAGAAAAACACACATCCATCGTTCACTGCGGTCTACTGGAATGGGTTTCTCTATAAAAACATATATATACATTTGTGTATTTGCACAAATCTGCTAAACTTACTGAAGCAGACTGTCTTCTCCGTGGACAATTGACTCTAGTTAACTTAATGGAGGAGAAAGCGTGGAAATCTACGACTGGCCCATTTTGTAATGCATTATTCCATGATTTTTTGAAGAACTCAAAAGGCTGTTACTGTTGGCAAATTGTAGGTGTAAATTTACAATGCACAGCTATGCAACATGTTCATCATCATTTTGAGAATTCACCCTGATAGACAATGCATGAAGTTTCTGAAAGTCCAAATGTTTACAGAATGCAATAGAGTTAACAATGACAATTCAACCAAAGGGCCAGCACGTACCATTTTATATGCCTTTAGATCCATCATAATTCTACCCTGGTTCTCTGGAGGAGAACGAACAGGTATTAAAAAAAGAGAACCACAAAATGTACTATTTACCAAGTTCATCTTTGATCCTACCAAAAGCCAGATGAATATTGAACACTAAAGTGGAAGTCATACGTCTGAGGTGCACAAGTCAATGACAAATCGAGGAAAAGACTCAGATTATTATACTTATCCCCACCACCTCCAAATGTTTAGTAGCTAAAATTCACATTCTCATCAGTTATGATCTTTTTGATGTCATTTGACACAAGGGGAGAAAGAATATTGTGCCTTCAGGTACCAAATTGCTTCCCATCCTCTTGAGACATAAGAAGGGGAGTAAGGAGTAGCAAGTGATGCCACGAAAATTAAAATATTTCTTGCTACAGGCGTGATTCTGAGACAACACATTGGAATTCCCACAAAGTAAATTAAAACAGAGTGGTTTCTGTTTGACAATAATCAAAGGTAGGCAAATGTATGACTTTGTAAGACAACGAGCGGTGTCAACCACAGTTGAGAGTAATTTATCTACTGCCCAGGGTCAAATGATTTGGTGCAAGTAGAGAGGCAATCAAAGTAGGTTTGAACCATTAGTTCTTTAGAGAAAAATTAAAACAAGTGTAAGGTGTATTTATGATCGACTTAAGCTTGTGATCAATTACTATTCCACCAGGTAAGATTGCCTCAGCTTAGTGTACATTGTTAGAGTCTTGCTTTACTACTGAGAAAGGGCAAGTTTCTTTGATAGTAATGCTGTATTTCTAAGACTAGTAACAAATGAAAATGTAGCGTTTATAAATGTTTGTTCCCCGGTGCCAGGGATGTTCGGAATCTGCTATTTCATAGCTACTAATGAAGGCTGCCACCTGAAAATATATATATTACACACTTACACACACACACACACCCCTCCCCCCCAAAAAGGCGCGTTCTACCGGCATGCCCCAACCAAACCCCCAGCATGCACCAAACCGCAGTTTGGTGCATGCCGGTGGAAACCGCGCCTGTGGAGATGTGTTTGAGGCCAGCAAGCCCCCCTGGACTGATGCCAGGAGCAGGGCACCGAGAGGCAGTGGTCGTTTGGTTGGGAAGGATTAATTTTTGTTCATGAATTGGACTATACTGGACTTATGGTTTGTAATAATACCGCTGTTGAACAGTATTTCACTGACATTTTGCAATGAAAAATATATGAAAGTCTGCTTGGGGAGTGGCAAAAATGTGTGTTTTTAAAAAACTGCTTTGCTCACTCGTAACTGGCAAAAGATTAACCCATTAAATTACCTCCACAGCTAAGGAATTTTGTGTATTGATTCTATATTATAATGCAAAGCAATTCGTTTTTTATCAGCAGTTTGTACATAATTGCAGCAATTACCGCATTTTGGTTTCCTTACATATCGAGATCCATCTGAAGTCTAAAACTGCTGAAAAACGTTGCATTTAAAAATGTAAAGCAACCAAGTAATCCAATAATAGCTGGGAATGAAAACGAGAGTATTTTGTTTATCTGTTTATAAAGCGTGCATTTTGAGTGAGCAAAGATGGCGATTAGCTCGGACTGGAAAAGGCTGCCAAAGCCGAAACAAGGCTCAGAATTGTTTGATCGCAGTATGGCCTGAAGAATAAAGAAGTGAATTTTACACAGTCTTCGAGTGCAAATTCTCTTTTTACTGAAGCAGTTTGTGATGTGATTATATATAAAATCTCAACAAAAACCTCTTACTCCAGGGTGGACCTGCACTCCATGGCGGGGAATAACTGTACATTTTACTGCACCAGCTAACAAGAGAGTCCACACGTCAGGTTTTCACAGGACCAGCAGAAGTTTCCTTCAAGACATTTCTTGAAGACACGTTTCGGCTGTCAAATAGCCTTTCTCAATTCAAACTGCCGTTTTAAAAAGACTAGTTCATGTGCTCTTAATATACACTTGATTTACTAAACATACACAACATAGTATGGAATTATCCCAGTTTTCAATGCTCCTTGGGTGCTCTAAATTTTGTTACATTCATTAAAGTGTTCCTACTTCATCATAGGTAAATCTTTTGTTATTCAGCACTCTAAATAAATGTTTGAATATTCACATTGAGGAAATTCCAAATGTTATTTTTTTAAAACATCTCATTTCGAGCACAACAGTAGCTTTTTACCTTTCTGTGTAATAATTATGGTGTTTCACCACCCGGTCCATCAATGAAACATGACCCCTGTCCGCACCGCCAGTCTATCTATCTATCTATCTATCTAGAGAGGATCAGAGAGGGAGAAAGAGAGAGGGCAGAAGGACAGAGAGAGGATGGATAGTGAGGAACAAAGCAAGGGGGAAGAAGGGAGCGGATTTGCTTTGCGCATTTTTGCCCGTGTTGCTTTTAGTTCCCCAGTCCGGCTCTGAAATTCAGGGCAAAATGATGCCTGCATCACGTGTTGGTTTCACCTCCCAGATCAGTAAGGGACCAAAGCAAGGAAGACAAATTGAGAGTAATTGTAACGGTCAGTGAATAATGAAAGCATTTTCTATTCAGGGCTCTTCTAGCTCTTTTTTAGGTCCGTTTGACATCTGTCAAGCATTTATGATTTTTAGATCTCGCCTAGCGTTGCTGCGCACATGCGCAGCTCGCTCAGTGAGATTTATTGCTAATGAGGACTTTTAGAAAAGGGCTTGAAGCCCCACGCCTCATTTCCATTGGCTGGCGTCACAGTTTATGCTAAACGGTGGCCTGCCATTGGAGAGGAGTTTTCTGGGTTGCCTCCCTTTGGCTTTTTTGACCAGCCCATCCGGACTGGATCGCCTGCTTCACAGCTGTCATGAAGCAGTTTCTTATCGCTTATGTTAAAAAGCCGTGCGATCCAGTCCGCATAGGCTGGACAAAAAAGGAGGCATGGCGCCACATGTTTATTTTAGCATCTTGCTTCCATTTTAAAGTGAAAGCGCGATGCAAAAATAAACAGCGGCTGCCTGGCGAGTGCTTTTTCAACTTACTGAGCGCGGCGCTGCTTCACGGACACCGCGCTCAGTTTATTTATATATTTCTTAATTTTAGCACTGAGCGCAGCGCCCACTTCTAGGACATCGCGCTCAGTGTTAAAGTTAAGAAATATATAAAGAAACTGAGCGCGGTGTCCGTGAAGCGGCGCAGCGCTCAGTTTTAAACTTAAGCATTTGCAGTGCAATCGGTCAGATTACATTGCAAATGCAGGTTCACAGAAGCCGGTGATGTATCTTACGGCTTAAAGACCTCAGGGGTATATAAAAACATGAGACCGCCCCGATGGCTTTGAAAGCTGGTGCAGGCAAACAGTGTTAATTAAATGTCGGAGCGTAGCTGCATAAGTGCCAAGTTATTTACTTGAAATGGCGGGGAATTGCTCCTTTGTTCATGGGTGTCGATATCTGACGGAAACTGCATGGAGCCGGGCACTCATCGTTGCCTTTTCACCTACAAGTGCAAACGTTTACTCCTCTCCTTCGTGCCTCTTCATTGATACAAAAATATCTCATGATTGAAATATCAGTTAATCTGTTTTTTGCTCTTTTAACTTCCTATCGTGTTTAAGTGATGACAGATTGTTCTGGTGGCGTGATGCAGGAACCAGAGTGTTTCATAAATGCCACTAGATTTTGGTATTAAACTTAAGCATTTGCAATGCAATCGGACCGATTGCATTCCAAATGCTGGTTTTATAGGCAGGTTAAATGATAGGTCCAGGACCACAGGGTGTGGAACCGACGCCAAGACTCGAACACGGTTCCACAGTTGCAAAGTCCGCAGATCCGCCACATCCTCTTGCCAATTGCAGTTGGCATGCACAGCTGGCAATGTCCGATTGCTGACATGGGATGCCTGCACTCGCCCCCTTACTGGTTGTGCATGAATCATGCTTCTACACAGTTCCAGATAGGATCACTGCACATATGTGCACCTTTCCAGTTCTTCGAAGCCCTGTTTTCTGAGTCTTAAGCCCTCATACGTTCATTCCTCTACCCTCACATTTGGCCCTGGACTGCCAGTCTCTGAGTACCCTCACTCCCAGACTTCATATGTTGGTCTTCTGTTTCACGTTACAATGTTGAAAGTCGCAGCTTCCTGCGGCAGCTCCGGGGCTGCATATGGAAAGCACCTGATTGATTTTTACGCACATGTTTTGTTTGGCCCCTCACCTCTCCCACCGCAGCCCCCACCCCAAGAACCACGATAGGGGCGGAAGTGCCCAGGAATACACATCTCCGTGCCGCTGAACGCTTCAGTGTTTGAGGAGTAAATACGGCATCCCCAGGTAGAGGTAGATATGCTGGGGATAACTGTTAGCACAGGGTTATAACAGTTCCATTTACTGCGGGGTTCCGGGACTCAAGTGTTTTATTAATAAACAGATTACACTTCCAGATACATTTTACATTGGAAGGCTCACCCTTTTCGATTGTCTTGCAAAAAGACTTCATTTGCCCAGTGCATTTAAAATGGAGGCTTATGACTCGAGACGTCAACAACAGTGGGTACACACTAGTCTCTTTGCTTTGAATGGAGACTCTCTCATTTACTTTTCGTACACTCTCCTCCTATTTTCATCTCTTGGCAGTGTTGATTTTTTTGTTAGTTAGGTGATGGGGGTTATGAGGACTTCCTCCGGGCGGTGGTACGAGTTCAGGAGACCGTAAGTGGTGGAACTGTGGAAGGTTTGGGGTCTCAGCACAGAGTCATGGTGCCGGGAAACAGCAACTAGTTGTCAGGTATGAACGTGGTGCTGTTCATGGCATATGGCAGTTTGGTGAGGAAAACAAAAAAACACTGGGAGCTGGTGTATTACAGAGCATGGACGTTTGTTGCAGGAGATCACTTATGCTTTTTTGGAAAATTCTTTATAATTGTCAAAAGCAAAACTGGAAGTCCCATAACAGTGTGCTAGGACACCCACAAAACTTTTTTGTTAGGGGCTGCAGGACATGCTGATTTCAATGGTCGAGTAGGTAGTCACCCGCTTTAAAAATCAATAGGTTGCTATAATGCGGGGCTCATACACATCACGATTCACAAAGCGTTTCATCGTTAATGGATTTCTTATTTACCTACAAACAGTGCTTAATTCGGGCCGGTGCTTTCCGGTACTGGCACCCTTTTGTGACTCTGCAACTTATTTTTCTTTACCAGATTTTGAACGCTAACAAAAGAGAGGCGTAAAAGGAACAGAAATGCAGCAACATAGTGATCTAGGTAGAAAGAAGGAATGACGAGCATTAAAAATGCAATATGTCTCGCCTTTCAGCCATTGGCTTTGCTATACAATACCATTAGCAAAGCATATGGCTTTAACTTAATCAAAGGCGAGAGCTATGCTTGTTAAAGCTTCTTGTAGAGCATATATAGCTATTTTGTTTTCTACAACAGTGTACCGGTAAACAGGCACTTAATATTGTCGGAGAAGGTTCCATCAACACTTGTTGAACTCTTGTTTTACTAGGTTTCTTGACTGGGCCCATTTCTTTACTCTACACTACAGCACTTTTCAGTCTATCAAGACTTAGGCCTTCATTACTATGGCAGGCAGACCGCCACCGACAGGCCGTCGGTGGCAGTCCGCCCGCCTTCTTGGGGATCGGCCAAATGGTTCCTGGCACACGGTGCATTTTTCTTGGGCCTCAGCACAAGCGGCACTAGAAAAATGCACGGCGGTCATATTGTGATGGGGCACGCAGAACTGCCGACTCCTTGTCAGATGATCCTGCTCCGAAACAATGGCAGATGGATGCTCGTACGACGGCCATCATAATGAGGTCCTTAGAATTTGCTTGGAAAGTAAGCACTCAAGAAAGTCAATGCCATCTCCTCCCCTACTCCGACGGGTAAGTTGTTCTATCGAAAGGAAACGGCCCTTTGTTAGGAAACCTTGTCCTTATTCACCCTTCACTTTGCTTAGCATTTCCTGCAGATTTTTTTTTATGGAGTAAGCATTTTATTATTTTTGTGCAGGTCCGTTTCATTTCAGACAGGTGTATCAAACATTTGTGTTTAGTCTGCCCTAAATAAACACAGGCATCAGTTCATAGACTTTTCAAAAATACTTCTAATTATTTGTTGAACTCTCGAACAGAGTTAATTGGTTCACTCATTAGTGGCGACTGCTCCCTGGAAGCTGTAGTGGGGTGGAGAAGGAGGGAGAGGGTAGGGGGTTATTAAAAAAAAAAAAAAAAAAAAAAAAAAAAAAGATTACTTACCTGCCGGACGGCTGCCACCTCTCCTCTGCCCTCTTCCTAAAATCTGTTCAAACAGAAAGCACCCAGGCTCGCCTAAGCCAATAACAACACTACATTGCAGCATCGTGGTTGGTCTGAGCGCTGTGGTTGGGTGGTCAGACAGGGAAATACAGCCTGGGTGGAGAACAGGCAAAGTTCACATGACTGTTTGGCCAGCCCAAAATGTGCCACCACTCCTCCCTCCTGCGGTGAGCAGCTCAGCCCCGCCAAACTGCCTCAGCACGGAAAAATAAAATTATAATAGCCTCGTGCTTTATTGCAGTGCTGAAAGGCAGTGGGGAGACGCTCCTCCGCCTTAGTGGAGGAGCCAACCCTGTCAGTCATGCAACCTAAATCTATCAAGCCATCTTTTTTTTGATTTAGGTTTTTTTTAGGTGCAAGTTATGAGTTAATGGGCTGGTTCAACTATTTTTGAACATGCGGACAAATACGGTACAGTTTTTAAGGGAGCAGATAAGGAAAGCTCACGAATTTGTGTTTAGCTGTGAAAAACGAAAAAGATTTACCAGCATGAGGAAATATTTTCATCTTGGGGAGAACAATGAAATGGGTGGAGGAGGAGCGCAAGTGCCTGTTCAGGAAACCGCAACAGCAAGAGAGGCCACGGACAAAACAGTTCTAAGATTCGGCTTCCACAATAAACACGTATGTACCACACACAAAAAAGTTTTGCCATTTTGTATCACAATGTGACCAATCTATTTTACTATTGCGCACCTCAGTGGTACTCATTTAAATACCTGGGAAGGATGAAATGCTGGTATGGCCCTGCTAGGGATTCGACCCCTGCCTTCTAAGCGTCATCAGCGAGTGCCTGCAACCCCGAGCGTTGTTGGGTTACACAATCGAGTACAGAAAGCTAGCACCTAGATATTGGAACACTCCTCTCTCCCTCATCACCGCTGCCCGAATTCAGTCTTTCAAGTGTAATCTCAAGGGCACAGAGATTCAAAATAAAACCGAGGCTTAAATACCAATACTAGTTCTGACAGGGTGGCTAGTCTGTTCCGGATGTCCTTCTCTAAAACCATAAACCACTTACAGGGCAGTGCTGTCTGTATCAGTACAGCACAGCCCTAGCAGACACACACAGGCTTAGCAACACTTCTAGCGTCACTGTCTTCACTATGGGACACGGCGCTTATGTCTTCACCTTCAAATATTTCCAAAAATCACTGTTTGCATCCAAAACTAAAGGCATCTAGGCTATTCGAAATGGATTCTGCAACGCTTCTGCGGAGGGCAAAAGCTAGGACAATTATATTTAGCTCTGTGCAGCGTGAGCTGTCACACCAGAGCGCCAGTGTGTACAAACCAAACAGGAAAGGATGTCATAGGTTGGCAGAAAAACGACTTAAGAACACTGTTGACATGGCGAGCTGAACAGCGCTTTTCCACCATCTCCTGGAACAATGGGTCATTCAGGCATCTAGTAACAAAAAAAGAAGCTATTTTGTTTCCGCCAACACAAAGAACTATACGAGCCAAAATGTTCACGCGAAGGATCAAATTAATTGAGGTTTCTTTCATGGAGTTGGCCTAACACAGAACAGAGCCAGTTCACTTCTGTACACTTATATATTTAAAATCTTCAAATCGGAATAGCACTTTATGAATATAATATCTCCAGTGTGCTAGAAATAAAATAAACAGAAGGCTATACATCATGTTACAGTTGCTGAAATGTACATGCGATGCAGCGCCTCCCTGATGTGAGACTTGCTCGCTTGTTCTTCCCTCATCACGAGTCCCCCCCCTGCAGATCTTCGGTTGCAGAACAGCCTTGGGCGGAGGCTTATCCAGGCCGCGCGCCAGCCTTTATGACGTAAAACCCCGCAGCCACCACACAACTGGGCGTCTAGAATGCATTTCTTCTTCCCCAAACTGAAAATCCCAAAATGTTCGTAGGTTCGTCGGTATGTGGATTTAAAATGTGTCAACCTTGCTAAAAAGCAACATAGCACAGTGCAATGGGGGGCGTGTTGTGTCCTGCTGGACACTCCCCTGAGGGCTGGCCCAAACACACATCCCCCTCACCCATCCAACACAGGCGGCACCAATCAGGTTACCCCGCAAGAGTTCATGTGCTCGTGGCTAGTCTCCAGTACCCTATCTGAGTGTCCGTGTTCTCATTCCCACATTATGTGGGCCTAAGGCCCAGAACCTAACAGGGCGGAAGGGGGAGCTAAAAACATTTGGATAAAGAAATGTATTTCCAGTTATTGAGAGAATAGCCGTGTTTTCATTTTTTTCCTGACTCTAAAAGAAACAGCAGCTTGGAACCTGGAGGCACTGCCACCTAGAAGATTGATTTTAGTGGCATTCAGTAGGGCCAGGGACTGAGACGCGAGGATCCGCAAAGTTGCAAACTTTGGCTCTGCCTATTTGACAAAAAAATCCACAAAGTTGATATAGATCTTATATTCTAAGTGTTCTGGGAAACACGATGCGCTTGAGGGGCGGAGTCTAGTGTTGAGAAACACTGCAGTGTTCTTCTGAAGCCCCGCTCAGCCTGGACGCTCATTGCAGAGTACAGCCTCATTGGGTAGTGTTAGAGCCAGGGATGCCATTGTCAGACGGGAGGCGTCATCTGCACCAGAAGCGGGCGTGGGAGCAACCAGATGCACTGGTGGGGTGGTCATAGCGATCCTTAGCATCCTCCTGAGAGCCACACCAGCTGCTGGTATTTGGCCAAGTTTCACTAAGTGTTGGGAAAGAAACCCCTACAGCTACATCCCTCATGACCACTCACCTCCTCTCTGCGTGTCTACCCGAATGAGTGGTACTGATGGGAGATGGAGAGGCTTAACAGGAGGTTCTGGGGCTGTGGAGGAAGAACCAGAGAGCCGCAGGCATCGCCCTAACAAAAATGGGGAGCTGGGTGAATCAATCAGAGGTGTACGCTGGTCTTCAGGAAAGAGATGAAGACTCGCCTCAATAAAGAAAACTACATCATGCAGCAGAAACAATCCACAAGCACGCTACTTCTCAAGTCCCTTTTTGAATGTATCTTTGCCTTTGGCACTGTACAGTACACAGCTGCCTTTAGCTGGGTTGCACCACACAAATAGTGCACAGATCCAAGAGCAGAAGGGACAATGTACAATTCTGGGGAAATAAAAAAATGCAAATGGATAACACATTCTCCTTTCTTACAACCTTGATTTCTGCACTCATGGGCAAATCCTTTCAGCTTTCCCTGGAATTTCAGAGGATGCAGTCCTAGCAGGAAGAATACTGAGCAAGAGATCATAATGTGCTTCCTAGGCACCAAATGGATAGACAGTTCATCAGGGCAGCCAAACACATGGAGCCAATTGCATGGCATGTGTGAGAAAGTGCCTTCTTTTTCATGGTAACACCTGCTTAGTGGGCTGATTCTGCTAGATTTTTCATTCTGTAAACTGGAAAAAGGATTTTAAAACTATTTTTTATTAATTATTATTAGCTCAATGTAACGGGGACTTTGGATTTTGATAAATAAGGAAATGCGACTTTTAGAAAGTTACTTTTTCACTTCCTTAAGCTCCTAGAGGCTAATCTGCATTAGCCTCCATCTGTCACCCAGCTTGTGAATAGCCCTGATGAGGTGCATTAACTGCTCCCAGAGCAGAAACAATTGCCTTGTTGTAGAGGTGTTTTTGTTCATCTGGCTGGAAGACCAATTAGGCTGTGCCCAGTGCTAGTTAACCTCCTCTTGAGAAGGGAAACACAACCTGAAATGTCTGTTGTGTTCATTTGTATATTGGCCAATTTAAATCAAACATTTCACTAGGAGTTTATCACACACCCTATGCCCCCCTGTCCCAAACAGACACACATTAAACCATACAAGCCATTCAGCATGCGAACAGGACAACAGATATTCCCTGGAATGGCAAACAGCTCAAACCCCAATTCAGTTAAGCAACGAAGCAAACAAACCAGGGTCACAGCTGAATTGCTTATGCTCTCAGACGTGCATATGGAAACTCTCCTGTAACAGAAAAAATGCATCGTAAATTTACCTTCCAGGATGCATTAGCCTGTAAATTAACTTTAATCTGCTGTTATTTCTAAAATCGATATGTGCACACAGTTAGAATGGAGAAGGTCACAGCGTTCTGATGAGAGCTGAAAATCTAATATGAGCCACGTTTACAAACGAATACAGACTGCCAGCCTCCCAGTTATTTTATTATTGCAGATTTGGTCTGTTAAAAACAAAGCAAGCATTTATGTTTATATTAATATAGTTTATAAAGCGTATTTATCTGTGAAGAGATATCCTGGTGCTAGACAGCAATCCAGCCACCTCATATGATCCAAAGACAATTATTGAGGTAAGAGCCATGTCTTAATTGGCAAGTCAATGAGTTTCGCCTACAAGTGCCATTGGCTATGTAATTTTTTTTTTTATATCTCTTGAGCAGCATTGCGTCTGCCATATAGCATGGGTAAAAGAAAAAAAACACCCCCAAAAAACCCAGCGTGATGGAGTGCGTTATAGTGCTTTTTTTTTTTATAGCTTTGGGGGCAGGAGATAAGAGTCACCACGGAGGGATGGAGAACAAGGGGTGGCGGTACAGAAAAAGAAGGGACTGGGGGAAAAAGCACTATGACGCAGCCATCACTTTTATGGTTTATTGTGTGTGGGGGAGCAACACTGAGTGAGGCAGCTGAAAAACACACCCAATACTTTTTCTTCTTGCAAGGTCTAGGAGTCCCGCTCACCCTGCCCTTTTCTGTCTAATGGTTTCAAGATGGGCTCTATAGCTCTCCGCGTTTCTAAAACAGCACCCTTTAACCTGTGCTACACCCCCTTCTTTCTTTAACGTGCCTCATGCTATCTTAGTTTAACAGAGACTCTTAGTAAAAGTTACCTCTATTCACAGGAAATACTGTACGTTCTACAGTGAACTCCTTCAGGCACTTCCATGTTGGCTGCCGAAAGCAGGGTTGGTCTATGAGCAGTAACAGTTTTAAGAGCCCTTCCTTCGTAATGCAGACCCACAGTGGTGTCCAGAAAAGGTTGGAAGAATGCCTAATGTTGGACCAAAGTGTCTGATCTCCCTGCAGGCCGTGACCTCTGGTTAGTGTTGCAATGTGTTTTCTGTGTACAGAGAGATGCCAGTAGCCAGATTTCACACAGTCTTCCAAATACAGGACTATATGGCGGTACTGAAGACTTTAGGTCCTAACCCCTGCCGGGTTAGGGTCAGCCCTTTGTCTCTTAATACTGGTTCCCTCTGCCTTATGGCCACTTCACTTCAAGTTGCATATGTCCACCTCCCTCACTGGAGGATTGCTTAGTGAGCTGAACGTTCACCAAGAACAATAGCTGTTAACTAGTCAGCCATGTTCCCAGTTGTTTGTCATTGTTCAAAAATAGTAATGGTATATAATGCATTTGTAATAGTTACAGTAATGGACATGTTCACTGTGTGTGAGTCTGCTAAAGGAACATCCCACTTTACTAAAAGCAGAGGACCCCACTGAGGAAATGTGCCTAAAAGTGGGCACACTGGTGCAGGGTCACCCTCTTGTCCACGGGTCCAGAGACCAACAAAATAGAGATCAGCACTGGAGTTGGATTAAATAACAAGTTTATTAATCACTCATGAGTGGGACCACATCCACACAACACTCTCAAGTGCTGCAAGGAGGTAGTGCACTGAATTCACAAACTGTCCTTTTTATATCTGTTTTCTGCACTGTAAGCGTGTGAGCAGCAATAGGAAGAACAAGTCTTAGAAATTGTTATCAGCAAACAAGGGCAGATGAATAACCAAATGGTCAGCAAAGTGGAAGGGGGAGCAGACATGCTTATGGCAGCAGTAAATGGTCGACAGTTAACATCTATGACCAGGTGCACTGGCAGCTACAAACCCTCAGCACATACATTGCTTTTAGCTGAGGCAGGAAGTCAACTAAAATAGATAACACTTGCAGAGTGAAAAGACGAGCAGCAGAGGACGGAAGAATTACAAAGGAAACAAAATGAACACCACAGCCAAAATGGCTGTCGCTTATGCGAAGTAAAATATTACACATTTTCACAGACGACCCTTTTAGAATAAGCAAAGACATTTTCTTATGCTTAAAAAAGGGGTATGATAAACATCATGTATATCAATTAACATTATATCGTTGACTTCTCGGTCTATTGCTAAATGGGCATTTACATTTTGGCCATTCGTTTTAGATGGTAGACAAGTAGTACAAGTGGAAATACAGAGGGAACAAAGCATTGGCCCACATTGGATACATAAACAACAAGAGAAGAGAATTGCAATAATTATGAATAAGGCCGATAATATTTTTAGACCCCATACAGAAAATATGTTCCAGAAACATCCAGCCCAAGTCCATGTTCCTGAGTCCTGATGCATCTCAGTAGCTATTTTGTGTAGTTTGGAGATAACCGTATATACAGAAGGTGAATTGTACGGTGTGAAGACACAACAGCTGGATCCGATGATACAGCATACTCCACCTCGATCAGCCAGAATAACATCTAGAACAAGTATTTTCTGCAAAGCCACCATGAGGATCTATGCTTGTTCTTCTGTCCAGTTCCCCAAGGCGGCAGTTGTCCGATTGATCACTGCTTCCATTGTACCGGTGAGGCGACGGACCAGCTTACTGTTCTGTACTGCGCCAACAAAGAAGAAGAATCCTCTGTTAAAGTCTATATTGTTCCCATGGGGTCTCTGTCTGGTCGAATACAGAGACATCGATTACACGTTTTACCCTACTACCAGCATGGTGATCGAACAATTGCAAATCTTGATGGTAGGTTGGGGGAGCTAAAAACACAGGTGGTAGAAGGAAGGCTATGTAAAAGGTACCAGACCAGCCTGGATGTAGGAAGTAGTATGCCTTAGTTCCACACAAAAAATAAGTGTGATGTGATGCAAGGAAGCTGCTTCAGCCTCTCGTAGACATCTGCAACACTGTAGTACAGTTACTGTGGCCCACTGGCACACATCGCCTGTACTTTGTACACAAAGTGGGCCAGTGGTCAAGGCAACAGAAATAACAAGGGGTCCATTTCCTTTAGCCGACCTAGAATTTGGACACACAGTTTGTTGCTGCACTTCCTTTACTATATTCTGCCATTTCTAAAGCACTCCCTTTTGCTCGTGGGCCCCCATCTTCGTTGGGGTAACAGACTTTGTTCATTAGAGGCATAAAGAAGTTTGAACCAAACTGGGCATGAGCCATTGTGAGAGAATGGGAGCGGCGACAACCGGATTCCTTTTATGTTCTGTGGAGGAGGAATCTTGCCATAAACCCAACAGTTAGTAGCATTGCTTACCTGATGTGTCGGATGCAATATTTGAAGAAATTAACTGTTTCTCAGATTTTGCCGGTATCCCTGTTCATGTTGCGGCAAATCAAAATGATGGTGCTCTTTTGCGGCAAGTGATGCAACAGTACTGTTAGGTAAGGAGGCTCCAGGCATTACTTCCTGCACTACCCACATTACCGAAGCGATGATGGCAGAAGTCAAAGTCAGACCAAGGGTGCAGATTGTACAGCAGTTGCACATTGTGGCAGCGATCTCCTTATTAGGCGAGCTCATTTTCATCTCAAACAACAAAATAGATGATGCCCTAAGGTCCTGGGCAAGCGTTGGCTTCTTCACTAATGTTGAGACGAGTAGTCACTAAAAGGCTACCCACCTTTGTAGTCAGTCTTTAACCACCCAGGGCAGTGGCTCAAACAGTCTCTTTCTGAAATGAAGTGTCTTTCTTCCTGGATCGAAGTAGGTATCTAGATGCACCAGGGATCGTGTGGTCCGGGGAGACTTTCTCAGGTCCTTCAGATGACGCAGCTCGTCCTCTCTTGGTGACCAAAATGTCATGATGATCTGTCAGCACAGCAGGGCTCATGAAGAACGAGCTTCCCGCACCTGCTGATAAAAGAAGACAAGCTGTCAGTTAACTGGGACAAATAGTCACTCATCAACATGTCTGGGGTACCTAATACTGGTGCAGAGCAAAGGGCTTGGCGTAAGTGTTGGAAGGCGCTCTAGCACTCAGCCCTCCATGGGAGGGGCATTGGAGTGTATTTAGTCAAAAGGGCCAACAAAGGTTTAATAATGTGCAAAAAACTGTCTACAAAAAGAAGTGAAGCCAATTAGTGCATGTACATCCTTCTGAGTGCGGGGTACAGGAGTGTCTAGAATGGTCTGAATGCGGTCTAGTGCGAGTGCACGTCCCTGCTTAGACAGGAGGTGACCTAAATGGGTAACATGCTGTCTACAAATTTGCAATTTCTTTCGGGAGACTTTGTGATGATGGGAGGAAAGAAATGATAACAATAACAGTGTTCCTTCTTCACACTAGGTAAGGACGCCAGAGGGCATTCTCATTGATAAGAGAAGATCTCTCAACCATTGGATAATTGTTATTTAAAATAACATGCACACCTTCTGGAGAACAACGTTTTGTAGCGCGAAAATATTAAAGCATATCGATACTCACAATGTTGTCTGGTGTGTTAGAGGAAAGCAAAAATGGACATGCTGCAGTGAATTTGTCAAGTCCGAATTCAAGTGACTGTGAAAGTGGACTAGGTGTAGGTGTCCCATTGAATCTTATCGATGTTATCATTGTGCCAGACAGGGAAGTCCTAGGAACCAATTCTTTTTAGACAGAGCACTAAGGGTAGCCCCTGTATCAACCAGAAACCGATCAGTAGATCCCAAGACGTTTGCATCAACATAAGAACCCATTTGATCTACTGGAACCTCAACCGGTTCCTTACCCCATCCTAGGCATCTCTATGCATAATCGGAATCCGCAAGTGCATCAGCAGACTAATCAGACATTTGATATTGATTTCATCTATCAAAAGTATTAGAGTAATTTGGTCCTTGTTCAACTGCCTCAAACCTGGGACAAGCTCATGTACCTCCCCTGTTTCCTGAATTCCCTGGGCGTTCTCTCACACTACCCCTTCCCGTTGGTACTGTTGACCTCGCAAAAGAGGGCACTTAGAACGCCAATGTCCAGTCTCTTTATAATAATGATCAGGTGACAAATTTTCTCGAGGGAGAGGGGGCACTCCAGGTGTATACATTGCACGTCCACGTCTTCCACCTCCCCTAAATGGTGGACCATATACTTGAGCCAACATAACTTTTGTCTTTAATTCTTTAACCTGCTTATCCTCCCTGCCTTTTGCTTCCTGCTCCTGCAGCTCATAATATTGAGCCATAGTCAAAAGGGAAACTGGGGAAGACGTGGTCCAATAACTCTTGCTGGCATTTAAGCGACTAGCTATTTCCAGTAATATATTAGAGACAAATGTATCGACCAACAAATGCTTACCCGTATCATCGGCCAATGACTGACCACTAAAATCATGGAATGTTTCCTCAAACCTTGAAAATAAATCATTAACTGACACATCTGTTTTCTGTTTACAGGACGCTAATGTAGTCCAATCTATTTTCTTAGGGGGTATGAGAGTATTTAACTTAGTCACAATAGCTTTAGGAAGATCTAATATCTCTTTCTGAGGTTTCTGCGCAGGCTGCCTTTCCGCATCTATTTGTTCTAAATTTTCCCAGGTATCACCATAGGCTACATTATCATCTATTTTACGTATCGTTCTCCACATATCAAGAGGCAAAAAAAGCTCGAAGAACATATCAATATCTGGCAAGGTCATAGTGCAGGAGCTAATGGCTCCTTCCACCTCCTCATAGAAGGCAGCAGGATTTTTCCGGGGGTCGGGCAAAGCAGCCTTAAGAGCCATCACATATGTTCTACCCAAAGGAGTATAAACACAATTATATATGAAATACCACTTTGCATCATCCTTAGTTTTATCATCATTTGTTCCCGCACCTTTAGGAGGAACAGAGGGGTGCAGCTTCACATATAGGTTTTATAGCAACTGTATTACTAACAGGTGCAACCTCATCCACCGGAGTATCTACTTTCTGTGCTGGGGACTGAACTGTTTCCACACCCTTCTGTTTTCTAGCTAATTCTTGCTCCTTTCATAAACGCAATGTTGCATCTCGTATTTTAACCACTCGTCTAATCATATCAGATAGGGCCGAAAAAGGACGCTATTTCCTGAAAAATTTGTCTATAATCAAATATTACCTCCCAAGCAAATTGTTCTACAAAAGAAAATTGCTCCATATTTTGCCACTGTTAAACCATAGTTAAGATGACAGATGCAGTGTGAGGCCAACAAGCCTCCTCTCTATCAGCGGTTTTTAATTTATCTTTTTCTGCTTTAGTCAAAGTAGAGCGAGTCTGTCGCCCATCTTGCTCATCTTGTTCTTTGTCGTCTGAAGACAAATGCTCATCATCAGAAACCTCATCAGGGGCACTTGGAGTGGGAAATGTATATAGGGGTGGGGGGCGTTCTAATAGGATGCAGTCATCCTGAGGTTTATTAAGTATGGGGTAAATAGGGTGCCTAATAGGGTACTGGCCATTTACCTCTAATCAACGTTCACCATCTTCTTTTTCTATTTTTTCCTTCTTTTCTTTATTTCTTCATTCTAGCACTTTGATATATCGTTTTTTGTTGTACTTTTTCTGCTATATCTTCTGCCCTCTTTGCTCTCTCTTGTACTTCTTTCTACCACAAACGCACACAATCAAACATATCCTGTCTACTTTTTCTTTTAAATAAACACTGCTCTATAAATTGAACCTTTTAAAATCAAATAACCCATTCACTGGCCATTGCAGATCAGAATCTTTGTGTATTTGTTCCACAGAGTATTGTACATTATGGAAGAAATACTATATTTGACATACATATCTATTAGGTGTCCCCTCTGGGGGAGTCGGGTGACTTTGTTTCAAGCTTACTTTGGTACCACAAGAGCAGCAACTCCACCTACGGAGTGTGCTGAGAACAGGCATGCTTTACCAATATGTGTAAAATATTACTACTACAAATAAATATTTCAAAAGGAAAATATCTCCACATTACCTGCCTTCAAACTTTGCAAAGATTGAATAACAAATCTAAACAGAAAGCCCAGGCCAAACAAATAAAGAGTGCCGCTTCAGCGACCTGAATAAACAGAAGTCTCCAACTCCCACCTGCCGATCTCTTGGTCGACCCAATGGTCACTTCAAAATTGCACCAAAGAAAACCCCAGTTGAGACCAGCCACCACCTGGAGGGTCAAATCGGGAAAACCGGAAAAGTCACGTCGGCCTGCAAAGACAAAGGTCTCCTCGTGCAGTGCACTTCCTGAGTAAGATTTCGATCCTCCGTCAAGACCATTCCTTCGGACGGCCACGTCTCCAATAAGGCCCCACATTGGGCGACAACTGTGGAAATGTAACTAAAAGTGGGCACACTGGTGCAGGGTCACCCTCTTGTCTACGGGTCCAGAGAACAACAAAATCGAGATCTGCACTTGAGTTGGAATAAATAACAAGTTTATTAATCACTCATGAGTGGGACCACATACACACAACACTCAAGTGCTGCAAGGAGCTAGTACACTGAATTCACAAACTGTATCCCTTTTATACCGGTTTTCTGCACTGTAAGCATGTGAACAGAAATAGGAAGAACACATTTTAGAAACAGTTATCAGCAAACAAGGGCCGATGAATAACCACTTGGTCAGCAAAGTGGGAGGGGGAGCAGAAATGCTTATGGCAGCAGTAAATGGTCGACAATTAACATCTATGACCAGGTGCACTGGCAGCTACAAACCCTCAGCACGTACATTGCTTTTAGCTGAGTCAGGAAGTCAACTAAGATAAATAACACAAGCAGATTGAAAAGACGAGCAGCAGAGGATGGAAGAATTACGAAGGAAATGAAATGAACACCACAGCCAAAATGGCTGTCGCTTATGCGAAGTAAAATATTACACATTTCCACACCTCAAGGCGCCTGTGCAAATGCATCAGGAAGTATGTCCCTTCAGTCACTTGTCTGCTTATTGGTGGTAACTTAAATCCTCTTTACATGTCTCACGCTAAGAGGCATGTGCATAGTGAGTGCAGTGATAGAGAATAAACAACGAATGTGTGTCCAAATGTAAAAGGGGCGGTCATCAAAATAGGTAAATGCATCTCTTTGATGGCTTCTCAGCTGTAAGTTCGTCACAATACATTTGCTGTACAGCCTGTGCTCATCGCTCTCTAGCTCTATGGAAGGAGAGTGGGGGCAAGCAGCAACACCATGGACAGAAGTAGAAAGGGAAGATTGAGTGCTTAAATACAAAGAAAAAAGTAGTGCCTAAACAAATTAGCAGAGAAAGGAAACAAGTAATGAGTCCATTCTCCAGGGAGGGGACAAACACAATGAGGAAGGAAGCCTATGGCAGGTGACCAACAAAAAGTAAGCACATGAATGTGACAATGAAGCCAACCAATATAGGAAATGGGTGGCATCTAAGCCCACTGTTCGAAAATAAAAGCGCTAGCAAGCAACCGCACTAGCACTGTCTTAGGTGAGACTTAAAAAGGAGGCTGTAATTCAGTTTTTCTGTCACTACGGCTGGCTAAGAGGAGCTATGCTGTTAAGAGGCTTGGTGAGGAAAGGTGGTTAAAAGATGTGGAAAAGAGGGAACTGTTGGTATAACAACGTTATTAGAAATGGGGGTCTCTAGTTGGCAATGGTATGCACCTTTGTCCAAATAGGCCCCTTGCTTCTAGTCAGGAAAAGAGGGATACAATCCTAGATAATCCCTGCTCACCCCCTTGGTAGTTTGGCACGAGCAGACAGGCTTATCTCAGAGGCAGTGTGTAAAGCATTTGTGAACATATACAGCAATACAGTGAAAACACTACAAATGGACACCACACCAGTTTAGTAAAATAAGTAATCTTTACTAGACTTAACACAAGACCAAACGACAAAAATTCACAATACAGTATCAAGAATAAGACTTTAAAATGGTAGAAATAGCTTAGTTCAATGTAGATGGTAAATCCAACACTCTACTCTCAAAGTATCTTAGATGCATCACGCAAAACACACAAAAGGGTCGCAGGGAAGGTGATGCGTTGGTTCCTTACTGCAGCGCAGGGGAGGTGATGCATCGGTTCCGTACCAGAGAGGAGGTGATGCATCGGTTTCTTACTGCGTTCCGGTTACAATGCAACAAGATAGCGCCTCGATGCGATGCGACGATCCGGTGCGATGCAACAAAATGGCGTCTTGTATGCGATGCAACAACATTGGATGCGATGCGTGCACGCCCGATAGACGTTCAGCAAAATCGATGAACTTTGGAGCCGCAACAGGCCTGCGACACGCTTCTTCGGTGATGCGACGGTAACCTATGCAGCAGTGGTAGGCTTCTCCAGTGATGCGACACTCTTCGTCTGCGATGCGACGGCAAACAGCTGCGGTGGCGGCATGCGTCTTCAGTAATGCGACGGCAACTGCTGCGGCGGCAACACGCTTCTCCTCGTTGCATCACGCTTCCAGCTCCCAGCGACACGCAGTCACTCAGAGGGCCCAAACAACAGCAGGCACCTCACTGCAGGTAGAATTCCCAGCAAGGGAATTCAGTGGGAGCTGGTGGTAAAGTATATGTGGCCCTGACACTTCAGAACAGGAGGCAAGCTCAACTTCAAGCCTTGGAGACCTTCAAGATAGTAAAAGTACACACAAAGATCCCTTTCTCCTTTCCTTGGCAATAAGTAACCACTGCAGGCCAATCCCAAACAGCAAACAGCACAGGGACAGTCTCCTCCTTCAGCTTCCTTGGTTTGTCTCCTTGGCAAAGGGTGTGTCTTGATTCCCAGAAGTGATCTGAAGTTCTGGGGTCTGGGCCCTAATATTTATACTGCAAAATCCTTTATTCTCTGAAGGCAGAGAGTGTCTGTACCTAGTCAAACCCAGTTCTGTCCTCCTGGGTGCAGCTTCCTCGCAGAAGGTGGAGACAGCATTATTTGAGAGCAGACCAGGCCCAGGTAGCCGAAAGGAAATCTCCGCCCCCTACTCTCTATTCAATGCAGGTCCTATTCAGCCCAGCCCTGACCCATCGTTGCAGGGATTTTGCACAAACACAGAACTATGCACAGGAAATGAGGAATTCAGTGTATTGTGGTGTACCAAAAACACGCCTCAGTGCCCAGAACCCCTATTCAGCTAGCTATAGTATCCCATTCGTTCTCCGTACTACAGCGGAGCTACCAATGATTGGATATCCTAGAACATGCGACTCAGGGCCTCTCACAATTCGTAGGAACAAGACACTCTTTCGCTTAGATGCTCATACCTGTTCACAATGTGAGCAACCAGAGACACTGTATAGTTTAAAATGTTTATGTCAACTACCATGCTCTGTAATTCAGTACACGTGCTGTCATTAGCAAAGAAATGCAATATAATCAGCATGGTTATAATTCCATATAATACGAACGGGGATAGCATATTAGAATGACAGGGGATGAAGCCATATAGCGCTTTACCACCCTCCCTGTGCTAAGGGCTATCTTTATTATATCAATGGAAGACCTCTGGGCTTAGACAGCGGAACCCCCTACCTCAAGTCTTAGATGATCGGATTTACATCTCCGGACAAGCACAGCTCTTCCTCTGGAAAGGTTTTCTCCAAGTTTTGATAACTTGCATCTCGTGCAATATTAAAAGCACCCGAAAAGTCAGAAGTGCAGCTGTGTTCCATGTTATGTCTATATGTGTGTGGGACGGACCAAAGTCGATTAACCAGTGGAGTTGTTTTCTGGCCTTGAACACGATGTACAGACGAGAACTCCGAGCACAACAGAAATAGTGAAAGGCAGACCGTTCCCATGTGAAGCAGCACAAGCAAAAGTGTTTACAGGAAGATGGCGGTGATGCAAAGCATGGACTAATGCTAACTTAGCAACATCCGCTGGCACCCCTAAACCCTCACGTCACCATCAGACTGCTGGAGCCAAGGCCCTCTCCAGCCACCTGTCACTCACAAACCAGACATGGAATACACAAACCCAACAGAGACATACTGGATGGTTAGGCAAGAAAATACCTACTTTCTAAAAGTGGTATTTTCAAACAGAATGTAAAATTCATCCTCACTAAAAGATGTATTTTAACATTGAGTTCAGGTATACTAAACACGAATTTCTACCTTGTTCCCTAGGTCAGTTAGGATTATAAGATGTTCTAATCAAACTGCCCATTCTGGCCTATGGGAACAGGTAGCCTTGCAAGAGTGAAAAACAAAACTAGCTGTAATTCACTATCAGGTCATGCCACACACATCAGGGTATGTCCTACCTTTTACATACAATGCACCCTGCCCATGGGGGTACCTTGGGCCTACCTTAGGGGTAACTAATGGTGCCGGCAGTTAGTGCAGGCAACTATAACTCACGCGACCGCAATCCTCTGCTGATGACGTCAGATATTACATCACTGATGACATATGTGTCTTAATGAAAAATAAATATTTGTAATATATGTATAGCTAAAGATTAATGGAAGACGACATGGGTAAATAAGTGTCTAAATACAGTGATGTAATATCTGACGTCATCAGCAGAGGATTGCGGTCGCGTGAGTTATAGTTGCCTGCACTAACTATAACGGGGGAATTTCATTGGTTTTTTACGAGTGAAATGTCCAGCTAACTATAACATGTGTGAAACCTATGGTTAAGTGAATATATATATATATATATATATATACACACACACAAAAAACAATAGACAACTTTATGTTGCCAATACCCAAAAGTATTTATACTAGTGTTCACACATTTATTCTGGGTTATACACTCAGAGGTAGTCCAAGTGAACACTTAAGGCAAAGGCACCTCTTTTCCTTTGGCTCCCCTGTGTCACAAAAAGTTATTAAAGAACTCCTTATAAATTTGATAGAGACTCCTCCACAATTTTGTCTACACGGACGCGTTTCAGCCTTTGGATTCTTCTTGGCCTCCTCAGGACAAGGGCAATGGAACAATAATAATGAATTCTTTCGAGGGTCGAGTCTACCACAAACCCAGGTCTGTAGCGCCTATAGAAGCACCTCAAACCGAGGCGAAACCACCTCTCTTACAGGTGAGAATCATCCGTAATCTGTGCCAAGGCCTCTATTGAGCGGATCGAAACGCTGCCTCCTGGTCAGCCCTCTGGAATTGAAACAAATGCTCTCACGGTCCTATGCAGCAGCCGTCAGCCAGATTGCTGAATAAAGCATCTTGATTTTGAATGAAGCTTTAGATAGTCGTATGTGCCCTCGTTCACATAGAGCATGCACTATTTACTTTTATTTTAATTACAGCAGCTTTGTTTCCTTTATATTCATTCCCTCTTTGTCAAGGCGGAGTGTCTGAGGTTAGTTGTGAAAGCAGATGTTTTCACAGCCCATCCCAGTCACAGGCCCACCAAAAAACTGCAGGAGAATTACAGACACACCATCAACAAACAAGTAAATGAGAGCTGGGGATCCTGGTTGGAGTCTCAGTGGCACAACATCCTGTGATTTGGGCCAATCACTTAATCTCTCCAGTTGCGCTAAATAAATCTGCTGCAAGACAAAAAAGCAGAAAGAGGCAAAAGTTTATGAAAAAAAAGTTCCACCAATGCAGATGTTAACAGTATTTTGACTATGGGAAACTGATAAGAGAAGCAGACTAGGAACAAGCATTGGTAAATGCAGAAAAATATGCTAAAATCAATAAAAATGGAGGAAAAGTAAGTGGCAAACACAGGAACCAATGAAAAGAGGGTGCGGAATGTAAGCCCCATTTAAGATTTATATTAAAAACAATAGATTTTACAAGCACAGCGCAAGCGCTGTGCAGACAAAACCTAAAAAGGAAGCCGTAAAACCGATAAGGCTAACCAACTTGTTGAGAAAACGTAAGACCTAAAACAGGTCAGGAAACAGTACAGCTAGTACTTCCAAAGCAATACCACCATGATCTACATTTGTCATTGCCCTCATCTTTGAATGATGAAGGGTGTCAGTACAAGGAAATTAATAACCTATGAAGTCCTTGACACTTCTTTTCTGTCCCTATTGATGATCACATGCCCTTTGATTGCAGTGATCAGGTACGGCTGGGAAGGTACAATTCACACTGTCGAACATATAGAGTCCTGGGGAAAGTAGGCAGAGCTTAGCAGGGCTACTAAAGCTATCTTGCAAGCACCTCTCAGCGGGAAGCAGCCCCCCGCTTCCCATCTAGTTTTCATTTAGATAAGTTCCAACACAAACATTAACAATTGAAGGCGTCTTCACTTTCCAGGACGGTGTTAATGCTTTAAACGGCACAGCACCAGCATTTCCTAGTAGGGCTGATATATATATATATATATTTCTGCACATTTATTGGAATAATGGCAGCAGTTTCCAACAGGGTTGCTAAGTGTGAGCACCTCTAAAAAGGGAAGCTTTATTTGTAATTGCACAGCAACACCACTTGTTTGCAGCCACAACTGAGTACCCAAAGACGAAAGCGTATAATATAAACTTCTCCATCACCCTCTGGATCAGGTTTGATGCACAACAGGGCAGAGTCACAAACCTGCACTATCTTCTGGCGCGTCCTGTAACAGCGCTCTCAATCAGTAACTTTCTTGATCTATTTGATGACTTGCAAGTGAATGCAGACTACTCAAACTCTCCCAAACCTGTACCTGCAGGGTTCTTCTATCAGACATGCCTCACATTTGAAGGACAAATCGCAGACCTAGGGTCCTTCCAAACCCATTGTGTTGGGGAAAATAGGTTCATGGGTGCACATACTCAAAGATCTGCATTTCATCGGCAAAACTTTGTTTCCAATCCTGATGAGACAGTTTGATAGGTTCATATGCCTTGTTCACAGATCTCCCAATCCCCTGCAAGTCACACGTTTGAATCCAGCCAACTTGCCATTGCAGCCTGCTCCTCAGCGGGGTTGCTGTATTTTTTGTAGTTCCATACTGGCACTTCTCAGCATGATGCTCCGTTGCAAAGTGGCCCTTGCTCGCACTATTTAGTAGGGCAGACTAATTTAATGATGCCATGTACAATTTATTTGCGTCCACCTGGTGAATGTTGGCAGACAATCTGTTCTAACCCACTTCACAGAGCTACAAGAATAGATGAAAAGATCACGGATACTCTTTATTGGATATTACAGTCACATCTTAAAATGGCTGCCATACTTTTAGTCAGACAATGCAGTCATTAATCAGCAAGGCTGTCAAGCTTTTAACAAAACATTACAACATTTATGAGCAGGTTTGCTACACTTAATGACATCCTTCATGCTCTGCACTGCTATAGGGTGGCGGGACAGTCCCAGAACTTATCTACAGGGCTGTTATACATTTAATAAAACATGTACGTTCAGTGGAATGGTGGTGGAACTTCCCAGTAGGGTTTCTCAATTTATAATGTTAGTACTAGTACTTCTTGGGCAAGGGAGAGAAACAAAAATGTACACTATTAACCAGCTGGCACTTCTAAGTAGGACTGCTATGTTTTTAGTAGGGCAGCAGGACTGCCTTCAATTGACAGGCATGGTCGTACCTGTAGCAGGTACTGCAAACTGTGAAAACCTAGTACCAATGCTAGATAAATAGGTACTAAAGTGTTAGGTGTGCTCCTACACTGAGCACTTCTTAATGCGATGTTGGATAACTGTGCGCACCCTCTGTTGAGCCCCTATTTTAGGCCATGATATGCTATTGAGTTGGCTGTGTGACTGTACTGAGTATCTCTGGTTAAATGCAATGAGAGGCAGAGTCACTGAATCGGACAATAAGTGTAGAGAAAAGAATACATCTCATGAATAAAGACAGATTACAATTCTCCTGTATAAAGAGAATTATAGCACAGTTGGATTTGTCCTAACCTGCAACTTCTTTGTCATATTATGTGGGTGTACCCTGAATAACACAAAGTATACAATTCCCCCACTGCAGGACTCGTTTCTGCTTGATTTTTTGTTCCAGTACTCCTCATATCGAAGCAAAAGACTAATTCATGGGGCTCTTAATATTCACTGATTGTCCCATAAATTCTTTTCACATCACTCAAATACTTTCTCTCAACAGGAGTGAATGAGAATGTGAATTATTAATTGGGGTAGATGGTAGTCCACCACACGTAACAGGGTCATTGTCTGGTTAGGTCAAGTAAAGGTTTCAGTAATTCAAACCTGAGCTCAACTCCTGCTAGCTATGGCACAGAGAAGACAGGCTTAACTTAAGGAAATGCTTTAAGAATAGGGCACCCGGTTTTATGGTATTTATATTTAACATTTCCGTCTGTATTTATCCATATTTATTTTTGGGCCATCTTATTGGTATTTATCCATATTCATTTTGTGTTTTGAGATTAAATGGAGTCGTAAAACGTTATATTTCCACATTTATTTAACTCATAGATGAGCACTAAAATGTGGATGCCTGTCGCGTTTAAGCAAATTAAGTAGCCCCATATAACAACACTCCACCCACAGGTACATATTAGCATTATACTACAAAATTATGTTAACATATGCCTGTATTTAAGGAAATCTCATCCTGTTTTGTATCTCTCCATTCTGTCTATCTGCTCAGCTTTTGCTTGGAGTTCATGAAAGGCAGCATGAAGATTCTCTCACAAGAACCACAAGTTTCTTTATTTTTCCGCTTTTAAAAATAAATACAGACAAGAAACACATTGTTTCTATCTGTATTGATCTGTAAAAATCAGTAAAAACAGAAAACTGGGAGCCTTAATTAAGAACTAATATAATAGCTAAAAAGTCAAAAGCGCAAGACAATAAAAACCCCACTCCAATTTATGAAAATAGAAGATGATTTAATTAACAAATTGACACCAAAACAATAAAAATCCAATAAGTGGAACTAGAGAGAAGCACTCTGCTTGATGGGTTGTAAAGCATCCTTATGAGTGACTTATAATATTTAAAAGGAAGGTTTAGACCAGTCAACAGGGTTGAGGTACACTTTGTACCATACACTAGGGCCTTATAGGTAAGTTAAATATGGCAATCTTGGGTATAACCAATTTTCACATGCTTCCAGATTCACAGCACATGCACCGGGGTTTGGCTAGCAGAGTCCCAGTGAACAGAGTCAAAAACACCCACAGCATCAGTCCACAAAAATGGAGGTTGTCCACGCAAAAAGAGGCACTTATCTAAAGACTGTTTACGAGGTTGCATATTTTAGAGCATTTAAAATATGTGTGGCAATCAAAAGTTCCATGCAACTAGCCTGGGTGATAAGTGTTACTACACGACATGTAAATCCCTAATGCTCAATTTGATATACATTATCTGCACAGTCTTTATAGAGCTAAAGTTTTCTTCGACTAGACCTAAAACAAAGACTAAATATTCAGAGTGAGAGTCAGAAGAAACACACTAGGTCTTTGCCTAGAGAGAACCTTTACAGGGTATACATGATTTTACTGCTGCAAGTGGAGTAAAGAATGGTTTCTTCAACTGCACGGTTGGGCCCTCTATCATTTGAATTGCCATACACAGCACATGCAAAGTTAAACTTGATGCACTGCACAGGCGGCTACGGAGTCAGAGAACTGTGCAGACGGGGAGTTTGGATAAAACCGCTAGCAACAAAACCAGCTGCCACAACTCTAGAAAAGGAGGCGTTAAACCGGTTAAAGGCTTCTAGTTTGTCAGCTTCTATTTCTTGAACAGCAGCTTGTACCCCATGATCGACCATCGACAGCATATGGGCCCTGCTTACTCTTTCAATGGCCTACTCCGACCAACCAGCTACTTCAATCAGCTGGTTGTACACACTGTGCCTATTTTCACACTGCATCTGTCATGTTTCCAAGGTATAAGTATGAACTGGTCACATCTGTGCCTATGTGACCAAGACTGTGCCTCCTGTTTAGAACGTCCTTTCATTTTACCTTGTGGTTTTGGTCAAATGTAGTTAGAGATGCACCTTCTCTCTCACACATTTTCCATAAGTCCCTGAGAGATGGTTAAATTCCCTGTAAACCTATGTTAGGTTGTAGCCAGTTCTGATCAATACCCTAGGCCAACTACACTGTGAAAGACATACATGGTTGCTTTTCTCCAAAACCTTGGGAGAGAACTATAAACTACTATGCAAAATTGTGCTTAAATTCCATAAAGGTTTTGCATAATGGTTTATCCAATTTTCGTTATAACATACTACTTTGAACTAAAAAGCACTGAAGCTGAAACGCAAGGTCCTCTACATTTTCCAATCAACTTGTCTGACAAAAAGTGCTTTAACCCCTTCGCTGCTGCGGACATTCCGCTGCAGTGCTGGGGGGGGCAGGGGGGCAGCGCGGTGGGCCTGTGCTCATGACGGAGCCGCTCCGTCATGAGCCACAGTTGAGCTGTGCTCATGACGGAACGGTTCCGTCATGACTCCGCCCATTTGCGTTGTCCCCCCGCACAGGCGGGGAAACAGCGCCGCGCAGGCGGAGCGGCCGCCGACAGGATTGTCATGACGGAACCGTTCCGTCATGAGCACACGGCAACCGTGGCTCATGACGGAACGGTTCCGTCATGAGCAGGGAAGGGGTTAAATACATAATTTGCTTGTAACGTTCCAAAATACTCCTTGGTGTACAGTGGTACAAATAATAAAAAGAATGCCACAAATATGAATCTGTACTGTACAACCGTACTATAGTGTGCTACATTCTAGGGTCAATTGACAATCATGATGGCACATTTGAACTATATCAGGCTCATAGCCAGTACCTGACATACTATGAGTATTCAAGGCAACACTCTGTCTCATCTCAGCCAGAATAGGGGACATCCATGACATACAGAGGCTTCAGGGTGACATTCTGACCATCACAGCCATAATAGGGTCGCACCCGTAGTACACTCTGGGCATTCAGGGTGAACGAGACAGACAATCCTGGGCGTACCAGTCGCACATCCCTAACATATTGTGGGCATTTTGTACAATAATGTGGCTTTCCCTTGCATAACGGTGCCCATCTATGACCTATTGCTCAGTTTCTTGCCACTTCTGGGGCTATTAATTGCCTAGTTGTGGCCCTGGCACAATGGTGTTTTTACTTGATATAGTGTGGCCATTCTTGACATAACCTTGACAATCCCTGGCATAATGGTAGTGAAAATCCCTGCCACATGATAAACATCCCTTGTATTTTTAAGATCATGAGAAATGGATAAGAAGGTTAGAATGCAAGTGCTAGGTGTAAAATCTCATGCCTTCTGGAATCCATTATGTATTTACTACAATTCTTAAATCAAGTATATTGGGGCAAAAAATAATACATATTTTTCTAGAGAATGGCAAACTTCTGTTTGGTGAAATAAACGCATTTTATGGCGAAATATCTTTCTAAACAAAATGCATTTCTGGAATATATTAAAGTTTACATGCGCAATAGGTATTTCTATAGTTGTTATTTCATGACTAGTTTGGAGGCATTTCAGCATCTATCTCGATAAAGCTTTCCATGATATTATCACTACTGCGGTCAGAGGGAAACCTACATGTGCTAGATTGGTTCAGGCTGTCTGCCGCCTACTCTTGTAAATAAACTGTTTTGCCTAACATTAGGGATATTGTGTTTTTATATCCTGTTCTGAAGGTTTTCTCGGGGAACTTGAATCTCAACACCCCCCACAAACGAAAGACTTGCCGGGCACACACAAAGGAATTGTAATGATATGTAGATCCCCTTGTGAACGTATGGCTTTTAAGTTAATTTCTGTGAAAATGGTGCGGTACACTGCACAGTATAGCTACTGTTTTTTCCTAATTTTCAAAAAATTCTCGCTTCGAAATCTTCTTGCCGAACTCGGGCATGCGGATATAGGGTAGTTTTTACACCTCCACACTTGCAAAGTTCACCCGCAAATACTGTTGTAATGAAAAGGAGAGGGGGGATTAGGGGCTTGCTGTCCACAGATGCTCCTCTCACTAATGGAAGATCTCAATGAAATTAATTTGTTAGGGCACTACAGATAGAGTAAAAATATTGTGTGGTGAGAAGGAACGAAACATGTTTCGTCATTCTGTATGTGGATTAGCAGTTTGAGCCATTTTGTATGTTAATGGGACAAACATTTTACATAGCGGAAGACCAACAGCGGAAACAGCTCGAGGGAGCAGGAACTGCCCCAGAGCTGCAAATGTCCAGAATTTACTGGGCAATAGAGGGAGGAGGAACTGCCCCAGAGCTGCAAGTGTCCAGGATTTGATGGGCAATAGAGGGAGGAGGAACTGTCCCAGAGCTGCAAGTGTCCAGGATTTGCTGGGCAATAGAGGGAGGAGGAACTGCCCCAGAGCTGCAACTGTCCAGGATTTACAGGGCAATAGAGGGAGGAGGAACTGTCCCAGAGCTGCAAGTGTCCAGGATTTGCTGGGCAATAGAGGGAGGAGGAACTGCCCCAGAGCTGCAAGTGTCCAGGATTTGCTGGGCAATAGAGGGAGGAGGAACTGCCCCAGAGCTGCAACTGTCCAGGATTTACTGGGCAATAGAGGGAGGAGGAACTGTCCCAGAGCTGCAACTGTCCAGGATTTACTGGGCAATAGAGGGAGGAGGAACTGCCCCAGAGCTGCAACTGTCCAGGATTTACAGGGCAATAGAGGGAGGAGGAACTGTCCCAGAGCTGCAAGTGTCCAGGATTTACTGGGCAATAGAGGGAGGAGGAACTGCCCAGAGCTGCAAGTGTCCAGGATTTGTTGGGCAATAGAGAGTGGAGGAACTGCCCAGAGCTGCAAGTGTCCAGGATCTGCTGGGCAATAGAGGGAGGAGGAACTGCCCAGAGCTGCAAGTGTCCAGGATTTACTGGGCAATAGAGGGAGGAGGAACTGTCCCAGAGCTGCAAGTGTCCAGGATTTGTTGGGCAATAGAGGGAGGAGGAACTGCCCAGAGCTGCAACTGTCCAGGATTTACAGGGCAATAGAGGGAGGAGGAACTGTCCCAGAGCTGCAAGTGTCCAGGATTTGCTGGGCAATAGAGGGAGGAGGAACTGCCCCAGAGCTGCAAGTGTCCAGGATTTGCTGGGCAATAGAGGGAGGAGGAACTGCCCCAGAGCTGCAACTGTCCAGGATTTACTGGGCAATAGAGGGAGGAGGAACTGTCCCAGAGCTGCAACTGTCCAGGATTTACTGGGCAATAGAGGGAGGAGGAACTGCCCCAGAGCTGCAACTGTCCAGGATTTACAGGGCAATAGAGGGAGGAGGAACTGTCCCAGAGCTGCAAGTGTCCAGGATTTACTGGGCAATAGAGGGAGGAGGAACTGCCCAGAGCTGCAAGTGTCCAGGATTTGTTGGGCAATAGAGAGTGGAGGAACTGCCCAGAGCTGCAAGTGTCCAGGATCTGCTGGGCAATAGAGGGAGGAGGAACTGCCCAGAGCTGCAAGTGTCCAGGATTTACTGGGCAATAGAGGGAGGAGGAACTGTCCCAGAGCTGCAAGTGTCCAGGATTTGTTGGGCAATAGAGGGAGGAGGAACTGCCCAGAGCTGCAAGTGTCCAGGATTTGCTGGGCAAGGAGGAGAGTCTTCAGTGCTGGTGAACAACGCGGAGTCAAGCTGCAGTCCACACAACATCGTTCTTTGTAAAACTGTGATGTGATATCAGTTGTAAGCATGAAGCCTAAATATGTCCCAAGCCTTTTTTATTTCAACATGTCAAGGGCTCTTATGCCTGTGTTTCTCAGTCTGAGTGAGTTTCTTCCACACTGAGTTCTATGGCACGGAGGCACCAAGGTCCATTGGACTAAGGGAAATTATGCTTCTGCAGGTTTGTACAGATTACAGATTCAGATAACGGCATGTTTTAAAGGCTTTAGTGAAGTTAAAACTAAGTAAGGGTACATTACAAAGACTAAGCAGATGAACAGAGTTGTGAGCCGAGAGCCTATCGCCGCTAAACAAAATGAGTCCTTCACTAGATGACTGCTGGTGCCTCAGCCTTTCAACAGCACAAATATTACCTGGAATTAACGGCACACTTTTTTTATTTTTAGCTGTGAACGGATTGTAAGTAACGCACACTTTGCTACACGGAATGTACACCAGAGTCTTCTCACAGTAGTCCCACTGATGATGCGCTCTACTTGCACATTCTCATCACACAGCAGAGAAGGCTGCCACCGACTTAAAGACCACAGCTCCCCTCCGTCCAATGAGCACTTCATTCACAAAGTAGAGGAATTGACCAGAGTTTACTGCCAACATAAAATGCTGCATTCTGGTACAGAAATCTAAGGCGGTTTTTTGATCTAGAATGGAGGCAGGAGAGACTTTTTTTTTAATCTACAATGAAGGCAGGAGAGCGCTGCTCTGATTTCCGTCCTATCTGTGATACATTGTTTTCTTTCTACATTTGCAGTTTCTTTTAATTAATGGTGCTGCTACGCATAAAATACCAACAGTACCAGGCTCAATGTCCCTAATCACTGTTGCCTAGCCCAAATAAAACACATATGGGAGCCCCAAGTACAAAGTTATCTTAAGGGGCTTTCCACCAACCTTTGGGTGTTAAGACAAACATGTTGAACTATATCTCAGGCATTTCAACATATCACTCTTCCAGAATTCGATGCATGCATCTCGAAGCATGATAAAAGGACTCTGCAATACACACCTCATTTTAACATAGTACTGACAATCAAGTTGCCACAGTAACAACCAAATCCTACTATCTATTATTAATCCTATTGGTATAGGATTAGATAATCATGTCGGAGAATTATGGTGAGGTCCCAAACCCCCAGCATCTACTCCCAATTGATACTTGGATTATTTCATCCGTACGAAGACTAAATCCACTGAACAGACCTAGAACCAAAGCAGTGGAAGGATCGTCCTGTTGCATATTTCTTCGGAGAAACTGTAGACAATTTTTATTAGCATTAATCCTTAACTGGTGTGTTTGCACCAGTTTGTTAGTGACCCAATATTCTTATTTAAGAGATCACCAACGCCTCATCCACATTCCTCGTCCCCTTACTTATTGCAGTTGTGAGGCCCCTACAACACCCCTGGCACCCTTTCTATCCTCCAGGCACCGCCTTTTTACTTGTATACTCCTAGGAGTGACACTTCAGCTGGGTGTTCATGTGAATTTATTTTCCTTGCATATAACAGTGTAGTGGTCAGTGTTCGCTATTCTCGTGTTTGGTCCCTAAATTCCTAAACACTGAAGATCCGAGGACCAGCAAAAACCTTCTACATTTCAGAAGCAACCTTACCACCCACGCTTCAAAATGTTGCTTTATCTACTGTAAACTAACTGTAAAGTTCAACAGATCACATTTATCCCATGAAAAAGGCAGCTCCTTTCTACGACCCTCCAACGGATTGCAAAACCAATCCTGCAGGGCCAGCATTGGTGGGGTGTCCAGTTCAAATGCTTCAATTTCAAGAGGTCGCTCTGGTGAAACTGCCCCTCAATTACCCTAGCAAGTGGTTTTAACCAACAGTTTCCCTAAAGAGCTGGACACATTACTTCGAACAGACACAGATTTTCAGTTCACCTCTTGCTTGAGGGGGTTCCACGTGTAGACAAAAACACAGTTCAAAAGCCAAACCTGGTGTAAGCGGATTCCTGCTGAAGGTCAGTTGGCTTTACCGTTGGCTGGCATCAGCAGTGCCCCTGCTGGAAGGTTTTACAAAAAAAACGACGTTTGTTGAGGCAAACATGTCAGGTCGCGTGTCACACCGTCCGGCTGCGGCCACCGACAAATTAACCATTACAAGTATAAATGCGTAACCCGTGCCGGCAATGCGTTATCTATTTGCAGCTTTTAGCTTTGAGGTAAAATGAGACCAATGTATTTAACTTTGTGAACGTAAACGTATGACAGTGTTTTATTGTTTGAAGAACCACTTCAAGTTACAATTCAACCTAAAGGAATTTTTAAACAACTGAAAAAAACGTATGCTGGTCCGCCTGCAGGATTGTTCTCTAGTGTAAAAAAAAAAAAAAGAAATCTGTACGAAGATTAAAAAAATAAATACATAAAAGATAAATAATCATAAAAAGTAATTTCGTTTCCAGGGATTGTCAGTGTGGTCACAAGACCCGCCTGCAGCCGGGATACGCTGCAGGCTGATGGTTATCATGACACACACACACGAACACAGACAAACAGCAGGCTATTTATAGATGCTGCATAAATAATGAAAGGGGTCGGTCAAGCTAGAAGGGGCTGGAGTTCGGCTGATTACAGCCAGCAGACCGCACGCCAGCACTCGCATACAAACACTGCAGCTAAAGTTTAAAGAGAACTTCAGGCGGCTCCGGAAGCCTACAATAATAAAGTCATACTTAAGGGACAAGTTCAAAGAAAAAAGCACCATGATTGTACGTTCATGTCATCATGTTTATGCGCAGTTCATTACCAGCATTACAAATCCGAATCACAAGTCAGTCATTTCAAGCAGTCTCTCGTGAAGCCCAGTTAGAGCGGCGCAATCTGCAAAGCATTATCCGGAGATAAATAAAAACAAGCATTTGCAATGCAATCGGTCTCGCATTTGCAAAGTTTAAAGTTATTGGTATTGTAAATGGCAATGTCTTGTATGTATTGGTTTTTAAAACCAACAAATAAATAAAAGGTTTGTTATTTATAATGTCAGTAGGTGCTAGGTGAACGCAAAATGCTGCTAAAGGAGTAGCTCTTGCGGACTGCTCTGGTTTTTAAAGGGCAGTGTATTTGTTGTTTAAATAATTTTATATATTTTGTAACTTAATACAACAATATTTTCACTAAAAAAAAAAGGTTTACGTGCATAATACACACCAAAATATATGCTGTTTAATTAAAGCAGGGTGGGAGGAGTTCGAAATTGTGCTTTACGGTAGTAGCAGAGTTTACGATGTTAAATAGAAACACCCTGTCACTCCTTCCACCTTACACAGAGATGTTACCAGCCTCGTCGCCTATTTCTTTGCAGCAGGGCTTCCTTTGGTCTTATTCTATGATGTAAACAGATACTGCTTTGATGTATGCAACAACAAAATATATGCTGTTTAATTAAAGCACCATGGGAGGAGGCCCGTATTGTGCTCTCTCGTGTTAGGAGAGTCTCCCATAGCGAAAATAAACAGGCACTTCACACACATGGTATGTATATAAACCGACTTAAGGGTGCCAGGCCCACCTGTGCAGTCCATGACTCTTTCAGATTAACCAAATAACTCTACTGTTACCCCCTACAAGAAACCTCACCCACTCACAAATTGAATAAGATCACATGTTATACCACTAAAGGTCCCACCAGGTGGCAGATAAATAGTGTCTTTTTCGAGCCTAGTCATGTCCATGCTAAAAATGAATCACATTTATTTTCCCTAGTTGTTTTTGTACGCATGCTAACAAAAATAGTGAAAAAGCTATTGTTCTGTGTTTCGTCATGGTGCAAAGATCGTTTTCCTATTTCGTCTTACATAAGCATCAAAAATGTTGGAAATAGAGTCTCTCTTTCATTGCATCAGTGCACAATTTCATATGAGCCGCGGTACGTGAACCCTGTATGTGCCCACCCTCGGCAGAGGTCTTTTAAGAAAGCCGGGCAGGCGACCGACACAGTGGCAGGCCTACTGGTCGTTTAGAGGTAGCCGTCTATTCGCATACCTCTTCGTTCTGAAGTGCGTCTGACACGGACCCAGCCCACTGGCATTTAAAAAACACCGACCTGTGTACTGTCAAAAAAATGACCATTTCTCAAGAGCCTTAGGTTCTTCAGGGGCTAGTAAAGATCTTGCCTGACATGGCGCTCACCCATCCGCACCAGGATTCTGAGGCACCGACCTATCGGGATATATTAACATGACATATAAGGCTGACTCTCTCCCTGTCCCACTGCCCTGTCAGAAAACATCCGTGCTCCATCGGTCCTGTTTTGAAATGCGTCCTGCACCCGGCCTGGCCTTTTATCCTGTGAGGTGGACTGGAGCTCTGGAGGCCTCAGACCAAGTTTGTAAGCCCGGGGCTGCTGCTGGTACCTCTAGCAGCTATTTCCGCAGCTCACAGAGATTAGTAGCAGCAGGCACACGGAGCTTCAAGAAACAGAGAGGGAACGGGGAGAGAGATCGAGATCAGAAAGGGAGGAGAGAGGCGCGAAGGAGAGAGAGAATGATGGATGGAGAGGCAAGAAAGCGGGGCTGGCTACAGCATGTTTGTCAGCTGCTTTCGGTTTCACAGTCTGGCCCGTGGATTCACTGAAAGGGGCTGCGCCACTCACAGAGCACTGGATTCGATTCTTAAGTGTCTCGTTACTGTGAAGTGCACAGTGCTGTCTGCCAAGAGAGAAAGAAATGCTCCACAGACTAGAGGCCAAAACTCCTCCGAACAATGATTAGACAAGAATCTCCACAAGACTAACTTAGTCTGTCATTGCACCACGCTAAAACAAGCAACACTGGTTAATGGGAAAAACATGTGTTTTTGGACGGAACACGAGCGCTGAGACTTTGCTGCAGAACGACCAGAAAGATCGCCGTTTTTGGGTACAAAACAGAGAGCCGACGAGGTGACCCGCAGGGGAGAAATGGTGTGTTGGTGGAGTGCGAGGTGTGTCGTGGTGAGAGGCGGCGCCGGTCTCTTCGTGAACTTTGTGCGCAACCAGGCATGCAGCTACTCCAAACACAAGCAGTTGTGTTCCGTCCCAAAGCTCATGTTAACAAGAAGGGCTGGGCGAGAAGGGAGGGGGGAATGGCAGCAACAGAGGAGCCCGCGAAAGTGAAAGTGATCGTGATTACGATCGCTAAGGAGGAAAGACACATGGTGCTGCGCGCGTGCACGTTCACGTGCACTGTAGCTTTAGGCCACGGCAGCACTTTGAAAAGCCCAGATATAAAATGTCTCTTCGAGCCTTTGGCTCGCGAGACCTAAAACAGGCGCAGTCTAAAACCTCAAATGGGTGGCTTCCTTATCAGCTCTGCTTGTAAACATCCCTCACCCTGAATGTTACCTCCAAAAGGTACATACTTTAATTTTAAACTTGAACATTGAGCATGTCAGTCTGTCCCCCACACATCTTGGGAAAATAATTTATTGCCACAAAAGTTCAATGGCCTTCATTGTTCAATAAACAGGTTCCCGTTTACCTTGATTTATGGAGCGCAACCATGTTTACAAAGCAAGAAGCACTGTACAAAGAAATTGAAACAAGCATTTGCAATGCAACGGTCTCGGCATTGTTAAAGTTAGAGCTATGGCATTGCTCATGACATTATTTTTGTTTATGTTTTTGTTTTCAAAACATTTAACCCTTTCGCTGCGGCAGCGCTGGGGGGGGGGGAGGGGGTTTGGGGGCAGCGCGGTGGGGCGGTGCTCATGACGGAGCCACTCCGTCATGAGCCACGGTTGAGCTGTGCTCATGACGGAGTGGTTCCGTCATGACTCCGCCCACTGCGCTAATCGCCCGCACAGGCGGGGAATTAGCGCCGCGTGGGCGGCGCGGCCGCCAACGGCCGCAGCATGACGGAACCACTCCGTCATGAGCACACGGCGACCGTTGCTCATGACGGAGTGGTTCCGTCATGAGTGGGGAAGGGGTTAAAGAAACTGCATTGTTATTTACAATGTCAATCGCTTAATCACTCTCAAATGCAAGACCTATTGCATTTGCAGCCACACACAGAGCCACACACACACAAAGCCACCCACACACACAGAGCCACCCACAGAGCCACTCACATAGAGCAACCCACACACAAATAGAGCCACCCACAGAGCCAACTACACACACGCGCAGAAGCCCACTGACCTATTTACATTATGTGCACTTTGTGATCTGCATGGTACATGTTCTTTGCTGCAGGCACATTAAGCCTATGTGCTACCTTTCCAGGAGTCAAAACTTCCACTAGACAAAACTCCGATCTCTCTCTAGGAAGAACATTAAACCCCAGAGTCATCATGACATTTTTATTGTTGCAGAAAATTGCTGGAGGCCAGGAAGGAGGCAGCAAGCGCTTTTAAAAGATTGTCTCCACCCAAAGTCAGCGCCCGGTCACACTGGTTGCACTGCCCTAGAGCTGGCCCTTCTCAAGGGTCCTATGACCTCAGTGACAGAGTCACTGTTCTTGGCTGTGCTGCTTCATAGGCCTGCTAGCAAGACTGGAGGTGAACTTCAGTATGGATTGTGGTGGACAAACCTTGAAGGTTAACCCAGACTTGCCAGTGCTAGGGTCCACCTGCTGGTGCTTAGACACCAGCGCTTCTAAGGTCTTGCGAAGCCTTCTAAGGTCTAGCATGGGATTGTGCTCTCACTGGAGAGTAGTCTGGTGGACTGGTTATTAAGGCTGAACCTGGTTCCCCAGTTCCAAATTCAGCAGCTCTGGCCATAGTGCCACATCGTCTCCCCCACTGAACACCATACTGTCCCACTGAGAAAAACTCACACTGCCTTCAACTACAACCCACACTTTAAAGTAAATTATTCTCTTTTTCTGCCAAAAATAATACGAGGTGAATTATTGCTGCATTTGAGGCTGCTGTGCGCCTGGATGTGGTGCTGGTGTTAATACCTTGCTACAGTCGGGAAGATGTGCATAGGTGAACTGCAATGTGATGAACACACGAACAGCCACTTCATCCACTGCAGACACATATACTAAGTGTGCATTTGACCACTAACCTAACTTCCAAGCATTATGACGCCACATTTCAGATATCACTTGTTAAGATTTGGCAAGATGTGTGCTTTAGAGGATTTTTTCTTATTCCCCTAGCGGTTGTGACCCGTGTGTGGTTGGGAGCTGGGGAGGCAGTAAAGAAAGGTAATTGTTTGCTTAATGCCCTATACCGGCAGCATTTCACAGGCGTCGGTGATTCATTACCTTGGTGGTCCTTGAGTACTGGGTGAGGGAATCGGTAGTTAGACAGCAAGCCAGTTTGGTGTCCATATTTGGGTGGCCGCAGTCAAGGCAAGTTTAACTGTACCCGTGTAGCTCGCCCAGCTAAGATGTCCTGAGAGGAATACTATTTTCTTCATACAGTGCGTGCCATACAGCTTTTAGTTTTTGCACCAACTTTAATAACATACTTTAGGATTACCCTATGTTCCTGTTCCTAAGGTCCTTGTTTTATGGCCTAAAACAAAAGTCAGAAACAAGCTGTGGTGTTATACGCCTGTGGTATGCAGAGGGCATAGACGTTAGTGCGGGCGGAAGACACATTGACCTACTGAGCCAATTTAGCTATCTGCAGAATATATTGTACCATAGGTGACGCAAAGTGAATAATCTTGAGGCTTCAATATGTTTTATCTATTCTGGCTCATTTCAAGCTATTGACAACTGGGGCTGAATTATGTGGTTGCTTTAAATCTGAAGAAAAGAGGTGGTATGCTGTTCCTATGGAGGGAGAGGAGATGGGGGTCCTTGTTTTTGTTGTTTTAAATCTGTCCTGAGTCTACGGTGCCAAAGTGGTACCAGGGCATAACCAGAACCGAGCCCCGAGGGGTGGCAAAGAGTGAACTGGGGTAGAAGCAGTGTCCTAGTCACGTCGCGTTCGGTTCCATTTTCTATACAATAAATGTTTTCATGTGGTTCCTTTTTTGAGCATTTCATTACAGCCCTGGGGAGAAATGGGGGTTTTCAGTTCCTTCAAGTTAACCCCTCCCACATTTACAGAGATATTGGCGTATGTAGGGCAGACGGTAATTTTCGTAGCAACGCTGTCTTCCTCAGCCCAAAACCTTCGAAAGGACGCGTGCGTCACACGCAACTGTAAAAAGGCCTTGGAAGACGTCGGTACACAATGGCTCTGAGGAGGAAGTAAATTAGATGAGTAAAAAATAAACACTATTCCGGCGACGGCGCTTAGAGAGTTAAATAAAAGTGGCATAAAAGCAGTTGCATGTATTCTTTTTGGTGCTGGTGCGCCGCTTTTCGTAAACAGACGGGCAAACAATATATACCACATGGTACTATAGGGCAAGATAACTAAGCAGAATTTAAACAATGAGGTTCAAAGAGGAACCAAAACACTGTCGCGCGGACGCTGGCCGTGTTCCACCGCGATTTTAGGTGATCACATATTTTATGTTTGTATACAACTCCGTTGTTGGCCACCAGCATTGCTGCTGAGATAGTAGAATCCTGAAAGCAATACAGAGTGGAGGAGTGATCCTAGAAGTGGAAGGCACGATACGAACCAGAGGGAGCGAATTTGAGGGATGGCACGGGAATAACTGTAGAAAATGTGTTCAAACAAACGTTGAATGCCAGAAGCAGCATACCTAATTAGACAAAACAGAGCTTGTGTTTAAATACTACTTGGACAAACTAAGAGTACCTGAGCTCTGAGAAGAATAAGACTGGCGTAACGGCCAGAGCAGCCGACCTTAAAACTGGGTAACCAGGCTCGAGGCTCGGCGTCGGTCCACCATTCTGTGATTCTGGGAAAATCACTTAATCGCCCGTGCCTACAAAAATGAATGTTACAACAAACAAATGATGGACGGAATGCTGACAATGCAGACATTCTCCCCCAGTCAAGAGATCTGGGTTAAATCCATCGTTCTTTTGCCCACTACGCCACCCCAGTTCAGACATGGCCATATGCAAATCAGTCTTGACCCTGTGCCTCATGGGAACAGTCCAGCCCGAACTGCCAAGCCAGGTCTTCCCTGGACCGGAATCGAGCATCCTAGGACCGGTTTCTGGTTATGCTTGATTCCGGTCCAGTGAAGACATGGCTTGGCAGTTCGGGCTGGACTGTTCCCATGAGGCACAGGGTCAAGACTGATTTGCATATGGCCATGTCTAAACTGGGGTGGTGTAGTGGGCAAAAGAACGATGGATTTAACCCAGATCTCTTGACTGGGGGAGAAAGTCTGCATTGTCAGCATTCCGTCCATCAATTGTTTGTTGTAAAGCTTTTCGCCCTAAGTGGGATGGGTATTCCCAGACGTGGGACCCGTGCTCACTACGCCACTGGAGTCAAGCTATCCTGGCTGATGACGGCTGATAGCCAGAAACCGGTCCTAGGATGCTTGATTCCGGTCCAGTGAAGACATGGCTTGGCAGTTCGGGCTGGACTGTTCCCATGAGGCACAGGGTCAAGACTGATTTAGATATAGCTATGTCTAAACTGGGGTGGTGTAGTGGGCAAAAGAACGATGGATTTAACCCAGATCTCTTGACTTGGGGAGAATGTCTGCATTGTCAGCATTCCGTCCATCAATTGTTTGTTGTAATACAAAAATGAATGTGTCCTTGTGTAGTGTAACTGTGATGATGCAAAAGCGCTCCAGTACCTTGGAGTCGAGTTCGCGTTAAAAAAAACTGCAAAAATAAAGACTGGAGAACATAAAGTACACTGGGGCATTGGGGAAACTGACAGGACAAACGGAACTGCCCGTCTAAACTTATCGCGTCATATCCCCTGCGTAATCCTCAATTCTCATCCTCAACATAGTCTTTACATGCATGTTTCTCCTCCAGTATTTCGAAAAGTATTTTTTTAAATTTATTTAAAACAGTGCTGTAACGTTTTGAAGGTGCATTTTGAATGAATGAATTTATACTGAGCGTTTACATAGTTTATTTTAGCCATGCACCTCCTTGACTCTGTTTTTTTGTCACCCTCCTGCCCTTACTTTCTCCTGTTCATGTTACTGTACATTTATGCTGGCTGAGCACTTGGTAAACCGTCTGATCTGTAATGAAACATACACACTGTTTTTGTCTGGGTATTATTGCACAGGAGGCAGCCTGCTGGGGTCTTCGTTGCCCTTATAATTTTCCTTTCCTACTCCCTCCACAGCAATCTTACGGGGATTTGGGTCGGCCGATCTGGCTGCAGGTCGCAGAGTCCGCTTACAGGTTCACCCTGGGCTCATTGAGTGACATGCCTGCGCACGCTTCTCCGGGCCGGCGCGCTGTAACATTATCTCCTCAGACGGGTCGAGATGCCGCCCATTGTTCGGGGCGGGAGGGGAAGCGCGCCGGAGCGCCCCTGGCTCCAGGCTGTCTTCAGGGCACAGCTCCCGTAATCACAGAGGCCTTGTAGGGCTCGGGGTAATTATACGAGATGCCGCCGATACACACCAGAAATCTGAGGGAGCGAAGAACGAGGAAGCGGAGATCAAAGAGATTGTGCCTAAAAAAATAGAAACAGAAGCACGTCTTCATTTCCAACTTGCTGGCTTCGTAGTTTGCTGTTTAGTGGAATGCGTAGTCTAGACTGTATTGTTGCGGTTTACCTGAGGCTTCATTAACCAACACAGGTCCCAGCGTTAAAATATTATCTCGGTTTTGTTTTCTCAAAGTAACGTGCTACGGGTGTCTCTGTGTACAAGCATTTACAAGGGCATCTGAAGGGCCCCTGGAGGGACCGTGTTTAGACCGAGGAGCAGGGGATGATGCCATGAACACCACCGCCTTTCTCTGAGGTGAAGCAGAAATGCCTCGGAGAAAGGCAGCGGCGTTTCCGGATTCGGGGGCGTGTTTTTCTTGTCTCTCCTCTTGCCATTGGCTGGAGGAGATAATGAGAAAAGTAGCAAAAAACACGCCCGCGAATCCGAAAAGGACGGGGCCTGTTCGGAGAGACAAACCTCTTCTCCAATGGCTGGCCAGCATTCAAGAGGCCAGCCAATGGAGAAGAGGGGAGAAGAGGGGCGGGTTCAAGCCCCTCTTCTCCAAGTCATTAAATCTCGCGAGCGAGACTGCGCAAGCGCAGCCTTCGCTAGCCGAGACCTAAAAAGGGGCACGAGATCAGGGGAAGGGGTGGTGTGAGAAGGACATTGGTGGCTGCGAGCTAGGATCCTGAAGGTCACAAGAGGACTAGATGCTGCATGAAAAGTCTATTTATTTATTTTTCCATTTTTATATAGCACGGAGGCATCAAAGCGCTTCAGTGTAAGTGCACAGGTGTTACCCCAAGAAACAGTTACAAAAATTGGGACGACAGAGTTAAAGCATCAATTTAGATGGTTGGATAATATAATGAAGGCAGATCAGGGAGCAGTGGAGTGAGGACCCAAGTCTTATTGAGGGTGAATTAGCCAAGATGTCTGTCAAATAGGAACTGGAGGTCCTTTTTGAAGGTTGTTAGACAGGTGGTTAGACGGAGTGAGGAAGACAGAGTTCCAGATTCCTGCGGCAATATCAGAGAAAGACTGGTTCATGTATCATTCTTGACAGAACGGGGGGGGGGGGGAGGGTTGAAGGGGGGATTCCAGGAGTAGGGATTGGGTATTTCTGGAGCCCCTATTTTCTCTTGAGATTTTCAGTTTCTCATTTAGATAGGAGGGTGAGGAAGCGTGCAGCGCTCTGAGGGTCATGCAAGCGGTTTTGAATTGGGCCCGCACTTCAATGGGGAGACATTGGAGTGTTAGCAGGGCAAGGCAAATATGGTCAAATTTCTTGCGACCTATGATGAAGCATGCTGCAGCATGTACTGTTAATCCCAGTAGGCCTAGGTTAACTTCGGGATTGCCCTTCTCTCAGGCATTCCCATAGTATAGTCTAGAGAGAATGAGAGACTGTTCCGGAATAGATTGCCTGATGCACCAAAGCTGCCTAAGTTGGTGTTGTGCGCTGTTTTCCATGGCTGCTACTTGGCTGTGAAGATTGAGACAATTATCAAGGGTGAGGCTGAGTGATGTGGCACTCTGGACAATGGGAGGGCCGAGATCCAGGGAGGGAAAGCTGGCCATCCATTCTTGTACTGGAGTATTTGCTTTTGGAGATAAGATCATATCTTTGAGAGAGTATTTGAAAGCAGGGCAACGTCTTCCGGGAGTGAGATTTTCAAGTATATTTGGGTATCATCGGCATAGAGATGGAAGGGAATCTCAGAGTTTCTGAGAATCACACATAGTGGTCCTAGGTAGAGGTTAAAGAGGGTCGGGAGAGGATCGAACAATGAGAGAACCCTTGGTGAACGCGAACTGGTCGAGAACGAGTTACCCATTTTCACAATTTGGGAATGGTTGGATAGGTAAGAGGAGAATCAGTTGACAGTGCCTCCACATCAGATTTGAAGTTCAAGAATATAAATAAGGTCAAGATGGTTGACAGTGTTGAATAAGGAAGATAAATCCAGGAGGCAAGAGTTGCCGGAGTCGTGGTTTCTAAGGGAGTCATCGACTGTTTGAAAGATTGCAGTTTCTAAACTGCCACCCTGGAGGAAACCTGAGTGGAGAACGTCTAGGAGGATGTTTGTTTGAACGTGTGAAGCTAGTTGGAAAGCTATGCAACTTTCAATGACTGTCTAAAAATAGGAGTGTGGAGACTGGGCAGTGGTTGTTCAGGTTCTCTGAATCTAGATGTTTTTTCAAGAGAGGAGTGATTTAACCCATTTTTAGTCATCCTGGGAAAACGCCCTGTTTGAGAGAGGAATGGATCATGGTGATCCATATGGGCAGTTGGGATGTGGCAAGAGATTTGCCGACAGCGCCTGGAATGGCGTCCTGATGATGGTTTGAGGACTTCACTATGGAGATAGTTTGTTGTAGATCCTTCTCGGAGATTGGAGAGAAAGATGAACATGATTGTACTGCCTTGCATGGTAGAGACTCAAACATTTCAAGGGAGTCATTGATGGGAAGCGAGATATGGACGTCTCCAACTTTTTTATCAAAGAAAAACACAAACTCTTAGCAACCGGCCACGGATGCCTTAGCAGCTGAAGTGATAGAGGGGTTAGTAGGCTGTGCAATGACCTCGAACAGGCGCTTCAGTCTACTCTTTGCAGAATTTACGAGGGCTCTGATATGGGAGCATTTGGTCTTTGTATTGTTTTCTTGCTTTGCGAAGCTTAGTCATACTCGGGTGAGATGGTGTTCGTCTCCATTCTTTCTTGCATTTTCGGATAAGCTTTTGTTCTTCATAAAGCTCCTTAGAGAACCAGGGCTGAGAGGGTTTTGAGCTGAATCATTTATATTTCAGGGGCACACGTTTGTCAATAGGGGTCCTTCCCGAAGAGCCGGCATGCAAGGGTTTTGCAGATGTGTGTGTGAATGGTTTTACAGGTTCTAGAAATACAGGAAGAGATCGTTTGGTGTCTAGTCTCCCTTCTTGCATTTTTTTCAAGCCTGATGAGGCTGCTGCTGCATCTACTGGAGATGTTGCTGGTCGGCATTTGATTGTACCACGTGTTACATGATGCACTAATCTTTGAATGTGATGAGCGAGCCAGTTGAGCTCTCTGAATATGCATGCAATTCTGTTAAAATTCTTGTGAACCTTGATCACTACTTGACAGCACGCTGTACGTTTGTCCACAAACCTAAGAGCCAAACCGTAGAGACTTACTGACACAGATGTCCCAAGATTGACTGTCGGGCATATCGAACTACTCTCGGTTTTAAAATAAAGTATGGAGATTTGAAAATATTTCAGCCTCTTAAGATTTGAATAATACGTAGAAAACTGTGGACCGGCTAAGACCACTATCTCATTGGTCAAACAGGACTTATACGAAGAACTTTAAGGGGTCGATTTTTAAATCTTACTGTCCTGAAGATGGTCTTGCTAAGAAATCTATAAAAGACTGAAACGTCGACTGTCACACTGTTTTCCGGCAAATTAATTTAATCCCTTTGGAAAAAGTGTTTGATTAACTTGAATGTGAAGGCATGAATAATTGAGTGTTTTCCTTTCACTATATCAACAAATGTTGTTATTATCAGTACCCTTACTTGAACTTTGGATATAAACTTATTTTTTACATATACACCCGTTCGTTTTCCTTTTTCTTCTGTTTCATTTGACTAATGCTTAAATGTGGTGATTTATCTACATCACTCTGATGTCCAATCTGAAAACTGAGCTACCTAAATAATAATAAGAAGTAAACCATAACTAAACGTATAGGTATATAATCAACCTATATTTAATTCATTTTTTGAAATCACAAGAATTAAAACATCGAAAAAATCCCTTGAAGGCACCTTTACTTTATCCTTGATCAATCAGGAAGCAAAATGAAGTTCACTGTTCAAGAACAGAGGGCATCAGATAAGATTCTGAAAAATCTGGTGAACAGGCAATTGCCTCCATTGAAGCCATGAAAAGTCAAAAAGGCCTACTTGGTCACACCCACCAAATCAAACTGAGAACATAGCGTCTAGCAGGAAGTGACCAAAATTAAGGTCTGAACACCAATGTTGATACCTAGATGCACAATCGGGATTTCCAGAGGTTCCTTGACACTAACATTTTCACATACTAGGATCCTTCTCATTCAGCCATATAATATAATTAGCAGCCAAAGTTATTAGCCAGACCCCCAGGATATTGTGGTCTGTTTGATGGTATCAAAATAAAAAAAGAACCGTGGTAATTTTGATGCAGACACTAAATATGCCTGTCAAAAACATACTGTGGCCCAGATGGGGGCCAGCAAACCAGCAAGTGCACATTAAAACATTAAAGCTGCACTCTGTAACCACCCTGCCAACATGCTTCGCAGCATCAAATACATGGTGCTGGAGGGAGTGTTACTTTAGCCCCCTGAAATGAAAGAAAAGGCATTTGTAGAGCTCACGGATACTCCAGGGAGTGTCCCGGTGCTGAAGAGTAGGTAACCCGCAGACTAAAAATGAAAGCTCTAAACCACTTGCTGAAAAAGACAGGTTTTTAGCCTCTTCCTGAAATCTGAATGCTCAGAGGTGGTATGCCGTTCCAGAGGGAGTTTGTTCCAGGACCTTGATCTGAGATAAGAAAAGGATCTTTCTCCAATTCTGGCCCGGCAAATTTTTGGGATGCTGGCTAGATGGAACATGGGTTGACCGTAAAACCCTGGGAGGGGCGTAAGCACGAGTCCTCCTCTTCTGGTACACTGCTCCTTTGTCATGAATGGCTTTATTAGCCAGGACCTGTGTCTTCATGAGAACACTCCTTTTTAATGGGTAGCCAGTGGAGCGCTTTCAAATGCGAGATGATATGGGTTCCTGAAGCAAAACCGAAGTCTATTCTGGCTGCTGCATTCTGGACCACTTGCAGTCGACTCAGAAGATAGGAAGGCCAAGATAAAGTATATTTCCAAAGTCGAGCCTGGAAGTAATCGGGGTCTGGATCACAGTTTTCCTAGTTTCGACAGATAGGAGAGGTAAAACATTTTTCAAAGTGCGTAGCAGCCTAAAACAAGTCCTCACCAGAGCCTGAATTTGAGGTAGTTAGGACAGGGCACTGTAAATTTGGACTCCCACATTTTTTACCGCGCTCCAATGAGAACCGGGGGGAGGGCCACCGCCAAGACTTCCAACCGCTCAAATGGGGTAGAGCCAAAAAATACTATCTCCGTTTTATCTGGATTGCATTTTAGTTGGTTGAAGGACAGCCAATTCAACATATTTGTGAGACAAGATTGATATGATATTATTCTAGCCCCCAAAGCTCAGCAAGGATGGCCAGAGCTGTAAGATCGGCATTAAATAATGTAGGGCTCAATGTCGAGCCCTGAGGTACTCCAACTGTTAAATCCCGAATTGGGGATGCAAGCGGGGGGGGGGGATCCACACTTCTTGGCTTCTGTTATCCGAAAATAAAGTCACACTCTTTGAGGCCACTTTCAATCCCAATGGATTGTAGACGGACCAACAATCTTTCACGGGGAACCGTATCGAAGGCCGCCGATAAATCTAACAATCAGAACGGCCTTGCCCCCATTATCTAGCTGGTCTTTAATGTAGTCAATTACTTCCAGCATGGCTGTTTCAGTACTGCAGTGGGCTCTAAAACCCGACTGACTTGGATGCATAACATTGTTACTTTAGAGGAAACCTGATATATAGGAGCGAACAAGTTTTTCTATTACTTTTCAAAATGACGGATGAAGAGAGTGTAGTAAGGAGGCAGATGCAGATTGAGTAAGTTGGAAGTTTATTAGCTAAATGAACAGCAGAGAGGGAGGACCCACTCTGCCAACAGATCCAGCCTGAATGTCAACACATCATTCCTAGGTAACCATGAAAACGTTCTAGAATACTTACACATCAGAGTACAGATAAGCTGCAGTATAACAGAGTAACAAGCTGCAGTACAACATATCTTCTCTTCTTCCAAAAAACTAAAAAAAAAAAATCGAAAGAAACTATAACAAAAAAAACATAGAAACTTCATGACCTGTACCTAGCAGGTTTAACAATCTTTCTTGAGCTTTTCCATAATTGTACTTGATCACACACAGGAAAAGAGTTCTTTGTTGGACAAGTAACCATAGTACCGTCACGAATCTTAACCACTCTGTTGAGGTTCCACCAATGCCCCCCATCAACCATAACAGCATTGCCAAGAATTTTAATGACTTTAACAGGACGACTGAATTTACTGTCACCTTTCTTAGCATGAAGACCACTTTTGATTTTGACAGTATTCCCCACTTCTAGTGAAGTCATTTTAACCCTTTAGCGAGAATCAAACCACACTTTTTGTTTGGATTGAGATGCAGACACATTCTCAGTCACTAAGGATAACAAATGAGCAACATCTGATTCAGACCTAACCCATCTGCTCATCCAAGCAGGTCTGAAACTGGAATTTGGTTTACGTCCTCTCAGCAACTCAAAAGGTGAAACTTTGGTAGCAGAATGGGGTGTAGTTCTGTAAAACCAAATCATGGCATTAAGTGCTTTGCAAACATCTTTACCACCAGCTCTAGCCCACTTAACACACTCCCCAACCACCCGATTCATTCTTTCAACCAAACCATTACTTTGTGGGTGATAGAGTGAGCTTTTAAGGTGCTTTATCCCACAATCCTTTAGAAAAGACTCAAATTCAGTACTGATAAATTGCTTCCCATTGTCTGAAATCAATATTTCTGGAAAGCCCTCTCTCAACCATACGTCCTTAAGAAAATCTGTGACCGCAATAGTGTTGGCATCCTTCACCAATTTGATCTTAGGCCATTTGGATGTGTAATCCATTAAAACAAGTATAAAACGAAATACACCCGGGAGAACCTCATAAGGACCCATCACATCAATTCCCAGTTTGGACCATGGGCTCTTTGGGCACTCAATGGGCATTAATGGAGGAACAAACACTTTTAAACTTTTGTCAGAAGAGCCACAAACACAACAGCCGGACACCATAGAATCGATCTCAGAATCCATCCCTGGCCACCAATACACATCCCTGATGCGCCGCTTTGTAAGCGTTGAGCCCAGATGACCCTCATGAGCCCTTTCAATAATAGTTTTGCAGAAAAGAGCAGGAGGAACAAACTTATCACACCTCAGTAACATCCCATCTTCCATGGAAAGTTCATCCTCAACCTTCCAGAAAGGTTGCAGAGCAGGAGAAAGTACCTTTTCTCTTGGCCACCCATTCCTGACAAAATTAGTCACTTCACGTAATACGTAATCAGACCCCATTGCTTGTTTCCAACCATCCTCTGAACCCAGACTGAAGTCAGGTAAATAAAGTACAGCAACTAAACAATCATCACAATCCTCATTTGAAAATTCCTCCAGACTCACATCGTCAAACTCACTGTACTTGATGGGAAAACGTGATAAGAAATCTGCCCTCCCATTCTTCCCACCAAGAATATGTTGTACTGAAAACTGGTATTGTAGAAGTTTAGTAACCATACGCATGATCCTAGGAGAACAGCATTTACTCAAACTTCCACCCAGGATGTTTACCAATGGCTTGTGATCTGTCAAAAGCATGAACCTTTTCCCCAAACATAAGGTCTAAACTTCTCAATAGCCCATGTGCAGGCAAGTAACTCTTTTTCAATGACCGAATACTGAAGTTCAGGAGTTCTCAAAACAGATAGTGCGTTTAATGTTGTTGTCCATTTGGGTTAATGTTGCACCTATGCCTACTTGGCTTGCATCAACAGTGACACAACATGGCAAACCTGGGTCAAACGGTTTAAGTACAGGACCATCACTCAAAGGGGACTTCACAAACTTAATGGCCACAGCACAATCATGACACCAGTCAAATTTGACTCCCTTTTTTAAGAGGTTGCTTATAGGACGGACAATGGTGGCAAAATTTGGTATAAACTGAGAATAGTATTCACACAAACCCAAAAGCGACTTAACTCCTGCTTTATCTACCGGGTCAGGTGACTCCACAATAGCTTGAAGAAGACCTGGTTGTGGACTCACTCCGTCATGGGAAATGACATGTCCCAAATATTCCATTTTAGAACATAAAAATTTACACTTGGCCTCCTTAACAATCACACCATGTTTTTTGAACAGGGTCAACACCTTTTCTAAAGCAAGATTATGAGATGTAACATCTTTTCCAAATACAAGGACATCATCCTGAAATACAAGGACACCATCAACATCTCTGAGCATGCTGCTCATTATCCTCTGAAAGACGGATGCTGCAGACGCAAGCCCAAAAGGCATGCGACAGTAGCGAAACGTTCCCAGAGGCGAGACAAACGCAGTTAGATGGCGTGATTCAGGATCCAGTTCTACTTGATGGTACGCACTGGCTAAATCTAATTTTGTCCTTTGTTGAGGAAAATAAGTCACTGATTTTGGGCAAAGGGGGGGAATCAACCCATATACCCTTGTTTAGGGATCTCAATTCCACACAAACGCGAAGATCTCGTCCCCTTTTTCTCGCGACGACCAATGGAGAAAGCCATAATGAGGAGTCCGTAGGTTCAATTATTCCTTTGGCACACAACTCCTTTAATTTCTTTTCTAAGTCTTTTCTCACGCTGAAAGGAACTCCTCTTAGTTTCTGCTTAATTGGAAGAGCACCCTCTTTTACAACTATTTTGTGTCGAAACCCCTTAATTTTTCCCAATTCGTTACTGAAAACCTCAGGGTACTTATTCTTCCATTCCAAGCTGGGATCTTCGCAACCAACAACTAATACTTGTTCTTTTTCACCAGGTCTTAATATCATGCCAAAAAGGCCTTGGTGAAACCAACCTAATATGTTGAGACCTTTTACAGCAACATACATTTTTCCTTGAATTCTCCTTCCTTTAAATTGCAACTCATCTTCAAAATAACCCATCAAATCTATTTTACGTCCTTCATAAGAGACAGGAGATCGATCAGGAGGACATAAGGATTGAGAACCATTCCATGTTTCTTCAAACAATTTGAGTGATCATAGTGATCTTTGCCCCAGAATCAACCAAAAGCTTCACAGTGTGTTCTCCAATCTTGATATCAACAATGGGATCAATGCATAAAGATGGATCGCCTGTGACAACATTCGAGGAAGATTTAGACTTGACTGAGTCTAACTCATTCTCACTCCTTACAACAGAGACAACTTCCAAGTCTGACTCTCCATCAGATTCCACGCTACAAACAGAAGGTTTGTCTACATTTTTTTTTTATTTTTTTTTAAAACATACCTTCGCAAAATGCCCCATCCTTTTACAATAATTACACATGACATGGTTTGCGGGACAGTGTGAACCTTTGCTATGTGGAGGATTACCACATCTAATGCACATATTTTTAGAAAGTGCTTTAACTGAATTATTATTATCTGAGTTAGACTTGGAGGGTTGATGAACAGGCTGTGCATGCTTACCACGATATTTAGGATTACTGTTAGTATTAACAGCATTAATGGCAACTTGTGGTTTGTCGTCAAGTTCTTTAAGAGAAACCATAGAAATCTCTATACTCTTTGCAATTTTTATAATTTCATCAACAGACAACAGAGAGATCGGCCTGTAATTGGCTTGGACTTTAGGATCAGCCGACGGCTTTTTAAGTAGCGGCAGAATTTTGGCATGTTTCCATTTGGTAGGCATAATTCTGGAATAAAGCGACGCATTCAAAACTCTATTTACAATGGAGTTAATAGCCTAAGTCTCTTTGGCAAGTAGCCTGCGTGGACAAGGGTCAGACAGGGACCCAGACTTCAGACACTTGATGGCCACCAAAGATTTGTCCACAGAAATGGGTGGAAAATTAAGGAAGGTAGGTGCCTCGGAGGTGGTCATGCTGGAGTAAGGCACCTCACTAGAACAGTCAGCCACCTGAGAAACACTCAACAGGCTTGCTTTAATAGCCCCTCCATCCTCCTCCTACCTCAAATTAAGGTGAGAGGAGGGCGGAGGGTGCTAAAGTAACAGCTCCCTTCAGCACCATGTCCTCCAGCAACATGTATTTCACGTTGCCAATTGTGCGAGAGGAGTGCCACATGCAGTGTGGGCGAATAGGAGGACTAGATGAAGAGAGGACAAGGGGCAGAGACGGGAACCTGGGGAGGGAGTTATTTATGAAGGTGCCTGTGGTGTGAGGTTAGCAAAAGATAAGTTCCACTGAGGGGATTAGGGGGTGTAGGGGCCAAAGACTGCCAAATGAGGTCGGGACAACAACATACATGTTTAGTCCCAGTCTCCTGCAGCCTTTTCTAGAGCACCAGCCATGGAGGCAGACACTGCACATTCAACACACCATACAGCAAGGAGAGAGTATGAAAACACCTCTCTCTTGTGAAGCTTCCCGTAATTGGCCTAGCACAGCAGCGCCGGGTCAATAAAAGGAGGGTTAAAGAAACGGTTTAGTTACGATTTTGTGGGGGCTATTGTAAAAATAGCTATATTTTTACGAACGTATTAATTTCTCAGGTTTTTTTTGCAAATCACAAAATGCTGGAGGGTCTGCCTATCATATCACATGCAAGAAGAGCAACACTAAGTCACTACTTCAGAAGGAAGCAACAACGGACCCTTTGGAGCTGCCAGACATCTGAATAATTTCTACCTTATGTTAGCAAAAGCTTGTATACAGAAACAACAAGACCTCCTTTTTAAATTCGATGCCCTAAGATACCAAAGTTTGTGTTTGCCCTCCCCTCCCATGCACCAAACATCTCCACTGTACATCACACAAATAATCAAATAAAGAGTCTTAGCAGGTAGTAACTTTTGAAATTCTATGTCCTTGGTTTAAAACTCTTGTAGTGATGCACACTCTTCAGATACTTCTATCCATGCGCTTAAACTATGTTGCCTACACCACAAATCTTTCATATTCACACTGTAAAATGCATGTGTTAATTGTCCATTCTCACACTCCTAGTTGATCACGTAATATTTACACATAAAGCCAACACATGTTTTCGAATTAATTGCTCGGTTTCAATTGAAACCAAGAAAGGGGGTTGAACATCGGTTGCAACATATAATGTTCCACAAATCAGGCATTGTATAGCTTAAACTTTCATAATTTGTTAGATCTATGGAGTAAGAGCAGTTTATCCGTGGCAGGCTATCTCACCTTTAGGGCTATCAGGAAACATGATGCTATCATTACTGCAAAGCAGGGAAAATATTACAACAGTAGTCTCAACTTTACGGATTCGGACAGCAATGCACTGCAGAATTGCAATGCATGCATGATGTGATATAACAAAGTCATTAGGCTTAATTAGTGCTGAGGACTAGCCAAAAATTATTAAATTACGCTTGGATGTCGATATTATATTTCATTCCAACGCGCACAAATCTGCTAGGTTTACTCCAGATCATCTTCTATCTCAAAAAGTCTCACTTACTCTGATACAAGCAGAAAGTGTAGCTTTTTATATTTGTCATTCGAGTTCCTGAAGGCAACCACTGAATTCAATATCTTATATATAATGTAAGAAACACAATAGGTATCTTTTAACACTGGGTTAGTTCTGAAGTACTAGACTAGCGAGTAATATAGGTGAGAGGCCAGATTGTCTGCTTTAAATAAAGAACTGCTTTGTGTTCCAGTTTCCTCTCTTTTATAGCAAACACAAGGAGATGATGGACGGAGCGCAGAAACTTTACAGACACTCACCCCCAGTCACAGATCTGGGTTGGATCCATCATCATTCTTTAGCTCACTTCGCCACCTCAGTTCAGACACAGCTATATGCAAATCAGTCTTGACCCTGTGCCTCATGGGAACAGTCCAGCCCGAACTGCCAAGACTTCCCTGAACCGGAAACAAGCATCCTGGGACCGGTTTCTGGGTAACACCCTTCATCAGCCAGGCTAGCTTGAATCCAGTGGCAATTTGAGCAAGGGACCCAAGTCTGTGCATACCCTGCCAACTTATGGCGAACAAAGCAAACACAAGGAGATGATGGACGGAGCGCTGAAACTCTTTGATACCAAGTGTGTAATGGGGTGGTAAGACAGGGTGCATGTCTTGACTGAAAGAGTGTCAAACTTTCCAGCACAAGTGCAATTTTGGGGATAGCTAAACAAAAGATATTTTACTAGTGAGTGGAGATGCACAACAGCTGGCAGGACCGTCCCAGTCCTCCTCACCGACTGCTGGTAGATCATGGATGTCAATTGACCAAAATTCCATAGTTAGCGGCAGTGACATCACACGCCACTTGACCTTCACTTTAACTCACACACGCTTACACATACAAACACATTAACACATGCGCACTCAAACGCTCTCACCAGCAAGCATGCATACAGCAAACGTTTAACAGCATTTCTTACTTACTTTAGCTTCCAGATATGGTCATATTCCAGCTAATGTACTCCATTTTTATTAGACTAATAGTGAATAATATTATTCACAATTTGCATAATTTAGAAAAAAAAAAAAATGCAGAAACCAGGCAAGTGGAGCTCCAACCAGCGTCCATTAGAAGAGCTGTCCCTGTGTTCCAGAAACTGATTTTGCCACATCTGAGACCAGGGGTCGCAAAAGCAGTGTCGGGGTTAGCAAGGGGCAAGCCGGGGGTTGCAGCTGCGATCCCTGGCGGCTACTCAATGAAGTCCATGTGGTAAATGTAGTTGCAGAAGGTCTTTGCTCACTGTAAACAGTAGTTGTCTGAATGTCCAAACTCAGTCAAGTGCTTGGTATCCCCTTGCTTTATCTTCTTTATTGTAGGACCCAAAAATGTCTCTGCCTAAACTTAGCAAAAACACAAAACCTGGAACTGGAACGTTTAACATCGAAGGCACTTTCTTTGAATTGACCATCAATCTTCTACATCACAGAAAGGAAACAATCTAGGAAATTCTGACTATATAGACCTTTCACCTATCTATTTAATTCACCGAAGAACAAGCTTCTGAGAGAGCCCGGCAATGCAAACAAGCTTTAGCGGTTTCTGAAAATATATGTAATGCCTGATTTTAAGGTGGTATGGTAAGCTTTTTCAGTTTCACTCCTTGCACCCTAAAGCCTTTCGTCTTCCTTTTTTCTTGTTTAAATCATGACACAGCAGACAAAGTGAGAAAGAGCAAAGTCTAAGATCAGAATTACATTTAAGATTAAATCTTGCGCCCAGACATGTGGACTGAGCAGAGTGACAAATAATACAGTCTTAAAACAGATTTTATAAAATGCAAAAAATTTTAAATAGACAGGCTAAAATGTCCGAAAGCCATATGGGACCATTGATGCAACATTTGAATATGTTGCAGTCTCTACAAGTATATAGCAATGCAAATAAACAAAATAATTCTATGTCAGGACCGGAGGCGAGGATTATGCTGTAACTTTCTTTATTTCTTACAGCCAGCAGTGTTCAACTTAACCCTTTTAACAAAAAACTAGCACTCCCATGCTGCTTTACACAGTCCATGTACAGTCCATCAATCGGCATCCTCCATCATCCCTGAGGGCGTGTGCTTCCTGTGGCAACTCCTCTTTCTTTCCTGCTGCCAGCAGTTAAATCGCATTTATCTTTCTCTAATCGATTTTGTGGTATTTTGACGGTATTAATGTGTTTTTAGTGCGCGCTTTACCTGTTAATTGCGCTATAATTCACGCTTCCCGCGCTTACTGCTGCGGGGAGGAAATGTTCTTTGAGACGGTTTATGTATAACCACGTTTCTTCTCGGTGGGCTATTCACCACTTTGTGTGCGCGGCGTGGTGCTTTGTTGTTTAATTATATTATCCCCTTACTTGATTTCCTTTGTTCGGGGTCGCGGGAGCAATGTCGAAGCTCTGCTCGCGGCCCCTCTCTCTCTCTGACCGACTTCAACGGTGCAGCGCGTGTCGGCTCGCAGGGGGGCGCAGGATTGAACTCGTTGATCCATTCCGCTCCCTGTGGTGAGGATCAGCGAGATCTATTGCGCAGCCCGCGGATTTAGTCCGGCGCGCACCTCTTGCCTGTAACGTTTGGGAACCCTGACACCTGCAGTAGGGGGTCTGACTGTTTTAGTGGCCACAGCGTGACACCTGCAGACTATGGGTCAGCACCATTGCCGTGAAGCAGCATTCCACTAAGGCGCATTTTTTCACTGATTTTCAGGCGCTTGTTAGCTGTGGTGGGGGTGGGCCCAGACATCACTGACACCCATTATACTACAGGGTGAGTCGCCCCCGGGCAGACCAATTTTTCCTGCCAGCCGCTCTGCTGCACAAAAATAAAGTGATTTAACACTACTATAATTCCCTGCCATTACCATCAGGCTTGCCTGCTCACGCTTAGAGTGCGTAAACTGCCGCCAGGGGCCACATCAGTAATTTTCATCCCTGCCACCTGTGGGACCTTGTACGCCATGGAGATGGATTACGCAGAGGAGGAGTCCCTGCAAGTCATTCCCCTCGATGATGAATTCTGTGACGCGGTCGACGCGTCCATTCATCAGGCAGTGGAGGCAGTAATGGGTCCCTTTGAGCGCTGCATGATGTAGTATGCTTATGCCATACAGGCAGAGCGGCCCCAGTGCACACAGAAGTGCAAGAGCACCTCAACGACCAAGGTGGGCGCGTTTGAGTGCCTAAAGAGGGCTTTCCTGGCCAGACCTCCTCCAGCAGAGCAGGATAGGACCCCGGACGCCCTGGAGACCCCAGACTTTGGCCATGATGACGAATCTGCGGGAGATTCCCTGGATGAAGCAGGACCATCTTAACCATGGTGCCCTAGTATGTCCCCATCTGACACTTCTAAGCATGAGAAAGAACCTTCTGACATACTAGTCCCTAAGGAATTAATCCATCCACAACCCTCACCGTGGACGCCATCCCCAAAGGTTTTCGCGTTTCTTGCAGGGCGCTTATGTGAACCTCTCGAGAAAGAGGTCAGAATGTCCTCGCCCAACCCTTATGGGCAAAGTCGCAACGACGCCGGAGGTCGACCCTAAGATGGAGACCTTCCTCCAGAAGTATGTTAGGGACCCTAAGAAGGGTACTCACAGGTTCTGGAAGTCCTGCCAGGACAAACTCCTGGACCTAACCGGACCGCTCACCGAAATTCTTTAATTGGCTGAGGAGGCCAAGGCGGCAGGTACCCCTTTTTCACCGGAACAGATTTCCAACTGGGTCCAGAGGGCAATAGTTTTTTGGCGGAATGCGAATTGCGCCCTTTCTACGGAAAGGAGACGCTCCTTCCTCCTGGAAGTCAACCCCAAGCTTGGGGAACTGGCCACTTCGGAGGCGGGCACTATGGCACAGGGTGGCCTTTTGGAGACCCTTTCATCAAGAAGCCGACTAAATTGGTTTTGACTTTTCACTTCCTTCGACAAGGCTCAGACTTCAATCAAAAAAATACATGTTCTTGCTCACTGTGTTTTGTGTATTGAAATGTATTTCACTCAGACATGATTGAAAATGTCCTTATAATGTTTTGAAAATTCTTAAAAGAATGTGATTAATGACATTCAGAGCTTAAGACCTGTCAAGTCGTAGCTCGGGTCCGCAAAAATAATAAGTGGTACATGAACTGACAGCCAGATTGTTTTTCTTTTCCTACTTTCTAGTATACGTCCATACCTTGCGTCACACGGACGATACTCCCCTGTTTATCCCTTAATGAGTACGAAAGCATGACGGAAGAGACACGCCCCCATGGAGAGCAGCAGCTGTTGATTTCCAAAGCGGTTACACCACCGACCATAGCATGCTGTATCCAATGGGTGATGCAAGAAGCGGGGATAAACGTCTCGCAGTTCGGAGCCTACTCGGTGCGAAGAGCCATGGCGTCAAAAGCGTTCTCCCTGGGTGCCAGGCTGGAAGACATTTTGAACGTGGCTGACTGGTCAACGGACTCGGTGTTCAAGAGATTGTATTTCAAACCAGTCGTAAATATGGTGTCGCTAGTGGTGGATAAGCTTTGAACTAACATAATCCTCACCTCCGGTCCGGACATAGAATGGAAAATGTCCTAGTAAGCATGACGGAAGGTTTCAATTCTATTAAGGACGCTGAGGCGAGGATTATTCCCTCCCAGGGCTCTAACGATCTCCTTTTTCCCACCCGATGTGGCTACCTGATACTACCCGTCAGGAAGATGATCCTTCGTATGGTATAAGTATGTTTCAGTTTACTTTACTTTTATGCCTCACAAAGCTATACGTGTTATCTCCTTTGTACCAATTGTTAGGCGTAGAGTTGAATGCTCGGTTCAAGATCTTACCTCACAGGACAGCTCCTCAGAATAATATCTATCCTGGATTCAGTAGTCAGTCAAAAAGGAATCAGAGTAGCATCTGCATACATTAAAAGTTGCAGGTAAAATGAGTAGGCAATTGTTGTAAAGTTGCACATAAAGATTTAATAAATTGATAAAGACAGCAAAGCCCTGTGCATCTTCACAATAAGGAGGTAGAAATTGCAGCCATATCGGGCTAGCTTTTCTGGTAGGTCTTTCTGGTATGCCCAAACATTTACTGTGTTTTATGACTGTGACCAGCAGTCTGGTGTCATCAAGCCAAAGGGATTTATTTTTGTTTGCAGGATTCTCTTCATATATTCAAGTTCAATCCTTACTTACTCTGATCGAACCTGGTTACCCAGGAATCCTGCTTGTTCCTACAACTAGCTCTGTCTTCATGCTGACAGACCATTCATTTAGCTCAATCGGCTTCTAGATTCATTAAATCTTCCTGCTCTAGGGCCAAGTAGTACATTTCCATTTTCCCTACCCCGACATTTTGCACCATGACACCAGGCACCTTGCCTACCAGCCAGAGGAAAGTCTGTGCAGCAGGAAAATTTGCTGAACGTCAAGATGGTACATGAATTATCACTTTTAGTCATTATAAAAGAATATACTCTTAAGTAGAACCACTCAAAACTTGCTGGTTTTAAGGGATATGGCAACTGTGACTGGGTTCCAAAATATAATATAAAACACTTTGCTACAGCACTGGAGAAAAGGGAAGAGTGTTGCAATCTGATGGCAAGTCCTGAGCTGTCCCAACCCTTTCAACAGATCTATGTTCTACAGCTAGAACTGGAAAGCCAACGCAGCCAAGTTCTCTACAAGATCCATTTATGACATAAGGGCAGGGCAAGAAATGTAATTTTCTCTATACCTTGCAGGATACTGGTCACAAATATCAGCGTGGCCCCTTTTCTACACCTTGACTCAACACTCTAGACGGCTGAACAATTACAGCCCTTGGATCAAGAATAAAGTCACACGGCAGTTGTAAATACTTAAGATAAATTAATTGGATGAGCGTAAAACTCTATATAAAAGGCAGAAACTACCACATGCACGTAGCGATGCGCAACACAACTTCAAAAAGGGATGGTGATGAGGGATGCCTAAAAGCGAATGTCACTATTCACGCCATGAAACTCTCAAACAGCCACCAACCACATTGGAAGTATTCAAGCCAAAAGAAGATGAATTAAAAAAAAAAATCATAATGAATCAAGTGAGTGGGGACTCCAGAAAATGGCATAATTACAGATATTTAAATGTACAATGTTGCATTTTTCATTACTTACAAATTGGACCAGTCATTGTTGTTAACCCTTTCACTGATGAGGTGTCGGAGCACCCCTGTGCTGGAGGTGTAGTCAAAAATAATAACAATAATTCTATGTTGTTTAAAACACATGTACCTCATGTGGTCTCTTTGTGAATTCATGCTGAGTAATTATTTATTTATTTTACAATCTTATAATGGGCACAGCTACCCAAAAAGGGTTTCCCGACGCAAAGCACAACAAGAAACCAGACTTCCAACTAAATAGAGCCATGTCTTCAAGCCTTTGCTGAATGCAAGCAGAGAAGTACAGTCTCAGAGGTATTTGAATGAAGTTCCACACTCTCAGACCCAACAATGCAAAAGAACACCCTCCCATCTGGGCCAGATAGAACCTGGGTACAGTGCAAAAGGACAGGTTGAACGATCAAGGAACATAAAGGGATATAAGGAGTTACTAGGGCCTGAATAGGACGTGGCCCTATTCTAGCTTTGGCCTTAAACATGTAACAAAGAGCCTTACATTGAATCAGTTTAGTGACTGCGAGTCAATGCAGCTCAAGGAAGAGTGTGAGACTGAAGCATGCTAAGGAATCAGAATAGCAATTTGGCTGCTGAATTCTGGACCATCTGCAGATGCCTGACAGATGCCTTGTCTATTCCCAAATATAAAATGCTGTGTGTAATCCAATCTGGATAATATTAGGGCTTGAATCACAGTCCTTTGGGCAGATTGGGGGATCATCCAGATGATGTTCCTCACCCATTGTAGCACAGCACAGCACAACAAAGTGGAGGTAACCTTAGAAACCTCAGTATCAGCAAACCCATCAATGTCGTATCACAGCCTCTAGTTATCATAGAATAAAAATGAAGATAGTTTTTTGTAACAAATTTGCTCTTTTTTTTTCCATTTCTTAAAAGGACAAACAAATGTTGAAAAACAAAAACACGAAAATGTTGACCTGAATTTCTGGAGCCTCTCAAGCCCAAATAAGAGTGAATTTTCAAAAGAAATGTAGTCCACACAATCAATTATGTAATATTTGAGCAGATCATTAAGTTGTAGCAGAAGTCTTGTTAATCAGGCGCTATTCATTTAATGACTCAAAGAATCCTTGGGGAAACGCAGACACGCTGAACAAAGATGGTTGAGATGCGCAGATATCAGTAAACATCCAGCTACACGGGGGGACTTACCACGCTGATAACGCCGCGACCGCCAGGAGTCATTCGAAGCCGTAAACAGCGCCGCCACTGCCAGGAGTCATTTGCAGCCGCAAGCAGCGCCGCCGCCATCACGGGACTTCAATTCCCGGCAGCCTCAGCGGCGGCGCGCTCTACCCACGTTGCACCAGCGCCAGGAGGAGCATTTAAGCAGCGCTGAGCCCCGCCTCGCGGGACAAGCCGGGCGAAGCCCGGGCAAAGGGCGGGCCGTCTGTGGCCGTCCGGGGCAGGACGTGGCAGGGCCACGGACTTTGGCGTTTGTTGTCAGGGTTGATGCATGATTGTGAATCTTCTTTTATCACACCAATGCCATTTCACATTGTGTTTGGGACACTGAACTAGTCTCATTGGCGATTTATTGTTATGTATTTTGTTTGTTGTGCTATTTATGTTAGCTTGGGTGCGTGATATTTTACCATTTGTGCAATAGGGTGCGTTTGTAGCAGTAAGCATGTCCAAACAAAAGTCTATCAAAACCACTGCAGTGCCTACTACACTAGATAACTATCTAGTGAAAGTTGTTAATAAAATTAACTACGAACGTCGACTCTCCCTCAGCCAGGGTAGCCCTCCAGCCTCTCCGCCTACCTTGTCAATTTCCCCAGGTGTACCAGTGTTAGATGTTAGTCCTGATCACGATCCCCAGCCGATTAATAGTGATGATCTAGTGTTAATGACTTCTAGTCAGTTGGTGGTAAATGACTCTTCTGATTAGCCTAGAGATTCTGTTCCGGTGTGTAGAGCAGTTAGGGCATGCCGGAAAATACCTGTAAAACGAGGGGGGGAGCAAAAAGGCTAAAAGAGTCCAATTACCTCCTACAAGTATAGTTGGGGGCGACGAGACTCAAGAAAAAGAGTGTCATGCCCAGTTGAATCCTGAGCAATTTAATCTGCTGTTTAGCTATATTGACTCCAAGCTGGATAAGATTATTTTACCGTTGGTGGCTAAATTAGATCAGATCTCGGTAGAAGTAACTAGATTGGCCAATCTCTTGGACACCTACACCAGTAGGTATTCCAATGACTACCGATGTAAGTCACAACGTAAGGAAAGAGGTAGTAATTTCATCTGCGGAGGGGTCCAAGGTTAATCAATTAGAAGTACCATCTGTGGAGGGGACCAGGGCCAACCAAATAGTTGTTCCTGCCCAACTGCACACTGCGAGTCAAGAAAATCAGGTTACCTCGGTAACTGAAAACAATGTGGGTTGGACCGAGGTAAGGAGAAAGGATTTTGTTAACCTTCCCCCTGATTGTGCCCCTTATGTGGTGGTTTTAACTAACGTACCACGGGTTGATTCAATTATGCCCCAGTCTCAGTTTGAATCTCATGATTCCCTGAAAAACAAAAAACTGTTGCTTGGTTGCATAAGCAATGTGGATTTCCGACGGCCCTCTCTAATGATATCTTAACTACAAGAAGGGTCAATGGGGTTGGTAATTCTAGAAAGACCTGTAAAGGGACTGTGTTATTGTTAATTTTAAATATCCCCAACACGTCACTACAGTTCTGCTTAGATCAGCCTCCCTATCATTGCCCGATCATGGTATTTGTGTACGCCCCCTCGGCTTTTTTTTATAGCCACCTTATTAATATGCCCCTAATGATCATAACTCTTCCTGGCTACCCCCACCGATACAGCAGCGGGGTTTAGCCATTCCCTTGCATAATGGATTTTATGCCCTCAACAGTTTGGATTCTAATGACTGACTTAACCCGGAGAGTCCGATTTCCCCATATAAGGCTATGTATAAGCGGGGCTCTGAAACTATTAATGTTAAATTGGTTCCGGAGCCGCCAACGGTGGAAGTTTTTACTGATAATAACTGTAGGGGGTCAGTCAATGAAAATCTAATGGAGGGAAATCCTCCAACTGTATTCACTACTCCAGTTAGGGTCAATGCAAGGGGTAATGGAATAATTATAGCCAGTTGGAATGTTGCAGGGTTAAAATCTATGGGGAAGTCTCCGGGCTGGCAGAATTTCATTAATTTCTTTGATATCGCATGCTTCCAGGAGACATGGTGTAAGGATGAAATTAATTATGAGGGGTTTGCGCCATATAATCTGGTGGCAAAGGATACTGGGCCTGACAGAGCAAAAGGGGGTCTGTTAATATTAGTGTCAATCCATCGCCCAATCGTAGTAAAAAGGTATATAACAGTGGGTGAACATGCCCAGATTCTCTGGTTGTTAGAGGAACACGCCCATAATATCCTACTGATTAATTATTATAATAATATTTTTGATAGTTCCAGGGATGTAGTCGTCTGCGATTTGGCTAGTGCCATCGAAAATCTAAACCCAGAAGCTAATGTTTCTTTTGATTTCATCTGGGTTGGTGACTTCAATATCCCGTTATGTGAACTGTCAACTGAAAATGTTTGTGGATTTACCAACGATGTGGGAGTGGAACATCTACATTTTCGTCATAACAACTATGGAGATTCATTAAATTATTTTTTGGGTTACTATGATTTAGAAATTCTTGGTTTCCCGAGAGAGGATTCGGGACAAATCATCCCTACTTTCAAGGGTCATCATTCTTGCTCCGTTATTGACCACGTGATTGTTTCCTCTAATATCGCTTCCTGTTGTGCTTCACCTAGGATTTAAGTAACTACTCTAAGCGACCACAACTGTATTATTTTGGAAACAACTTTTTGGGGCGATAGCCGTGTTGAAACGGGCACTGTGGTCTCTAATATTGAATCATACAGACCAAATGGTGTTCGTTTGAGATGGGTTGGGGATAAAGCTAGTGATTTAATTGGCCTTATTGTGAGGGACTGCTTACCCAGTATTAGTATTATTTTCGAAAATTTTACCGACGAATTACAGGTTTTAAATGCTTTTATGGACATTAATTTAACCATAGAGGCCAGATTTACAAAATCTAAGGGGGGCCAATGTATTAATGTTCCAAGATGGTTTGACCATGTGTACACTCGTTCATTAATTGAATTAAAAATTGCGCTTGCTAAAAAACCTAGGGATACTCAGTCTATTGTAAAATTAAGGCTGGATTATAAGCTTGCTATAAGGCGAAGGAAGAGAGAGTTACAGCAGTTGGCATGGGACTCACTCAATCAGGCAGCGGAATCATCAAACAGTACTTTGTTTTGGGCTACTGTCAATTCTCCCTTTATTAGGGATGAGAATACCCCAATGCTAACCTCCAATGTTTCGAGTGACGGCTGGGTTACCCATTTTTCAAATATCTTTGATTCTAACAGTTGTACTGGCTCTTGCCATAATAGTTGGCGTGTCTTACCCCTAAACATTACTGTTAGTGAGGTTGAATCCGGTATTTGTGCTAGCAAGGGGGGTAAAGCCCAGGGCCCAGACGGGGTCCCTATTGATGTGTATAAAATGGCCCCCGATATATGGAGCCCTCTCTTGGCTACAGTTTTTAACGCTGCTATATGTACTGTGCCCCCCAAAACATGGGGGGAATCTATTATTATTCCTATACATAAAAAAGGTAGTAGGTCCGATGTCAAAAATTATCGACCCATCTCTCTTTAGACTTTTAGTCTGTTAAGATCATGAGCAGAATTATGCTCGTGAGGCTAGAGGAATGGGCCGAGCAAGAGGGTATCCTAGCTGATAGTCAGTACGGATTTAGAAAGGGTAGGGGTACACTTGATCAGTGTTTAAATCTTGACCTTCTGATCGGGAAATATATAGATGCTAAGCTAGGCTCACTCTACCTTTGTTTTGCGGACCTTAGCAGCGCATTTGATTTGGTTGACCATTCAATTCTATGGTCAACCTTGTTACAGTTAGGGGCGCCAGAGGAAATAATTTATTTTCTGGCCAGACTGTATGGGAATCTAAAAACATGTGTGCGCTTTGGGACCAAAGGTGAATGTTCTCCCAAATTCAGTGTAAAAAGAGGCATTAGACAGGGCTGCGTATTGGCCCCCCTTCTTTTTATTTTATTTATTAACGGAATCGACACAATTTTAAAAACAATCCCAGCAGATGCCCCCCTGATCAAAGGTTCCCCCGTGCCTGTGTTATTATACACGGACGACGCTGTCCTACTTTCTAGAACTCCATTAGGATTGCAGCGTCTGATTGATAGATTCTCTTCCTTTATTAAGGATAGGAGGTTGACTATCAATAAGAAGAAAACGTATATTATGACCTTTGGGGCCAAAAGTGTAAAGAAAAGTAAATCTGCTATTTTTTCCTTTTTTATAGATAAGGATAAGGTGCTTCAGATGGATACATTTTGTTATCTTGGTATTACCTTCCCTAATGATAGAAAATGGTTAAATGAATTTAAAAATATTCGTATCAAAATGGCTAAAAATGCCCATGGCGTTTTTAGATTTGCCGCGAAGGTTGGGGACCGACGTACCAGGGATATGCTTAAGATTTATCAAGCCAGGTGTGTCAGTATTGCTCTGTATGGGGCGGGTGTTTGGGGACATTTTCCTGCCCATTTTTTGCAGTTAGAGGAAAATGCTTTTTTAAAAAAACTCTTATCTTTACCACCTACTGCTTGTACTGACCTCATCCATCGAGAGCTTGATATTAATTTTCTTACTGACCAACTATCTTTGAGGCCACTTAAGATTTGGCGTTCTATCTGGCTACAAGAAGAAAAAACCTTTAATAGATTGGTCATCGAGGACTGTCTCTCGCTGGATAAATTCTTAAATATACCCTGGTTAAAATATGTAGTTAGATGTTTTTCTGAGATTTTTAATTTAAACATCTTGGTGGACCCTAACGCAGCATCTTTAATTACGAAAAAAGAGCTGAAAACTATTTTTTGGGCATTTACTGCAAGAAAACGGGCCATTGCTAACAGTTCTCTATCTACTGTTTTGTTTTATAATAAGTATAAGCTTGATGAAGGTTTACCCATTTATTTAGTACGTGTAACGAGGCCATCCCATAAGTTTGTGTTAACCAGACTGAGGTTTGGTATTGCTCATCCTTTGGTGGCATTGCCAACACTAAAGAAATATCCGCAAGGGCCTTGTAAGTGTGATGGCATCTCTAAACAGAGCACTGTGCACTTTCTTCTTATCTGCAAACTGTATATGAATTTTCGTATTGCCTATTTAAAACCCATGTTTTGTAAATATGGTATACGTACAGTTAATCAAGCAATGAGTTTAGTTTTTAACTTACAAAACGCCGATATCTGTCTTTTTACTGCCATGTTTTTAATTCATTCAATCAAGGCCAGGAAAAGTATATGTTTTTAAGCTTGTATCATTTGTTATCTGTAGCTCTCGATTTGTTATTTTGCTGTATCTGATATTTTAGTGCATTTGTTTTATTTTTATGGTTGTGCTTTTATGGTCATTTTTCATGCACCGAATAAAGCTTTATGAAATGAAATGAAAATGACTCATCAAACTAAGGATTATACAGAAGGTAGAACAACTACTGATTTTGTATGGTGAAAGTAATCTATTGGTATAAGCCACACCTTGCTTGCCCTTACTGGTGGAAAATGTGAACATGATGTTTGTCAGATATTTTACATTTTTTAGCAAAACGACTCTTTTGAAATCATGATTTCTAAATGTGAGATCTACCCAAGAGTCTGATATTGAGCCAATGACATGAAAAAATAAAACAAATTATAAAAGGTATGTCATATAGGGATGACAATGTCTTATATAACCTGATACAACATTCTGTTTTCCACCCAGTAATCCAGAATGGTAAAATATCTTTTAAAATCAATGCAGACACAGACTTTGATAAGCAATGGGAACAACATAATCGGGTATCTCTCCTAACTCCCTAGCTACAATACCTTGCAGGGATTCTGCACGTTTGAATTATTTAAAATAAGATGGCACCCTACTACCATAATGTTGCTATAAGAGTCATATTACATTCTCGCACCTTTCAACTTCCACAACAATAAGCTGGTAGTGAAAAAGACCAGAGACCATAGCATGTAAAACTTGCAAAATGTAATCTTGTGGTTTCTTGGTGCATTCTTGTAGAGCATAAATAACCTGTGCAGACTTATTTCAAGAAGGTATATGGATAATTAAATTTTTATACCATGTTATAGTTTTCTTTTAGTTTTTTACAAGTGTTATTTGATGTACTCAGTCTACACCATCCATGCATGATTCATAATCCAGGACACATATAGGGTTTTGACAGTTGTGTCATGACCATGCACAGAAACTTCGATTGTTGATATATCATTGATAATGGCCAACAGATGCACATCCTTTTTAGGTTTAATATAAATCTTAAAAGGGGCTTACATCCCACCCTTGCTTTTCATTTGTTCTTGTGCTTGCCACTTGCTTTCCTTCGGTTTCGATTTGCTGTAGCATACTATCCCTGTTTCTCTGTGTGTTTCTCTTATCAGTCTCCCATGGCCCAAGTACTGTTTTCAGCTGCTTTGTGGGACATTTTTTTTTTTTAAGTTTTGTTTTTGCCAGCGCTTGCCCTGTGCTTGCTTTTGACTTTCTACCAAGTGCATGGCTCTTTACAGTCTCCATCCCTCAAAATGCTCCCGTACAACTTTTCCCTCCTCCCACGCACCACTTCAATGTCAACCATATCAACACATTCCCGGCCCTTGTGACACTGCCGCTGTATTGGAGTCAGGCAGCAGTAGAACTAATATGAAATAAGGAGACTACACTACTCTAGGAGTGATTATTGGCTGTGCTTAAGCGCCATTGGCCGTACCACTGACCCGCAATGCGCTACGTGATCATGGCTGTCTGTGGGATTCTTCGGCTGTGATGGAATGCACCGGACATTTCCCATAACGTAATATTTTTAATTTGAAAACTAGACTTATTGCTCGATGAATAGGGACGCCCCTTATCCCTATAGAATCTACACAGCCCGCCCCTCACTACGTCATGCCCACAAATTCTGCAGAATTTGGGTTCTCTATATGTCCCCACCCGGGCTCTTCGTTCTGCTGACTTGACTCTGGCCCACATTCCTATGATCAGGAGGTGCAGAGCCGGAGGCCGATCTTTTAGATATTTGGCCCCGAAATTGTGGAACACAATTCCACTTGAAGCCCGTGTTGTCACAAATCATTTGGCTTTCAGAAAGAAAATTAAGACCTGGCTATTTTCAACTCTTTAGGCCGGACTCTCTGGAGCTCTTCCTATACCTGGTGTGGCTGCAAGCGCTGGGACGCCCCGTTGCTGGGGTAGCCATGCGCTATATAAGCTACCATAACATAACATAACATAACAAAGCATCATATAGGTCACTAGATGCACATGACGCGAGTACTGTGACGAGTATCCGTAAAATGCATTCACACCTCCATACGAAGAAATCTAGATTCTAACAGTGATGACGCAGTATAAAAACTGGACCTCTTGATGTAAGGAGTAACTGTGGAGCTAGGCTAACTGAACCACCATGCAGCTTGCCTAACAGGAGCCGTGTCATGCCAAAAAATAGTGACACTTTTGTGCTCTGGCGGGCAGCACCATGGCATCCCCTCATGTAAACACCGGACCCGCCACCATAGCAGGGCAATAGCTGTCCAGGTAGTGTTCCAGGTACATAGCTGTTGCGATTTCGTGTACGGCACCCTTTCGCTTCCTCTGCCGTCAAGAAACTTTCAGATTCATAAGCTGCTGACCACTGGGTGGTAGGTAGCGGCAGTGACGTCATGTATAACAATGACTTAATTTCTAGTCATGCACTTTACATCGGTTGGGAAGGGTGGAGTGACCTTCTGAACTGTTAGTCACACTTGGCATGGACACAAAGAAAGAAAGCACCCTTGGAGTGTGTAGGCTGCCATACTATGAAGGAAAATGCTGCTATGAACAACCACACAGTCATGTAACGGAATGGCCCTCTTGGAACTGGATGCAATGTCCAGGAAATGTGCTTCTGACAGAATTTGTTCATTGCAGCCCTTTAACTAATTTAACTAGTCTGTGCTATAGAGATAGTATTTGAAGGTACGTATAATTAACTTTTTTCCCAGGCAAGTCAGCCTGTGCTTACGAACACCCTGCTGATTCATGGGAAGTGGGATACCTAACTTTGCATTTTCAATACACATGACATTTTGCACATGCAGAAGCACTTTTTTGGGGGAAAAGGAAACCTACAAATCTTGTAGCAGGTTAAGAGCTGAGATCAGTCGGTACCAATTAAAGGCTTCAGTCTTTTATTTTCAATCACACAGAATATTAGTCGCATCTTCAGCATCCATGTTACTCATTGTGTATTTGTGGGTTTTATTGCAGCTGTTAGTTTTCTTTGTGTAGATGCGCACATTCTTGAGTTAGGATGCTCCTCCGGAGTTTATAGTGTGTGTGTCTGTATGCGTCACATTTGGGTTAGGTTGTTTTTCTGGAATTCAGACTTTATGTGGACCAGATGTGGAATATGTACTCTCTGAGGTTGTTTTTGGCATATAACCCGTAACCCAGTTGGGAAGTAGTGGGTAATCCATCCCTCTGAAATCATTGTGTTTGTGGGTTGCCTAGATGTTCAGTCTCTTGAATATGCATTGTGTTTGAATTTGATCGAGTGATGCAGCATTGTTAAGCCATCTATTTTAGGTGCTGTGTGCAGGTGGGCAACTAGTGTAGAAAAGGTTGAGCTGTCTCTAAGATCAGTGGACTTGATGGTTGCCTTGTTGTGCTGTTTTGGTTAAGCTGCCTCTTTCACATTCATTGTGTTTGCATATGTCCAATCATGTTTTGGTGGTTAAACTAATCTCTGTAAGCTAAAGTGCATATGTCCATAGTTAGTGAAGTAACATTGGTGTAGCTGTGGTATACCTGCATGTATTCCAATTGCTTTTCAACTTCACTTACAGTTTTCAATTACTTATGCAGTAATGGCTGAGTTGGCACTCGAAGGCCAATGTGATTACAGGTTGTTTAGTTATGTAGCTGTGGTTAAGCTGTCTTAACATTTGCGTATGGTGTACTTGCGCAGTTGTAACTTTTTCTTTGTGGCTCTGTATGTTTGCGTGTGGCCCAGTTATGCAGAGGCAGCTAAGCCGTCTCTTTGCAGGCAGTGTGATTGCCGGTTGTCTAGCTGTACAGTTGTGGCTAAGCAGTCTCTGTGCGATTCCTTTGGTTGCATGCGAGAGAGTGTTTAAAAATCTTTCCAAATTAATGTTTCTCTAAGTTTATGGACTTGCAAGTATAAATAACGTGCCAGAGCAATGCCTCTTGCCCAGACAGCTGGTGGGATTTTAAGATTTGACCTTTGTTTAAGTGGGAATATCCAGCCAGTTGTTAATGTGGTTATCAGCCGATGCAGTTTACCAGATGAAATAAGTCGTGATAACGTCTTACAGCAAAATAGATTAAATTTGTCAAAAACAAGTCATAATACTTTAACTGAGTTTTAGTAAATTATATTGCACAGCTTCTCACCAAGCTACAAGTTACAACACTCAATAGCGTATTATTTATCACATAGGCGAAACCTGATGCGTTTACCAATGCTTGTTATCTCTGCACTTCATGCGAGGAGATCTGTATAACTCACTGTCACGGTTTCATCCTGTTCTAGTTTCTGCGCTAGCAACTGCACTGGCAAGCCCTTTGTATTTTGGCACACTGTAACACAAGCCTGAGTGCTGTTGGTATATAGGTATTTGAATAATGATGGACCAATAAAAAACAAATTGTCCACATATGAATGGTAGGCACGAAGTACCACAGAGCGTCCCAAGTCCTAAGCAATTTTAGCTGGCACACTGTAAAGAGACCAACTAACCATATTTGCCAGTATACACTCTGAAGTACCGCTTGTAATTAGTTGAACATTCCCAGTTGGTATAATCCATGCCACACCACAAACCTTTCAGAGAACATATTACTTGAGTAGAAGCCTATCCTTGAAGAGCATGAGAGACTCGTCCACTGAGATATTTTTGGTGGTGCTATTGCTATAGGCCTCAGGGAAACGCGTGGAGAGATGGGCAACTAGAGGCCTACATTTGTGCTGCTGATCATGTTGTGGATGCACTTTTGGAGAGCTTTGTTGTTAACAGAGAGTTCAATAAATCACAAGAGAATTTTAGAATGAATCCTACTAATAATATAGAAGACTCAAAGGAGTGGAAACAGAGTGCCTTGACCAGTACGACTCAGTTTTGGGTCCTCTGACAATGCCCTTTTGGGAGACCCAATTTCTTTTTCAATTTCCACTGGAAGAGCAGAAACCTATCACCGGGCATACACAGGCAAATCAGAAAGTTACCAGAAAAGCTGTCCTGCCTACAGATTAGACTGGATTACTATTTCTCAAGCAGACAATGAAATACACTGCTAGAATTAAATTGATGAGAAATGCTGCACTTTGAGTAATACTCAACACTACTATTCTCTGACAACTGGTCATCATCTCTGATTTCAGACAGAGTTAATTTTGTATCTGTGGACATCAACATTTCTGTCACTTCATTAACTATTTATCACTTTACCATTTGTCTAAATGTTTTGTTTTAAATTTGTTCATACTGTTTTGCAAAAGGTTTTTATAGGAAGGGTGAAGCTGTAGCTATGAAACATGAGGCAACAAATATCCTAGTTCGGTAGATTTATTTTATTATTAGACAAATAAAGAATTTACTCTCCAACCAGATAGGGGAGGATATTTATATTTTATAGGTATAGGAGTAAATAAATGTGTTTACATAGCATGCACCTAGCTGAAAAGGAGCAGACATTTGTACATAGTCAGATGTAAAGACACAATAAATCAGTGACTGAAGACAGAGAGAGAGAAAGCAAGGGAGAGAGTTCAGTCACATATCGGTCAATCAGGTGGACATAAAATCATTTTTGGGAGAGTGGTGTAGGTTTAGGAAGATGGTGCCCTAATGGATGTTTATTAAGCCATGTTGATTTTTGGGAGGCTGCAGAATATAGAAAAGACTGACACCAGTCAAATGGTCTCTGTATTTTTACTTTCTCTCTCCCTCTATCTAGTTTTACCACAAATCCTGTCTGTCCCCATCTATAACATCAAACTCCTTCCTTCCCTCCACACATCCTTTTTGTGGCCTGGCTTGACAGTATAGCTGTCACCAGAGAATTATGTGACTATCACTAAAGAGGGGCCTTAGCTCCACCCACATTTTGGGAGCCAGAAGTACATCTTTTGATTGGGCAGAAGTTGTGTGCTTCCACAATTAATTGCTTGCCCTCCACCAGCTGTGACCATTTTGATTACTAGGTCGAGCCTGGGCAGCACATGCACTGCTCTGTGAGGCAAAAAGCCCTGCCCACTCTCTGCCCATATTTTTCATTGACTTGGGTCATTGTCTTTTGTAAATGCTGGCTTCTGATTCGTTAATAGGCTTGTTAGTCCCTCATTAGTAGCGCTTTGTCTTCATTTGTAACCTCCCATGAGGACTGGCCATTTTACTTCGGATGTCACACGGGACATCTTATTTACTCTGTAAGCACCAGTTTCACTTAGGGCAGAAGGGTCTCCCATGCGCAGTTGTGACCACCGGCTTTTTACACACATTGTGCATGGGTTCTGTGCACGGTGTGGACAGGGGGGACGGTATGTGTCTGTTTTCTGGCAGTGTCCTACATTAGGTGTTCTGGGGGCGGGCAGCAGGATTGGGCACTGGCATTGCACTGACCCCTGCTGCCACCGCCAGTCTTGATAGCCATGTGACTTCATGTGGGCAGGGTGCAGCGCGTGCATATGTTTGGCACCAGTCTTGGTGCTAAGTTGGTTACAAAAGACAGTCTTACGTTTTTTTGTTATCGTGGCTTCGGGGGGGAAACTTTGCAATTCTGCATTCACAGCTCTCCAACTAATTGTTGATCCAATTGGTATTAGAAGCTCACTTTTGTTCGAATATACTTTATTCACACATTGTTAAGGTAAATGGCTAATTTTCTTGCACATTAATTAACTTGAACTCGTGCCCTCTGCTGCAATACAAGATGTTTAGGACTAGCTTTCTTTTAACGACTAGAAAGAAGTTATAGCAATCCTGCTAATATCAACAAGGATCTCATTTTGAACCTTTGCCACTCTTACAAAAATACAGCAAATGGGACACAAAGCCACAAAATGTTAAACAAGTAAACTATCAGTTATTGTATTAAAATAAGAGTAAATAAAATGGCCTACAAATTGAAAACTAAGCACACACCTCCATATATACATATTGTATACAAGGTAAATGTCACAGGCTCTTGAAATCGCTTAACAGCGTGGTCTCTGGTGAGAGCATTAAACAAGCATTTGCAATGCAATAGGTCTTGCATTTTCAAAAATGTTACCCATTGGTATTGTAAATGACAATGCCTTTTATTATTGCAGGTTTTTTAAACACACAAATTATAGGCATTATCATTTATTATTGCATTGCAAATGCTTGTTTAACTAGCTGTCTGGGCTTGAATGTTCAGGGCCATGCATTGTAATGCTATTGGAGTGTCCATCTACACTTTCTGGAAAGTATTTCAAGTTGCAACCAGTAAGGCTTAGATGACGCTTAAAGGATGGCACTTAAGGCTCAGGTAAGTTTAATTAGGCCCTAATATAGCACATAAAATGCCATTGGCAGAAACCTCAAATTACAAATATATTGTAATAATATAGCCCTTTGTAGGGCACACATATCGCCCAAGGGGGTATCCTGGTGCCAGCTGGGGGAAGAGGGTCCCTGGCCTGCCTGGGGCCCATTAGAAGAGCCAGGGTTTCAGTTTCTTCCCAAAGTAAGGGATGGAGCTGGATGCTCGGATGTGGTATGAGAATTGTGTTCCGCTTTTAGGAGAGTGTGAGGAGTTTGAAAAGGGAATGTTTGTGGATAGCGAGCCAGTGGAAGTCTTGGAGGTGTTTGAATATTTGGGTGTGATGTAGTAGCTTGATTGCAAGTCTTGTAGTTGTGTTCTATATAACTTGGAGTCTTCTGTGGAAATGGACAGTGATGCTGATGTAGAGTGTGTTGCTTTCATTGAGCCTGCTGGAGACGAGGGCTTGCATGATAAACCTGCAGGTATTCAGGGAGAGCCACTTGAAAACATTCGAGAACACTTGAGGGTGTGGTAGCAGGTGGGGGTGACTGAGTTGACTTGATTTGCCATGGCAAAGCTGCTGTCATTCACAACACTAAGGTTGTGGTAGTGTTGAACGGGCAAGGGGGTTGTTCCTAGATCAGAGGGCCACCAACCCAGAGAACAGAGTGAGGTATCTTTAAGAAAAAATTACCGCTTCCGTCTTGTCGCTGTTGCATTTATGCAGTTTTGCTTAATCCAGTCTGCTGCACAAACATGCAGTTGACGAAGCTGGTCTGTGTGACGTCTTCTGATAGGTAGAGGATGGGTTGAGTGTAGTCCGCATAACAGACCATGTTGAATCCATGATGTTTATGAGGGTATGGGTCACGGAGATGTTGAAGACTGTCGAGCTCGGGGAGTTGCATTGAAGAATGCCAAGACAGACCATTTTGGTGTGTCCCGAGAAGAAGGAGTTAGTCTATTGGAATGCCAGGCCTTGAATTCCTGTCCCGTACAGACTCTGGATGAGGAGGGTGTGGAGGACTGTGTCAAAGGCTGCAGAGAGATCTAGAAAAAATGAGAGACTGTTTCCCCTTTGGACATAATAAGGTATGAGGCATATGTTACTGGTGGAGGCGATGAGGTCTTCCTCTGTGAAGTGTCTGGTTTGTAATCAGAATTGAGATGGTTACAGGAGGTTGATCATACTGGGTTAGTTTGCTAGCAAGGCGTTGAGAAGTTTCTCCAGAATTTTGGCTAGGTAGGTGAGGAAGGAGATGGACAAGTAGTTGGTCATTGGAGTCTGCCAAAGGCTTTTTGGAGGTGCGGTAGTAAAGTGGCGTCTTCACAGGAGTCCTGGAAGGCAGCAGTGGAGAACAAAGTATTGAGGGTGGTGCGAGGTGAGCAGATGGGGTCGAGGCCATTGGCAAAGTATGTAGTGCAGGGATCTGAAGAGGCTCCTAAGTGGATGAAGCACATAGAGTTGGCATTTTCTGTTTTGGTGTTAGCCAGATAGCAGGTCAGAGTGATTTCAGAGGTGGTTTTGTTTATGGTTCGTAGGACTCTGAGTGAGGCAAGGTCTGTTTGTGGAGCGAAGTGGTTGTAGATGGCCTTGATTTTGTTCATTAAGTAAAGGGAAAGATGTGTGCCGATATCAAGATTTGATAGAGGTGGGAACTCCTTAACGAGCGTGAATATTTCTATTGTGGTATTGGAGCCATTTTGGATGCATTGTGCAAGGGCTTGTTTCTTGGTGGGTTTGAGGAGCTGGAGAGAGATGCAGTGGGCCAAGTAGTAGAAATTTCTTTTGGAGTGGTTGTGGGAGTTACATCATTCATTCATTTATTTATTCTTTATTTCGGTCACACGGACCATAAAAGGGTTAAAACATAAAAACTCCTGAAGATAAAATACATTTGTAATTTACAATCAATTGACCAGAATATAAAACAATCATTCGTTTGATGATGACTTAATGCATTGATTACGGCTGTGCCACATTGATGTTAAGAATTTTGCAACTGCAAATACAATTGGGGCCGACAAATCTCTTTTCAGAATCCTATAAGCAGGAAGATAGCGCCTGAAACCCAGATTTTTAAGTATTGGAACGAGCCAGTAGTTTCTTGCTCTTCTGTATGCTGGACAGAAGAATATTATGTGCAAGTCACACTCCCTCGCGTAGGCGCAGGCTGGGCATTGTAGTGAAGTCTCAAAATTTGTCCAGCGAGCAGTGTGCACTTTGAGAGGAAGGGTGCCATACCGCCATTGCATAAAAAGCTTCCTTATAAGCGGGGGGCCAATGTTATCATATACAAGCTCCTGGAGATACGAGTCTTTTGTCCCCAAGAATTTACCCGTTAGGGACCTCTCCTCAGTGTTATTAATGTGAGTGCACAAATGATAATCATAGTAGGATTTTGATAGGGACTGTCGTGAAGTTCTAGGGCAGGTATTTTCTGGATCAGACCATAGATTCTGTCTGCCTATTGCCTCACATGTTAGTTTAATATGTCTGAGCCAAGGGAACCGTGCAGGATTACATAGTCTCATGATTTCCTTAAGCTCAGATCTGTAATTAGACAATTCTGGTACCGACCATAGTTTCCGCCAATACAATAGAGGTTTAAGGCCCAATTCTTCTGTGATTGGTCTAAGGCCTAAATCCAATCTCAGTGGTAAAAGTGGGGTACTAGGCGGAAGGCCCGTTAGTTGCCTGATAAAATTATTCTCAGTGACCTGCGTGGTCTGGGTGGCAGAATGCCCCCAGAGTTCAGCTCCATAGGTCACTGCCCCTTTTGCCTGCATTCTATAGATTTGTAAACGAGGGGAAAACGGCTGGTAAGACAATCCACGGGACATCCTTGCCAATCCTCCTGTCATTTGAGTTAATTTAAGTCTCGCCCTGGTGCGATGCGAATCCCAGGTCATAGACTCATTTAATGTTATCCCTAAGTACTCAAATGTAAAGACCCTCTCCAGCCTAGAGGGCCCAAGAGTAGGATTTGCGCGTGTTTTCGGGGGGGGGTTGAAGATCATGTACTTGGTTTTAGAAGCATTGATCTCCAACCCCCGAATCGCACAGAAATTTGCGAATCCGTCGAGGATCCGTTGGATGCCCATAGGGGACTTTGAGAGCAACAGGGTATCATCTGCAAAAAGAATAGCAGGTACCCCCTAGCCTCCAAGCCTAGGAGCATCGATATTTTCCAGTGCATTCAAATGGCTGATCACCCCGTTGACAAAAAGGCAGAAAAGAGTCGGTGCCAGCACACAACCCTGTCTAACCCCCCTGTCAACGGGGAAACGATCAGTAAGGGTGCCCCCCCCCCCCCCTTCCAAACCTCACCCTTGCGAAATTACCCAGGTGCAATCTTCTTAAAATACCTAATATATCATTTGGGACACCAAGATCGTCCAGGACGACCCACAATTTATCCCTGGGCACTAAATCAAACGCGGCACGTAGATCAACAAAAATCGTATATAGAGTGCCGCCCTCTATTAAAACGGTCTTCCAGTGAATGCAATTTAAACGAAAAATCTGGTCAATGGTAGAGACTTTTCTTCTAAAACCAGCCTGGTATGTGCTCATAATGTTCGATTCCTCGATCCAGTCTTGTAGGTGATTGAGAATGAGTCTGCCAAATAGTTTTTGGGAGACATCTATAAGACTGATTGGTCTGTAATTGGCTGGGAGCAGAGGCGAACCCTTTTTAAAAATTGGGACAATCTCTGCGCTCAGCCAAGTGTCGGGCAGCTCCATGCCCTTTAGAATAGAATTAAATAAAAGCAAAAAATAGGGTGCCCAGACTTCGGGTTCCTGTTTGAATAGGTCTCCCGGCAGGCCATCCAAACCCGGTGCCTTTCCTGACGCCAGACACATGATAGCTATTTTGACTTCTTTGAATGAAAAAGAGAGAGACAAAGCCGATGGTATGTCTGTTTCTACCTGGACAGGATCCGCTCCAGTCCCCTCAGGTGACATATATAGGGACTGAAAATGGTCCTGCCAGTTCTTGGCTGAGATGTTAGGTTCAACTGCAGAGACCAACTCCTCTGAACCTGTGTTTACACAACGCCAGAATTTTCGTGAGTCTCTGCATGCCAAGAATTTCGTTAGTTTCTCCCATTTTTCATGTTCCCATTCAAGTTTTGCATTCTTGATTAGGGATTTGTATGCCAGTCTTCGTTCGCTAATTTCTATCCGGCCTTGTCCTGTCTTAATTGTAGAGAGAAGATCGCTTTTAGCCTTCCTACATGCAGAATTAAACCAGGAGGGACCGGGAGTGAACCCACAGGCCTTTTTGGATTTACTGGTTAATATTCCTGATATAGATGTGATAAGATCTGCATGCAGCTGGCCCAACTTAGTAAATAATCCCAGCATGTTAGATTGGGTGTTTAGGACTTGGGCCTTCTCTAGCATGGGAGTAAGTAGGGTGTATAGCTTAGGTAACAGCCCTTGTTTGGCTACTAAGTTCTCCCATTTTATTCTGCGTCTATTATTTGAGAGAGATAGCCCCACAACAGGAGGCTCCCTATTCTTTTCCCTAGGTTCCAGACCGGAGCAGTGTAGATCAAGCTCCAACGCATGATGGTCACTATCTTCTCTTGGCAGTATGCGAAAATCACTTAATTGTGACCACAGGGCCAGTGGGACCAGAATGTAATCAAGACTTGATGTTTTGCCCTCTCTGTGGAAGATGCATTTTGGAGGAATATCTGATGGCAGCCTTCCATTACAGGCCCTGAGTCCGTGTTTAAGAGTAAGAGATGTGATTTGCACCGGCAGAGGAGACCACACTCTTGGGGCCGGTAGCTGGGAGGGTGGTATAGACCAGGCAAGATCCTCCTCCTTGGTCAAACCATCCAATGGACCCATGAGTGGCTCGAAATGACAGTTCAGATCTCCACCTATTATATAAGGGGTGCCCTCAGGAATTTTATTAAGGGCAAGATCGAGCTCATCGATAGTACAAGATTCTTTCGAGATACTAACTGGCCTCGAATAGACATTTATTACCAAGAGGCGATGCGAACCTGGCCACTCCAGTAATACAGCCAAAATATCCTCTGAATTTACTAGCAAAGGGGCAGCCCTACAACCTAATTCTGTGGTTATCCAGATTGCAAGACCACCAGAAGGGCGGCCTTTGCCACTCCATTTTGCATTCTTAGAGAAAACGGCGAAGCCAGTGCGGGTAAGATCTTCCCTCATCCAGGTTTCTTGGAACAGACATATATTCTTGTTCTCTATGAAAATGTTCCAAGCCGGGCAGTTTAATTTATTGGGTATTCCCAGACGTGGGACCCGTGCTCACTACGCCACTGGAGTCAAGCTATCCTGGCTGATGACGGCTGATAGCCAGAAACCGGTCCTAGGATGCTTGATTCCAGTCCAGGGAAGACATGGCTTGGCAGTTCGGGCTGGACTGTTCCCATGAGGCACAGGGTCAAGACTAATTTGCATATGGCCATGTCTAAACTGGAGTGGTGTAGTGGGCAAAAGAACGATGGATTTAACCCAGATCTTTTGACTGGGGGCGAATGTATGCATTGTCAGCATTCCGTCCATCATTTGTTTGTTGTAACGCTTTTCACCCTAAGTGGGATGGGTATTCCCAGACGTGGGACCCGTGCTCACTACGCCACTGGAGTCAAGCTATCCTGGCTGATGACGGCTGATAGCCAGAAACCGGTCCTAGGATGCTTGATTCCAGTCCAGGGAAGACATGGCTTGGCAGTTCGGGCTGGACTGTTCCCATGAGGCACAGGGTCAAGACTGATTTGCATATGGCCATGTCTAAACTGGAGTGGTGTAGGGGGCAAAAGAACGATGGATTTAACCCAGATCTTTTGACTGGGGGCGAATGTATGCATTGTCAGCATTCCGTCCATCATTTGTTTGTTGTAACGCTTTTCACCCTAAGTGGGATGGGTATTCCCAGACGTGGGACCCGTGCTCACTACGCCACTGGAGTCAAGCTATCCTGGCTGATGACGGCTGATAGCCAGAAACCGGTCCTAGGATGCTTGATTCCAGTCCAGGGAAGACATGGCTTGGCAGTTCGGGCTGGACTGTTCCCATGAGGCACAGGGTCAAGACTGATTTGCATATGGCCATGTCTAAACTGGAGTGGTGTAGTGGGCAAAAGAACAATGGATTTAACCCAGATCTTTTGACTGGGGGCGAATGTATGCATTGTCAGCATTCCGTCCATCATTTGTTTGTTGTAACGCTTTTCACCCTAAGTGGGATGGGTATTCCCAGACGTGGGACCCGTGCTCACTACGCCACTGGAGTCAAGCTATCCTGGCTGATGACGGCTGATAGCCAGAAACCGGTCCTAGGATGCTTGATTCCAGTCCAGGGAAGACATGGCTTGGCAGTTCGGGCTGGACTGTTCCCATGAGGCACAGGGTCAAGACGGATTTGCATATGGCCATGTCTAAACTGGAGTGGTGTAGTGGGCAAAAGAGCGATGGATTTAACCCAGATCTTTTGACTGGGGGCGAATGTATGCATTGTCAGCATTCCGTCCATCATTTGTTTGTTGTAATTTATTGGACAAGCCCGCCACATTCCAAGATAGAATATTTAGAAGAGGGGCTGAGGTCCTCACAGGGTTAGGAAATGTCAGTACAGTGGCCATAGGATGGACCTTCAAATTAGCAGACGGTTCATCCTGTGCTAGGCTCCCCAATACTGCACCATTAGATAGAATGGGAGCCACCACACAGGATTCCAGGTCGGTTTGTGTCTGCTGGGGTCCATTGTTCTGTATAGAAGTATCTAACTGTACATCATATGATGAGGGCCTTTTACGATCCAAAGCCTCACCAAGGCTTTGCCTACCCAGTCAGTCCACCCTATCTAGGTGACTAAACCTGTTATATGTGGGAAAATAATTATCCTCCATGATTCTAGGGTTAGAGTAAATTTTATTTACATTGGGTCTCCACCTCCGATCCCTACTGCTAGTAGGCACGAGTTCCCAACCCCCTCCCTCCCCCTCGTGCCCCACCAAGGGGTAGAAAAAAGACAGGGGGAGAGTTTGAACGAGCGACCCGTGCATATTCCGAGGCCAGCTACAGATGTACTTGACAGTTGCAGGGTCCCTGAAGTTGATCACAACACAGTCACCCTGGATAGACTTCCTAGTGGTGCCTACCCAGGGGACTCTTCTTACCATAAGGACCTCGCTATGTGTGCCCTCGGGCAGGGGTCTATTGATGGACAGCCAATGAATAATCTTGTTTTTTAGTGCACCCACTGGTTCTCTGGCTGGGGGGATTAATTCAGGAATACCTGCCAGAATCACCACATAAGGGATGGCCTGGGGTGGAAGATTAATTATCTTGTGCTGAGGATCCATTATTGGCGCCTCTGCAGGAGGTGCGACCGACGCTTCTTGGAGAGTTATGTTTACACAAGTTGGATTAAGTAATGGTGGATTCTCTAATGCACTTACAGGGGATTCTTGTATAAAAATGGGCTGAGGTGGAAATGGGCCTTTTTTGGGGGGGGGGGGGCCTCAGATTTATTCTCCCTCTCCTTGCTAGTCTTGGCACTAGATACCTCCTTCCCCTCCGCTGTGCATAGAAGACCCGTGTGGATTTTCAATAAAAGTGATTCTATCTTGGAGATGCGATCCTTCAAGGGATTAAGACTTTCCCTTAGGAGGACTCGAATGTCCAAGAGAGAGGGTGGCTCATTCCCTGCTGGACAATTAAGACTGGGGGATAGCTCAGACGTAGTTAGAGCGGGTGATAACCTATTTTTCCCGTATTGGCTCGGTGTCTTAGTTTTGGAAGTCTTGTGAATCAACTCATTCTTAGGATTGCGTTTGAGAGTATTCACCTTGCATCCTCCAATTGAGCCAACTTTTTTTGTAATTTTCCTTTTGGGAATTGCTCCTTCCCTCGTCCTCTGTGATGAGTCTAAATTAGAAATGGGGCACTCTGTAATTGTATCGCCAATAGGGAGGGTTGGAGTAGCATTCGAGGGAAGTGATGGTGGCCTGGTACAAGGGAGAGGTAAAATGCTTAGCTCCGTGATAGCGGACATCTCGCAATCAGTAGTATTTGAAGTAGGACTGCACAGGTCAGCTAATTCAGGAGTAACATTTGACCCCCTAGAATCTACCATTTTAGGAGCACCAGTTTGTTCAGGCGTGGTAGCAAGTGCAAGGGGACCCAGTGAAGATCTTCTAACCCAGTCAATCTCTTGGGATATTCGCCTTTCAAGAATGGATATTTCATCAATTTTAATGAGCCGGCTTTGGCAAAATAAGTGTCAAGAGTACCTTTAGTCGCTCCTACAGCCCGGGAGGATCTGCTTCTAGTTTCTCTGGCCGACATTCTCGTATAAGTCTTCCGATAGTAAGTGCTGGAATTTGTGATTCAATGAGGCCTTGGCCGTGCCTCGGCCGTCCTCGAACGGCCCGCTCTTTGCCCAGTCTTCGCCCCGCTCTTCGTTCCGCGCGCGTTCCGCTGGCGCGAATGTTGCTGCGATATACGTAAGCCAAAATAGCTAAGGGGAGTGGCTGGGAAGAGGACCCAGCTGCGCCGATGGAGCTCCAGGCGCTAGGGAAGCTGGTCCTCGCAGTCCCGCCCTCCTCAGTGAGGAAATATGAATTTTGGGATCAGTTATGTCCCCTATCGTAGACCCCAACGGCTCCATGTGCATGCTATAAGTACATGTATGTTCCCTCCAGTTCCAGTTATGAAGACGCAAACACATGTGCGTCCACCGTCAACATGTCCTCTTTCAGATCCGCCATGAATGGGTCAGATATTCCATTCCTAAGTATGAAAGGCCACCGACTTTATGTGGTTCACTTTCCACATTTTACAGATTCAGGCGAGTAGGCCCTGAATTCTGCCATCAAGCCTTTTCCTGCCTTCTGCCTCTGAAAGCTCCAGTCCGAGCCCGCATCTGTATCCATGAACTTTGTCCTACTCCCTGCGCGGCTAACGGTGCCTGATCCAGCCTGTTGCCTGCCAAAAACTGTATTTCACCTTCAAGATTATCTGCTCCGCTCCTCATCCGATGCATTCCTGTCTAGTAGTTTAGGTAAACATTCTTCCAGCTACAGTGCAAAGGGCCAGGCCTCACTGTCCTCATGCAAGTAATTCATAGCCCCTGTTACCATGGAAGATTCCTGCCCCCTCGCATCTCATGTAGACACTTAGACGCTTGTACACGCACTAACAGTCAGTATAGAATAGATGCTGTCCGAGAGACCTTTCCTTTTGGATAATACAGTTCTTTAAACATAAGATATTAGATATGATTTGGGATTAGGTTGACATGACCCCTCAGACTTCTGTCTCCACATGTAGAGCTAAATGTCAAGCCCCCTTCACCCTCTAGTTGCACGTCAATCACACGTCATGCGGCTGCGCGCGCATCTCTGCCAAATATATCTGCTGACATTGCAGGATTCTCTTATGGATCCACCCACTTGTGACATCATGTTAAATGACGTTTTTAGTTACGCCTATGTTTACGCCTTTTTTTCATTACGTATGTGTATCATATCTGTATTATCAGCTGTTACGCCTCTTGCATCTGTCTTAATGTAATGCTTTCCATATAAATACCATTACTTGTCAATAATGTATTGCCTTCCCTTCCTGAACCTTCGTGGTGATGGAATTTGAAGCCTACAGTTCGAACTGTAATTCCTTTGTAGAGGAATAAAGCCTTTTAGAACCTCTAATACCACGGATTCTGCCTCTTATATTTACTGAGTTATTCTTACTAGACTTTACCGCATAAAAAATAGTACCGGTAATGAAATATTTACCACATAAATTGGCGCCCGAACAGGGACACTTTCTCATCTCACGCGCCGGAGGTGCGTTGCAGGCCCGGTCTCCTGCCACAGCTGAACGGACAAAAACGCGTACCTGCAGGATTTCCTGTATCTCCCTCCGGCCAAGCGGGGGCGACTGAGGCTGCGATCAACACCCGGACGAGGCGGTGAGAAGTGCGAAGTATCCCGACCAGAGCCTAGCTGAGAGAGCAAGATCCGAGGTATACAGAGGCCCACCAGGTTCCGAAGTTCCGAGTCCAGTCGAGTCAAGTCCAGTCCGGTCCAGTCCAGTCCAGTTCCGAGGCCTTCCGTTCCACGCTACCCGGTGAGTACCATTGCCGGGGAGGCATTTAAACGTGCACATAGGTTGTGCCGGTCAAGACGGGTTTGGGTACACAAATCCGGTCTGCACTGTTTCAGCAGTGTATCTGTACTGTTTAGCAGTATATCTAGTATGTCTTGCATATAATTAAGTATTATCTAGTGTTAGTATTATGTCAGTAACTAGTTTTCTATTAGTTATCATCGTTCGTTAAAACTGTTAAATGTTAAATGTTTTAATACGTTCTACATATTGTGGTGTGAATGATTGTTCATTATTGTGTTTATTGTATAAAGTGTGTTCTAGTAATAAGGTCTAAAAATGCCGCTCTTTTCAAAACTAAGACAGATCAAAACCAGAAAAGGGGTACTCGAAGAAGCTGTTCCCATTCCACCTAGGGACACTCCAGGATACTTCATGTATCATAAGCATGGCCTAGATGCCGTGTTATTTCTTGATTTATGGGTGGACTACACCAAAGAGTTGCCAGAAAGTCAGAGGTGGCCCGCAGCGGGGACCTGGGATGCAGATTGCATCATGAGAGTAGAAGAAGAATTATGGAAAAAGAAAGCCAGACAGTCACAGAAAGATGCCATTGAATTATGGCGTAAAGAATCATATAGACGTACAGAAAAAGCGCTCAGACAGGAAGAGAAAGGTAGGGAGAATTCAAATAAAGCCCGAGAAAATCTATTAATTGAGGAAGGTACCCGAGTAAAATCAGAACAAGTAGATAGACAAAGAAATACCCTTATGAATGGTATGTATCCTCTTTTGGCCGAAGGGTTACCTCAGGCCACCCCGGAAATACCGAAAAACTTGACACCCCCATTACTCCCGATAAAAGCACATCCTAAAACAGCAAAAGACGTTTTCCTTTCCTCCTATTTAGATGACGTAGCTCCCGAGTATGCTAATGTTCCGCCACACACACCGCTTGCTGATGGTGTTCAACGTCAAGATCATCCGTCTGTATCCCCGCAACAACAAAGTCCTACGCCCATTCCCACAGGTCCGTCCGTTTCTACTGTTTTTCCCGCATCTACAATTTCTATCTTACGTCCAACGAATCCTTTCTTGCCCAGCACCTCAGATGGTGCTACAGGAGGTACGACAGACATGTTTGCCACACCGCCACGAAATAAACAGACCCTTAGAGATTTAGCACTCCAACGTACACCCCAACTAGCGACATCCGACATGTTTAAAGAACATCTTGTGGATTGTAGATACGATCCAGTGCCAGGTAAACAGGATAGATTGCTACTATCATCACTACGTATACGACGAGCTACATTGTATCTAATGACGATACCAGGAATGGTTGAACACCTAGACAATATATATCACTTTGTCCAAACAGGGCGAGGCCCAGAAAGTATTAACGAAGCTATGGAATACCAGAAAGTGGATGTACAAAGACAACTACTACGTTTTTTCATAAACTGCGTGATCAGGAACCAAGACAGGCCTGAGGCAGATCATGATACCATGCAAAAACTTGCCAAATGGGGTCAGAACATATCAGACGAGAAACATGATAGACAGGCGTGTATAATCGCCATGTATCGAAAGATCCGCAAGGAAGTAGAACGAATACATAAAGAAAGACGAGAAGCAGACAGAATTGAATCAGAGGGAGAGGAGGAGCAAGAATCAGAACAATTAGAAACGATAGCTTACGTAGGTAGAGGAAGACCCCATAATAATACTAGAGGCTTTAATGATCCGATACGTCCGATACGTCCAGAATGTAACAGACATTTTCAAACCCCTATGTTAAATACAAGGTCCCCTGAAAACCTATTCCAAGCCGCTGATAAATTACTCCGAGATCGAAGGGGGTACCATATGCTCGATTCCATGGATGAACAAGAATTAGCCAGGTCAGCAGTACAATGGGCTGACAGTCCCAGTAAATACAGTGATGATGCACTAGCGCACACGTTTCTGAATCTTGCCCCAGACGAACAGCGTTTAGCTAGTATATACATGATTCAACACCTCCTTATATTATATAAAAGCCAACACTCCGATCCTGGACCCTTACCTGACATATTGACCGAATTACTCACGAATAAATGGAGAGGGGTCAGGTACTGATTTGATTAAAGAAATTCTAGAATTTCGAAACCAGTATATAGTTTCCGCATACCCAGAACACGTTCCAGTTCCCACTATGGGAAGAAAAATGTATCACATAGATAGACAGAATCCGTTACGCGAAGTACACCCAATAAGAGGTGAAGATAATAACTTTACACGCGTGTTTGTGTACACGCCTATAACTAAAATTGAATTATTAGAAATGAAGAAAGTAGTACCCAGCCATGACAAGGATCCAGCAGGTTTCCACCGTGAGATAAAAGACATGTTACTCATGGGAGAGTATACCTACCCCGACATTATGAAAATATTGAAAGTGTTAATGCCTGCCGGTGTTTACGAGAAACTCAAAGAAAAGGAATGGGAGGTGGGAGACCAAAAGATAGATTGGACAGCATTAGAAAACGAAGAAAAGGCCCGAGCTGCAGGATCAGGGCTCGGGGAAAAGACTACAGCACTACCAGGATTACTAGTACAGGTACTGCCACGTTTATTAACTACGAAAAAAGAGGACTGGGGTGCAATCTCAGCCTGTAAACAAAAGCAAGATGAAGACACTAGTGATTTCTATTCCCGATTTGAAAAATGTTTTGGTATCAATAGTGGCATAAAAGCAAGTAGCGAGTCATATCCACATCTATTTGTGACAAAATTAGTTGAAAATTCCCTGCCGCAAGTTAAGAATAGAGTATTGAAATTTGAGAGTACCTGGCAAGGTAACACCCCGTCACAGATGTTACAGATGTTACAATATCACCACAATAGAATTAGAGAAGAACAAGAACATGAACAAAGACGTATGAAAGATACGAAAATGAAAATGCTTGTTGCCCAGTCCGTTCCAGCTGATGGTCATAAAAAGGGTGATTCCACAGGTCCGGCGAAAGGGACATGCAACTATTGTAAACAACAAGGTCATTATATACACGATTGTCCAGTCCTGAAACATAATATTGCCACAGGTAGAACCCAGGAAAGACCACGTCCACCTAGACAGGATCAGAATCAACAACAAATCCCTCAGCATGCACAACCTAGGTCAGCTCCGCAACAACTAGCTCCGCAACAGGCAGCTCAACAACAGACCGTAGCACCACCACAAGCGCAGCCTATTGCTGCCACACAAGCCACAACGCAACAGATGTACCAGTATGCACAAAATGACTATCCCGATTATCAGCGATACACATGAAATAGCCTAGAGAGGGAAGTTGGCTTACCCCTTATCGAGGTTCCTGTAGATCAAGAGGGACCTTATGTACATAGTGAACTATTAGGGGAAGACAGAAAGTTTTTACTTGATACAGGGGCAAGCAGAACAACTATACGACGCAGTGAAGTTCCAGGGGCACCCCTCTCAGGCTCACAGAATATTTCCCTTGGATTCTCAGGAAAGCCTATCATTAATGAAGTAACGCAACCCCTTCCACTTACGGTTGGTCCATTGACACGTACTACAGATTTATTGCTTACTAAATCATGTCCAGAAAACTTGTTAGGTATAAAAACACTGAAAGCTCTAGGAGCTATAATATGTTGTTCTCCGGAAGGAGTACGATTATTTCTACGTGACTTCAAAGGTCACTACGTGTCCAGAGACATGGATCACCGGCTGCAGAATTTACCTACACATTTATGGGCACAAGGCCCCACTGATGTTGGTTGCATGAATATTACACCATATCGAGTCACACTAAAAACAGGAGTAGTACTACCACGAATGCGACAATACAAGTTACCACCAGATGCTGTTGTGGCTTTGCTGCAAATCATTGACGAGCTCATTGCACAAGGAGTGGTTGTAGAAACCGACTCCAATGTATGTAATTCCCCGATAATTCCGATTCTTAAGAGAACGGATCCAAAAGCATCACCAGTATATCGATTGGTTATTGATCTGCGCGAATTAAATAAATGTATTGTACCACAATACCCTGTGGTCCCAGATATCTCTTCATTACTAACAGCTACTGACTCAGAAGCAACGTTCTTCACTGTAATTGATCTCAAGAATGCTTTCTTTAGCGTCCCAATAGATCCGGAAAGTCAATATTTGTTCGGATTCAGTTTAAATGGACGAAGTTTTAAATTCACACGCGCTCCTCAAGGATTCACAGAAAGCCCCAGCATCTATAGCCAAGCACTGAAACAAGAACTTGACAGTATCCACATGCCAGTTAACACTGCCTTGCTTCAATATGTCGATGATCTGCTGATCACCGCCCGAAGCGAACCTGAATGTGAAAAAGCGTCACTGACGGTTTTGAAATTTCTGGCCGACAAGGGGCACAAGGTGTCCCCTTCTAAGCTGCAATTCTGTGTCCAGCAAGTTGTTTACCTTGGGCACTCGCTGTCCAAGGGGGGAAGACAGCTTACACCCGACCGCATCCAGTTAATTGCTAACATGTCACCACCCAAGACACAAAAGGAGGTGCGGGCTTTTATAGGTCTCACTTCATACTGTAGGCAGTGGATCCCTCAATATGCATTTCTAGCAAAACCACTCATCCAGTTAACAACACAGGAGGCAGCCACATCGACTGTCCTCCCTTGGACTCAAGAACATACACATGCCTTTGAAAGCTTAAAGAAAGCTTTATGCCAAGCACCTGTCTTAGCAACACCATGTTACAGTAAACAGTTTACACTCTTTGTTACAGAACGCGAAGGTACTGCCTTGTCAGTACTCACTCAGGAACAAGCAGGATCACACAAACCATGTGCTTATTTCTCTAGTACATTAGATCCAGTAGCTCAGGCTCTTCCTGCGTGCCTGAAATCAGTGGCAGCAACAGCTTTAGCAATCAGACAAAGCGATGCCATAGTGTTAGGACATCAATTAACAGTACAAGTACCACATGCAGTAGAGGTTCTCTTGAACCGCACACAAACACAACACTTGACTATAGCAAGACTCACCGGTTATGAATTAACATTGTTCCAGCCACACATAGAAATCAGACGTTGTAATACATTAAATCCTGCCACACTTTTGCCAGTAAACGGAACAGATCCATTAGCACATGATTGTATTGAAGTCATTACTATCACGACGAAACCCAGACAAGACTTGACAGACATCCCTTTATCAGATCCAGACCTGACATTATATGTAGATGGTTCATGTATGAGAACAAGTACAGGAGAGTTAGTGGCCGCTTACGCAGTCACAACAGACACTGAAGTCATTGAAACAAATTGTATTAACACTTTGTCAGCTCAAGCAGCTGAGCTCATCGCTCTGACACAAGCCTGTATTCAAGCCAAAAATAAGAAAGTCAACATATACACAGATTCACGCTATGCATTCGGAGTCGTCCATGACTTCGGCGTGCTGTGGCGAGAGAGAGGTTATTTAACTTCTCACGGTGCCCACATCCAACACGGACCCCTCATTCAAGCTCTATTAGACGCGATTCATCTACCTACTGCAATATCGATTATGAAATGCAAAGCCCATACCAAAGTTACCGATATCATTTCTCAGGGTAATGACCTAGCTGACAGAACAGCTAAACAGACTGCTCAGAACCAGACTCATACAACTGACACGACAAAGACAATAGTTCCGACACCAACACATTGCATGACAGTTAAGGATCCCGCCCTTGATGTATTTGACATACAGACACATGCTACACCAGAAGAAATAAAGAAATGGACTGAATTAGGAGGGATCCAAACGGATCAAGGATGGATGACGAAGGAAAAATCTATATGGTTTCTTCCCGACTCCATGGTTCAAGTCATCATTAACACAATACATAGTCCAGCGCACCTAGGAGAAAAAGCTATGCTAGACAGCATTCAACACATTTGGTTCAACAAACATCTGCGAGCAGCAGCCAAACAGAAAGTACGTACCTGTATGATATGTTGTCAGTTTAATCCAGGTAAAAGCATCCCCGTAGAGCAGGGTGGATTTCAACCTCCCAAACATGCTTTTGAAGTCCTCCAGATGGATTATATCCAGATGGAACGATGTCGAGGATTCAAATATGTTCTCGTAGTTGTCTGTGCTCTTTCCCGTTGGACAGAAGCCTACCCGGTTTCAGATTACACTGCCCCGACTACTGCCAAACAGCTAGTTCGAGAATTCTTCCCACGATTCGGTTTGCCACGTGTTGTCTACTCAGATAACGGCCAGCCGTTCTCATCCGAACTAATGAAACACGTTTCACTTCTGTTAGGTTACCAATGGAAATTCCACTGTGTTCGACATCCCGAGGCAGCAGGTCTTGTGGAACGTCATAATCAAACTCTGAAAATCAGATTGTCCAAAATATGTAGAGAAAAAGGTGTCGATTGGATAGTAGCCTTACCAGTTGCGCTCTTTTACATGAGAATGGTAGCACATTCTCGAACAGGGCTATCCCCGTACGAGGTGATCTTCGGTAGACCACCAAATATGTGGGGGACGCCTATACCTCGTAAAATCACTGATGTTGACTGTAATATGCTGACAGATTACCTGGCTTCCTTGATGTCTGCACTACAATCTTGTCGTTCACAGGTAGCTGCAGCTTTTCCCGATAACACTGAGGTGAAGCCCCATGACGTGGTTCCAGGTGATCTGGTTCTTGTGAGGAACTTCGACCGGAAGACCCAGCTGGAGCCCAGGTGGAAGTCGCCCAAACTCGTCTTGCTGACAACAAGGACAGCCGTGAAGGTTGAGGGACGTAAAGGGTGGTTGCACTCGAGTCATATCAAGAAATTTTATGGACTACCGTCCGATGTGAACACTCAGCCCTGCATTCCCTCACAGACAGACTCAAAGCTTCCCTTGGTTGAACAAACAAAAACCGAACTTTATAAACTGAAGCTAAGGTCTAGCAAGTCAGACAATTTGATTGTTTAAGTCCTCTCCAAGGTGAATCGGTTGAATTTGTCTCTGACATGTATCCTCTAGACCGGAATAGAGAAAGAAATCGACAGATGCAGCTTAAAAAGCATGCGTATTGTAAATCACTTCGTAGTCATTGCACAGTTACATTATTAATTTTGTTTTTTCTAAGTCTTCTGATCATCATTTCTAGTGTATTACTGCATATGTATTACCCTATTTCTAAGCGTGCTTACAAAGTTACTGCAGAACATTCTTTTAGCGAATTACCTCCGCATGAGTTGTCCTATAGATTTGCGCTGCGCAACAACACTTTTATTAGTATGTTACATCATTCCCATCAGACCAGTAATGCTACCAATTGTTGGATATGTGGCCGACTCCCTCCCTATCAGAACTATAAGGGAGTTTTTCCCCTCTTTCCGTACCCATTCACTCATAATGGCTCCTGTGGAGCATGGTTTAGTTTGATCAATTCTCTAGATTCAAATTCAGTAGTTTATCAAGACAACTGGGTATGGGGAAACCTGAACCTAGTTTTGCTTAAATTCTGCTACCCTAACAAGGAGGGACTTCCCAAAAGAACAGGAACTGATCTAGAAAATGAAGTATATGGATTAGGTAATTTTACACTTAACCTCATGATTCTGAATGTTGAATCTGAAGCTACACCAATCTTGCCCGCTATGTCAGTATTCCCAGTTAAAGGGGAATTATGTGTAAGAAAGAATGGTTCCATACACATGGGCCATAGTAAATGCACCACTGTAATAAAATTCAGTGATCAAGGCAAGTCTACATTTAGAGCTTCTCGTCATTCCTACTTCATATGTGGCCAGACTGCATATATACGTCTACCTCTAGATTGGGATGGTACCTGTTACATAGCATTCCTTCTGCCACCTGTTTTCCTAGCCCCTCCTGGTTATCACAGAAATACCCATTTAGTACACAATAGACAGCAAAGAGATCTCCCGATTGTCGATTACACTGAAACGGCATGGGAGCAATACACATTTCAATAAAGGTTTCTTTCCCTATATAGGTAAAGTCACTAATAGTAAGTTGATACGTAGATTAACTAGAACCCTTGAAGCAGTAGTGAACGAGACTACTTCCGCCTTAGGCAATTTAACAGAAGAGCAGTCTGCTATACGGATTGTTGTGCTTCAAAATCGTCTTGTCCTTGACGTCATCCTGGCCGATAGGGGCGGAGCTTGTAGGGTCATCGGATCAAGTTGCTGTGTTTTCATACCAGAAAATTCGCCGTCAGTATATAAAGCCATAACTCGCCTTCATAAGATTATAAGCCAGATACACCAGAGTCCAGGCACCTGGACTTGGTCCGGTTGGTTCTGGAGCGTGTTGTCAGCCTGGGGATGGAGGATCCTATCCTTCCTGGGTATTGGCTTCCTCATACTATTCAGTTGCTGCTTATGTCTACAATGTGGGCCAGCGATTTGTGGTCTGTGTGCCACATCGTGTATCCCGCATCCAAGTTTTCGTTCAAGATCCCGGAAGAAGAAAGAAGAACAAATGATGCTATATGAACAGATCGATGGATTGATGAAGATCGATATCTCCTGAGGGTCCGTAGGGGACAAGGAGGGAATGAGGAAATATGAATTTTGGGATCAGTTATGTCCCCTATCGTAGACCCCAACGGCTCCATGTGCATGCTATAAGTACATGTATGTTCCCTCCAGTTCCAGTTATGAAGACGCAAACACATGTGCGTCCACCGTCAACATGTCCTCTTTCAGATCCGCCATGAATGGGTCAGATATTCCATTCCTAAGTATGAAAGGCCACCGACTTTATGTGGTTCACTTTCCACATTTTACAGATTCAGGCGAGTAGGCCCTGAATTCTGCCATCAAGCCTTTTCCTGCCTTCTGCCTCTGAAAGCTCCAGTCCGAGCCCGCATCTGTATCCATGAACTTTGTCCTACTCCCTGCGCGGCTAACGGTGCCTGATCCAGCCTGTTGCCTGCCAAAAACTGTATTTCACCTTCAAGATTATCTGCTCCGCTCCTCATCCGATGCATTCCTGTCTAGTAGTTTAGGTAAACATTCTTCCAGCTACAGTGCAAAGGGCCAGGCCTCACTGTCCTCATGCAAGTAATTCATAGCCCCTGTTACCATGGAAGATTCCTGCCCCCTCGCATCTCATGTAGACACTTAGACGCTTGTACACGCACTAACAGTCAGTATAGAATAGATTCTGTCCGAGAGACCTTTCCTTTTGGATAATACAGTTCTTTAAACATAAGATATTAGATATGATTTGGGATTAGGTTGACATGACCCCTCAGACTTCTGTCTCCACATGTAGAGCTAAATGTCAAGCCCCCTTCACCCTCTAGTTGCACGTCAATCACACGTCATGCGGCTGCGCGCGCATCTCTGCCAAATATATCTGCTGACATTGCAGGATTCTCTTATGGATCCACCCACTTGTGACATCATGTTAAATGACGTTTTTAGTTACGCCTATGTTTACGCCTTTTTTTCATTACGTATGTGTATCATATCTGTATTATCAGCTGTTACGCCTCTTGCATCTGTCTTAATGTAATGCTTTCCATATAAATACCATTACTTGTCAATAATGTATTGCCTTCCCTTCCTGAACCTTCGTGGTGATGGAATTTGAAGCCTACAGTTCGAACTGTAATTCCTTTGTAGAGGAATAAAGCCTTTTAGAACCTCTAATACCACGGATTCTGCCTCTTATATTTACTGAGTTATTCTTACTAGACTTTACCGCATAAAAAATAGTACCGGTATGCAGGTCCCAAACAGGCGTGAAGCGAAGCAAACAGGAATCAAAGCACACAAGAGCCAAAAGTCAGCAGCAATTTATGACAACGAGCGGCTCCCGCGAAGCGGGGGCCGCGAGTCGCTGCGCTGGTCAAGGGGTGTGGCTGGGAAGAGGACCCAGCTGCGCCGATGGTGCTCCGGGCGCTAGGGAAGCTGGTCCTCGCAGTCCCGCCCTCCTCAGTAGGCAGGTCCCAAGCAGGCGTGGAGCGAAGCAAATAGGAATCAAAGCACCTGGCCTATAAAACAGCAACGTTAAAACTACAGAGAATCCAGATCAATGACAGTATATAAATATAAATACAGCTGGGCAAATGTAGTGTAGCAATGTTTTTTTGTTTAAAATTGTGAAGGACTGAAGCAGGAGGGAGGACTTAGTCGAGCGGGGCTCCCAAGGTTCCCAAGGCTGTGATGCAGGCACTTGCTGTGACCGCCCACTAAAGGGCAGCTGCACTTGTCACCAAAAAGTCACTGTCAGCACCCTCTATCTTCAGCCTCTATCTTCAACAAACCTCTAGCAGACCTCCAAAACGGACTTTCTCACTCCATATAAGACAGCTAATTGAAATTGTAGGATTAGCAAGGGGATTGGCGAGATTAGGCGGGATCAATTGGCAGGGACTTTGGCAGCGTAAAGAGCAGAGCCGAGCCAAACCACAAGGAGAGGTGGAGGGTGGCAAGCTCCGCAGGTCTTCCTCACTTGTATCCGCCCGGGCACGTCGGTGCCTTCCACCACCAGTCTCTCTCGCTCAACTCACAGAATCCCGCAGAGACCCTCCTCGCTCTCTCGCTCAACAGGTCTCACAACTCCGTGGCCGCTACATCAATGTCCTTCCACCTGCTTGCAGGGGTTCTTAGAGAGCCAGAGTTCCTCAGTGTACCAGGTAGCGTGAGGCCTTGATCGAGGTCTGTGGGAGGCCTTCCGGGGAGCCAGGGATTTCACAAACAGAGGTGATCTGTTTGATAAGGGGCTTGGTGGATCATACTAGATCATGTTTGTCGGGTGGCGAAGGATGTGGCAGTGGAGCTCAACAATTTAGATGTTCTCTGGGATTTTGTACCATTGGCATAGGCAGGACTGGGTGCTGGTGGTTCTGGACTGGGTGTGCAGGTATTGGAGGAAATTAATGAGGGAGTAGTCCAAGTGAGTGAGACGTTTAGAGCGGACACTGGGTCAGCGAGGAAGAGGATGTCTGGGAAGAGGTCATGCAGGAGGACGAGGTCTCAGCCTTCTATGGTATGCTTGGTGAGAGAGCAGGTGTTGGAGTAGGCAAGTGAGGGTAGGCAGTGTGTTGTAGTAGAGGCCTTGGAGTGGAATGATTGCATGTGCTGTAGTGGAGGATGTTGGTGAATGGGAGACAGGGTGGGGGCAGAAGAAGCAGCAGGTGAGACAGGAGAATTCAACTTTTATGTGGGTGGAGTTTCCGGGGAAAGAGCAGGGAAGGTTGACTGGAATTGATGGCACAGAGGATTTCTGCCAAGTAGTGTCTTTGGCTGCGGTGGGCAAAACAGGCGTCCACTGGGCGCAAATGGGCATGGATCGGGGTAGCACGCAGTGGGAAAGCAGTAGAAATGTAATTAGTGAGCAAAGGCAGAAAGACTAAGGCCTTGGAGTGTGGCACACAGGGGGAAAAGGGCAGAAAAAGCAGGGATGGGCCATTGAAGTGGCACAAAAATCGAAAGGGAGGCAAAGGGAGACAGAAAGTGACAGTGAAAAAAGCTACAAGTGAGAAAAGGGGGCACAATGCTATAGATGGCAAAAGACAGACAAAAAAAAGGCAAACCCGGAAAGAAGCGATAATAGGTTAAAACATTTTTTTTTCCTTTTTTTTTTTTTTAAATAAAAGGAGGAAATAGGTGAGAATAACACAGCAAGAAGAGAAAACAATAACAGTGGCAGGCCAAACACTAAAGCCCTATTTTATAGGATGTGTGGGCACAGACCACTTCAGCTGACTGGCAAGACTCGGATATGGTCACTACACACAATACACAATAAAGCACACAATACAAGACACAGGTAGGGGTTTGAGGCATTCTTTAGCCAATAACTGATGTGCGGTTGATATAGTTACATCTCTCAAGAGTCAGAGGCCTTGTATATTTTAAATTGATGTCTTTTATTAGTTGGAAGACCTTCCTCCTCCCACCTTCATCCAGGACGTTCCTCATTGGGTCTTCGCAACAAGCTCCACCCACCCCTCCACTTGCTGCCATTAACTCAGTATTACACATCGTCAAAGACAATAGGTGTGACCAAATTGTGCTAGCACATTCCAGAGCTTCTGGTATTAGCTTTATAATGCTAGGTTACATTCCCGAGTTTAAAAAGAGTCCAACAAGGAAACATTCCTGTTAACTTGTAAGATTTTTCTGAATTATGAATACACCTTATCATATTTGGAGTAGAAGTACCAGTTGGGCAGTATTTTACTGGCTTGGTTGGAAATGTCACATAAAGCCTTATAAAAGATTTTGAGAAAAACAAAGACACACAGCAAAGGACAGTATTTTTATCCATGAATGAAAAACAAAAAAAAACAGCAAATGGGAGAAACCATTTCAGATTTATTGTAGAGCTGTATTCACTCTTCCTCAATTATGTTTGAAGCAAACTTAACATGTTGAAAAAAAACACAGTCGTATTTGGGTATCTTAACATTTTGGCCATGAATCCAGGTTTTCTCTGGGAAACGTGGGGGACACTAACCTTAAGCCACCCTCATTTCTACAGCGAAAGGTGGCCTGCAGCCATCTGAAGCTGCAGAGACTGTTTTTATTGCCAGTGTTCACCAAAGAAAATAAACTGACATTACAGTTCTACACTTGGAGCTCCCTTCGAATATTAGGTTTCTGAATCGCTCTTTGTGATATTAAAACAAAGCTTCACTTAAATGAAACTGTACATATGTTTAAACTGGGATTTAATACGCAATACAAAAATCAATATTTGTTTTACGTGATAACCTTTTATCCTTGAATAGTATTCATAAGCACCGCATATTAAATGCTTTAGCGCTCTAATTGTCCTTGGAGCACGGCTACCCAACTTACTGGGAATACGTGACTGGTATCACATCTAGACTGTGCCAATGAAAGATCATCTAACAGCTGTATGCAGTCCTTTCTCCCTAAAAAGGAAACTATGTTTAAAGCGTTGGTACACATTGCAACATACCGTATTTGGATATTTCCAGCTTTTGCTTTCTTGCTTGCTTTGTGGAACTGAAAAAGTTGGTCTTTCCTGCACATGTATGCAATTAATATCCCTGGCTGTAATACGTTCTCCCCCACCCTCCCTCCCCCCTCCCCCCCCACAACCCCCCTCCCCCCACCCTCCCACCCCCTTCCCCCCCCACCCCCCGCATCTGAAGAGCTAGGACAGCGCCACAACTTTCGATATACAAACTGCAGCAGAGAGTTTGTGGCTTAGGGGAGAAACTAAATGGAGAGAAAATTATTTTCAATACTTTTATCTGATAGAAGCATGCCTTGGAGGTTTGCCCAATCAGTGTCAGCTGAGAGAGTTCACCAAAAAAACGTTATTGTAACCTTCGAAAGTGAGAGGGAGTCATTTGTTATGGTGGCTTACATTGCAGATGTTTATATATAATCGGCACCTTGTAGTGTTGATTTATCCTGCCAATTCACGGTTCCCAGCCTGAAACCAGTTGGGTATAATTGGCATATTTATGGAACATTAACCAAAATAATCAATCAGGGGCATACCACAAATAAAACTCTGAGCCTCGGTTGGCGGTATTAGCGCTGCCTGCAAGCAATCAGGGCTGGAAGATTTGACTCCCTCTGGTACTGTATTCGAGAGTTCAGAGCTTGCTAAACAGGATGTTATGATCAAGGGTGGCCAAGGCCACTGGACAGATACTAACTACCCAGGTCAACTGTAAATCATTTAGCAAAGATGCTGTGAATGGTTTGCTACTTTAGTTGAAACCTGCCTGACTTCATCCAGTTATTTGTGTTCTTCAAAGAATGTTGCAGTTCTTCAATCAATGCTCATGGGTACCTTCGCAAGAGAAGACCCTAGACTACCCTGCAGTCAGCCAGCTCACCTGGATCAGCTTTGGGCTTATTCAGCGCAGTGGGGATGACCGCTCATTTCAAATGAACAGGAAGTTTCTGCAACCAGGGGTTGGTTAATGGCGTCTCACTGCAATGCTACTGGCACTGATATTTTTGTTATGCTCTATTCAATTATGTATTAGGTAATATAATCAAGGTTTGAAGTAGAGATATGTAGGACTTGGCCTTTTTGGCTAAAGTTCCCTAAACTTTTTGCTTTCCCCTAGATCTTTTTTCTGACATGAGGTTGCCAACTTAGATGGTTTGGGTACTTTGCCACTGCTGATCAGTGTCAAAGTGCAAGTGCTCCCTGTATAAAGTGTAATGGTAATTGGTTGTCCATGATCAGTATGGTTGCCTTACTAGTAAAGTTCCTAGTAAAGTGCACTATGTGTGCCAGGGCTGGTAATGCAAATGCTACTAGTGGGCCTGCAGCACTATTTGTGCCATCCACACCAGTAGCCTTAAAGAGGGAACTCAGGCCTGCCATTGCAGTGCCTGCACGCTGTTTGTTAAACTGCCATGTTGTTCTGACAAGTGCACCCACTTGCCAGACCTTACCCTTCCCTTTTTATGCACATCAGACACCCCTATGGTAGGCCCACGGTATCCCCTGGGCAGGGTGCACTGCATGTGAAAGGTAGGACATGTACTAAGGTGTGTACCATGTCCTGACAGTGAAATAATCTCCATTTCGTTTTTCACTGTGGAAAGGCCATCTTGCCCATAGGACAGAAAGGGGAGGCTGTGTGATATGTGTACCAGCCTATCTTCCCAAAGGCTTAAGATGGAGAGGTGAAGTTTAGAATGCCTGAACTCACAATGTAATAACACATCTTTCTATGAAGGTGGTTTTTGCATTGTGTGTTTATAAGCCACTCTTTTAGAAGTGGCTGGGTTTTTGTGCTCCAACATTTCTGTGTGTCTCTGCCTGGTTAAGGCACCGTGATCAGTGCGGGAGTGTGTTACGCATTACTTTATTTCTGCATAGCGGAGTACCCGATTGTCATATTACGCATTGCATTGTTTCTGCATAACAAACTACCTCATTAGTGTATTACACATTGCATTATTTCTGCATAACAAAGTACCTGGTTGTTGTGTTACGCATTGCATTATTTCTACATTGCAAAGGGCCTGATTGTTGCTTTACGCATTGCGTTATTTTTACATTGCACACTGCTTGATTGTTTCATTACACATTGCATTACTTTCCATTGCAAAGTGCCTGATTCTAGCATTACAAACTTCATAACATGGTATTAGGACTACAGTGGAATGTTTAAAAGTGCTCATTAATAGCACTAGAACTTACAAGGGCTGGCTGGCCTAACACCAGCCAGGAGGAATATTGCACATACTTATATGTTGGATTTATATCGCGTGGTCTTATCGTATATCTTTTTATATAAAATGTATACTCATTTTTATAAAACTCGTGTGGAGTCCATCATTGGGTTGCTGTGAGGGTGGTTGCAAATACTTTAAACATTTGCCTTGAAGATAAGCTTCGCTGCTCGTGCCAAGCTACCAAGGGGGTGAGCGGGGGCCACCTCAAAAGGTGTCCTTCCTTTCCCTGACGTGGAAACGAGGGTCCCTATGTGGCTTAAGGTACCTACCTCAGCCAACCAGGGATCCCCGGGTCTAACAAGATGCAAACAGACAAGTGGGGCATTATAGTACAGTACCACAATAAGAGAAAACAATTGCCACTTGGGAATCAATATTGAGCACCCAACTTAGATATTCTCAACCTGCAAATATGTATGAAGATTCTATGGTACCCCAGCAAATCTGAGGAAGAAACAGTATGAGGAAGGGGTTAGCACGAAAGGCCGGGTGGGAGGGTACTATTGAGATGGACAGACCAGAGAAGGAGTATGGAGTAGTGGGAGGTTCCATTGAGTCAGAGTAGGTGTCATCTCTTCGAGACAGGAACACATTGAGGTCACCCAGCCTTCACATTGCGTGCTGGCTGTGGTGACTACTGATTTAGCCTGCAGCATTTAGGGTGGAGGTTATGGGAGGAAGAGAAGAGCCCCTGGGATGGGGAGGTAGCAGAGCTGATGAAAGGTTCGCAAACATGGGAGAGTACTTCACGATTTTCATTAAGTTTAAATGTGACTTACTCATTTCTGGTCACTATATGGAGCTCTACCAACCATTCAAAGTTGTTGGAGTCAAAAGCGGTCACCAGTGTCGTAAAAAACAGATTTTCGCAAGTGTGAGCGATGTGATCAGCCAACGATGCTTTTAAAGTTCAGAATATCTGGTGGTGCTGTGGAGAGTGGCCAGCTGGTTGAAGGGGTCATCGTGAAGGAGCCGTAGAATAGCACGGGTCTTAAAAATAAAGGCTTGGTCAGCATTGTTAATTGAACCAGACCTCCGTTTAACTACAAACAACTTAAGGTCAGTTTTAGATCATGCAGTGAAAAGTATCGAAGGACCCCCAACAGATACAATGGATACCTCAACTGCCTGGTTTGTCAGTAGTTTCATTTGGATGTTTTGATGCTCACACAGCACAAGACAATTAATCTGGGGTTCATTTTGTCTACTTTTAACTACATTGTGTTTCAGGGTGCGTGTACAGTTTAATCTATTTAAGAAACACATTATCCGAGAGTCTGTCAAGGAGCTATGAAAGATAAGATGTTGAAAAGATGGGAAGTTTTTTGTTTGCATTATGGTAGCATGATGTTTATTCAACACGTTCATGATTCGTTTAAGCATGAACAGCATTCATGAGACCCAGGATGCAATAAGCACATGAAGTACACCATTACAAACACAGGACGTACAATCCCATATATGGCAAAACTAAGACCAAAAACAATGCGGACTATTCCAGGGAGCAAGAATGAACTTTATACGTATAGCAAATAACAAAAATGTGGGGCCTAGCAAAGAGCAAAACAGCAATAGATGTTCTTATGCAATTTAGGGAATAGAACATTGGAAAATTTAATTCTCCTCCACCATCTATAAAACCTTTTTTTATTTTTTTTAAATAGACTAAAAAAAAAAAAAACAGAGACTAACAAAGAAGCTTTAGCATCATCAGAAGAGAGGTGGTGATCTATATACTATTGGACCAAAACTAGAACATTACAGAGAATCATCACCTTGATAATGACTCTTGGAATAAACAACAGAAAACCACCCCACCTCAAACAGAAGATAATAGAGGGGTTGTTGTCCAATGTCACACAACACTGACAAATGTAAAGGCATCTCTAAATAATGCAACAAGAAGGGATGTCTGCCCCAAAAACAGTAGTCACATCAACCCTACAGTGGACTCACAAAACCGGAGACAAGCAGCACAGGAGGATGTGATCACCCTGCCTACCACGTAAATCGGACTAACACCGAGTCCAAATAAGAAATCCAAGCAGAGGAAATCTACAGTCTCATTACAATGCAGTACATTACGCTTTTTGCTACCTGCTACTTTTTTCTTTAAAAGTCAATTCTTCTCCCGAAGACTATTTCCTCCCCACCTTTGAAGCCCATTTCCCCTCGTCTCTTCTCTACCCTTGATGTTTGAGCATTTCTACACCCACTTCAAGGTTTTGAGCAACGATTATTAGTACCTTTATTTACATTAATTTTATTTGTATTGTGTGAATGGCAACTACTAAATACACTCAATACATCTAAATGGAGTATGGAATCGATACTTTGATACATTCAGACAGCCACACTTTATCACATTCCCTGGTCTCAAATTACAGGTTATTAAGGGGACAAGCTGGTCTACTGCCACAAACCTATTAGCATGGGCTTCAGCACTGAAATGGCCGGAATAGTTAAAAAATAGTTGGTTCAAAAATTTGCCCCACATTGGAGTTTCCAAATTTTGGAATGTGGGCCAGTGACCTGCCACTAAATGTTCCCTCTGTGCTGTTCCAAAAAGTTCAGTCCCTGGCATTACGTTTTTCCCCCGACGTTAGTTGGAGAATTAAATACTGTGTGGCACAGACACGGACTCAGAGCTTGTATGTTTTTTGACAATGTGAAAACAGAATACCCGAAGCCCTGGAGTCGGGGTAAGGAAGGATAAGGTATGCATTGCGTTAACAGACCAGTACAAGGTCAAGTTACAGCTGAAACATTTTCCACACTAGCACAGATTTTCTCTCCACGTGACTAACTGCAAAGATAAACTGGATTTGTAATGTGCTTCTTACCAAGGTCACGAACAGGAAAAAAGGCTTTTTTAAAGGGCACCAAGTAAAGTCCCCCGTGTAGAACTTTATATTCAAAACAGTTGAAGAATCCTCGAATCTTCCTTTACCATCTACCGAGCGAACAAATTCAGTAATATTTAGATAAACAGTATTCACCACTAGCTAGCATTTTTTTCTACTTCTAGTTGGAGGCAGCTTTGGACGAGTTGCACAACCTGTACAATCCACACGTCTGTGAAAGAAGTCGAATGTCACGCCTACCAGCCATTCGAAGAGGCATTTCACATATTCATGCGCCCACATTGGACGGACACGGGTTTATTTGAAGAGATCCATGAAGAGATTACACACAGGGAAGGATGTACTTGTATGTGGACTCTATTGCTATAGCTGGAAGTTGCTGCCACCCTCTCTCCTTTCCCAGTTTCCTCACGTGTCATTTTTTATGCCATATCCGCTCAGCCCCATGTCTCCTCACTATGCAGGGTCTGGAGCAGCGATAGTAGCTTCCGATATGTCGGCTTGCAGAGGCGCCTAGTTGACTTCCAGATTAATGTGAAGCTCCCAGTATGCAATGGCAATCCCAAGTCTCACCGAGCCTGCCTGCCCCGAGTTTCTGACCAGGCTTGCAGTAGATGTCCCTATCAATTAGAGAATCCGAGAGGAGAGGCAGAGACAAAAGAGGAAAGACCTACAGCAGTCCTCTGCAGCCACAGGGCATACGCTATGGCAATACCTTTATGCTTAATTAAGGCAATAAAGCATTTAAGTTTCGGGCATGAGTGCCATTATTATTGTTGCCCATCTCCAGTTTCCAGACCTCCAGTCGGAAGCGACGTTGCAAGCATGTCCACCTTTAGATGCAACTCTACAGGCAGAGTAGCGTTATGGCTGGAACTTTATTAACTTGCTATGCTTTGTCCCTCCCCCTTCTCCTGTTCCACCATTCTGGAGAGCAACACATGCCCTCTTCTCAATAGCCTCTCTCTTTCCTGCCCCACCCTTCCCCATTACCTCTCTCCTCTACCCCACAATACTCACACTGATGATCATGCCCTCACTCTCCAGAGTTTGCTCTCAGAGCTCTGGGCCATTCCTCCGAAAGCATGTGAGCCCTGGGGATGGGGCACGAAGTGCAGATGTTTCGACCCATCCTTGTTCATCTCTCCTTCCCTATGCTTCCCACACTTCTATGATTTGTAACATAACAAGGGTACCCCTAATCTAGTTTCCTATCTTAGGGTTTTAAAGTAAATACTACTGAAATAATATATATAGGAAACAATTGTTAAAATAAATGTGGCGATGTACGAATAGATCAAAATCCAGAGTCAAGCATAACTATCACACTTTAAGATTAGATTGACAATTCATTCTTTAATATTTTTTGTGAAGTTATATACTTTTTTTTGGCTTTTCTTTTCCCTTATTTATCCAACACAATACTCATGTAGATATCATTATGGCTTCCTAACACAATATAACAGAATTATACAGAATTGATCCATAGTTTACAATTTATCAGACATTTTATGTTTTCTGTTATCAATCGTATTGCAAAATATCATACAAGATTAATACATAATAAGCATGGCTATTTTCCTCTATTCCAGTCTACGCACGTTTCGGCGATCAGCCTTCCTCAGGCAGCCATGGTATTCAAAAAATCCTGATCGATAATGAATGTGTTTGCTATCAAGGTTCCCTCTGCATAACAGATGTTGTATCCCACGCTATACTTTTGGAGGCGTTTTGTATGACAGCGTACTCTATATCCATACGTTGTTGTAGAAGTTGGTATATTATGCCAACGAAGTTATTGTACGCTTCTTTTCGAGCTGTTCTAAGCTCAGCGGAGAAGTACAATTAAAGTGACTCTCTTGGGAACCTGCAGTGTGTTTACACGGGTTCCGATCAAGTTTCACGCCGCTCGTATCGTCTTAGTGGTACATTATTTCAGCGACGTATTTTAAGGTTAGTAGTCGGACTCAGCCAGACCCGGTCAAGTAGGTTGTTTTAGTTTCACGCCGCTCGTATCGTCTTAGTAGTACATTATTTCAGCGACGTATTTTAAGGTTAGTCAGGCTCAGCCAGACCTCGCCATTTGAGTCCTTTCTCCCTGTTGCCAGCAAATCATTTGCCATTTCACGAGACACCTATTTAGTATGCACGTGATGGCAGAAATCACTAATAATGTCATTTCTAAAAAAGAAAAATCCGACATAAAACCTGACAATTATAGGGGCCACTGGCCCATGTTTTGACTGGCATAGACTGATGGATAAGGATACCACACTAATCATATACTTGGTGAGAGCAGTCATGAAAGGACAGCACTCACCGTTTCATTGCTGTGAGACACCAGGCATCCTCCAGAAAGAGACTTCTCCTTGAAAGACACACAGCAGCAGGGTAACCTGGGAGCAATACATTTCTTGAAGCTAAAGATTCCTGAAAACTTAGGTGTGTGATGTATGTGCGCCTTTGCTCTGGGTCTGTAGGTTACGGAGGTTTGAAAGACCGATCCACGGGGCAGAGCACAACTCTACCAGGCAGTTACAAGCCTCTCACGGAAAAGTATGTCCTTTGAGACAAAATATAAATCGCCCAAATACCGTGAATTTCCCATATTCATGGCTGCCGCGGACTGCTTGACACAAGTCTTGCTTTCAGAAGAACTCTTGAGCCTGGCTGCAAAACTGAAGCTCTAAAACCTCAGAGTCATTTGCAGAAAAGACTTTGGATTTCAGTTAAAAAGCACAAAAAAAACATATCCTTTGCACAATCAACTGACTTTTGTTGCATTGGAGATACCCATACAGGAATAACTAAAAGCGAGTCCAAAGACATACTTCTTGATTCTGCCTCAAAGAATTCATTAGAAGTGTGAACTTTAGAGCATGGACCCATCTCTGCTGCACACCGTCTGAGCCCGCTCTGCCCCCTGCCCTGCTAACACTGCCCATAGCCACAGATCAGGCTTCCCCAACAAGAGGCTCATGAGCTACTGGTAGAGCTCTGGCTACCTGGAACTAGTTCTCCTGTGTGCAGCCCGGCCAACTAAATTAGAAGATTCGGCTTGGTTTAACATATGTATACCAAAATGGAAAACATGCATTAGAGATACGAATGTGTATTTTTTCAAAACTGTTTTCAGAAGCAGCTGGGTGGAGAAAAATGGCTGAATTTGCAAAATAATATTTCAAGCAGATATACGGTGATCAATCATGCGGTATTGGGGAGACTTAATACTCATATTATCTTGGTGCTAGGGCCACTGCTGGAATCACTTGTGTATTGCCCATGTAGCGGTAGTCCAGATTGACAAAAGCCTTTTTTACGCTTATGCTAGCAACGCTGACTGATGCACTTAGGTGTATTAAACAAGATTAATGTCCAAATAAGTTTAATTCAGAGTGCAAATTTGCAAAACTCTTCGTCAGGCTAACTGAGTTTTTGCAAATTTGTACTGTGAATAAAACCTGTATGGACTCTGTGCTTGTTTAATATGCTTACCCTGTAGGAATGGGTGTATGGGTTGCTCCTGATGTTATGTGCTGCCCTGAGGTGGTCACTGCTGACAATCTTGCATGGGTTGGCCAATAATGTAAGCATGTCTGATATGGTCACTATTACAACACTAATAATATTAGCAGCTCAGGATGATTTTCCATGAACATAAGTAGACCTTGCTACAGAAAAGGTTGGGGACCCCATGAATAGACATTTCCTGGAATCATTGGCCACTGCAGTTGACCTACATTGGCTCACTTTTACTCAACATCCTTAACAGAAGTTCATGATGGACTGCTCCGGTTATCATTGCTTTGGGAATTGCCTACGTCTGAAGAAAATCGTCTTTAATGTTTTAACTGATTACCACTGGTTACGTGTGCACTCCCAGCCCTTTAAACTCTATAAACTTTGAAAAGGAAGGTCATCTTTGGTTAGCCCGTTTGTGCTTCAGTTTCGAGCTTGTGGAAAGTTAGCTATAGTGCTCAAATTCACTATTAGTTGGCCCGCAACCCACTGAAAGCATAGACAATATTAACTATTGGAGAGTATAAAAAAAAAATAAGAGTGTCGTCAATCAGCACGGGCAATATTGACATGTTTAACAGTTTTATACAGTGATCCTGCACTGAAGAAGAAGTAGGGGGCTTTACATTCGAGCACCACATTGCTTATAACCCCACTGTGGACAGGATGGCAATGTAAGGTTGAGGGCTAGATAAAAATGATAGATTTCTTCAATCATTCTTAACTCGAGTTTAACCAAAATAAGCGAGCTCTTAAGTGACTGTGCGCTAATATGAGACAAGAATCAACAAGATAGAATTAGAAATAAAACATTCATCCAGAAATCGGATCAATAATAACCACAAGAGACAATATATACGTTATAATCTAAAGTGGTCTTTCGCGGCACTACATGCAGTAAAGACTCAACACACCCTTGGGACATCTGGCAGTGCCATCATCAATGATTATAGGCCACAAGGGCAGTCCCTTTAGATGGCACAAGCAATAAAGTATCCAGTGTCTTATATTTTGAGGCTCTGCGCTTCTCTGCCTGGCATCCCTGCTCTACTTCCAAGGCCGGATGCCAGTCCTCCTGCAAGGAGTTTATCTGCCACAGTAAAGGGATGGACGGCCCTGGAGAGAGGCTACTTCACTGAACCCACCACAGTGCTATGCTAAGCCAAGGGATTTGTAAAAGCGCTTGGAGACACCGAGGCATACCAGCGCTGGCCTGGCCGCCAGAAAAAAAACACTACACCAAGATCAGACGTGACAGCTGAAAAGATCAGTTGCTAAAGAGCCAGGTCTTGAGGGATTCTCAAAAACTCAACTCGTTATTTATAGATCTAATGGCCAGAGGGTGAGTTTTCCACAGCTCGGCCGCGTTGCAACCCATAAACCGCTCTCCACTTCAGGCTCTTTTAACATTGGGGGTGATGGCTAAATGAGAGTTGGTGGATCTAGGAATCCTTTTCGGGGGAGTAAGGGATAACAAGTTGGCGGGAGATGGGGGGCACCCGCATTAAAGAATTGGTGCACCGTGAACAAGGATTTAAATTCGACCCTTTGGGCCACAGGAAAGACCAAGTCATACCTGTGTGTCCCCAACAGCAATCGTGTAGCTGCATTTTGCACGACTTGGAGCTTACGAATCACTCAATGTCACTAAAAGTACCCCACTTAAATCAAGAACGGTAGGGAAAAAGAAGCACACCGGGTGTCAACCACTTAATAGTGGGAAATTAAGCCAATCCTTATTGTTAAACAACCCTCACACACTTGTAGAGTACTTAGGACTTCACTCTCTTCTTTGAAAGGAGAGGTAAATATCTGATATTTTATAATTAAAATAGGTGGCCAGTGCATTACATGTAACATTAGAGGGTTCAGAAAGTGGTCCAGGGGGTGTAGGTTTCGACAGAGTTTCTGCGATTTTAAACATCTCCCCCGGCAAGTCGGCAGCTTCATGTTTTCTAGCTTCATAATAAGAGGAATGAGCTGATCCAATTTCTTTGCGATAGATCCTAACCGTTTCCCGATATTTCGTTTCTTTGTGTTCCCCATAATCCCTATGCTATTCCCTTTCTCCAATCTTGTGATCAGTCTTTAAATGACCAGCAGACCACGGAAATCCTATGGGGAACCTCCGTGCCATTCCCTGTGATGCTGGCCATTTGGATGGGAGTTCTCCAGCCTTCACTTCAGCTGCGGCAAAGAATCTTCATAAGTCCCAATGCAGATGGGTAAAGGTACAGTTAAAAAGTCAGCTGCAAGGTTTATTAATTATGGACCCTGAAATCGGAGAAGAGTGATGACTTAAGGTGCAATAGAGTCCATCTAAAATCTGTGGACTGTTTCACATGCCAGTGGGAGGGCATCCTGCAGCCTCTTTGGGTGGAGGACTGCTTTGCCACACAGCTGAAAGCTAAAGTAATTCAGAGCTAACAGGCTGGGTGCACTTACATTTTGAGACTCTTACAGTAACAGCAGTTAAATAGGATCAGAGTCCTCTACTACAATTTTAATTGATGGCCAACCAGGAAGTTATCCAAGAGCAGTCACTAGGAGTATGGATACTAGAATTAAACATGCTTGTGGTAAATGTCAGATGTAATTCTTATCCGAGCCTAAACCTAGAATATTAGGTTATACAGCTATCAGCATGGCGATCTCGAAATTTGGGCTAGGGTTTGCGGTTGTAGAAAGACCTTCACAATGTACTTCTTGCAAATATACATCAATCTACGTAAACTCGGAGGACAGCCTGAAAATAAGCAGCATAAAAAAAAACATTCTCTACAGTATGTCACACTAGGAGGACCACAAGTTATGCTGTATTCGGAAACATCACATGTGTACTTGTAACAACATTGGGGAGAGGAGTTGGCCAAACGGCCAGGGTGATCGACCTCGAATCTGGGGAACCGGGTTCGAGTCTCGGCAAGGACGCTTAACATCCTGTGATTCTGGGCAAATCACTTAATCTCCCCGTGCCTAACAAAAATAAATGTGTCCTCATGTAATGTAACTGGTGCTATGTAAAGCGCTCTGATACCCGATACCGGGTCAAGTTTGCGCTATATAAAACTCCATACATTTTTTAAAAAAAAGGAAATAAATATTTATAACAATAGATGTTGAATCCTCATAAGGAATGATCTGCACTAGCATTACGGGTTTTCTGTTCGAGGGTGGATCCCAATATGAAGGGTCTAAGTCTCTGCTTTGGGGTCTGCGGTATTTGCATGGGTCATGGATGGAGAACTAAGAGGACGTCCGCCCAGGCTCAATAATGAGAAGCTGGTTTTCTCAGAATTAATTCAGCAGGTCATGTGGAGTGCTTCCTGTCGGGAATCAAGATTCTGGCCAAAAGCGAAGGACTTAACACTACAGAATTTGTATGATAGTCCAGTCCCATTGAAGACCTCGTCAAAAACGTCCCCTCCAACAGTACACCCAGGTAGGTGTGCCATTGACACACATGGAGAATACGGAGAATGGATGACATGCAGAGATCAACACCCTACTCAAGAAGCCCAAGGCGGACCCAAAGGAGCTCACGAACTTCCGACCCATCTCCCTGCTCCCGTTCCCGGAAAATGTCATCGAGAAGGCCGTCAACAAGCAACTAACCTACTTCCTCGAGGAGAACAGCATCCTGGACCCATCCCAGTCCGGGTTCCGCAGCAACCACAGCACCGAAACTGCCCTCATCGCCGCCACCGACATCAGGACCCTGCTTGACAATGGAGAAACCGCGGCCCTCATCCTCCTGGACCTGTCAGCCGCATTCGACACGGTCTACCACTGCACACTACGAACACGCCTCCACGACGCCGGAATCCAATAGAAGGCCCTGGACTGGACCACCTCCTTCCTCTCCGGCAGAACACAGAGCGTCCGACTCCCCCCCTTCTGCTCCGAAGCCACCAAGATCATCTGTGGCGTACCCCAAGGCTCATCCCTCAGCCCAACACTGTTCAACGTCTACATGGCACAGCTAGCCCACATCGCACGACGGCACAACCTCAACATCATCTCCTACACTGACAATACCCAGCTGATCCTATGCCTCACCAAGGACCCCCACACCGCCAAAACCAACCTCCACGAAGGTATGAAGGCCGTCGCCAACTGGATGAGTAACAGCCGACTGAAGCTGAACTCAGACAAGACTGAGGTCCTCATCCTCGGATCCACTCCATCGGCCTGGGACGACTCCTGGTGGCCGACTGCACTAGGAGCACCCCCTACACCCACCGACCACGCACGCAACCTAGGGGTCATCCTCGACTCCAGCCTTTCCATGACGAAGCAGGTCAACGCCGTATCCTCCTCCTGCTTCAACACCCTCCGCATGCTTCGCATGATCTTCAAGTGGATCCCCACTTGAAACCAGAAGGACGGTCACCCAGGCCCTCATCAGCAGTAGACTGGACTACGGAAATGCACTCTATGCAGGAGCCCCGGCCAAACTCCTGAAACGGCTCCAATGCATCCAGAACGCCTCAGCACGCCTGATCCTTGACATCCCTCACTGCAGCCACATCACACCCCACTTGAGACCTGCACTGGCTCCCCATCAACAAGAGGATAACCTTCAAGCTCCTCACCCACGCACACAAGGCTCTCCACAACACCGGACCAGCGTACCTCAACAGCCGACTCAGCCGCTACACCGCCAGCTTCACTCCGCAGACCACACCCTGGCCACCATCCCCAGCATCCGAAGAGTGACCGCCGGCGGCAGATTATTCTCCCACCTCGCCGCAAAAACATGGAACACCCTCCCCATCCTCCTGCGGCAGACCGAAGACCTCCTAACGTTCAGGAGACTTCTCAAGACCTGGCACTTTGAACAGTAGCAGCTCACCCCCCAGCGCCTTGAGACCCTCACAGGTATGTAGTGCGCTCTATAAATGATATGATTGATTGATTGATTGATTAATTAATGGACTCATTTGATTCTAAGTGGTCATCAACACCTCCAGACCAAATTCAAAAGTTGATTTTTAATTAGGGAAAGTGTACCGAGAGAAATGTTATTTTGATGTGTTTGGAAATGGAAAAAAAGACCAATTGAAGAACACAGCCTACGTTAGAGGCACATGTGTGCGTAGGTGGTTTTCCTTAAAGGATTAACTGCAATGATAACCTATAGGCAAACTCTTGGTTTTGATTTTGTTTTAATATGCACCATCCCCATCGGTACTTAGCAAGCAGTCCCTTTCATCTGTGGACTAAAAAGATGCATATGAAAATTAGCAAGCTTAATGCAATGGAAATTATCATGCTTTCTTGAGCAAAATTCCTGACTTAATTACAGTTACTGCCCTTCTCAGGGAAATACGTTATGCATACTCCGTTCTGTGTGATTTCGGCCGACGGACATATCGCTGCTTGCACTGTAGTGCCGAATTAAACAGTGCGGCAGTTGTTCGGTGGAGAAATGCCCACGGGCAGGAAGGGGAAGCATGGGTAAGGGACGGGGGGCCTCTACACTACTCTACAAAAAACAAGGATTGGTAAATTCATTAGGTTTCGCCTACGCTATTAATAATAAGCTGTTTTTTGCTGTAAGTTGTAGCTTGCTTAGTAGTTGTACAAATAGAAGTTTGAGAAAATCTTAAAATGTTATGACTTGTTTAGGTACAAAAAGGCAATATATTGTGCTGGTATTAGTGGTGTAGTGCGGGTAAGTATCATCAAAAAATGTTAAAATGAAAGAGGGAAAAATAGAACTAATTGATGTAATAGCAATATTGTGTGTTTTGACAACTTTTTGGCCCGGTGCCACTTCACCTGCGGCAGCACTCAAATCATGCCCATAGTGCCTGCAAGATAACTGCATTTGTGACTGCCTGTTTGGAAGTAAAATATTGCAATATTTGGTGTTTAAAGGGGTTCCTGGAGCTTTGGGTCCCGGGGTCACTGCACCTGCTGCACCATTGAAATCATGACCCTAGGTCCTGCAAAGTAACTGCACTTGTGACTGCGTATTTAGTATATAAATCTAGCAATATTTGGTGTTTAGAGGAGTTCTAACAACTTTTGGCCTCAGTGCCACTGCACCATGAGCACCACTGAAATCAAGGCACTAGTTCCTTCTAGATAACTGCAATTGTGATTGCCTGTTTAATAGTGAAATGTTGTTATAGTCGGTGTTTAGAGGGGTCCCAAGAGCATTTGGCCCCAGTGCCGCTGAACTTGATGCACCTGTATAGTAGTAAAATATAGCAATATTAGGTGTTCAGAGGAGTTCTGACAACTATTGGGCCTGGTACCACTGCACCTGCTGCACCATTGAAATCATGATCTTGTTGTCTGCAAGGTAACTGCACTTGTGACGGTCTGTTTAGGAATAAAATATAGCGATAATCTGTGTTTAGTGGGGTGCCTGGAGCTTTTGGTCCCTGTGTCACTGCACCTGCTATACTATTGAAATAATCACCCTAGTGCTTGCTAGACAACCACACTTGTGACGACCGGTTTAGTTGTCAAATATAGCAATATTAAGTGTTTAGAGGATTTCTGGCAACTTTTTGGCCAGATGCCACTTTACCTGCTGCACCAGTCAAATCATCACCCTGTTACCTGCCCGTTTAGTAATAAAATAATGCAATTTTAGGTGTTTAGTGGGGTGCCTAGAGCTTTGATCCTGGTTTCACTGTACCTGCTGCACCATTGAAATCTTGACCCTTTTGTCTGCAAGGTAACTGTACTTGTGGCTGCCTGATAAAGTTTTAAATTTTAGCAATAATCTGGGATAAGTGGAGTCCCTAGAGCATTTGGCCCTGGTTACACTGCGCCTGCTGTACCTTTCACATCTAGTCTCTTTTAACTGCAATTGTTGCTTAGTGGTCAAATATAGCAATATTATGTGTTTAGAGGACTTCTTACAACTTTTGAGCTACTGCACCTGCTGCAGCATTCAATCATGATCCTGTTGTCTGCAAGGTAACTGCACCTGTAGCTGCCTGTTTAGTAGTAAAATATTACCTAGCTCTTGTATATTAACTTTATTTTTAGCATGCAATGTTTATTACAACATTTAGTATTTGATCATAAGACCAAATAGATCAAGTTGAAAGAAATCAATCCGATAATGCCTACAAAATGCAAAGAAAGGTATTGAGAAATGATTAGGAAATGCCACAAACGTTCTAAGGCTAAAGAATCTGCTTTACACAACTAAGCAATAAAAAGCAAGCATTTCAGCATACTGTTAAAAGCAGTCTGCCTTTTCTGTGGGAAGAGATCTTATCTTGCCAATGAATGAATGAATGGGGCTTAACACTGTGAACAGCGTTGGTAGAAGTATTGTAAATGTGTGCAGCCAGTGGAAGTTAACAAAAAAATAAAGGTTCCAAACAAAAGTGAATTAACACTGTAATTCAGCAATGAGAACTGATAAGAGCCCGCCTTTTCAGATATATCAAATACAAGAGATTTCACAAGTACAGCGCAAGTGCTGTGCAGGCAGAACCTAAAAAGCAGCAATCACCTCGGGCAAACACTGGTATAGAAAGTGTCTGTATTTGCCCTGCGGTGAAATGTCTGCAAGTCAAGAAACACCCTCTCTCGTTAAATATGGCCCAAAGCTCACTGTACAGAACAATTGTATAAAGCCTTCCTCAACACTACAAGCGCAAGATAGACTTGCAACCAATCTTCATCAGCAGACCTTACTCAAGGAGTTTCACCGTATAAAACGTGTAGTCTTCAATCTGCACCAAAGTACATTAAACATTATTTTGACAAAGGTTTCCTCCAAGCCAGAGTATCTTTGGCCAGATTACCTGGGTTCCTCGCTTGAGGAACTCAAGCTGTAGACTTTTTGGAAAAGTCGGATACCTTGCCTTAGAATAGAAGATAAAAACATGTAACCTTTTCAGTCTGCAGAAAAATAGCCATTTGTGGCAGACACTTATGCCATCGGGCAAAGGATGCATTTTAGACATCTTAAATAATCAAAAGCAATGGGTTTTATGCAAAAAATATCTTTGTGGGAATTTTTCTATAGAAACTAGTCAAAACATTAACTCTGATCCATCTTTTCATTATTTTTGGCTGCATTTAGATCTTCTTGGTTGTTAGGTGAAATTTCTTTACCAGATGAAGGCTGTATGGATATAGCTCTGAATACCATATAAACTTACATCCCTCTCTAATCATAATGAAGAAACAGACAATGAGCCACTCTAAGGAAACTCATTGCAAAAGCTGGTAGAGGTGCAACAACATTCTGTTTGCATAGGTCTGATTGACAGATGTCTTGGAAACGAGTTACAATTTTGATTCAGTATTACAACTGTTGACGGCACAAAGCCGATTTTAAAAACTGTTTCCCCAATTTGTAGCTAAGAGGACTGTCGGTGGTCCAGAGGGTTAACTGGTTTTTAGTTTCTGTATAACACTGCTATGGCCTTGTGGCCCGTATACACCTTATTAATGGTTAATCTTCAAAGGGTAATGGACATGTTTTGCACATTTGTGGGTCTTAAGTTGATTGTAGATGTATTGATCCAATAGGGGAGAGTGATTTGACAGTGGGAATCATTCATCTAAATGCTGGAAGTGTAATAGAAGTTTGAATCCCAATATGATTACTTTCAATGTTTTAAAGATTTTTAAAACGCATCCGATTTCTACTTATTATATATTGCTTTCTTTAAAGGATTTTAATTAATCTAAAACAATACATTTGTCTTTTCATCTTACCTTTTACCTCACATTTTGTATTACAAAAAATAAAATAACCCTTCAAGACAGACTCTAAAGGCAATGGAGAACATTGTATTACCGGACACTAAATTTTGGAAAGGGCTAGCAAAGGTCTTAGGGCGTAGAACTCAGCAGTGGATTATGTGATGCCTCAGAATAGGGGGATGGTTTTTACAACGGGGCGTTACAGACAACTTGGTAACAATCCTGACGACTCTGCTCAAGCAATTAGGAGTCCACCTGGTCAGGAGACCTTTCCCCGGCCTAAATAGTATGCAAACTTCAGCAATTCAAACTGGTGTGACAATCGTTGGTTTGCCCCTCTACAAGTCTTTAGAAATAAATGTTGCTCGAATTTAAAGGGAGATGTAAATAGCCCAAATCTATAAATAATAGTATGAGGAAGAACTTTAGAACTGCTGAAGAGTGGGGTTTTAAACATGGAAATATTCTTCTCTGGACGAATGTGTGGTCTCGGAACACAAAGAATGTCAGGTTCATACTTCATACTGGTTGTTGCGTTTGTGGTTGCTGTTGCTTAGGAAACTTTCCGACTCTTATTCGTGGATGTGGATGATACTGCACTACGTAAAAAATAGGTTTGCAGTACCCTGTAGCATGATAGGATATTGCATGATAGGATATTGCGTGGGGAGAACTGTGTATTTTTCCGCACAAAAAGGATGGCAAACAAATTAAATTTATATTATGGTAATCCACTAGAAAAATGGTATCAATCTACGGTATTCGGGAAAAAAGTTCACAAATAAGGACTTGAAACCCCTCGTAAAAACCCAATAGTAGAAAGCACTGTGAATAGACATGGCGGTTACACACTTTAATGTGGTATTAACAGCAATTACCATTCACGCAAGCCTAGAAATCCAAGGCAGTGCCTGTGGCTCTTAAGTACACCACTCTGGGCACATAGGGAAGGAAAAGTTCTTTATTGAGTACGAACTCGCACATATGGTTTTGGAAAACCACTCTCCGCACAGAGAAATAGGAGAGGTAGACTTCCACAATACATTGCTTGTACAGGTATTTACACACTATCTAAAACTAAAATAAAAAAGACTGTAGTCTCCAGGCAGAGAGAAATGTGGGCACCCCCGGAAATGGGATAAATAAACTATGATCAAAACATGCAATTAATAAAGAAAAAATAACAGACATGTGTAGGATTTCAAGTCACAATGCAAAACTGGCACTACATGAATGTATTACAAAAGCATTTTTCCAACGCGCAGTAAACAAGCATCATAATTAAAAGAATGTTACTTAAATACGCAGACACGCGTAGACAGACACCTATATTAACGTTGTATGTAAAAATTATAACAAGGGTGTGGGTCTATACAACGCATGCTCCATATTAATTTATATGAATCTAATAACGGCCATATGGTCTATACTTTAATAACCACAGGAGACATTGCCATTTAAATAACAATATGGGCTGATTGATAATCATTTTGAACCGTGGTGGTCTAAAAGGAATTACTAAGGAGGAAACAAGCATTCAAATGCAAATAAATTCAAATATGTATTTGTAAAGTGTGCAGCTCCCTAAAAAAGGTGGTCCGGCGCTAGCGATGAGGGTGTCCACCAAGTTCAAGGCCAAAGATCAGATCAGGAGGGGCTTGTTATGGAGTCGAAGAGAAACATTTTAATCCTCTTCCTGAAAACCGTTTCGGGTGGGCAGCTTTGTAAAGCCAGAGGTAAGGCATGCCAGAGTTTGGCTGTCAAGTAGGCAAAGAAGCCGCCTCCTCTTCTGGATTGAGCAATCCGAAGGGGTTTGGAACAGCACAGTTTAAGGTTATCGGAGTGAAGGGATTGTGCCTGGAGAGAGAGTTTAAAGCACCACCTAAGGTACAAGGGACACCGGTCATTAAAGATTTTGAAAGCAAAAGTGAGGGTTTTGAACTGAATCCTTTTGCCCATTGGAAGCCAGTGAAGCTGACGAAGGTGATCCGAGATAGAGCACCAGGGAGGAAGTTTAAGGTTGAGTTGGGCTGTAGCATTCTGAATAATCTGTAGCTGATGTATAAAATAGGAGGGAAGTCCAAGATAGAGGCCATTTATTGGAATAGTCTAGCTTGGAAGTGATCATGGCATCTTCTGTTGAGCCACAGGAATAAAATACATCATCCGTCTCAAGGATCTGAGTGTCAAGAAACAGGAATTAGATCAAGATTTGATTTGATGTTCAAAGGTGAACTCTGTATCATATGTAACCCCTAAGTTTCTGGCCTACGGGCAGTACAATGTGCATTGCTCATCTCAGGTGGCCACCACAGGTTGGAATCTGGTATGTTCTTGCGAACAAAGAATAAGACTTTGGTCTTGTCTGAATTCAATTTCAGGAAGTTTGCATTCATCCAATGTAAAACTGAATTAAGGCATGCTTTGAGAGAGGTCAATGTAGAAGGGTCATTTTCATAAAAAGATAGAAACAACAGTGTATCATCCGCGTAGGAGACAACTAATTCAGAGACTCTACAATATAGCCCAGGGGTGACATGTACATATTAACAAGGGTAGAGTTGAACGCCGAGCCCTGAGGTACTCAACAGTTTAAAGCCTTAGCTGCAGAAGTAAAAAGAGGAACAGAAACAGACTGGGTGTGGTTACAGATAAAGGACTTGAACCAAGCAAAGGCGCAACCCGTTAGAGCCAAAACCTTCAAGTCTTTCAAGCAGAATTGCACGAGAGACCGTATCAAAAGCTGCCAAGAGATCCAAAAACAATAGCATAACTGGGGAATCTTGGTCCAGGTTCATTTTAATATGCTCAGAGACCGAGAGAAGACCGATCTCAGAACTGTAACTAGAACTAGAACCAGATTGCGAATCATGTAATAAGAGGTTTTTCTCCGGGAAAGAGATAAGCTATCAGCTGACATTTTTCTCTGCCAGGTTTGCCATAGTTGGCAGCAAGGAAATAGGCCTGAAATTACTTAGTTCTTAGGGTCGGCAGAAGGCTTTTTAAGTAGGGGGGAGTTAGTAGCATGACCTGCTTCCATCCAGAGGGGACTATTGCCTGGACAAAGAACGCATGGAGTACGTTATTTACCCAGGGATTCATTACAGATAGAGCTTGATTCACAAGGGTCATTAGCATGGAGTAAGCAAGGGTTCCTTATGCAAATGTACACTAATGAACCATTCTAAAATGTGGATATTACATTTGTTATATGCCAAACGTAAAGGAGAGGTTATATAGTTTAGCAGGTTGTAGATTTTGTCACAGCTGTAAACATAACAAATGGATTTGTTAAAAACATTTCTATGCCAAAAAGGGGACATTAAGAAGTCCACCCTAAACACACTGCTTCGCGAAATACCTGTGCAACATTATGAAGTAAACAAGTCGTTCTGGTGGGGGAGCGGAGATATCTTTAGCTGGGGACATGAAAATGTCACAGTAGGATTTTCAAAAGTGCCATAAAGAATAAAATGTGAAAGTCAATGTAAGATATGGCACTTGTGTCAATCCAATAGTAAGATGGGCGCCAGAGTAACACACGTTTTGAACCTTCATTATAAGTCACAAGTGAGCTTGGTCATTAATTAGAACGTAGGACAATCATGAACCGGCTATGCTCACATTCTTTTATTCAGTGAATAAGAAACAGCATTGTGCGTACTACAAGCATCTTGCATTCCAACTGCACTGTAAGACAGTCCCTGCTCAGCCCCCTCACATTGAGACCACGAGATCTGTCTTTCTATAGTTTAAGAATCTGCAGCTCCTCCCAAAGCTAGAGCACTGGCAGCATGGTGGGGAAAACAGAACCGGTCTTCAGAGCCAAGACGGCTGAAGGTCCATGTAACTGGATAAACATTGTATTCTGAGAAGCCATGTAAGAAACTGAACATGCATTAAACCCAACAATATAAAGGAGGGGTGTATAGCAGCCGGCACGTGGGTGGAGGAAACGGAGGTGTAGGAGATGGACTTGCACTTCTCTCCAGCACACATTTGATACCTGGATAGAGATGTGGGCCAGGCCAGGAGGCAGTTCAGGGTGGCACAAATGTTGCTACTGCAGCCACGGGGGACAAAGTCAGGGGCTTGGAAGCGGACCCAAAAAAAACACAAATGATAGTCCAACGCGAGAAGAAGAGAAGGTGGAGATCTCAAAACACATACATCATGCTACAATCCACACACACCAAACTGTGGACCCTCAAGAGTTTAAAAGGCACGGTTATAAGGATGTTTGACTGCATATATATAAAATGACACATGCCAATGACAGTGTAAAATTTCAATTGTGAAAATAATCTCACCCTCATATTGAAGAAACACCTCTTAAGCCCAGGTTGCTGGCTTGTTTGGTAACCAGAGAAACTTGATCCAACATCAGGAGAATTCCTAGTTTAAATTCATTGCAACAGTCTGTACATCGAGCTGGAGCTACTCATAACAATAAAAGATTTGCGCCCCACCATGGCTGAACTCTCAAATGGGAAGGAAACCTGCCTAATAAACTACACGTCCTTTAGGAAACATCTACCCCAAACATTTCTGGGACAACTCTGATCAATAAGAGTTCTGCAATTGTTTAATTGGACTACCGAATAAATGTTGCCATCTTTTGACTTCAGAATGCGACTCCTTACACCATGCAACTACTACAAACAAATATTTATTTCAGAAGTGATGACAATGCCTATCTAAGCAACAGTTCCCTACTAGAATGGAATTTAACAGGACAAAGCTGCCTATTAACTGGTTTTAATAGATTCCAATTTATCATCAAGCAAAGAAACACAACAATCAAAAAGATTGTTCAGTTACATTATGTGCACAGCCATAACCAAGCTGTTAATAGATTAACAAATAGGACATAAAAACAGGCCAGTCCCCAAATGAATGATCCTCCATCAACAGAATTCACTTTAGATGCATATCCAAAGACAGCATGCATTTAATGCTTACCACATGCTTTAACCATGTTTGGCCGACAAATTAGTTGAAATAGAGTACAATATCTAGCATATTTTTCTTTTTACATATTATAAAGATAATCATCTATTTTACACTCATTTTGTTTTGTCAGTCTTTGGAAGTCTGACGATAATTAACATTTAAGGTTTCAAAAAGTACCAATATTTATTTTACTGTGCTCGGAAATCCATCTGTTTCCATGCTCTTTTGAACAGACCTGTAGCAACAGGAACAGGGAAGCGTTATGCAGCATCATGCTAGAAGAGTGCAGAGATGGAATCTGCATCTAGTTTCTACTCGAGTCTGCAACATTTGAGACAAGACCTTCAGCAACTTCAACTTCTTCCAGGGGTAGGTACAGATTTTGATACAAGAGGGACAGGTCCAGGACATCCTGCACTTGCAAAGGACCCTTTGAAGTTCACATTCTGTCCTTTAACTCAGCGAACGGGCAAAATGGTGTTATTTAGTGAGGTTCAACTACATATTGCATTATATTACATATACATATTACATATTGCGAAAACCTACATACTAACAGTTGAATATAAATTTTCAGTGCCAAAACAGGTCTTACGCCCAGGTCAGAAATCTTTTCAGAAGTGCTTTGAAGAGGTTCTCTGTGTTACACTTTCAGGGCCTCTGTTCTAATATTATTTTAAAGATAGTTACAACGCCATTTCTACTGTTAGGCACCTACTGGAAGCTCAAAACTGGACAGAAAACATATCTGATGTAAGTCATCAAGACAAGCTCCCCCAGACAGATATTGTATTTTCTCTATAGAAGCATTCAAAGCACATCTGCTTAGTTGGCAAGGCAACATTTTGCTGTACATATACATTCAACATCAGTTTTAGAGACACTTTTTATCATCTCATCTTTCTGGCTGCAGTGTGTCCCCCAACATTTGCTTGTACCACAGGTTCTCTAGCTTTCTGTGACCCTACCCCCACCCCCACAATTTTCCTCATAAAATCCCGTCCAAGGCCCTGCAGAATACGTCCATGGCGATTCAGTCTTATGCCAAAGCGCGTTTTTTCAATCAACGAGACTAAATGACCAGATGAAATCGATAAGGTGTTCCTTGTCTCAACATGGGAAGGAGTGAAAAAAAAACATTCAACTACTTTATGCACAACGCCGAGAAGGTGGTAAAATCCTCATGTCAGGAAGCCAGTAAGACATTGATTTGTGGGAAGAAGCCGTACATATCATACGAGCCTTGTCTGTGTCAGATTTATGCCTAGCTGAAGGAGATCAATGAGGATTCATTTACTGGTGGGAGAACTACAAACAGTCATATGTTCAGAACTGAAGTGCACAAACTGAACCTTTCCAGTAATGCAAAGGCCCCTTCTTAGGAAAGATACCTTGCAAAAATATGCTGATCATGGCTCAATGTAATTTCCACATCAAGGCAAGCTTATGCCCTCAGTACTGGCTAGAACGATTTAACACCACTACTGTGTCAGAGAGCCACAGAGCAAATGGATTTCAGCTAAAGTGCTGTGCTGGAACTAAGGCAGAAGTGCCTAAGCTGACATAAGCAGTATTTTGGTCATTTGCACCATAGTCACGATTATGTTATACAGGTGTGCAGTGGTCCCCTGCCCCAGACTGTTGTTCCTGAGGCAGCTATAGACAGTAATTTTGCCCCAACACCTTGGTGCAGTCAAACCATAAATAGAAGCATGAAAAATTCATCATTAGCAGGAAAATTAACTGAGTGCCCCATGTGGCACACAGTAAGGGAAAGTGTGTGCCCACAGAGTACCCAATGACATAACACATTCTAGTACCTCCAGATGAACGAAGACAGAACAAACACCACATAGACATGAAAACTGTACATCCTCACTAAGCCTCTGAAGACACTGTTTGAACCCACAGCATTACAGAACAAGTTTTGATTCATGCACATCCCAATGCAACAAAAAAGGTTACATTGCAATGGTGAAAGTTTGTGATGAATCAGTTTCAGAAAATATTGCAAGAAAGACTAAGATGAAAGGCAACTTTGTTAAGTGGGTCAGTTCCAAGGTTTTCTTATTGACACGGCTTATCCCTTGAAAATTGATTATACAAAAAAGTCATATCAACAGTAATTTCTTTCACCATTTTACCACAACAGACTTTATTAAACTTCAGATTAACCTTAATTATAGGGCCCGCCCCTTACACTTTCTTTAATGGAAGCACAAGACTTATTTAATCCCAGTACGGATATCTCTTTTTTTATTTAACCATCTCATCATTTCTGTGTTTTGGGGTTACAAATTTAGACGGTTTTATAATATCCTTTGTCAGTTTTGCATCCCATTGACTGAGAAATGATTAAGGTTTGTGCTTTGCTAAAGTACTAAAATGGATAGCATAGTGCAACTGAGAGCTGTTGGTTCATAGCCATGTTTGGGTACAAGAAAAAATTTAATTACTTTCTTTTCCTCTTCTATGTGGCAGAGGTGAACGCAGGTCTGCTCTGGTTTTATTTCAAAGAGTTTTACTTTAAGCAGGGTTTTAAAAAGTAGGCACGCAAGGTCCAAATCCACTCCAGAATGTCAGGATCACCACAGACTATGTGAACAAGATCCTTTAGATTCACTTTATCTAAGTATATCTAATGTAGATATCCAGAAAATAAAGACATGGATCCTGGACGTACTATTATAACAATAGGGGCAGTCTACTACCACCCAGAACCTGGGGCAGTAGAGTCAATAAGCAAGCCATGTTCTGTTGTGGTATTTCCTAGAAATACATCTTAGAAATATTTAAGAATTAAAAAATGTGATCAACAATACAAAGCTCAATCCATTGCCCGTATATACACACACATTTTGTTAAAGTTCATCATAAAACAGTGGCCATATTTCAAAGCACTACTATTCAAAATGCAGTATTGATTTTCATTGCTTCCATATATACAGATGAATAAAAAAAGTGATCATGGCTCAAGTGTTTAAGCTTGTGTGCAGCTCATGGTGAACAAAGTGTGTGCATTTACAAATTAAGGGAATGGACATACTGCCTTGAGTGACTGGTATGGGATTAATCAATCATAACACTGCATAGACTGAATACATCAGAATGTTTCTTATTTCCAATTGCATGTGGTGTCTAATTGTAAGATCGAAGTTTCCCTACACTTGCATACTTTTAGTCTTTAAGAAAGTCATACTGAGAAGTGTTCAAACTGAAAATATCTCATGAATATGTTGATACAACATCACAAAAGAGGAACATCAAACATTGAATTGGTTACAAGATAATAATTCCATTATCATAAAGCCTACTGATAAAGTTTAGAATAACAATCCACCCGCCTTGAACAGGTACAAACAAGAAATTTACCAACAATTAAACACTGAACAATGTTACAGATTATTGACAACTCTCTATGGGAGGTACAGAATGAAATAAGATAAATGTGTGACAAACCAAAAATGGAAGAGTACTTATGTGATCAAAGATGGTTCTTTCTGAATTCAAAATCTCCGGGCCCTCACCATCATCTACATTCTTTCCTACAATCCACAAAAATAACACCAATTTTCTCTAGCTGTGGTTCAGTCCTAGAACCACTGGAAAAATATATTGATCTCACTACTGAGAGCTATATATGGATAGTGGTGTTTCAGCGTTAAATTTATTTTGGAATCTATGAATATAGAATCACTGTATATTCCCCCAAAAGAAAGGGTTCAAAATTGATGCAGTAGGTACTCAATGTAGTTCCCACATAATTCACTGAAGCTCTACATAATCATGCTTTAACAAAACCAAACTTTGAATCTGATGGCTACTGTTATCTGCAAACTTAAGGCACATCCATGCAAGATTCTTTTGCTCAAAATGGTGGGATTCTATAACTAAATACATTTGAATGTAAATTCATTAATAATGGTATGTTAATCCTTTACATGAACACATTTGGTTATGGATAAAGTTTATGGACAATATTTTCATGATTTGGCATTGGAATCAGTAATCATAGAATGCATTCTTGACATGGCTAAATCATTGTTCAGTAGACCTACATTTCACTTATAATTACGCTAAGGATTCTATTGACTTTTTTGGACCACACTATAAGTCCATCAGAAGAATTCTTGGACACCACCCTATTCCGGAAAACTACAGAATGTAATACAGGGGCGGCTGGTGTTAATGAGCGTAGGGGGCGTTGCCCTGAGGGTAGAGGCAAGATGAGAAGAAAAAAACGAGCAGCTTGAGACAAATGAGCACTTGCTGTTCGGTAATAAAGTGAGCGACACTTGTCTTGAATTGGTTTCTGTACTCCAGAGAAATTGACCTTTTAGAGTGGCTGGCCGGGGATGATCTGTTCTAGGGGCTCGATGTACGAAAGAGCCCCCTCCTGCGCTTCACTTCAAAGGACACCACTGCGTTGCTAGCCTGACAATGGTCACCTTCATATATTTTCTTCTGTTACACAGTCAGTCCTGCAGAATCCCGGGCTAACTTTTAGCAGCATTGTTTGAATTGAACTGAGCATTAACGGGGCACTCACCTCGTTCCCTTTCCACCGCCGCCGCAGTCATTTCCATTCAGCTGCGGGGCTCAGCGAGGACCACAGCCCCCAAGCTCCCCAGCGGCGGAAGCTCGCCTTAGTCACCAGCGCGCCAGGAGGCGCTTAAATCCGAGGACTTCCCCGGCAAAGCGGGTGTTTCCTGCAGAATCCCGGGCTAACTTTCAGCAGCATTGTTTGAATTGAGCTGAGCATTAACGGGGCACTCACCTCGTTCCCTTTCCACCACCGCCGCAGTCATTTCCATTCAGCCGCGGGGCTCAGCGAGGACCACAGCCCCTAAGCTCCCCAGCGGCGGAAGCCCGCCTTCGTCACCAGCGCGCCAGGAGGCGCTTAAATCCGAGGACTTCCCCCCGCGACGCGGGACGCACGCGGGCTAAGCCCGGGAAAAGGGCGGGCCCTCTGTGGCCCTCAGGGGACAGAAGGCGACGGGACGGGCTACCCCCCTGATATCACCATCATCCTGGGATAAGGCATAAGGAGACAGTGTCAGTGATTTTTATGGTTATATTATTGCATGTGCGGCCTGCCATAGCTGCTAAGATTAGCCCTTCATAAGTGCCCAGTCTTATATCTGTTCTTCCGGACTCCTCCTACATGATGACTAAAGTAAGAAAGACCCCTGTGGCCACAAGATCGTCGACTAGAAATAAAACTGTTCCATCTACACCACTACCGTCTCTTACAGCCATTGACTTGATGCTACAAAAGACTATAGGTGTAGTTGCAGATGCTATACAAAATACGGAGAGGCGTCTTTCAATGACCCCAAATATGTGCTTTCCTAATCTTCAAATGCATACTACTGCCAATAATAACACCGTGGAGTTCTCTATTAATTTGGAGGAATCACTTTTGTTGCAATCCTTTTCAGGGTTACCTAGTGGCAGAAGTAGTAGGAAAAATGCATCATCAGTCTCGCCCACTCCATTAAATAGCATAGAAGGAAGCCCTTTGTTTGTTTCGTATTCCGGGGATAATTCGTGCCTGTTTCAACCAGGAATTACATCATTAAACTCCCCAGGGGTAGTACCTGCTGAAAGCTCACCTCTTGTAAATAAAATAGCAGCAGATAAACCGCTTTCCCCAAAAAAGACGAAACAGCGTTTTGGGAAAAAAACCAAATCTATTGTGAGGAAAACATATAGACCCTTGGGTAATCATAAGCCCTCAGCAAAGGATGTTTGGTTAAATTTTAGACTGGCTAAACCAACCACTAGAACACCTAATTTGACTATAACACCTTCAAATCAGGGCGTATTATTGCCCAAAGAAACACAGCCAGAGAATACTAAAACCTATACAGACCAGAAAAGTCAGACTGAAAGGGCGAGTACATTAGATAAACTATACCTGACAGAACTGGAACAGCTAGTCAGATCTCTTTTACAGCCCATAAGTGAAAAAATTACTAGTATAGAGCAAACTTTAGTGAAGTTTGAGAAGTCCCAAAAAAAGGACTCTACGAGCATGTTAAAATTTTTTACTGTACCCTCACAGAAGGACAGCTTTTTACCGGCCAACGGCAACCGAAATCAAACTAACATTAAAAAGACACGAACTAAGAATAATACAGAAATTGTTAGTTCTAATTTGGCATCTACCTCTTCCCTGGGTGTTACAGATCATAATGATCTAAATCCGCCTATATGTGTAAATAATGAAACAGCAGTAGCGTTGACTCTGCCCACTACCTCAGACGGTTCTACAACTGGTAGTGATGAGAGTGAATGGGCTGCAGAAGGTCTACCCCCTGCCTCACTTGATGATCAGGCTGAGCCTGAAAGGCTCATATTAACAGAAAATACAGCCATTACCACACGACCAGCGCAAACACCTAAGCTGACACAATTAAAAAAACCCATTGACATAAATCTCCCTCCCGAATCCCACTTATACACCATAGTAATGATAGGTGTACCGCAATTAGAAGTGGGCAAGGCAGAGAGCTATGGGGATTTGAAAAATAAAGTGAGTCACTGGTTAACCGCTCATAGACCGATCCCTCGCCACATTAGTGGTAAAATAACAAATGTTAGGAGGGTCGATTGAGTGGGCCACAGATTTAAATCCACTGAGGGTGACTGTATTGTTGTCAACTTTAAGGATAATCGTGCAGCAAGGCATATTACTAGCTGGAAGGATGGCCTGATCAGCAGCTTGATCCGTACTATGGATCTAAGTTATTTCTATCCCTCAAGTGATCATAGTTTAAATAAAGAGTATCCATATCCCATTTCAGAGCAGGAGAAAACCTATGATAACTGTAACTTATATCACAATGGAGTAACACCAAGGAACCACGGACATTACACTGTAGGAGATCAAAGACAGTATAGGAAAGATATACCCTGGGAGACCAGACAGGTCAACCACCCAGAAACTTATCATGAGAGATGGGAGGCCTCACATGGGTTGTATCATTACCGCGACCACTTTCAATCAAATTACCCTAACATCTACTACAATGTACCTACTTCAAACAGGTTTGATGTCTTCTATGAGCAGAATGGCTTGGAGGGGGTCGACTGACTACATGTTGCTCCAGCCATACCAACGCATATCGGTCCCACACAAAGTAACAATGTGCATGGGGAAATTAGGCCTACACATGCAGCAATTGCTCCCCTTTCAACCGCCAAATTAGTTAATAACAATCAGATAGAGCTAGATGCAGACCCTCTAATGGATAGTTCCGGATTACATGAGCACATTAGTACATTGCACGATCTGCCTGAGGCTTTCATTTTCCCTCCAGTCCATGTAGAACCAAACTCTTCTACAATAGAAATCACGGGAGACACACACGTAGAACAACTAAATCGGTTATTAGAACCTATAACCATAGAAGTTGCCACTGGAATAGAGCCCGATGACGTTTGTAACGTGAGTTTAGTTTCCTGGAATATAGCAGGTTTGGCTGATAAAATATGTGACTCTGCTTGGTTGGCATTTGTTAAGAAATATGCAGTTATATGCCTCCAAGAGACATGGATGGAAGATAATAATGCCTTCATTGAGGGCTACCAAAGCTTTCTTAGGCCAGCAGCCCCCTTAATTAGTGGAAGAGCAAAGGGGGGCCTGGCTATTTTCATTAATCTGGCACTTTCTTGCCAAGTAAGTAATTGGTATTATGCAAATCGGAACATTCAAGTGCTCGAATTGAAGAGAGGCAAACATGCTCTGACCTTAATTAATTTTTAGAATGCCATAAATAGCCAAGGGGAATGCAATATACTGCTTCTGAAAGAGATGCTGAGAGAAGGAGCAGGCACACTGTCACGTAACTTACTGATCGTAGGTGATTTTAATGTACATCCATGTGGTAATCCACGAGTTACCTCTATGGGATCTCTGGGGTGTAATAATGTGAATGGTTTTCATTTTGACCACTCTAGGCGTGGACTTTGTCTCAACGATTTGTTGAATGAAAAATAACCTATTTGTAGCTATGTCCATGGTGCCCGAGTCTAAGGTCTTTGATGTTCCAACATTTAAAGGCTCAGGTCAGGGGTCTTTTATAGATCATATATTGTTATCTGCCGACCTTGCCAATCAGGCCTCCAGATTCATAATTCAAACGAATATTTACAGTGATCACAATCCCCTAACCATTAGATTGGGTGGGGGAGTATTTGAAAAGCGAATGAACTGTGAAGGCCGGGGAATTTTAAAATGTACAAATGGTAAACGTCGACTGAAATGGCATTTGGTAAATCATGAAAACCTATACACTGAAATCAATAAGTCATGTGGCGAGGAACTTGCGGCTTGTGTGTCACCATCTACGTCCCCAGAGCAAATATTAGCCATTTTTGAGGTTGTGGTGTCATCAGTAGGATCTATGCTATTAATTCCAGTGAAGGGACAAGTTAGAACCAACCCTAAATGGTTTGACCATACATGCTCTAAGGCAAGCAGAGATTTGAGAAAGGCGCTAAAAACCAAACCTAGAGATCCTGGTCAAATTAAAAACCTGCGACTGATTTACAAGAAATCACTTGCTAAACGGAAAAAAGAAATTAAGGCTTGTACCTGGGAGTCTCTGCTTGACCCATCAGTCCTGGGCAACAGCAGTAAATTCTGGGAAATTATTAATAAACCTCTGTTTGACAATCCCAGTGACACTGCACTTGGTACTAACATCCCTGAGGAGGATTGGGTCACTCACTTTAGTCTAATCTTTAAAAGCAATGAGCAACAGGCAGAAAATGACTTTTTAACTCCTATGGAAAAAAAATTGTGTTTCTCAGTTAACAAAGTAGAAAAGGGCATTCAAGGGCTAACTGGTAATAAGGCTCCAGGCCCGGATGGCCTGCCTCCGGATCTTTTTAAATCTTGTATCTCATTATGGGCCCCTGTCCTTACGGCTGTAGTAAATGCAGCTGCGGCCTTCGGATGTCCAAAGTCGTGGGGGCTATCGACTATAGTGCCAGTGTTTAAAAAGGGCGATCGTAGCAGTCCGTTATGCTACAGGCCAATATCTTTAATTAATTCTGTAGCAAAAGTGGTAGGGGGTGTAATCTTGAACAGGTTAACAGCATGGGCAAATGAGAACAATGTTATATCCCCAATACAATACGGCTTCAGACCTGGCCATTCGACAGTAACTCAGTGTCTGAACCTATATCTGATTATAGGCAAATATATCTTGGCCCGGCAGGGAACCATCCATATGGCTTTTATGGACTTATCGTCCGCATTTGATTGTGTGGACAGAGGCAAACTATGGGACATCATGTCAAAGATGGGCGTTGAGCAGAATTTAATTAATCTATTGGCTGACCTGCACTCCGATACAAGAGCTAATGTTCGATATACCCAAGACCTGAAAGTGACGGGGATATCGGAATTAACCGGGGTGTCCGACAGGGTTGTAACCTGGCTCCATTTCTCTTCAACTTGTATATTAACGAGTTGGCGGAATACCTGTTAAAAACTGGAGCGGATTACCCCTTTGTAGGCCGAAAAGGCGTTCCAGTTCTGCTCTACGCGGACGACGCTGTCCTTATTTCAAGGACAGCAATCGGCCTTCAGACACTTTTAAATTCCTTCTTTGATTTCATGGAGTCTCGAGGCCTAAGTATTAACAATTCTAAGTCCTATGTTATGAAGATAGGCCTAGGGTCGCGAAAATCGAATCTTTTCAACATAAATGGGGAAAACATTCCAACCACCATAACCTTTTCATACCTCGGGGTCCTTTTTGATCATCAATTATCTTGGGGCCACGCTGTTTTTAAGAAGAAGGGCGAGGTAACCCGTGTTAACGCAGCCATACTTGGCTTCGCGAGAAAAATGGGCAATAGCCCGGTGGCTGCCTTGCTTAAATTATACCAGGCTAAGAGCGTTGCCGTTGCCTGCTATGGAAGCGAGCTCTGGGGTTACAGCCAGACGCGAGACCTGGAGGTTGTTGAAAACAATTTTCTGAAGAAGATTCTGAGGCTGCCAAGGGGAACCGGAAACTTCTCGGTACACGAGGAGCTAGGTATGCCCCACCTTAGTGATAGAATAGCAGCAAATCCCCTATTATGTTGGATGAACTGTTGGCTAAATAACGATATACCTTTTACCCATGATATACTAAAAGAAGCTTTAACATGGGATGGTAGGTTCAAGGTCCCGTGGCTGAAGTATATTAGCGACCGTCTTACTGAAATAGGACGGCCGGACCGGTTTTTAACTCCAAACTCCATTACTAAATCAGGTGTCACTTTTGTAAAAAATACACTCATGACAACCAGGTATTTCGCCCGGGAGGAGGTTGAGCTCCAGAAAGACAGTTTTAGGAAACATGTTTTACTTAAAACCGGTCTACAAATGGAACCATATCTATCATGGCCCATGTCTGGCTACGAACGTTACCTATTAGCAAGGTTCCGTTTTGACTTGTTTCATCTCTTACTGGCGGTACCGAGTGGGGCCCTTCGAGGTCAAGTGTTGCCAGCTTGCGGCTGCGACGGGAAGTCTCCGCAAGACCTGGCACACTTTTTATTTATTTGTCCTTATTACATAGTTCCTCGGAGGCTATATTTAAAACCATGCCTGAAAAAACTGAAATTCACACAGATTAAACCAGCACTTTACTACCTTCAACTCCTGAAATGTGACTGCACTTAATTTGTATGCAGTTTTCTGAAACTAGCAATTACTTTCAGGAAAAGTATGGAGGGATAATTATGCTGCTATTGCCGTCAGGTATTTTTAATCTTTTTAACTCGGTTATAATTATTTATATTCTTAACATGTTTATCCTGCCTGTTACTCTTGTTTTATATTGTTTATGTAAATTTCTGTCTCATCAATGTTATGGATGGTTTGATTTTCACTGTATGTTTATGAATTGTGCTTTTATGATTGTAAGGTTTACAACCCAATAAAGTTATTTGAACTTGAACTTAAGTGAGCCGAATCTTTATCTTTCACCTAAAGAAGACGGAAGTCGAATGAAATGCTGGGTATGTCCTGCTGCGCATGTGTCAAAAAAGGATGAGGTATTGCTTGACCTGCAGACACGAGCGACAGCAGTGACGGTATATTAGAGGGCGTGGTGAACTCCAGTGCCATCTATTAGGTTGCATTTGGGGCGTACAGAGAGTGGCTCTGGGAGGAGATAAACTCCATTCATTTCAATGAGGGGGGGCATGGCAGGCCGAAGGGGAGGTGGGTTGGTCATCAGGAGAGAGGGGGGAGGGCTGTAGGAGGACTGCCACGCTTCTGATTAGTTTGCTGGAACACACATTTCCTACTGCGTGGTTTCGGTTTTGAAAATAACTTTTGAAAACGCGCCCGAGATGAAGTTTGTAGCTTCAGAATGTGCCTGGAATGTGCCTCATCTTGTTTCTTGCAACAGGAGGCCCGAGAACACAAGGAACCAGCTGTGGGCAATATAATAAATGTTGACAAACAGATCATCGGGAGGCGCACTGATCTGTGTAATCTGCCTGCGACAGATACCAGATACAGATACTTTCAACTGGCAGCACGCAATCAGGTCAGAAACATCATCACACTTTTTTCTAATTGCTGATTTTTTTTAGATGGGGGAACATTTACCAACAAATAACAGGTGAGAAAATGAGAAGTTGTCTTCAAAATTCAAAAAATCCCCATTTCTTTTACACACAGAAGATTTTCTACTTAATAAATATATCCGATTTTGTGAACTTTAGCAAAAGTGTGAGCTTTTAAACCTCAACTGATGCAAGAACCCTGCCCTGATGACAAGGACACTAGTGCTTAACTTGTGCTGCTGGCAGGGGCACTGTTTCTTTGGGACCGGCACTAATTTTAATTTTTGCTGAATGCGCAGTGCCAATGTGGATTAGGCTGCAGCTGTAGTGTATGTTGCGCAGGGAACACGGATGACTGCACAGAAGGGACTCCGGAGGGGTTTGCACCCCGAGCAGTCGCAGGATCCTCTTAGTCTATCTAACTCATGCCTCTACTTCTGATCTGCTATCGCCAAATAAAACCTGCTGTGATGAATAGGAAATGCTGTCCGGCCTCAGGCCCAGCACTGAGCCTGGCATTGCTGGGTCTAGGCCGAGACTGTACCTCAGCACTGCGGGGGTTTATTCTTGCGCATAAATCAAATGACTGACTGACTGAGGTATTTATTAAGCGCACTTATGCCGAGGCGTCTTGGCGCTGAGCTGAAGAGAGATGTAGGAAAGAAACTACGGCCTGGTGAATAGCCAAGTTTTCACGGACTTTCTAAACAGGGTCTTACTTGTTGTCAGACGTAATTCGGTTGGTAACCTGTTCCATAGGCTAGCTGCCTGAAAAGAGAAGGCTTTACCACCCCATCGGGCCCTTTTAAATCTAGAGATGTCAACTAGGCCCATGTTCGTGGATCTGAGAGTACGACTGGGAACATAAAGAGGGAATAATGTTTTTATGTCATCAGCACCTCCACCATGGACTGCTTTGTGCACTAGGCATAAGGTCTTGAATTGAATACGGTTACGTACAGGGAGCCAGTGTAGCTTCTTCATACAAGCTGAAGTGGGATGATGCTTTGGGAGGTTCAACAGTACTCTTACAGCCGCATTCTGTAGAGATTGAAGTTTTAGGAGCTGTCGCTCACCTATCCCAGAGTATAGTGCATTGCAATAATCTATGCGAGATAGGACCAGAGCTCCTACTACAGTTTTCCTTAGGGGCAGGGATACCTTCCCTGTCCAGGCATTACCAGAGACAGTAAGTTACTGTACTCTGATCTGTGAAACCTGGAATAGTGTTATAAAACGTGTTTGAAAAGTATGGAGCGCGCAAGTTCTTAAATACTTCTGGTCATTTTTTGATACATCTTTGCAATTTTGACATTTTAAATTCTACATTTAAAAAAATAATGTTTTCAAAATCTAATGCACGTAAAATTAAAGCCTGTTTTAAAGTTTTTAAATTTTCTTTGGAAAATTCTTTATCAAAATTTGTCTTTTTTCTAGGAGGTGAAAATGTTCTTGTGGTAAATCACGATTAAACTGTTGTTCCTATTTTTTTCCTACTGGGGGCTAAGAGGATAATTCTTTGCGTGTGCTTTTTACTTTCTGGTACATTATTTCTTCGATCTCATCCTTGGCACTTCCTACCAGCACAATGATGGCCTATATGTACTACCCTAAACATATTTTAAAGGTTGAAGGAAGATATCAAGGTTTCTGTGGGCCTCTTCAATTCAAGCCCTCAGAGTGTTAGTCTATTGACCAGATGAGATGTGGAGACCTGAGAATGGAGAGAGAGCAGTGGTCAAGGTGAGAAGCGAAGGAGAGCAGTCCCAGAAGTGAAAGATGTGAAAGAAATGTCAACAAGATGAGAGAGAGTAGGTAAGAAGGGAGAGAGGAGAGCCACCCAAATATAGCGGGGAAAGAAGGCACACCAGGTGTGATGGAGAGAGAGATAGATAGATAGATGTGATAATAGGGGAATGAAAGCAGGAATGGAGCGGAGAAAACAAAACAGCTGAGAAAGCGTAGACACAAAACCAATTATAAATGGTGGAAGAGAGATGACAGACCACTGTAGAACAAAGGAAGGATAGAAGGATTGCATAGGAGTGAGGATGGCCAGTGGAGCAAGGATAGAGTAGAGTTGCATGGGTGGCAGCTGTTGCACTAGGCCTAACCGCCTCCATGAATTAATGAACACTGGTCACAACAGCAGCAATGCCCAGGTGGCTTCTGCAGACAGGGAGAAGCATGGCACTTGTATTGGCAACGTTAGATTGTATTGAGGAGCTCTGTGGGACATGGTTAGTATGAGTGGTACAAAACATCAAGAGTGCAATACATATGTATTGCCAACAGTATGGGGTCTCTATTACTGGGGTGTGAGCTTAGTATGAGGGAAGCCTGCTTGTCTGATTCTGGCCTGAATCGCTTTTTTTATTTTTTAAAACATATTTTTATTTGTCAATTTGCATATACATCGCAGGTCTCTGCACACCAGAGACATCTGCCGAATCAGACCATGTGTAACCATGAAAGCAATCTACTTTTGTGAGCACAATCAAAAAATGCATAACAAGGACATTCTAAATGATATTGAACCCCCCCCCCCCGCCCAACTCCCTCCCTCACCCCACCCCCTTGAAATCGCACTAAGTCCGCATAGTCCGGTCCACAGCCTAGACATATAATCAAATAATCCTAGCATGGTAGCATGCACCCCCCACCCCCGGCCTCACCCCCCTCCCTGTGCCCTTGCAGAACAAGAAACTACCCCAATGAATGAATCTCCGCTACCGGCTCCAAACATAGGCCCAGATAGTCCGCTCATCGTTTCCAAATTTTATAGTGCTTGCGTGGGCATCACCTGGCCACAAACATAGGTTGCTCCAACCCCATGCTTCCATGCAGCCACGAGGGGGCCCGCATCGCCTTCCATGCTTTAGCAATGTCTCGCTTCGCCAGTGTGAAGCCTAATAGCATGAGGTGTCGTTTGTAGACATTGCCCCCTATCCCCTCCATGACATGAAGCAGGGCCAACTGCGGCGTACGAGGGAGCTCCCACCCCAGGACCTCTGAAAGGCATGCAAAGACCCCCCTCCAAAAGCGATCTAAGGATGTACACCGCCAGACAGTATGTATGAAAGTGCCCTCCTCCCGACCACAGCGAAGACACTCTGGGGAAGCGGTCAGCCCCGCCCGCCACAATCGTGCCCTAGTAAAATAGACCCTGTGGAGATACTTGAACTGGACTAGACGGAGTCTCATCGCTATGGCCGCACCCCGCGGAGCTGCCATGGCCTCCGTCCAGTCCTCTTCCTCCAGATTGCCCACGTCTTCCTTCCAGTCCCCCCCTAAGCTTCTGAAGTGTGGGGGGAGCAGCACGTAACCAGTGATTCATAGATCCGGGAAATCTTCTTTTCCTGTAAGTCCCCCATGAAGACTTTCGCTTCCAGCGGACTAAATTTAGGGAGAGACTCCAGACCTTCCAGGCTAGGGGACAGGGCATGGCGAAATTGGAGGTACCGGTAAAATTGTGACTGTGGCATATGGAATTCCCTCTGAAGGTCCTGGAAGGGCTTGAGTGTCGTGCCCCTCAGGACATCACCCAGGGTTGAAATACTGATGTCGTCCAATCCCCAGAAACCTTGCAGGGCTGCCAATTGGGGCAAGCGCCCATTATTCCACAGACGCTCCTGAGTCAGGGTATTCCACCAACCCATACGCTGCAGCGCCTGCCTCCAAATCAGGAACACAACCCACGTCACCGATGGCAGCGCACCCCGCAACTGCGCAGAGTACAAACGTGTGTGTAATGAGTGGCGCCCCATGAGTGGTCGTTCCAATGCATACGCCGGGTCTCCCCTATCATCATACCACCACTCATTAAGGACCAGTAGGTGCGAGGCCTGGTAGTACGAGAGAATGTCCGAGGATGCAAGACCTCCACAATAGGTGGATAGAAAGCATGTACGCAGTGCTACGCGCAGCTTTTCCCCCTCCCACAAAAATTGCCCAAGCACAGAACTCACCAGCCGGATCCATCTTGAATATCACCAGCCGGATCCATCTTGAATATTACCGATCTGCCAAACAATGTCAGGGGCATACGGGACCAGGACTTAAGGACTGCACGAACCTGCTCCCACACTGGAGCCAAGTTTAGCTCCCAGGAGATTGCCGGTACATCCGAAAGAAACACCCCCAGATATTTCAAGCCCCCCACCGCCAATTGGACCGTAGACGCCCACGTGCCCACTCTCGTCCGATCCCCCAGAGCCCATAATGTGGATTTACGGGGATTCATATATAAACCAGACATCGCCCCAAAGATCTGCATGATGCTCAGAAGCCGTGGCCCCGCCCTGTCCACTGCCGTAAGAAAAAAAAAAGGAGGACATCATCCGCATATAGCGCGATCCTGTCGGACAGACCCAGGGCCCACTCCAATCCCCGGACCTGCACATCGATGCGCACCCACGCCGCCAATGACTCCATGGCTATGGCGAATAAATATGGAGACAGAGGACATCCCTGCCTTGTGCCCCGTCCAATAGAGAAGGTGGAGGACCTCGCGCCTGCCAGCCGTACCGATGCAGTCAGATCCGTGTAAAGGAGCATTATATAAGAAAGGAAGCGTGGGCCTAGATTGAGTCTGCGCAGCAATGCAAATAGGTAAACCCAGCTCAGAGAATCGAACGCCCTATCCATATCTGCCAAGAGACGTGCCGCCGGTTCCCCAGTCTGTCGAATGCCCGCTACCGCCACGTGTGCCCTTCTAATGTTGTGTCTGGTTGCCCTCTGAGGCATAAACCCCGCCTGATCAGGGTGTACTAGAGCAGAGATGTGGGGCAGGAGTCGATTGGCCAGTGCCTTTGTCAGGATTTTGGCCTCCACGTTTAAGAGAGAGATGGGGCGATATGAGGCATGTTGCTCTGGGGGTCGGCCGGGCTTATGGAACATCACCACCTCCGCATGCCTCCAATCAGGGGGGAGCAAGCCCCTTTTCCCGGGCCTCCTCCACTACTGCCCGATAATAATGGGCCAGTTGTACATTGCAGCGTCGGAAGAATTCACTTGGAAACCCATTGGCTCCAGGTGCCTTCCCGGGATTAAGCTCTCCCAGGGCCACGTCTAGCTCCTCATCTGTCAAGTGGACCTCCAACTGATCTCGCACCTCGTCCGACACCGTTTTGGGTGGTAGGTCGGTTATGAACTAATCAATGGTGAACGCTGACAAACATTCCTGGGGGGGGCATAAAGATCCGCATAGTATGAATCAAAACTCTCCGCTATGGCAGGGGGGTCTGTAATCGGCATTACCGCCGAGTCCAGAATTCCTGGGAGGGCCTGGGGGTGGAAGGTGCCCTGACAAAGATGATGCATCATCTTGCTGGACTTGTCCCCCCCATTGGTATATCCTGCTGCGCGTCGCCAGCCAGACCTGGCGTGCTTCGTCCATCAGTAGGGCAGCACAGGTCTGTTGAGCAAGGTGCAGTTGTCGCACACACTGGCCCCCCGGCCTCCAGACTCAGGCGCTCAAGTGACTCTACATCCGCTTCTGCATGAGTCAGTTCCTCCCTACGCTTCCTGCAAGCCGTCGCACACCAGGATATGTCTACCCCCCGTAGAGTGGGCTTCAGTGCCTCCCACAGAGTCGCGGCGCTAGAAACGGACCCCTCTTTAGCCGTCAGATACTGGGCAATTGTTTCGCTCATATGCGTCCCATAATCTTCATTCTGTAAATGCCACACTGAGAGACGCCACCGAAACAGTTGTTTCCCCTTGCCTATAGAGAGCTCAAGGGACACTGGGGAATGATCCGAGAGGCCGCGGGGCAAAATCGCCGCCGGCACCACCCTACCGATAACCGCCCGGGGAAAAAGATATAATCAATTCTGGAAAGTGATTTATGGACCGCAGAGAGGCAGGTGTACTCCTGGCGATCACCGTGAATACGCCGCTATACATCGATCCAGTCCAGCCCTGTTACCGACGAATGCAGTTTCGTAGGAAGACTACTCCCGGGGCTACCCCCAACTCTAGTCCTATCCTTGACCAGATCCATAACGTCATTCCAGTCCCCGCCCACCACAGATAGTACATCCAGTATGACGGCCCACAGAGAGTGCAGTTTCTCCACCAGATTCCATTGTAGGGGGGGGGGGGCATACACTGCCCAGCACCAGGGGGTCCTCCCCAATCTTGCCCCGGATAAACAGATAGCGCCCCTGCGTGTCAGACCACTGTTGTATATGTGTGTAGGGAACCCTACGGTGTACCAGGATCGCTACTCCCCGGGAACCCCTCGTAAACCCGGCGTGGAAGACCTGTTGGAACCCATAGCGGTGCAAGCAAAGGGCCTTCGTGCCCATGAGGTGCGTTCCCTGCAACATAAGAACATCGGCCTTAGCCCTCTTCGCCTGGTGGAGTATGGCCCCGCATTTGATTTTATCCAGGGACCCGCGCACATTCCAGCTAAGAATGCGGAGACTGCACGGGGTCACCTGTCCCCTGTTGGGTACACTAGCGCAACCTCCTGCAAAACGGTTAGTGAGCTGTGGCGATGCATGTGTAAAGTACTACAACAAACAAATGATGGACGGAATGCTGACAATGCAGACATTCTCCCCCAGTCAAGAGATCTGGGTTAAATCCATCGTTCTTTTGCCCACTACGCCACCCCAGTTTAGACATGGCCATATGCAAATCAGTCTTGACCCTGTGCCTCATGGGAACAGTCCAGCCCGAACTGCCAAGCCATGTCTTCCCTGGACCGGAATCAAGCATCCTAGGACCGGTTTCTGGCTATCAGCCGTCATCAGCCAGGATAGCTTGACTCTAGTGGCGTAGTGAGCACGGGTCCCACGTCTGGGAATAGCCATCCCACTTAGGGCGAAAAGCGTTACAACAAACAAATGATGGACGGAATGCTGACAATGCAGACATTCTCCCCCAGTCAAGAGATCTGGGTTAAATCCATCGTTCTTTTTCCCACTACGCCACCCCAGTTTAGACATGGCCATATGCAAATCAGTCTTGACCCTGTGCCTCATGGGAACAGTCCAGCCCGAACTGCCAAGCATGTGTAAAGTACAGCGAGCTTTTAGTGGAAGTGCGATCTCCAAACATAAACAATCCCCACCCAAAAAACCCCCATCCCCATACCTCAAAAACACTGAAGTATCTGTTGCGGCCGGGCTGGTCCCAATCCCCAATGGATCCCCAACTCACAGCCCATGTCCTCCGGGCATGTCTTCGATCAAATCGATCCTGGCGGAGAAATCAGCCCACATCAGGACTCCCCCAAGAAACACCCAATATGACTCTGCAAAACCTCACTGACTTTATACGTTAGGGTTCCAATGTTTGTTGCCCTGAAGTAGGGCTCCCCCATCCACCCCCCGAGAGGAGGCATTGCAGGAGTGGGAGCCCCACTGGGATCGCGATCATCTATTACTCTTCTGCGGTTGACCCCAGAGGCCCCTCCTGGCCACCTCGCTCGATGAGGAGTCCAACTCCCTTCCAGGCGGCGTGTGCAGCCTCACCCGCACCATTTCGTCTGTCCATTTGAACACCTCCTCTGGAGTGTCAAAGAAGTGGGTGCGAGAACGAAATACCACCCGCAGGCCTGCCGGAAATAATAGGGCGTATGGAGGCTTAAGGTCTCTCAGGCGGGCCTTTGCAGCTGTGAACAATTGGCGCTGCTGCTGGACTTGCCTCGTGTAGTCAGGAAAAATAAGGATGCGCACATTGTTGTAGAGCAGAGGTTCTTTGGCCCGAGCCTGCTTCAGTATAGCATCCCGATCGAGGTAGTTCTACTATAACTGGCCCTGGGCGAGCCCCCACCGGGGGTTTCTGGATAAGCGCTCTGTGGGCCCGCTCCACCACGAAACACCGGGATATGGCCTCAGGCGGAAGCCAGATTTCCAGCCACTGCGTGAGAAATCGTTCCATGTTGCCCTCTTCACAACCCTCTGGAAACCCAACGAATCTGAGGTTATTGCGTCGGGCCCGTCCCTTTGCATACTCCACCTGGAGCGCAAGGCCCCTCTGGACAGTCTCCATCGTAGCAACCTTCAACTTCAGCAAGGTGTCATCATCCTCCACACCAGAGATATGGGTCTCGGCTTCGGTGATGTGGGACACCGCATTGCGCAGATCTTGCCGCCGCAGCAGCAGCATAACGTCCGAGCCAACTGCCCCAATTTTTGCATCCAACATGTCTCTGGATTGGGTGATAGCAGCCATGAGGGCCGCATTGTCCGGTATGGCACCCGACTGGCCCCCAGAGGCTCCAGCCGCCGCTCCCGGGCCAGTGAACTTATCAATGGGGCCCCACTTGGTCGAGCCGCCGCCACCTTTATCTCTCGTCATGACTGCCCTCTGAATTCCCCAAGCAGGCCCGGGATGAGCCGGGTGGGGTGCAGACGTGTATAGCACTAGCTCCCGTGGCCCGATCGGACTGCTGAATGGGCACTGACAAGCAGTCGTCTCAAAACCTGGGCCAGCGAGACCCCCCCAGGGGTCCCAACCCGCCAGGGGCTCCCGGTCTCACGTGCGCTGTCTGACCAACTGCCGAAGCGATGGTACCGTAGGTAAACAGGAGAGACCCACACACGCCCCCAGTCGCGTAGCCACACTACAGGCAGCGGCAAGCACCAGTCTCAGGTCCCGATGTAGGCCCACGCGGTCCGACCAACCGCCGATGTGGGCGACCCAGAGGGCCCGGGACGATTCCAGGGGGGTGGAGGGAGGGACAGAGAACAGATGTTGGGTTTCTCAGCCCCCTCCCACGCAGCCCGGTTGCACCGCCGGTCCCCCACCACGACACTGGAAAAGGGAGGGGGAAGCGCCAAGAAAAACCAGCCAGCTCTACGCTGTCTGACCGACCGCCGGTGCTTCTGATGGCCTGGGATGGCTCCGGGAGGAGGGGGGAAGATGAGGCAGATTGCTGGTCCCCTAGTCGCTTCCCACGCTGCCCCAGTACGCCGCCGATCCCCCACTGAACTACTGGGAAAGGAGGGAGCACCGTGGAGAGCAGGCCAGCCCCACTCGGTCCGACCAACTGCCAGTGTGGGGGCCTCCGAGGGCCCGGGATGACTCTAGGGGGGGAAAAACAGATAGCGGGTCTCCCAGCCACCTCCCACGCGGCTCGGTTACGCCGCCGATCCCCACGGCAATGCCGGGAGGGGGGTGGGGGGAGCACCGTGAAGAGCAAGTCTGCCGCTCCTGTCACCGACCTCCACCTCCGCCGATAACCCTCACTGCCGGGGGACCCAGTCACAGGCCGCAGCCTTCGCCTCCCAGCGTCTCGCCTCACCTGCTCAGCGCGATCCGGCCACTGGGCCTCCCCCTCCGATCTCGCCTCAGGCCGTGTTGCAGAGCAGCGCTCAACACCCCCGTCAGCTATCACAGCCCTCCGATGGCCCCGGGCTCTCCGGTCTGTTCGCCACACCGAAAGGCGGGGCAGAGAGCGCCGCACGTCCCCTAGCCGCCTCTGGTGACTCCAAGCGCAACACTCCGGCTCCACCACCGGCAGCCAGGCCTCACCCCAGTCGCAGTCCAATCGCACCGCTACCGACTGCCGCGGGCTCCCCAAATCAAACAGGGCGAAGATGTGAATAGTACAGCGCTGCATAGTCGTCGTGATGAGCACTCAGGAGTCGGGGGAGTCAGGATAAATGACGGATATTCGGCGGGCTGAACGGAGCTCGCTCAGCACACGTCCGCCATATTCGCTTGCCAAGCAAAGCCCCCCAGCCTTGATCGCTTTTATGTTGCATAAAGGCATAAATAGACAATAGAACTGCAGAAAGGGACTGCTGGCAGAAAGTATTGTACACAAATTCAAGTTTTCTGCTGTGATCTTAATTGTTCTTAAGTAAGTGCATACTTGTATTTGTGTGCAGTTATGTCTAGGTGAAAATAATGCGCACTGTGTTACTGCTCTTTGCGTTAATATGTAATGCAAAGTTTTCGATGACCGGCAGTGCACTGTAAAATCTATAATTTGAATCGGTTTTGTTTTAAAAATGTCCATGTGGGGGCAGGGGGGTGTATGGGAATATCCCCGCACAACTCTTTTTGAATTTGTCTCGCTCGCAGCGCTCACACATTTTCTTCAGGGCAACACTTTCTGCCTTACCATATTTAAAGTCCACCAGCCGCCACTGATGTAATAACTTAATGTAACATTCCAGCAAAAATCAAGATGTGAAGTGGGTCTGCTCTGTGGCCAGTGTCTCAGAATCAGTAGAAATTGTAAATGGAAAGAAGATTTTTTCAGAGAAGCGGAAACCTGTGGCTAGAGGATATTCCAAAAGTGTCATTATGAGATCCCTTAACAAGGCTCGATATTGCACTTGTGAATGCCTCTCTGAGCCTTGAGAAAAGAAGACCTCAGATAAATTGATCTGCATCACCACCTTTGGAGCACAAAGCAAAGAATCAACAATGATGATGGATAAAAAAAATTAAAAACACTGCCCGAAGGTTAAAGCCATTTGCGTAACCCAAGACCCAAGATCTCTCCGTGTTTTTGTTCAAAAAACAAAACAAAAAAAGGGGGGGGGGGGGGGGGGGGGGGGACACAAAAAGCACCAAAGTATTGCTGAACTATTGAGTTCTGGAAAAAAATGATTGGATGTTTCAGATGTGGGGCTTGCGTTTGTTTATTGATGGATAAGACAACAAATTAATTCATGAATAGGTCGCTTGATGCACTTGCAATTAATTATACCTCAGTCAAACTACACTAACATGGTAGCAGAATAAGAAACATTTATGGCAGCCCAATTTGTGACCCACCATGTACAGATTAATTAATCAGAAAATTACATTTGTTAACAGGTTATTAAAGTGGCTGGAAACAAATTGCACAATGCAAATGGATAGTGCGATGTAGCTCGATTGACAGAGGTGTCGACACTATTGAAGAGAAGAACATATTTTCTCCTGAATGGTTTTCTTTTGATTTCAAGACCAACTATTTCACATCAATACAGGATGTTCTGTGTAAAATGACAAACACCAAAGTCTTTGGAAGCAACTCTGTTAATTTGTATGATGTGTATGTAATTAACTGATTCTGCCTTTGAGCTAGTAATACTGAAAGTTATATGCTATGTGCAGCATAACAGCAATAACGAATTACATGGTAAAATGACTAAGTCTTGAGGAAGAGTAAAGAGCCAGTCAGTTACAGGAAGGTATCTTATATATTTATATGTTAGGTCCTTTGATACAATGTCAGCTACATGGGGGGAGGGTGGGCAGCCATATACAGAGTATTTTGGGCGAGTGGTTCGGCCCAGGGGCTGACACTGATTTTTGGGCTATGGCAGTAGGAGGGGTGGGGGCTTGCATATAAATGGAGGGAGATTGAGCTACCAGCTACCATTTTGTAGTCAAGTGAACACAGTGGCTGGTAGCGGTTAGTTATCACAAAATATTTTGTGGTAGCTGTTCGTTAGGGCAAAAAATTTTTGCGGGAATAGTAAGGAGGACCCGCGGGTGGCTGAGGCATTTCGCCTCGTTAAGGAGGCGAAATGGCAGGGTCCACAAGCTGATTGGACCCAGGCAGATTGAGGCAGCAGTAGAAGGGGAGCCCCATATTGGTGTGAGCCAGGAAAGTGGATCTTGGAGGGAGGGAGCAGGGTAAAGAAAAAGGAGAAATAGCAGAAATAGCAGCCCCTGGGATAAGACATAACGCTGGGGATGGGTGGAGCCCAGAAGTGGGCAGAGAGGCTGGTAGCAGATGGCGAAGTGTCTCTGGCAGTGCATGGAAGCAAACTGCCACACCAAAGCAAAAGATTGCCGACTTAGAGACCAGTGTGGGAGCGAGCAAGGGCTGGGGAGGGAAAAGGAGTGGATTGCAAAGTAGAGGCAATACAGATAACAGTGGGAGCCTAAGTGAAGGTACAGGAGGAGGGCAGCTTGCTGCCAGTGGGAGCACAGATTGAGGGGGAGGGGAGCATGCTTTGCCCACAACCAGCAGTGGAGTAAGCCATGCTGGAGTGGAATGAGGAGGGGGGGCCGGATTTGCGCAGAGAGTTGGGTGTGCATGGAGGGATGGATGGGAGGCAGCTTAAAGGTGTATGGGAGGAAACCAACAGAGGGGTAATTCGGCAGCAACATGGGGGGCGCAGAAGAAGCAAAGTTACAGGACAGAGGCACTAGGGTGGGTGGAGGAAGGGATTAGGTGGTACAGCGAAGGGGAAGGGGTGTGAGGACAGGCAGATGGATCTGGGTGAGAGACAGGGAAGAGGAATTAAAGAGGAAGGAGGAGTCTACCAGCACTCCGGGACTGACAACTAGTGTGGGCACACTTGGTAGAGTCTGGTGTGGCTCACTTACCCGGAGAGGAAGAGAAGGCATGGTGTCTGGTGCCCAGCTGCGCTGGACTGCAATGGTCTGTGGGGTCTCCACAGGATCTGGTCTGGGAAGGTCTGGTGTGGCCACTCAGCAAAGGATGAGGCAGCAATGGCCACAACTTCTCCATCCCGTGTTGCCCACTAGGGCCTGGCATTGCATGATAAATGCTCTACTGTCACCCTGCAGCCCGCAGGCACCTATCACTCCTGGAAGCAAAGTTTCCCTGGCCATCGGGCCTCCTGAGGGACCGCCCAAAAGTAAATGGTGTAGTCTATTGTGGGAAATTCAATTGCACTTCAATTTTGCGCTTCTGCAAGGGTCGAAACGTCGACAAGCTACATATATCCGCACAGTTCTCATGATCACGACTTAATTCATCAATGGATCTTATAGCACATGTGCAAAACCATAGAGAACAAGAACAATAATAAGCTTCTTCCATCCCCACCTGTTTTTATTTCACATGCATTCGTCATGTATATAGTGCACTGTTCATATCACTGATCACTATATATGTCACTTGCTCACCATTGTCACTGGTTGTTTTTGTTGCAATTGAATTTGTATTTGTGACAGCCATCAGTATTCGATAATTAATTTGAATACACTATTGAATCTTGCTTCGGTGTGTGTTTTTCTTCTTTTTTTTCGCAAAGTATTGCTGTGTGCATTATAAATAAGTCTTCTACTTTCTGCACCAGAAAGTAGTTCTCAAAGTAATCGTGAAAATCCCAACAGAACCAATGGTTTTATTGAATGCTAATACCCAGGTTCGGAGGGACACCTGGTCGTCCCATTGTTTGTGATATAGGGTTGGATAATACACATGCGTTTTTATTTTTTGCAAGAAATTAAATCATCTGCGCATCACATGCAGCACACATCTACAGAACAAGTTTCCTTTCCGTCTATCAACCCTGGTGAATAGTGTGCTCATAATGGATAAAATCTCAACAGAATCCACACCATTATCTTCCCCCTCCCATTCTGCGCCACCTCCTTTGGAACGAATGTCCAGCTAAAAACCAACACGCCACGGACCTCGGAGATACAATGTGATTGCTCTTTAAATCGATTCTGTGATCCATGTCCATTTTCAGATAGGCCCAAAAAAAAAAAAAAAAAAAAAAATACATTTTGAAGCCAAATCCAACTTAGGACATGTAGGATACATTTTATTTCTGACAGTCAGACAAGTACACATGCAGAAAAAAAAAATGAATAGTACTTTTTGGCGCAGACGAAATAGAACCATGTGCCAAATGTAGGTAGTGTTGTGAGGCGCGCTGCGGGGGCCTAATGCGCTAATTGCAGGAGCGCTAATAATGGGAGACCACACATGAAGTTAGTGTCGGCGTGACTGCCGCAGAAAGGCACGCCCCTTTATTTTTATACTTGCGCACGCCACCGTCGTGGCGTACGCACAACGCACGTAAGTTACGCGCTCTAGCGCTAACCGCTAGAGCGCTGACTGCAACATCCCTCTCCAACGTGGATGACGAAACACCGCCTTTGACATCAACAGTCACTCATTTACTTGGCACACGAAGTCTTTGAGGCGGCTACTCGGTGGGGGGTTTCCCCTCAGTCCATACCTGGTGGTCGCCTGGGTGTTGGGGTCTGCGGGGCGAGCACCATCAGCCTCGGGGACCCCGGGGCCTGGGTGTTCTGGCCCGGGTGCTGACTCGGGCCTGACCTGGGGTGGCTGGGGTTCGGTTCCAGTTCCGGGGACCACCGCGTCCTCCTCGTCCTCTCTTTCATGGTCACAGCGGCGTTCAGTTGCTTCGGGAATGCGCTTGAACCACGAGATGTTGCGCGTGGCCGACTCTGTTCCGCGCCAGGCCGTGACCATTATCCCACGCATTCGTTCCACTACCCAGCTCCCCGGCTCATATCGGGGTTTGAATTTGCCTCCGGGCCTTCGGTTTCTTATGAGAACATTGTCACCCGGCCTGACGGTGCGGTTCCGACTGCCCCGTGACTGGCTCACTTGCCGATTGCGGTGTGCCCTCCGCTGGAGAGTCTGTTCCTCTTGGAAAGGTGGAGGGGTCCACCCTGGGGCCGTAGGGAGTACGTCCTGGCGAGCCCCGTTGAGCATGAGGGCCCACGGTGCTTGTTTGGTGGCGCAGTGGGGTGTGCTCCGGTATTCTCCTAGGAACCGTTGGATCTCTCGCTCTGGATCTTGGTGTTCAACGCTAGCTATTCGCAGGACTTTATTTAATGTTCGCATGAACCGTTCAACCTCGCCATTGGCTTGGGGCCACTGAGGGGTGATCCGCCGGTGCCGTATGCCCTGGCGTGCGAGGAAATCCCGAAACTCGTGGCCTTGGAACGGAGGTCCGTTGTCACTCTTCAGCTCGGAGGGACGCCCAAACATACTGAACATCTTCTCTAGAGCTGGTTCTACGAACGTGAATGCCGTGGATGGTAGCGCTTCTACCAGGGGGTATTTGGAGAAGCTGTCCATGACTACTAGTGTGACCCTCCCGTCTGGGAGACTCCCGAAGTCTACACTGACTTTGTCCCAAGGGTGTCTCCCTGTCTCTTCGGTCACGATGGGGGCTGGAGGTTCAGGTCCACTCGTCATTTGACACGCTGGGCAGTTCCTCACGGTGTCCTCCACTAGGGTGTCCATTCCTGGGAACCATACTTTTTCTCTCATCTGGGCCTTCATTTTCTCGGTTCCTTGATGCCCCTTGTGGGCGAGGATTGTAGCTTGGCGGCGTAGCGCTGTTGGTATGACGATCCTGGCCCCTCTCAAAACAATTCCTTCTCTAGTCGCGTTGAGCTCGTTCCGCACTCGCCAGATTTGTTGCAGGTCTTTGCGTTCGTCCTCCGTCCACGTGTTGGCTGATTGTAAGAAGTTCGTCCACGATCCTTGTTGGAGAGCTTCCCGGGTTCGTGCTATCACTGTGTCTTGTTCCGCTGCCTGCCTGATTTCCTGGAGCGTCAGCACTTGGGGGCAGGTCAGAGCGGCTAAGAGATCGAGGTGTGCTTCGGCATCATCTTCCTCTTCCTTCCCTGTGGGGCCGTGCTCTTCTTTGTCTGGATGTCTGGACAGGAAGTCAGCTGGGTTCTTGGCACCCGGCCGATAGGTGATGTCCATCTCGTATTGCTGCAGTCCAATGGCCCATCGCTCGATTCGCGGAGGTGGGTGCGGTGCTGTCCCCTTGCAGAGGGGCACTAGTGGCTGGTGGTCCGTCACGACTGTGAACGGGTGTCCGCAGACGTACAGGTGGAAGTGTCGACAGCCCCACCTTATGGCCAGTGCTTCCCTCTCGATCTGGGAATATCTCTGCTCCGTTGCCGTGAGCGCTTTGCTCGCGCACGCCAGCATCGCCCATTGCCCCGGCTCTTGTTCCTGGGTGAGCACTGCTCCAAGCCCCACCGGGCTGGCATCGACGAGCAGCTCAGTCTTCCTGGCGGGGTCGAAGTAGACCAGTGTGGTCTGGTCGAGGAGCGCCGTCTTGATGGCTTGGAATGCTTGGTCTTCGCGCGGTCCCCACTGCCACTGGACATCGTTTTTGGTGAGGTGTCTGAGCAGTTCGGCAATCGTTGCCAGGTTCGGAATGAATCATCCGCAGTATGTAGCCATACCCAAGAAGCTGCGAACCTCTGAGGCGGACGCTGGTGCGGGGGCGTTCTTGATGGCCAGGGACTTCCTCGGGTCGACTTGGATGCCGTTGCTCGTGAACGTGTAGCCGAAGAACTCGATACGTTGTTGGAAGAGTTGGCATTTGTCCTTGTGGAGTGTGACTCCGTACTCTTTGAGTCGTGTTAGCGTGGCTCGGACCCGCCGGTAGTGCTCGTCTACTGTTGTGGAGTGGATCAGTATGTCATCACTCACATTCATGACTCCGGGCAGGCCCTGCAGGATGTCACGAATGGTGTTCTGGAAGATCTCTGCTGCCGACGAGATCCCGAAGTTGAGCCGTCGATACCTTCGTAACCCTAGATGTGTGCTGAACGTTGTGATGCATCTACTCTCTTTGGCTAGGGTCAACTGGTGATAGCCTGCGTTTAAGTCCAACTTCGAAAACCAGCGGGCTCCGTTGAGGTCGGCTATATCGTCCATGGTAGGCGTGATGTGCCGTTCCCTCTTGATGGCCATGTTGGGCAGCCTCATGTCGATGCACACCCTGATTTTGCCTGGTTGATGGGGCTTCTCGGCGATAACCATGGGGGACACCCAGGGTGTAGGCCCGGTGACAGTCTCTATAACTCCCTGTTCCTCCAATTTCCTGAGCTCTTCTTCCACCAGTGGGCGTAGGTGGAAAGGGATTCGTCTGTGTTTGAGCGCCGTGGGCGCAACGGCGCGGTCAATGTGGAGCTTGACTGGTGGGCACTTGATGCTCCCTAGACCGGTGAACAGCTCTGGGAACTGGTCCAGTAGGTTGGCTGTTTGGGTGTCTTGAACTTTCCGGAGGAACGCCAGTAGCCCTGGGTCCTCGGCCGCGTGGCCGCTTAGGAGCGTGTCTACTTCTTGATTGATGATGTGTATGTCGATCGTTACTTCTGCGTCACCTGTGCTCACTGGTACCTTCATTTTCCCCACTAGAGGTAGGGGCACATCGCTCCCGTAGGCGTAAATTCGGGCCTTCGACGTCTTGAGTTCAGGTTTCGGCCTGAGGCGGTTGTACTGCTGCACTCCCATGACGGTGACTGATGCGCCAGTGTCGATCACGGCGTCTACTCTTGACCCTGCTACCATGATGTCACACCGAGGTTGTGGTCTTCTTGTGCTTTCGAGGGCGTTAGTAAACGAGACTAGGTATGTCTCCCCTTCATAGTCTGAGTCAGAGTCTTCTTCACGCAAAGCCTGCGTTGGCCTGCGGCTTGCGTCCGCGTGGGAAGACCGGGACAGCTGGGACAGTTGCCTCACCATGTTCCTTGCCGGCCTCTTCCCTCGGTGGTCGGCACTCGTGGGGCGCTTCCGGCAAACAGAGGCAAAGTGGTTTGGGGTGCCACAGTGTGTGCACGTTTTCCCCTTCGCTGGGCAGGGTTTTCCTGAATGTTCTTCGTAACCACAGTACCCACACTGGGCTTGAGACGATCTCCTAGGCGCCTGTCGGTGTGGCCTCTCATGTGTCTTAACTGCGTCGGTGCGTTCTACCTTGATGGGCACGCCTGGCCCCGAGCTCCGCGTGATTGCTTGCTCCATTTCTTCTGCGCGGGCGTCGGACAGATCATGGGACCGTGCGAGCACAAGGATATCTGCCAATGGGATGTTCGGTTGGCGGAGGATGAGGCTCCGCAGTTTCTTACTTCGGATGCCGCATATCAGTTGCGCTCTGATCTCCTCTTTTGCTCTGTCCCCTGCGAGGTGCGTGTCAGCAAGCACCCTCTGTCGGGCGTGGAAAGCATCCACCGACTCCCCCTCCTTCTGCCTTGCTTGTCGCAGTTTAAAATGTTCGAAATCAGGATTCATTTGGGGGTCAAAATGCGCGTTGAGCGCTGCGACGGCCGCGTCGTAGTTGTCCGCATTCCCTGTGTTGGGGAGGTGCTTGAAGAGCGTGTACACCTCCTCACCAGCATAGTGAAGCAGGAGTGAGCGCTTCACAGTGCCATCAGTCTCTCTGGATCCTGTAAAGTAATTGTTGAGCTGGCCAATCCAGGTCTGCCAGCGTGGGGCGGCTGTGGCGGGGTCAGCTGTCTCGCTGAACGGCAGCATGACACCAGTTGGCGGGTGAAAAGGGACGGCTGGCGCAGGGCGGGCGTCGTCACCCATGGCTGCAGGAATGATAAGGGGCACTGAGACGTGGAAAGACGGCTATCCGGGTGCGACCCAGGGAGGGAACAAGGAGGCACACTCAGGGGAGGCAGAGTCCAGAACAGGAGCCTCAAATTCACAGGCCACACAGGAGGGCGTCGTTGGGAGGCATGGAAACGGGCAGACCAAGCGGGAATTTTCATCCGCCGCCGCTGGGCGCTGTGATTGGTGCACACGTGCGCTCACCGTCAATCAGGGACGCACGTGGGGGTTCCAGCAGCAGGCCGCGAAGCGGATCGGAAGCAGGTTGACGGGCCGTCAGGGCGCCGGTCGCGGGACTGCCGCGAGCGGGTCGGCGTACAGCTGTAAAGCAGGATGCACGGCGGTTCATCCCACCCTCGTCGCCATTGTTGTGAGGCGCGCTGCGGGGGCCTAATGCGCTAATTGCAGGAGCGCTAATAATGGGAGACCACACATGAAGTTAGTGTCGGCGTGACTGCCGCAGAAAGGCACGCCCCTTTATTTTTATACTTGCGCACGCCACCGTCGTGGCGTACGCACAACGCACGTAAGTTACGCGCTCTAGCGCTAACCGCTAGAGCGCTGACTGCAACAGGTAGCAATCCTTAAAACATCTGGAGTGTTCACCAAGGGCCACATTTGAGGCTACTGATGTGCACGGAAACTTGAGGGTCCGTAAAAAACACATAGTGAGACATAATGTGCATATTTTGACAGTGTGTTATCTCAAGGCTCAGCACTCAGTTGGAACGGAGACGTTCCTTGTTCCCTTCTTATTTGCAATTCATCTCCCAAACTCGTATTTGCCGCTAGATATCAAAACCATCTTCCATGCTAAATTTAAAAAAATGTACCAAAAAAAAATAAAAATGTTAATCCGTATTTGTAAAGCGCGAACTACTCACCCTTACGGGTCTCAAGCCACTGGGGCCAACGTGGAAATTAAGTGAGCTATTGCCCAGAGTCACACGGTGCTGAGCTGAGCTGCTGCCGGAGCCAGGGATCAAACCGTGAACCCTGTGCCCCGAAGTCAGATGCCCAGGTCGCTGCACCGCACCTCTCCATCTAAATCATTCCGTTTCTTCAACAATGGCCATGCATCCTACCACTCTGTACAGTCACCCCGGGCATAAACCCTGGATCACTCCCATCATGCACCGAGGAGGAACGTGCACACTCACAGTTGCAAACAGCGGAAGGCACTTTGTTTTGATTTGTTTACCATGAGTGAATCCACCTGCACTTCAAACTTCAACCTACTTTACCAATCTTCATTTCAGAATGGTGGATCTCGGTTGGGGCTAGTTAACAAGACTATTTCCACATGTGCTCTATAAAAGGGTTTTCCTTTGCTGCTTTGGTGTTACTCGTTCCAGCATCAGTCGAGTTCTCACTTCCAATTAGGACACACAGCTGCTACTGGGCTTGTCCGAAATAAGAATAACCATTCAAGGTAGTTAAGGCAGCAACAATTGTACACAATAGAGTCTTGTTGCATGCAGATCAGTCATGAAAAAACGTGGCACATAATACATTATTGAACGTATCAAAGTTCAGAAGTTGTAGTGAATTTTAAGACCTGTGTGGAAGGAATCTGTCTCAGTCAAACAAAAAGGTAAGTTCAATATTAATTTGTAACTAGCGTTTGGCAAATGCAATCAGCTCTAAAATGACAGCCTAAACATAGCTGAACCCTCAAATTCAATTCAGAAATGACATTTGACTTTTTCAACATTGGGTATTTCAAGTGTCTTCCATCTTTAGTGGCTTTATCATTTTCATCTTTGTGTCTCAAGGCTTTCACGCCGATTCACACTACACAAAACCATTGCTCAACGCCCACCTGGCTACTAAACTTACTTAGCGAGACAAACAGATACAGGACCAAGCTCGCCATTTCTTTTGTCAGCATGTGGTCTTGCACACATGTAGTTCTCCTCAGGAGAGGGTCTCTGCTAAACGCTGGGTAGTGTGGGTATGTTTGGGTTTGAAGCTAAGACCACCTACAAAAAATGCTGCACGTCCTGTAAAAAAACATAAAAGTCTGCTTAGCCCAATAGCACTCAAGAAAAAGCTTGGCTCCAAAAGAAGAATGAATTCTTGCTGGTCCATACAAGAGGACCTTCTGCTGCCTGACCAAGGAACTTTTAGAGGCTTTTTTCCACCCTTTGTCCTTAAACTCTACTTCCAATTCTCCATTCCAGAACCGGGAGAGCCAGTTTTCTGGTGCGGTTCGCATGGATATTGGGATCTTCCTCTGTTGCCGATACTCTCTGCTAGCAGAGCCCGTTAAGGCAAGTCCGGATACTGATAAGTGTTAGGTGTAAGGTATGGACCAAAGAAATCCTAAAGGAGGAGTCCGGAGTTCGAAAAAACTAATGTTCAAGGAAGTGCACTGAAATTTAGTTTGCAAAACAGAAATAAATCTTTCAAATTGCGAAAACTGCATGAAAATCCGCAGCATACCAGGGACTGATCTGAAATTGTACGGTTGAACACGCATTGAGATATTGCCCCAGAATTCTCCTTGAATCAGTTGGAGGGGTCCCTCTGCAGCAACGATCTCAACACATTGAAGGTACTAATTTGATGACTTCGACTTACTTTAGGTGCAACCAGGTCAAGTCAGAGCATTGAACATCTGGGTTACCAGAAGAGCGAGTCACCAATATCTGGAGTCAACATATCACAGTCTGCCAAAGAACAGCTACTCCTTTCTAAAGACAATCTTTACAAAAGACTTGTCAAGCAACTATAGGATTCCACTCCAGTATAGTGCAAATTCAAGATTGTTTGAATTAAAAAAAATGTACCTTTATAGATTATGGAAATAGTTTATTCCATCCATTGAGCTGTATATCCTACTGATGCTGCAAGCAACAGGATACATATTCTTTTCGATTTGTTTCACACAGGCTTTATAGTAGAACCATAAGGGGATATTTTCTTTGCACAAGGTGCGTCAGAAATACAGGCGAAAGCACATTTTGTATTACTCTCAAATGTAGGAAAAACCCCTGCTGTAAAGCTGGTTCTGCTGCTAGAATTCAACCAGTGTATTACTTTAGGCCATGCTGCCTTATCCAATGAAATGTATCTGAACATGTATTTTGGGGAGGGGCTATACTGACGTTAAGCTTCCTCAAAGTCTTTCAATAGGTGAACATTATCTCACATAGAACTGTGTAAGTCAATGTGCACACAAAGTAAAAGAATAAAAAACATTAATAGAAGTGCTATTTATAGTTTTAAACCAGCATCACGTAGAGAAACAGTTCAATAAAACGTGTATTGTAAAGTCTGCCAATGTTTTCGTCACATCATAAACGTAGAAGGTGTGGCTAACTTTTAGGTAAAACTCAAAATCTCTTTATCAACTGGAGCTCTGGCCAAAAGAAATAAAGATCAAATAGCTACTTTATGGTTGCTTCTTGAAAGGACTCTACAATATAGATCAAATCTGGGTTTTAACCCACATTTTTTACAAGCACCCAATTAAGAAAGGATAAAACTATATTCAGTTTTATAGACTTTTCAGAACATAAAGTGTATTTGTAAAGCGCATGTTCACCCAGAAGGGTATCGTGCAGCTGAATAACAGATGTTTATTGTTATCCAACTCAATGATACTCAGTTTAAGGACATCAGATGGATGAAAGGTTGAGTGGATCCATCGGGATTTCAACCTGTGACCACGAGGTCAAATACAGGCCCCTACAGTGGACGCGTTAGTGAACTAAGTCGCCAGACTACACTCATCTACGCTTGAGTTAGTGAAGAGAGAGAAGCTGTGACAAAAAACAGAAGGACATACATTTGGAAGACAATCCCCTAAATCTCATCATGTCCCTGTACTGTGGGACCTTGAGTTGGGTGTGAGTGAGCTTAAAGGGAAGAACATTCAATTGGAACAAGAGGTGACAAACAAGGTTCCTCCTGACCGCTAAACTTTTCTCTCGATTTGTAAGTTTACGAAATGCTGGCAGCCTCAACTTGTACCTAGAATTCAAGATATACATGTCTGTGCCTCTCCTCATTGACACCCGCGGTTCGGTATTGCTGGTACGTACTCAAAAAACACTGCAGGCGGTGGCTACGACCTATTATACAGCAAATGATCTAAGAATACATTTTGTTGTAACCATTTTCTCAATGTTCATGAGCATACTTAGGGACGATTCCCAGCTTACACGGCATACTTTATGACAAAGTAGTCTATTCAGTGTACCAGCTTCAGAGCAGATATGGAACACTGGGCACGGCACTGGAAAAAACAAGACACAGTAATCATGAAATAAGACAAAATGAGGATAGACTGTCTTGGAAAGTTATTGATGATCATACATTACAGAGCTCCAACCATAAAGTTATATCTGGGCACTAAAGGTGTCAGGGGAGACCACCATGACTTGTTTAGATTTACTAATGAACAAGATGGGTCCCCAACTTCTCATCGTTAATCGACACTGCTTGGCTGTTCGACAACTAATTCTAGTGGCTCAGGAGGCCACCACAGTTGCTCATGATTGTTTATCGTCATTCCTCTTTTGTGTAGCAAACAAAAGTCAGCTCACCCCACAGAGGAGCAATCAGCCATCCTTACAACCCCATTTTATTTTGTCTGCAGCGCTAAACTCTCATGATGGCCCATTTCATCAATTACTATTGCCATTTACTCAGTGAAGGGGCTTTTGTGGATTTCCATGACACTGCAATTGTTTCCTTGTCACCACCAGTGCCGAATCTAGAAATGCGCTTCACGGTGGTGAATTTGAAAAGGAAAAAAATAAATAAATAAAAAATAAATAAAAGGCAGCTTGCACCAGCCCATTTCTCCTGTTAGCGCCGCCTAAAATAAAACCAGCTACTAACCATGAAAGTGGGAAGAGGATGTAGCGGAATGGCCAGAGGTGCCAACTTCAGCAGTGGGGAACCAGGTTTAAGTTTAGTTATCGGCTCAACATCCTGTGATTCTGGGCAAATCACTTAATCTCCACGTAAATGAATGTGTCCTTAAAAGGTGCTCATGAAAGTGCTGGTGTTGATAGTTAAGTGCCGGTGCTGAACACTGGAAACCACCGGCTCAACTTAAGTACCGACGCTACAGCATTCTTCTACTTTGGGTGGGGAAGAAAGACACCCAGCAAGCTGGACAGCGCAGCGGTTGGTCTCCTCTAGGATTCCACAACCACATTCCAGAACGGTCCTACACTGTGGCACTACAATGATTCAGGAGAAATCCAGACTTTGCAGGATTACATCTACAACTGGCAGATGAGGCCTATAGATATATCTTACTAATCCTTCTTAGGAGGGGCGGGTACGTTCTGTAAAGAAGTTAAACTACCTGCTTTGAAAGCAGGAGTTTCTACACCCCCGCAAAGTGTACTAAAGCATCTATCCCCATCATCTAATTGCCTTATCAGTGACCTATTTGTCTTTAGAGCTATTCAAGTTAGTCTAGGCCATATTAAAAAGGGCTTAATAGAATCAAGACACTAATTTCCTGCCCTCGCCCACAATGAACAACAATTTTGAGACAGCACATGTCTGAGGTTCAGTGGCCTTATTTGTCCATGCTCAATTAAAGGCTTTCAAAAGAGCCCTGTGTAAACAGGACCTGCTCAGCTGGGAGATCATTTTCCTCAACTAATATTGACAGGAGTCTTAGCTCACCGGAGGAGTAAAAGTTGCCCACTGCTGTTATTCCTGCTGTCGCCGAACTCTCCCACAGTCTGGCCATAAAGTACCTTCAAACTCTCAACAGACCCACCAGAAGCAATCACTGAGTATACAGCGCTATCAGAAACCTTCTTGTTGAACCTCGTTCGGGGTTGGAAGTAAAAACAACGTCCTCTTTGATGGTGGTGGGTTCTCATGGGGGCACCCTATATTGAGCAGTGGCAGCACCAGTCCTTCAGGGACTGCAGTGATGCCGGACAGCAAGATGTCATTCAAGCTGATAACTTCTTCACTCAGTTTACTTCCGGAACTGAACTGCATTACTGGGAGATCCCTCAACTCGGGTTGGCTTTGCTCCCACTGGTAGGTGGCTACTTCTGTGTGTCCCACATGCCAGGCTGGGCTTCTACTCTTAACAGTCTTGCCTCCTGCAGGACCTAGCACCATTTTTCCGTCTCTAAGCAGGAAGGCATACTTCTAGGCGATAGGCAAGTCCTTAACTCAGGAAATGTTCCCTCACCTCTGAGTGACTGGCTGTCATGTAAACAAAAGTCTCGGCCACACAGCAGCTTACAGTATGCTGAGGAGCTCGTACTTCATTGGTCAAGAAAAACTTGGAGCTGGAACAAAAAATTGTAGCGGTTTGGGTCCAACTTTTATACTAATTTTTCAAGAATAAGATGAGGATCAACGGTCTAAAGTCCTGGAACCAGTTGGGGGGAGGTTCCTCTTCTAGGGTAATTTCCTGTCTGTAGTGCAAATACAGCCTTTGTGCAAGGTGGTGACTCTCACAGGAGGTAGCGATGATGCTGGCTCCAAAACAAGGGTTAAATGAAGTGTATGGACTGCACCTGGCTGTAACAAACCTTCGTGAAGTAGCAATCAAGGGCAGACAAAAGACAAGAAACGTCCCCACCTTTAACAACAGAATCCGCAGATTTGTCACGTTCCCCTACCATCCACCAAAAGGCACGGTTCAGGAAAAACAGCAGCAAATCTGTTCTAAAAGAGTCCTCATATAATGTTTTAAAGTAGCCCTGTTTTCATCCTCTATAACTTTATTGGCTGGGTCTCCACACTCCAGCCCCAGGAATGTAAGCAATACACATCCACTGTCTGGGGAAAGTCCATCTATCTTTTAATTTTGTGCCATGCTAAACCAAGGACCTTCCAAAATGGGCCTCACTGGCCCCAGCAAACATACCCACATTACATACAGTTTCACGGTCGTGTATTTGCCACACAGTCAACACAGGGGTCTGGGTGCTACACTGAAGCAGAATATTTGCCCTTCGGGTGGTAGTAGTTCTTTTTCCGAGCGAAAAACAGGTCTATTTTATTTATTAGATTTATAAGGCGCGACAGCTACCCAAAAAGGGTTTCCCGGCGCCTCAGGACTTTTAGTTCAGGACTTTTAGTTCACAAAAATCTGCACGCTACCACCACAACTTCAAACCAACATCTCGGGACATGGATCGCAGTGCAATGTCAACAGAATAAGGGATACTTGGCACTCCCTTTCATGTCAAAGAACCCATTCTGGACCTTGGCATTACTATGAACAGGGCTAGGCTGAAGTGTACATGCTAACTAGCAAGTTAGCTGGAGCATGAGGAAAAAGTCACAACACCAGTTGTATATGCAAGTGTGCCATTCAGGGCAAGAGTGCATGCCTGTATACCATGCAGGGGGCATTCAGTCCCAATACTTCTCTTCCAGCACCCCATGGCAACCTGCATGGATCAGGAAAGTTCTGTTTACAGTTGTCGGTCCCATGAACAGTGTGTTCAGTAAGCTGTCTGGCACCCAGTCTCAGGATATTCCACTTTCACAAAGGAGTTCCCCACTTATCCATCATGCAGGCCATTGCAGCCGAGTAATGAAGTTCAAGTCAGGCAGCACCAAAAGTACCTCTGCCACTGGCAGTTTAAGCTTGCTTAGTGCAGCTCTCTTAATCTTAAAATTAAGACTCACAACAGAACATCCAACTCGCCGAAGAGCACTCAATAACCTGTATCAGTAGATTAGCAAAACTGCCCAACAAGCACATGAGCATTATCGTTTTAGCCTGTACTCTCTAGCCCATGTCTACAAAGGGTAGTGTTATCCAGAATCCCACATAGGCCCTTAAAGCCACCAGCATTGCACCCAGATTTCCAGTTATCGCATCGGCCTCCAAACGGCACATGCGCAATCCTAGATAGTATCTCTAACAATAAATATTTATAGGTAGAAAGAGCAGGTCTTTGCTTTTTATCAATGACACAAGTTTATGAACAAGATACAGATGGAGAACTACTTGGAGAAGGTGATGGTATGTCTCTATTTGGGAGTTGAAGTGGACAACAATTTAAGGACCTGGATACAAGTTATCAGGTAAAATGGGAGTACAGTACCAAACCAGCTGTTAATATTATGGGGTGGCACTTCCGCCCCCTTTAACATCTACTACAAATATAAGGACCTGAATGGGAATTCACAAGTGGAACCCAATATTATCGTTGGGACATGGTGGTTTACTACCACTTTTTCTTTTTTAGGAATTCCAGGAAATTTTTCACTCCCTAATGAAAATTTCTCTAAGCAGGTGGAGTTTGTGACTAGAAAGTCAGGCAATAATACTTGGTGCACTAAGACCACCCGTAATATCACAACCGGTAACATTTGTAATTTGGACAACTTACGCAGCAATACCACTCCGCACAAGTGTAGAAGGGGTATTTGGCCCGGTTGCTAAGGATCCATACTAGGTCGTGCCCCAGGACATCAGGAGTAAAAGGCATCAACCCCCACGGTTGGGCCCAGTAGCCCCTTGTGCACTGTGGCCCTATGATAGCGACTCTGACACACTATCATTTCCCATACTGCCCTAATATCCGGATGAGAGCTGCTCACTGTTTTGATCAGGGCTGTTTTGCTCGTGAGCAGTTTTTTGGCTTAGGATTCAAAGAACTCACTCTAAGTTAAAGAGCTCCGTGAAGGACCTTGAGCACTGACAAACGTTCACAAGATCTGTCTTTATTCTTTGGCGTAAAACTGTTAGCCACATCTCGTGTTAACGTAAACACATAATCAAGTTCCCTTTTTACAAATATAAAATACTAGAAAAATAGAGGGCCTATACCATCCTGATAAAAGACAGGTGTTTATAATGCAGTGAGACAATATTAATGTATTTGAAAGCCCTCCGAATTTTAACTCATATTAATGAAAAAGAAAATATGAATATTGAATAAGGACGGAGTATAAAAAAAAAAAAAAAAAAAAAAAAAAACACTGATTGAAATAGAACATAGAAACATAAAATATTCTTGAAAAAGGGATTAGTGGTAACTTGAACTTTTATTGAGACCCATACTACACAAACCGGAGCACTCTGGGTAGAGCAGGGTTCATTAGTCGTCCAAGCAGCACATTTAGAAGATTCTTTTAGCAGATTCTCAGCCAACTCGGCTCAAAACCACAGTGGCGTTTCCTTGAGTGCACATCTGCTGAGAACTGGTACAGAGGGCAATCCTGCATCTCACTTGATACATTTAAAGCCCTGACGCCTGGCCTTGAGAAACATTATTCTTAGTAAAGGAGAAACCCAAAGAAAACCAAGCTATCCCAAGCTTGCAGACAATAAAACGTAGCGGATTGTATTCATAATGACCTCCTATGATTTAAACACTTTGATAGTTGTATTATGATCCACACCAAGGGCTAGGGCCATAGGACCAGCAAGCTCTGTGCGATGGGCAGATTGTTACTGTCCCAAATGACAGTAGTAAAAGACATTATTTAACTAGTATAAGCCCTGACTTGGTACTGGAGCCAGCCCCAACTTCTAGATCCAATAGTCATGCAGTGTTAGGTGTGCAAAAGAAGTAACGAGCTTTTAAAACAGGGGTATCTGCAAGATACATCTCTTACAGAGTTGCTGTGTTTTAACCTGGTTCCCTCATTGTTTAAGCCGCCACGGCTCCACCAAGGCCTAATAAACTCTTCTTCATGCTAGTCAGTTGGGGTGAGGTCGTAGCTGCTATTCCTGGCTTGCTATCCCTACTTTCTCCATTTGACACCTCGCTCAAGAGAATACAAGGCCAGCATCAACAGCAAACAAGCATTGGCATAGCCAATAGGTCTCGCCTTTGGGACCTATTAAGTGTTTAGCCATGCACCAGTTGCATAACTAAATACTTATAAGGTCCCAGAAGCGAGACCCATTGGCTATGCAATGCGACCGTGCGGCCGCGAAAGTAAGAGTGATGGCGATGGCGATCACGATTAAACATCAAAACGGCCGCGAAAATTAAAGCAATTGCGGTAAAGCGCGGCACGCCCGCGCACATGCACAGTAGCTCTAGGCTGGCCTGGTAGCACTTTTTTGGAGCCCTCTCAATAAGTCTCGCCAGACCAGCGCATGCGCTGGGTTAGGCGAGACCTAAAAAGCAGATTCCTGTGAGAACCACCATTGCTTTCTGCAGTTGTCACCCTGCCTTACCCTAGGGTCCACTGAAGCAAAGAGGGGGCTGTACGCTGCATTACCAGCCAACACTCCGATAACTTGCTGCTAACGCTGCAAGATGTCAAGTGTAGGATCTTAGCCGGAACTGGCACACTGTGCTACTTCCGGTCCTGCACGTCTTTTACTATCACAGAAGAAATATATGGCAGATGACTGACCAGGCCACCATCAAAGGCGCATCCCTCTCCTCTCTGGTATTATCTGGTGTAAACACAGCTCTGCACCACTGAACTCAACCTGCCAAAGTTGTGCCCCTGCTGGGCGCCCCCGGATCTTATCCAGGAACACTTCCAAGTGACGTTTATTGATTAAGGCCCCTGCTTTAACAGCGGACAATTCTTCCCCCATGCCTTCACGACTCTGAAGGGATGACTAACTTCAGAGTACTTTTCACAAACATGAAGGACGAGGCCTTAAGCAAACTCTCTTAAAAATAAAGGGAAAAAAAGTATTTGGTGACTGAAAGCAGGCAACTCTCTCAAGCACACTGCGTCAAACAGATGAGTAATTATGGCGGGATGGTGGAAAAGACAGCCTGTCTCCAAGGGAAGGTCATCTGACAAGAGAATATCAGTGGAATCCATGCCCATATTCAGTGTGAAATCACAGTTCACATCAGGATGCGCCCTAGATATTACTTCAAAAAAATCTAACAGCCAAGTATGTGTGCAAAATTATGTCCTTATACTCCAATTCATAGACCATTGGTGTTTTCACATAAAGTGGGTATATAAAGGAATTCACTAAGTCAGCGAGTTATATGGCCAAGAGTGCAAGAGGTCCCTTACACGACAAGCAGCGTGGAATTTTCGGAAATTATTGCAATGTTTTGAGATTAAGGTTACCAGGAGACTCCATGCATAAAGGACATTATTTTCCAGTTCTGGGCTTTCTATTAATACCTGTTGCATTACAGGTGTTGTACAACTGGTTCATGCTAGCAAAAGCAATTGTTAATCACACACTTGAATGAAAAAAAAAGGATTTAAACAGATAACCCAACACTTAAACCTGGTGTCCCTACTGGCATGGGTTTATCTAGTAACCATATTTGTGATACAACATTAAACCTGCAGTTTGCTGTGATAAGAGAAGTAAACACAATCAGGCTTGCACAGATGAACAACTGTTATGTCACATTAATTGGTTTAGAGAAAAACCTATCAAATTCCTTTCTTCAAAATGTTGGTAGACTCAGCATCTGGCTTTCCAGGCCCCTAAAAACAAGGCCTGGGCATAGTTTGTGGAGTTTTGCTACGTGGAACTCCACGGAGTGACAAAAAAACTCTGCGAAGTACCACAAGTGGAGGAGTGCAGTGCAAACTGCCGTTCGCGCTGGTCTTCCTGCCGCTCAGGTAGAAATTCTACCCAAGCGGCAGCTCGCGCTCTTGAACTTACCGTTCACGAGCGGGGAAAAAACTCTGCTGCACTACGTAGAGCAGAGATTTCTGCACTCTGCGAGCTCCGTGGAGAGCAGAAAACTCCGTGAACGGAGCGGAGTTCACCGCCCAGGCCTAATAAAAAGAGTACTACTCAAGTAGAGTAGCAGTACCTTCAAGTTATAAGCACCTAGCTGTGATTCTTGATTTATAGGTACACCCCCACAAACTCCTCAGTCAAGCACAATTACCATAACTCTCTGTAAGTAATTTAATATAGAGCAAAAGTTGTTCATCTAATTGGTTTCACTTCCTGGATCATAGAAACCTAGGTTTCATGTTCAGAAACAGAAAGCAATGAATAAGCGATCACCTCCTTCACAGATGTGCCCCGTGATCCTGTTGTGGTCAGCATGAATCCTAGCCACCTAGAAATATTACAGGCATGCGCACCATCTACAGTGCCAGACATCCCTTCTACTGAGGACACATTTTTTTTTTGTTTATGATACTAAAGCAGTGAAGTGTGGGTAGTAGGGCTGCTACAAAACAGATGTAGTTTGTGGGAATATGGCAGGACCTGTGGCATAAGATTATTGAGTCAGGGTCTTTGAGGCCGTGCTTCTGAATGAAGCTGTGCTTGCACAAACAAGGTTGTTCATTGGCACATGATGGCTACGGCCAGGGCTTAAAGTGTGGCGGGTCTTTCCAGGTCGAATACAGACTTTGAAACAGGTTCCTATATTCATGACCTTAACTTTACAAGCAAATAAACAAATTGATTTCTATACAATGACTTTGAAAATCCTTATTAAATGTGAGGGGCGTAAACCCGGTTTATTTTCCACGTTTTGACCCATCTTGCTTCTCCCAAGAGTATTTGCGTTATCCAGAAGTACGTTTTTTCATGCAAGACATGACTGACTCTTGTACAGTGCGTATTTAAATCTAGTTGCCTCCAGGCATGTTCTTAGCGTGGGTGTGCGGTTATGATGGGGAACTGAGATTGAGAGTGCCTGTAGGTGGTTCGTAGAGGCATTAAGGCTCCATGCACATACAATCCTTGGCCTCAATGAAGGCCCCACAAAGCAATGGTCATATGACTAATTGCAAATCAGGATTCTATGGGAAAGCGTGTCAAGGAGATAAACAGAAATCGAAATGTTGGCAGGAAAAGAGAATGCAGGCTTTAAAAAGTGAGTGGGTGGGCTGCGTGTGGGGGTGCATGGTGAAGGAGAGCCGATGCAAGGAAGTACACACAGAAAGACTGCATAGACAGTAGTGAACAGGAAGGAGATGACGTGAGAGATACAGATGGAGAATTTAGAAAGATATGGAGATTAAAAGGACATAAGTGTCCACTGGCGTGAGACTGCAGAGTAAAGTAGCGGGATGGGAAGAACAGGAGTGACTGAGACCGTCTGAAGACCGTCACCCCAGCCACAGATTCGCAATCTTTAATTGGCAATGCTATATATCCAGAATGTAAACATTTTCAGTTCCAATTATTAACAACAACATTATTATTGGTACTCATTTAGCGATACTGCTAACTAACACTGGCAAACCCAATATTTCAGGCTTCCGTTAGGCATGCATCTGCCGTATGTCTGTACACAATGACAGAAAACTCACTGAGAACACCGAAATACGGACACTGGTTAGGTAGCACGTAGCGTCAAGCACTTAAGACATTCCCTTACTTACTCAAGCCTCGCCTCTAGTAAATGACTTCTACTTACACTTTGGCCTTGACCCTTGTAGAGATCCCCACATCTCTTTGATCCCACTTAAGGCACCGGCTGCTGCACTGACCTATGACTGACCGCGGCGTCACCTCAGGTTTACAGTGTACGTTTCACATTTAACATAGGCTTAGTAACTAAAATAGTATTTTTTCTTCTTTACCACATTTTTGTCGACTTATCCCTATATATTCTTTATTTCTTTAATATCACTTGAGTGGTGTCACGTCTTGCTATGTCTGGGTTAAAGTGTGCGTCATTTCCTTTACATCCGGCATTGTGCTAAGCCCGTCACTGCTGTTGTTTCGCCATTGACCGACCATCAACCTCATCGCTGCTTAACTGTTCTCTGGTAAGACTTGAAAATTGTGAATATCGTCCACCACCCTTTTCCGTACCTCATCTAAAATTCTCTGAGCACGTGTATTCCGACTGCCGTCATTTTTCCAACGTTTATAATAACGTTCAACACGTCTCTGAAGGCCTGGCAGTTCCCCTCTAAAGTAAGTGACTTCAAAGCACTTTCTTTGCAAATTTTCAAGCTGTTCATATTTTTCCCTTGGAAAATGAAGACACTGCATATTTCCAGCATCCCGCGAGCCTCTCCCGGTTCCGTTAGGGTGTTGTTTTACATTTTCCACCTGTAGGATGTGTGTACACATGCTCCCATATATCCCTGGAAACGAAACCAAAACACATTTGTTTCTGCAAACCTACACCCTTCATCCCAACTACTCCTTTTCCTGTCTGGAGTTTACATATTTTGGGGTTTTGAAAGCGACAGTGTTAAATAACTGCAGGCATATTAATGATTAAAATTCAGCGATCGTCGATTCTATTCTGCTTATGGGGTACTATTCATGAAATCTAGTGATGTGGTAAATCCAAGACTGCGAACACCCTCTGGCAACTGGAAGCTGCGCACATCAAACCGGGCGCCCAGCCGCTTTCAATTTTCATACACATAATATACTGGGCGTGGGGCTTCCTCTCTGGCGGGAGGTAACGAGGCGCGCTGCTCGGTCGGCTGGCAAAGGCGGACGTAAACCAGGAGAGATCACAGCGAAGCCATCAGTTGTTTTGTAAACACACCCTGGCCGTGTTTATTCTGGAGGTCAGCTGATGAACCTCGCTATGTTGTCTTTGTAGTTAGCTGCCTGTCTGTTCTGAGAGCCAATTTGATAAGGGGGTTTGGGTCTTTACACGCATTCTGCGGTGGGGTGGGAACAGTATGTTTTGTTACAGAAAGGTGATGGCAGAAAAGAGTTTATAAACAACCCAAGTAAAAAACAAAAAGGCATATGATCCATCTTGGCGAGGTCTCCCTGTGGTGGTTTCGACTACAGAGTTTTGCTAAACTTTAACACTGAAGTACAGGGCAGACCTACACCCCAACCACCGTTGCCGGGTCAAAGGTCATCTGTGTTGGTCTCCAGGGGCGCCCGCTTCCACTGTTCCCCATCTTTGAGGAGACACCGCTCTGAAATTCCCTGATCCGCACAACAACCCGCAACCCTTGAGGAGAGCAACTCCCGCCTGCAGCACCTGAGACGAGAATAACAACAGGTGGGAGAGCCGGGCTCCGACCATCAAAGCTGCTCCGCTCGCACCGTGCGGCGCCCACGTCCCTCCCCGGCGGGAACATACTGCAGCGATGCCCGGGGTATCTGCACCGGGGAGCCTCCCTCGCCTCGGGCGCGCACGAGCTCCGTCCGCTGCTAGCGGGAGAGCAGCGGATGGCTGGGGCGGGGTGAGCCGTACAAGGAAGGAAAGTTGCTCCTGCAGAGACAGGTGCCTTACCTGTGGGTGCACGTGGGGTCCCGACACTGCTAACGATCCCGGGCGGTGTCAGCTTCCAGGCCGTCCGCCGGCCGTGGCTCTTCTCCAAGTGAAGGGGGTAGCGGTCGATGAACAAAAGCGGTCACGCAGCGTACATTACGAGCGGGACCTGGAAGAGGCGGCAGCTGGCGCCGTGCTGCTGCTCCTAGGCTTCACTTTCTGCCTGCAGCCCGGTGAATTAAAGGAGCGAGGTTGGGTTCCGCCAGACCTTACTGCTGAGGCACGCAGAGGGAGCCTCCTGCTGGACGTCTGAACTCATTGCAGCCTCACCTGCTCTGCAGCAGACCTACCTCGCTCTCCCATGTGACTTTCACAGTCTAACCGATGGAGAAGTGGCGCGTGCACATAGGTGGTCAAGCGAGCACATTCATAGGGAGATCCGAGCCGGGGTCTGCGGGGCTATAACATTCAAAGTACGAGCCGAGCAGTGTTTGCATGTAGCTTGCCCACCACACAGCATGTAACACATGATAGAGGCTCTTTCAAATGAGAAATATGTCTTTTAAAATGTTTATATTTCTCCCACCCCGCCCTGATGTTTCTGCCATGAGTAAACTAACGAAATGTTAGTTTGCCAAGGGCACTCCATATATGGCCAATATTATTTTTATATGTGGAGCAATATTATAGTCTACAAAATCACGCACAAATAAGTTCTTTATATGCACTCACCCTGAACTGAATTCCTACAAGGTGCTGTCCGTTTTGACAAACAAAACGAGACTCATTTAAGAAATTGTTGAATTGCCCCATATCGCACACATTGATGAAGTGGGGAAGCTGGGATTTGAGCCCAGGTTCCCTGCTTGTACACTGTACACTTAGCCACTGGATGGGTATCTTATGCTCTCTCACTTTTACCACCAAATGATCAATACTTTTTGAGAAATTATTTCAAGACACACATTAGTGCATTATTTTCAAAACATTCAACTGTTAATTCAGTGTTAATATAAATAAGATGTCAACATATTTCTCGAAAAAAGTAAAATGTTAGGCCTAGGGAAATGCAGAAGACTATTTTTATGTCCCCTTCTGTCCCTAACATGACAAACAGTAAAGAAGGAAACAGTCAGTAAGTTAATGACAGCATAAAACTGATTAGCAAAGAAACACTCTGGTCTCCGCTTGCAGGTTTCTGCTGAGAAGCAGACAAACTGTAGGTCAGTTGCTGACAGACACACACGGCAGAAAAACAGATTTTAGAAGTAAAGCGGTCAGCTGTCTGCGTTTACCATGCGTTGTATTTCAAAACTGCATTGGGGTGAAATGGTTGTCTCACCTCTGTTTTGGCTCACCAGACCTCATGGGGGCACGGCACAGCTAGAGCAAGGAATTCAGCTTGAGCTGGGCTTTAGCCTTGCATGGCTTATCATCTCAACAGTTGCACTATCCCTGGCAGGACATGGAGGCAATATTCCAGTGCAAGGCCTGCCATTTGAAGCCTCAGAACACAAGCAGGTTGGTCTGAATGGAAATTATAGCTCACAATGAAATACATTTGTCAAGATACACTTCATTTTGAGAATGGACGAAGAAGAAAATTAACAAAGAAGACAAATTCTAGGTTTCAGAATTAGATCTTTAAAGACTGGCAGCGAGTGCTGCGCTCTTGGTTTCGCACATCTGGAAACGAGACCCTTACCATGCTAGAATTGCATGTTCAGACAGAACATTCTAAGTAAAATATGTACATTCTCCTCTGAAATATATACATTCTAATTTGAAGTAAAGACATTGGAGGTGAAAATAATTCAGTCTCAAAAAGCATCCTAAATGAAGTGAACCCCTTCTAATTTAACATAGTAAAATTAATACATTCTACGAAAAATACATTCCTTAAAAAGTTATGCACTCAATGTGATACATTCCAGTATTTGTAGAGCTTATTTGCCTTTGGCCAATGCTTTGACCAATGCTTCCATGCACTAAGGTTCCAGTTTTGATAAGAGGGATGTTTAATTGTTCACCCAAGGAGTTGGGCGGACATAAATATATCTAAAGCATAACGTGAGAACTGTGAAGAAATATGGGAGTTTTTAGCAGCCCTAGAAAATATGTATAACCCCCGCACTCTGCCCCACTTCCCCATATGCAACATTCCCATACTGTATTCCTCCTCATGCAAAAACTAACGTACACGTTTGTCTTGTGGTGGTCATTTGTTGGCCGCAGTTTATTAGGAATACAATGAAAACATGTATATACTTTGCATCTTCTGTCATTATTCGTTCCTTGGCGAAATATCGTACTGGCTGCGAGCGCCGTCTCCGTTTGCTACCCCCCGCCACCCTCTTTGGTAGGCCACCTCACCCAGCCGTGAGGCATCCCAAAGTGAGTGGTCCTACACGCTGCCCTTAGGCCAACTCACCCAGCCGTGAGGCATCCCAAGGTGAGTGGTCCTATTCTGACACACCGCCCTCCGGTGTGTCTCCGTACCAACCATTATCCGCGTAGTTCTTTGCCATGTCCTCTCTGCTCCTCAGCCCTGCGACATTGCTGCCCCTTAGGTGTGAGTGGGTGGGGCAAAAAGGTTCTTGCGTCGTTGCTGCTGCCCCGCTCCGTGAAGATAGGAGCTTACCTGGGGGAGCAGCGCTTACATCCCCCCTCGCATTCCCACCTAGCTGGGTGTCTTCCCACTATTGGGGGGTTTGTATGCCGCCTGGGCCCCCATTGGCCGGGAGGCCGGCGCCTCTTCGGCGGCCGCTGCGGGTGGGGGAGCAAGGTTGTTTTCGTACTTGGGCACATTGCGCGCCAAGAACTGGCCGAAAACTGGTTTGGTCCGGGGGCACGGCAATCGGTATGGCGCTGGCTCTCTAGCCCCCTTCGGGGCCAGCCTTTGCAATAACCCCCGCACTCTGCCCCACTCCCCCATATGCAACATTCCCATACTGTATTCCTCCTCATGCAAAAACCAACGTACACATTTGCCTTGTGGTGGTCACTTGTTGGCTGCAGTTTATTAGGAATACAATGAAAACATGTATATACTTTGCATGTTCTGTCATTATTCGTTCCTTGGCGAAATATCGTACTGGCGCATAGTCTCTCTTGGCCCTTCGGGTCGTTTTCTTTGGTCGCTTGGGTTTGCGCTCTCTTTGCGCGGGAAGGGAGTAGCTTCTGTCCCCAGAGTTAGGCCACAACTCGCTACCTTGTCTGATTCTTGTTGTGCCCTGCCGTCCGGCGGGGGCTGGGCTGCGAGCGCCGTCTTCGTTTGCTACCCCCCCCCTCTTTGGTAGGCCACCTCATCCAGCTGTGAGGCATCCCAAAGTGAGTGGTCCTACACGCTGCCCTTAGGCCAACTCACCCAGCCATGAGGCATCCGAAGGTGAGTGGTCCTATTCTGGCACACCGCCCTCCGGTATGTCTCCGTACCAACCATTATCCGCGTAGTTCTTTGCCATGCCATCGGGGAGGCTTCCGCATCCCTGCAGCTCCCCCCAACTACGTCCTACGCTCCTTTACTTGCATCCTGCTAAAGCCATGGCGCCCCAAAGGTTGCTCCAAAATACACCCATGCCTTCGTCTGACAGATGCACTCCATCCTTGGCATAAAATTCCGGGCGACATGTGTGAATGAGCCCATGTCTGACAGTTGCCAGACCATTTGTTCTGGAGAATTTGCTCACTGTGAGGTTCAGCTTCTTATGGGAATTCTCGACTGCTGTTTGGGAGTCTGCTTTGCGCAATTCGTTTCTGCTGATCAACTCTGACCAGACAATTGCCGTATTCCCGAATGCCTTCGCTGCCTCCATGAGGTCTCTCTGTATATCGTGGAGGGGCGCTTTTCTCCAGAGTCTGGCAAATCGTTACCCCCTAGGTGGATGATCAACACATCCAGATGCCATGCCGTGTCTGCCCGCAAGTCTCTGAGGGTTGCCGGCAGCTGTTCCCATCTCATTCTAGGTTGCCCAAACCACCGTGTGCAGGTGTCCACTGGTCGTTCATTCTTCGTGTGGCCCCCCCGCCGCCACCAGGCTTGCATCCGTGTTACAAACGAGTGCCCCACCACCCACACCAGTCGTGGTCTCCTTCCTGTCAAAGCAATGAAACAAGTCACTCCATGTTCACCCTGTGGCGGAGCACTGTCTTTTTCCGCATGGTGTGTCTTGTGGGTCAAAGCAGCTGGGGCCTCACGTAGGTCTTGTATGCCCTTGGACCTCCACCTCCCCACTGCCTGTATTCCGGCTTCGCTCATCCCGTGCTGTGCGGCGGTCGTAGCCGCCCCTATCTGGAATGAATGGGACCGAAAACCTGCCGGGGGCAACCCCGCCTTGCCAATGCGAGGCGCATGACTGCTGTAAACTGGAATTTGCTCAGTTGCGTTCCGTCCCTGTGTTTGAACAAGGCCCCCCCCGGCCAGTCGCAGCAGCTCTGGTCCTTAATGCATTGTAGCCTTATTCTTACTCCTCTCCCTGTTTGGTCTATCTTCGACCGCCTTAGTAAAATCTCTACGCCTGTAGCTGTGGGGGTCACATCGCCTGCCTGTAAACATTGCTCTGCCGGGCCCATCTTAGAGGGTTCTACTAGCTCGCTAAGGCGGAATGCCCCAAAGAAGGCGGTGGCAAACGTGGCCCTAAACAGCAGGTGCTCAAAATCATCCGTTATTACACCCCCTAGTAATTTGTTCGGTGGCCCTGAGCGTGGCCCCCCCGTCACCCAGTGACTGTATCCCCCCTACCTTCATTACTGTCTCAACGTATTTCTTATATCTCCTGGCTGCCTCGGGCGTGAGTGCGTGGCGTACCAGTTCTGATAAGTCTACCCCGCCAGGTCCCACAGCTGGCCCGGGAAAGGAGTCATGCTCTGTTCTGCCTTGGGCGCCAACTCCCTGAACCTGTCCGTCTGGGATCTGGACAGGGCGTCTGCCACCTCGTTCTCCACCCCCGGGACGTGGCGTGGTCGCAGGTCTATGTTGCCTTCCAGCTGTAATGTAACCAGTCGGCTCATTAATCGCAGAGTGTCTGGGCACCTAGCAGATCCCCTATTAATGGCCTGTACTACGCCTTTGTTGTCTGACCATAGTGTGAGTTTCATGTTCTGCAAGTCTTTCCCCCATATTGTCAGTGCCACTATTATGGGGAACAGCTCTAGGAAGGTAATATTGCCGGTTATGCCCTGTCTGTGCCACTTGCCGGGCCACTGTCCTGCGCACCATTTGTTTCCCAGGATCGCCCCGAACCCTGTGCTGCCTGAAGCGTCTGTGTACAGCTTGATCTGTTTGTTAGACACCCAACCTTCCCTCCAGATCAGTAAGCCATTGAAATCTGCCAGAAAGGTGTCCCACATTGCCAAATCCTTCTTGACTTCCGCCCCGAGCCCGACGTGGTGGTGCTTCTGTGTGAGCCCGCGTGTCAAATGTGTCAATCGCTTGGCGAATACCTTGCCTGCTGGGATCACCCTGGTTGCGAAGTTAAGTTTTCCTATTAGCCTCTGAAGTTCCCTCAGAGTCGCCTTTTCTCGCCCACATAGGCTCCTAATGTCCCGTCTGAAGTCCTCTACTTTCTCTGGGGGGAGCCTGGATGTACAGGCAACAGAATCTAGCTCTATTCCTAGGAATGTGATTCTTGTTGCTGGACCCTCTGTCTTTTTCCCTGAGAGGGGGATCCCCAGCTCCTCTGCTAAGTTTGAGAATGTCGTTAGCGTGCTCCCGCACTCGGCTGACGCTGCCGGGCCTGTGAAAAGGAAGTCGTCCAAGTAATGGCACTTCCCGCCCGCTGGATGCCTATCGTGCAGCGCCCATTCAATAAAGGTGCTGAACATTTCAAAGTATGCACACAATACTGAGCACCCCATCGGCATTGCCTTATTGATGTAGAGTTCCCCCTCCCTCTGGAAGCCTGACAGGTGAAAGCTAGAGGGGTGCACTGGTAGTAGGCAAAAAGTGGACTAGATGTCCGCTTCCGCCATGAGGGTCCCTTGGCCAGTTGCCCTAACCAGATCTATTGCATCGTCAATCGTGGCGTAGCTCACTGAACAGATTTCTGAGCTGATCCCATCGTTCACTGACGTCCCCTATGGGAATGATAGGTGATGGATTAGACGGTATTGCCCTTGCTCCTTTTTGGGGACCACCCTTAAAGGCGAGATCACCAACCCCCTGCTCAACTGGGTGGATGGGGGGCCCTCTATTCTGCCTCGTCGCTTCTCCTTCTCTATTTTCTTTGTCACTACCCCCGGGTGCTGCAGTGCAGAGTTTAAGTTCTTCTCGCTGCCTGGGGGGAGGGGGCCTGTGAACAGGATGGGGAAACCTTCTTCGAAGCCGAGTACCAAAGTCTCTGCGTCTGCCTTGTTGTCGTATCTGTTGGCTAGCTTGCACAATTCATGTGTGTTAATGGGGGACCGCGCTAGCCTGAATCTTTGCTGTCGTGTTGTACCCATGGTGCCCCCTGTGTCTTTTTCCCTACTCCTTCCTCTCTTTCTTGTCTCCTTTGTGGTCCTTCCTGCGCTGGCATCCTGCTGCTGGGTGCCTTCCCCCGCATGATGAGCATATGTGCTGGAATTTACATGCTGCCCCGTAGGTGCATTAGTTCGTCTCGAACTTCTAGCATATTGCCAGTGGGCCGCTACTGTGTGTTGTCTTCCCTGCGCCAAATTGTTTTGGTCTTTGAAACGGCCTTCCCTTCCCTCTGTGAAAGTGCCCGCGAAAGGACTGCTTTCTCCTGCCTACCCATGTTTTCGCCTCTCTCGCTACCATCATTTTGTGGATGAAACCGGAGACATCCTCCTCATTCCACTCCATCTCCGGGTGGGTCTACATCTTTAGCCTGAACCCTTTGTCGTATTCTAGCCACACGTCACCTGGGAATTGCCTTTGTGCATTGTGGATGTTTGCTTCATAAAGCCATAGGTCGGCTGTGCAGCGCGGGAATCTTTCTACTATTATACACGCCATAATTCGAAATGCATCCAACCAATTGTCAAAGTTCCTTTCTTTACGCTCCTTCCGCCTCTCCCTTTTCTCCTCTTCCTTTTTATCGCAAGTAGTCAAGTCTAGCCCTTCTAGCTGTATTTCCAGCAGCGAGAAGATGTCAATGAATTCTTTTCTCCAAATTCTTTCTTTGACTGCTAGCTGTATAAGGCTTGCCAGCCCTGTAGCCCTGGTGGTCATTGATGCTGGCCTGGGTGAGGGCTGTGCATATGGTTCTGGTGTATGTGCTGCGGTGAGAGGGTTGCTTGCTGTGGTCGTGCCCCACGCTGCGATCGGTGACCCTTCTTCTCCCCTGACCTCTGTTGCGCCCCGGCCCCATAAGGAGGTCCGGCGCACGTGCCCTGCGTCTATTAGATGTCATGGCAACCGAGAACAACCTTCTTCCGCTAAGTCTCCTGTTGCCCCCGTTCTTCCCCTGCCATCCTGCCTCTCTCCCACTGGGGCCCCTGTTCCCTGTAAACCTAACCCTTTCATAAAAAGCGGCACCATTGTTCTAAGGCATTCTGATAAAATTGCGCTTATATGCTCACCACTTGCAGGCGTGTTCCTGGTCCCAGGGCATGATCCCGCCACCGCCGTGTTGGCAGCGGGTGGCCGGGCGGTCTTCTGGGTTGCTCTCTTGTGGGTCGCTGCCTCTGCAAGCTTGGCTGGTGCCCTCCTTTTCCTTTTGGTTGCCGGTGCACTGCCGTCATCCTGTTGCTGGTTGCTTGGCCCCTCTCCGGCGTTGTCCCACAGGTGGGGCTGTAGCCAGTCGTTGCCATGGATCTCAGATGCTGCTCGTATCCTTTGCACCAGGTTATTCAAATCCTCCTGCCGCTTTTTGTCCTCCTCTCTTAGCCATCTTCTGTGCTGCCTATGGGCTGCCCAGGCTATGATAGAGCGTGGCTTCCCCCTGCTCCCGCCTGGTTCACTTGTCCTGCCGCTCACTGCCCCCCTTCCAGACTGTTCCTGCTGACCGTTTGAGGTGCAGGCCACTTGTGGAGGGGGGGGCCAAGTGGGGTGCTGCCGCCGAGTAATGCACCTATTCCACTGCCCTTGAATGGTCTGGGCGGGGTGCTGCCGCAGAGTAATGCACCAACAATTCATTTCCTTTAATGATTTGAGCAGGGTGCTGCCTCCGTGTTGTACACCAACTCCCAGCAACTGAGTCCCGCAGCGCTCACCGACGCGCGCCAGGGACAGCTTCTTTTGAGAAAACAGATGACTCTGCTTTGCCCTTTAAATGCGCTCCGTGCGTGCGCTGTGCCTGTAGTCATCAGCGCTCACTCCTCCACAGCTGATTTGCACTTGCCTGGTCCTGTAACTGCTCCCCTTCGCTTGCTGGGTTCGTGACGATTGACGCACGCCCAGCTGCTTCTTCCTCCTGTTCCCACCTCCGGCCCCTGCGAGTTCAGTGAGGGTTTGGAGGGTTTGCCGCGCTGCGGCTGGTCTGCGGGCGGGGAGCAGGCGCTTACGGTAATTTACCAGTGCGCTTGTCTCAAATGAAGGGAGCGAGATCTTGAGCCTTCCGCTGGGCATCGGGTGGGCTCCGGCCGTCCCTCCGATTGCAGCTCTCTCTGGGAGCTTCCTGCCCTGGATTCCGACGCAAGACTACGGAGGGCACCGGGAGGGCTACCTGGTCGTCCTTTCTGCTGCCTCAGCCCGGACAGAGCTTCGCCTTCTGCTTTCGTCACGGTACACAAAAAGGTTTGCGTTATTGCTGCTCCCCGCTCCGTGAAGATAGGAGCTTATCTGGGGGAGCAGCGCTTATATCCCCCCCCTCGCATTCCCGCCTAGCTGGGTGTCTTCACCCTATTGAGGGGTTCGTACGCTGCCTGGGCCCACATTGGCCAGGGGGGCCGGCGCCTCTTCGGCGGCCTCCTTGGAGGGGGCAAGGTTGTTTTCGTACTTGGGAGCATTGCGCGCCAAAAACTGGCCGAAAACTGGTTTGGTCCGGGGGCACGGCGATCGTTATGGTGCCGGCTCTCTAGCCCCCTTCGGGTGCAGCCTCTGCAAATACCAATCCCATTATGTCTGAAGCCAAGGGCCAAATCATTCATTTTACAACACACTTTTCCAAGGGTGAAAGCAACCGTCTTGGTAGATACAGCATCATATTGTAACTAGAGTGCACTTCTGTCTCAACAAATGCTGGCACAAATTCTGACTGAAACACCTTTAAAAAAACTGCAGATTGTAAAAATGTGGCTATATTTCAGCCCGGTGTTAGCCTTCTCTATAAGTCAGCAATACTGGAGGCATCAATAACTCTGGGCCAGGAGGTAGGTATGAGACCTGTCAGAAACCAGATGCAGCAAGCTAGCCACAAAATACATATACATACAATGCAGACTGCATCTTAGAAACTGGAATTACAAATATTAGCATTCCCACAGGAAAGATATTATTTCTGGGTGACCACAAGTTCTTCCAGGGAAGGATTGACAGGAATATTATAGTAACACAGTTAGACAGGCATTTGGTGCCTGGCAATACCCTGGTTGATTCCAGCACTTCACTGTCATTCCACTTCACACCCAGTTTCCCTATCCAACAATGTTCTTGTTTTCCTGATCCCCTCTCATTTTCTCTCTCCATTTCCATTCTTGGGTGCGTATACTTTTGGTCACTTTCCAGCCTCTAGCATCTCCAGTCTACACTGTTCTCAATATTCCTCATTAATTTGCCAGTTTTCTGATCCATTTTTCTGACACTTTAAATTTGCATTCTGAACTTTTCTCTTTCTTGGCTCTGATCCATATTCAAATCTAGGTTTTCTTATTCCATGTTTTGTGTCTTCTGATTCCCCTGGTCTTCCCTTTTTCAAGTCCTCATTCAGACTTCCCTTCATTGGTGGTTCACTGATTCCTTGCACCTGGTTTATTCCTTGTACCCGACTCTCTACCTGCACATGTGCTCATCCCCGAGCCTCCAGCAAATTTCAGCCCTGTGAGCGCAGTACACTGCGGTTGCAACTGACTTGGTTGTTGAGTCTCCTTGTGCTCTGATGCATCCTTGCTGTTGTGATACCTGATTTGCATTTTGCTTTAGTTTCATCTCTGTGTTCCTGTCGCCTTGTTTCTCTGATTGTCATTGTTTCTAGTCTTTCCTGTACTGTTCCTGATCTATCCTGTTATATGTAAACTCCTTGCCTTATGTTCTGTATCAGTGGTGGCTTGTCGAATTTGAAAATTGTGAGCCATAAGAGCAATCAATGAATGTTTATGAGCGAGTGAGCCCTAACTTTAATAGGGGGGTTTGAGGGAGTTCTCTCTCCAAGAACATTTTAAAGAAATGGTGTATTTTGGTGCAATTATCAGTACTATTTCTGTGATCAAGGGACCACAAATGGAGCTCTTATAGGCATGCTTATAGTGTGCTTTCAGGGCAGCAAAGGGAGGCACAAGCGCACATGTGTGTGCCTGGCATAAGGTACGGAAACAAAAGTGGGCCCTGACTGCTCCCCTGGCTCTCGACTAGTTCTAACCTATCCCTAGTTAAGATCAGAGGCGGCATGCAGGGGGACTCTGAGGGAGTGCGATTTTACTTGGCGCAGAGAGCGGTATCATACCTGTGGAGTGCCAGGGCTCCTGCTTCTTCTTTCACAGGATCCTGGAGAGTCTATTTACCACCTCTTCAATTTTTGTTCCTTTCATGCAGGTAGGCGGGGGCGTAACTGTGATATACTAATGTATTCCGACATATTACCGAAAGAGATATTAACATCAAATATTATTTGCACACAAATACTTTATTCCCTAAAAATCACCAGTTTTGTAAACTCAATGCCCCACAATGCATCTGGATGTCATGCAATGTGATGTGGTATTACATGATTCCAAGCACCAATCAAGGCCATCCTTGAAAATCAGGAAGTAAAAAATGTGATCTCTATCACCTGATGGGGATCACATGATCCCGAACACCAATCAGGAGTGTCCTTAAAACCAAGAAGTAAAGCACTCGATCTCCAACATGCAGGGAGTCAGGGGCAACAAATGTTGAGCGGACCAGTACCCTTGACAAAGTAAGACAAAACCTTATACTTACTGAATCTCTGATTCCAACAGAAGCATCTAAACTGTGAGTAAGAACATCGATCTAAATAATGATGTGTCCATTCCCTGTAGTGTGTGACTATAGGGACGGTCCATCCCTGATATTGGTAAATTGACCTAGACATGTAGGTATTCCTTACTCTATTTTGCCATTTTTTGTTATTGGGTGTAAACACCTCTGTCTGTCTGATGTTTTTAAATGTTGTGTGTCGGTCATGTGTATTAATATTAAGAAATGTCACTGGATACAACACAACAACCCTTTATCACTTATTAGGCAGAAAATTAAGGGTGCACATAAAAAGTTTAAGGACGCCCACATTTGAAAATTAATTTGATTATGAATTTCTTTCATTTCAGCAGTTGATCATACAAGGGAAAGGTCCTCAGTGTATGGTCTGTATGTAACTGTGCATGTTTTTAAAAAAACAATGTGATTTGTACATGCCAATAGGATGTTTATTATAACTAGCAGGGAAAGCACAGGTCCTGAAGAAAGCCAATTCACCTTTCGGGGCAGTTTGTGGCTGAAACATGTCGACCGATTAGACACTTGGGACCATTATATCCTAATATAGTGTCACTTTTCATACTTTTAATTTAGCCTCTAAACCTACACCATAAAATAACTTCTTAGGTTTCTGGGGTTATTTTAAACTCACCAAGATCCCCTGCCTCCACTCACAGTTATCACAGAACTCCGCTTACAAACGTGTCAAGTCCACTCGCACACCTTATGTTTGTGAGTGAGGGTCCAATGATGAAGCAAGCCACAGGTGGTACCTGTGGGTGAGGACCCTAATAAATATATATGTATATACACTCAGGTATATATCAATAAAGACTCTTCTTTAATCTCACACAAGTCTGAGACAAATGTAAGGTGAGCACCGATTTACTTGGGGTTCCGTTACTTTCCGGTCTTGGATAACCATATACATGCACTTTATGATATTCAAGATATTTCCTCCTTTAGTTTGTGTAAACTACACATACACCATAAAACTCTAAAACTCAGTGTAAGATGTACATTTCAACGCATATCTTTTTTTTACATTTTCATCTACCACACCAAACACATATAAAAAGGGCTGCCTACCATTTTACTTCTACTACTACAGTGATTGCGTACAAGTGCACACTGAAATTCTTACAGAAGCAAGACTTGACTACCACAAACTATACCATCTACCCGTCCAAGTAAGTGGAACTTTCGCAAGAAAATACTTATATTTGCACTGCCTAGTTATATGACACATCTATTAATTTATATTCTCCTAAACTTACAGATTTTGATCATAAATGCAACAAAAGTTGGCTCGACAAACACATTCCGAGTTCGTTTATTTTATATAGAACAATATTACAGCTTTATAAAATATAATTTTTCTAACTCTACTGAATACGACGTACCTCAGAGCAGTTGCTGGACAATAACTAAGGGGCTAAATTACTTTTTTAACTTCACCAGGAACTTACCTCACGGCAGTTGCTGAACAGTGACGAGGGATAAATTACTATTCTAACTACACCAATTACTTACCTCACGGCAGGTGCTGGAAAGTGACTAAATGTCAAATTACTATTCTAGCTCCAACATCTACTTAACTCAGAGCAGCTGCTGGACAGTGACTAAGGGGTAAAATTACTATTCTAAATACAGAAAACAATTATCTCAGGGAAGGAGCTGAACAGTGAGTAGGGGAAAATACATATTTAAACTCTACCTTCTACTTAACCCAGGGCAGGTGTTGGGCAGTGACTAAATGGTAAAATTACTATTCTAATTCCCCCATCTACTTAACTTAGAGCTGTTGCTGGACAGTGACTAAGGGGCAAAATTACTATTCTACCTTCACTGGGTAATTACCTCAGGCAGGTGCTGGACACTGACTGGGGAAACATTATTATTCTAACTCCACCAAGTACTTACCTTAGGAAAGGTGCTCGGCAGTGACTAAGGGACAAAATTACTATTCAAACTCCACCGGGTAATTACCTCAGAGCTGGTTCTGGACACTAACAAGGGAAAATGTACTATTCTTACTCCACCAAGTACTTACCTCAGGGCAGGTGATGGTCTGTGACAAGAGGGAAAAATAACTATTCAAACTCCATCAAGTACCTACCTCAGGACTGGTGTTGGACAGTGACTAAAGTACAAATGTGTTAGTTTAACCCCTTCCCCGCTCATGACGGAACCGTTCCGTCATGAGCCACGGTTGCCGTGTGCTCATGACGGAACGGTTCCGTCATGACACGCCCGTTGGCGGCCGCTCCGCCTACGCGGCGCTGTTTCCCCGCCTGTGCGGGGGGACAACGCAAATGGGCGGAGTCATGACGGAACCGTTCCGTCATGAGCACAGCTCAACTGTGGCTCATGACGGAGCGGCTCCGTCATGAGCACAGGCCCACCGCGCTGCCCCCCCCAGCGCTGCAGCGGAATGTCCCCAGCAGCGAAGGGGTTAAAAGCCCTAAAAATTTAACTAAAACAAAATGCTCAAATTCATAAAATATATACTTTTCAAGAAATTAATATGTATTGCGGTAGATGTTCACATCTACCGCATTGCTTCTATCATCTACATGTTTATAAAGTCTTTTGTTACCTGTCCTTATGATATCACAGTCATTTGTGCCTTTTTTGATGAAATATTTTTATTGTATTTTTCTGCTCACTGACTTGTAAATATTACCATATATTAAATTGTTATACATGATATCAAACTAAGATAGAAAATAATATACATAAAAGAATATCAAATGAAGAAATAAAATTATTTTTCTAACTATAATCGTGTATAAAGATTCTGTCTATTGATTGGTACTTTAGTGGTTACATTTATGGTTTATATTGGGCATACGTTATGATGTACGTTTATCCACTTGCTACAGTTTTTTACCTACATGGTCTTTTTCCCTACGTATAGCAAGTTTATAAGTTATGTAGGGGTCCCCTTCTTTCCAATTAGTATTGTAAATATCAACAGTAAATAAAAAGAAAAACACAATAAACCCAGAAGTTAATGAATAACTAATAATTTGCATTTTTCTTTTTACAACAGATACCAACAACTGTAATGAAAGAAAAATTAACATACAGAACACTTACAAAAATACACCAACTACCAATAACATCCCTCAAAAACAAAGAAATTACCAATTTCAAGGTAAACAAATAATTTTTCAACAAAAACAAACATTTCGTAGGTAAAAAATAGTAACTAACAATACATATTTTCTTTTCAACAGAGAGCCTAAACTTTCTTTTTCTCTCCACAGAAAAATTCAAAAAAATAAAAAATAGTTTTTAACTTTATAATAAGCAAACAAAGAAAAACTAAAAATAAATAAATAGCTAAAACATAAACTTACACTTTAACCAACATCAATGACATCCTCAACTCATCCTCATCATATTACTCTTTGTTTTTGTTTTTTATAAACCATAAAAGAGATACATAAATAACTGAACATACAAACAGTCAAAGATTAAGACATTCATTAGCTAAAAACAAGCAAATTCTAGTTAAAACGCATTACCAAATTGATCATGTATTTATACTCCTTAGCACCAATTAAAGAAGTAGCCCCAAATATATAGGAATATTACGCATTCATAAAAACCAGGAACTCAATATAAATCTTGAAACTGCTAAAACCAGAGGGGGGTGGGGGGCTGGGTTAGTTTGTACAATCCTAAGGGCCACCTCATGATTTCTAGCGCCCAGGCTCCTACAAATGGGAACTAATCACTTCAACCTAGGTTTACTATAACTAGGGCAAAAAAAAACAAATGGGGCACTTATTCATTATCTGCTTCTGACCAGCCTGGTATGAATGCACGAAGAGGCAATGTTCCAAACCTAAATTGTACTTACAGATTTTTAGCCATCCTGGGTCCAACAACATCCAAGAATGGTTCTATTAAATAATTACCTTTATGCTGTAAAAAAAGGCAGAATAATGTGTCATGTGCATTGGAGGCTACAAGATTAGACAGCTTGTAGGACCTGTATTTATTTTTCTGGTCCTGTGCACTTATACATTGGCATGAACCCCCTGGGTCACTCCATAAATCCAGAAGACCCACCCCCGTAAAACTTTCTGTTATATGCTTAATCCAGGGGAATCAAGCAGAGCTTGGGTTCTTAAGGATTTCTACTAAACCACTACAATAAATCAACAGCTCTGGGGTGTGCTTTTTGGGAGACTCATTATTGACCTAAAAAAGCGATTTGCCCCTAAGTCGAGCTCTTTAGTCTTTTTATGTCCCCATATCTCTCTCATAAAGAGCTACTCCCCATGCTTGGCTGGTATAAATCTGTATTACTGGAGAGAGAACTTTGCTGAAATATCCTTCGTGTAGCTTCAATAGGCCCCATATTTGGTGGCTTAGTTTGAATTTTCCCCTAGTGACATGGAGTCCCCAATTCATACTCTCATCAAGGGTCATTCCTAAATAATCAAAAAGATGCACCCTTTCTAAGGGGATACCATTAAGTATGGAATTAATAGGCTAGAACGCACATCTCTCTGAATTGTTGGCTAGTCTAACGCCCCCTTGACTGATAGAATCCATGTCTTGCCCAGGTCCTAATGAAGATAAACAAGAAAAATTATCTATCCATACATCAGCTGCTATATTATTATCAATTACCATGGAGCTCCCTGCATGCCCAGTAGCCACCAAGTTCCAAAGTAGTGTTGGTGTTTATCTTTAGAGTCTTCAAGCAGTTGATACCACCTCCTGTTGTCCCAGTACTTATAGTTAGCTCTTCTCTTAAGGATTTCCCCCTTGTTCTTAGTTTTAATTGCCTTAACCAGGGCTGTTTTGGATTTCCTACATTGACTATTATACCACAACATGCCAGTCTTCTTTTGTCTCTGGGCCCTAGGTACCTTGAAAAATTCATTTTTTAGGTTCTCGAATAGGGAATAATGTATCTATCTTATTTTTAGCTGAACATCATCAAGGGTAAAAACCAGATTTATATTACATATTTCCACAATTGACTGCTCAACATGGGTGTAGATGTACCTCATTGCTTGATCTGATCGTACCACTGTGCGCCAGTGGGTTCTCCGTTTGTTACATCTTAAGCAGCACCTATCGTCCATAGGGCTAATGAAGGTTCCCGATATGGATTCCATAGGCAAATCCAATACCAACTCCAGAGGATTGTGATCACTGTCATATCTGGATCTCAAGCTCATGTCTGTGACCAGGGGCCACATTCTGGCATCTACTAGGAAGTAGTCAATCAGACTTGAACTATTTGGGCCTGAAAAGGTGTGCTTACCTACTCTTTCAGACCTGGTTCTTCCGTTACAAGCTTGTAGGTTATAGTTTAAAACCAGCGCATTTATTTGGATTGCCAAAGGGCACCATTTCTCGATTGCATTAATATTCAAATCTGGTATAGACCAAATTCTATCTTCTATCTTCTATCTTCTATCAGGGAATTCTCTCTATAGGTGTTGTCTAAGGATTCAAATATGCAATTTAGGTCCCCTCCCACTATTTTTAATACCCCTGGTTTTACGATTATTCAGATGGGAATTTAACTGACTAACTGCTGGTGATTCTATTTTGTTCCCTAATGGTCTGGAGTATATATTATAAATGCAAATAGTGGTTACTGGGAGTAATCTTATGAAAACACACATAACATAATTCAAAATTACCTCACACCCCACCACTTTGCAATTTAGATGTGTACCTACCCAGATCATCAAACCTGTCTGATGGTCTTCTTCTACCTTTAGAACCTGCCCCAACACGAAAGGTATAGTAACCTCCTCTACTTCTTTGTGTCATAAGCCACGTTTCCTGGAATAAGCAAATATCAAAATGGCTTATAAAAGATCCCCAATCTAGGTTATCCAGTTTTTTTCCTAGACCAGCAACGTTCCATGAAATCATCTTCAAAGAGAAAGATTCTCCTTTTGCTTTGATATTCCTACCTGGGACTGAACCATGATAATCGGCATCCCCATTAATTTTGGTAGATTCTCTCACTTAAAAGTGAAGGATTCCCCAGGGTGTTCCCTGGTAGACTTGCATGATGTTGTGATGTCTCTGTCGGACAGCTCATTATTATTACCCACCACCACCCTCTCCAGTATTACCGAAAGGGACTTCCTGATCTCAGGATAGGGCCACTGTTAGAATCCGCCCCAAATACTTATCAGATGAAAAAGCAGAACCCCAAAAATCCTTTTCTGGCATTGATTTTGGGAGAGGGGTCCTTCTGTTCATTGCACTCCTATGAATGGAACCCTCAACTCTTGTTACGACAATATCCTTTCTCACTGGGGTGGTCAAATCAACTCCATTAAGTCACTCTACTTGGTCCAGTAGTCGAAACCTATTATTGACTGGCACGTTATAAAAATAATCACCCAATTTAGGTGGCAGGAAGGCAGGTACAATGGGGGCTCCATAATTCACTTTCATAGTTGAACCAATCTCCCTTCTAATAGCAGTGGGTGGTTTATAGAAGTACCCTAGTGGTAACAGTTATATACAGTACCACCTGCCTTAAAGTTGTGGCTACCACATAGCAGTTTCTGTGCCACGGCTGAGTCCCTAAAGTTAACAATTATGCAGTCACCTGCCAGATCTTTCCTTCCACTACCAATCCACCTTATTCAGCATGTAAAGATGATTTTTTAGCTTTGGATAATGGGTACCCCCTGAACCTTCCCAGCCAATTAAGGCATTTGTTCTTCAAATCTATATGGTTCTCATTCTGGCCATTCCTCAGTGGTGGAACCCCTGTCATCACCACAACATATGGACATGCTGCTAGTGGCAAATTTATTATCAGAAGATATTTGGTTTCTTTTTGTTGATAGTTGCCACCTCTGTTTTTTTGTTCTCCATTGGTTGTCCGGATTCCATGTACTAAGGGTCGATTCGTACCTCGTGGAACTTTATTTTTCCACCCACTATGGTTGTTAAGCTGTTTCGTATATAACCCACTATTTATATTGGTCATCGTTACTCCATGATTCGCCTGGCTCTCCAACATATAAGTCAAATCGGATGGAGAATCCTTGGAGGTAGTTGCTGAAATCATCAGAGGGCAGACCTTGTCGGAACTCTGTTGGATGACTGTTTTAATAAATGTATTGATCTTCAGTTTGGCAACTTTGGGAATCAACTGTTCCGTTAATATTCCCTTCACCTAGCCAATCAGTGTCTCCATAAAATTATCTAACCATTCTGGCTTTTTACTACATTCAGAGGCCTCCATGTTGCTCTGATTAGTGGCATGGTCAATTACTTGCTGTAGCCGCGTATTAGGGATGGGGTGGACGACTCAGAGGTAATTATCCTCATGGCAACCCATTTGGTTTTTTTTGTTGGTAGTTTGCTTTAATTCTCCTGGGGAATTTTCACAATTTGGATCACAGGCTCTAGCCTTCTTGCAGTGGCACTCAGTAGGGTCACTCCATTGTTGTTCCATGACCTCTATGCTCATAGATAAGGGGGAAGAGCCTGAGTTGTCTACAGAGTCACCACCACCCACGGACAGTTGTCTCTCAGTGAGTTTAATTTTAGTTGCAATAGTCCCTAATGCCCTTTGTAACATCTTATCAATAGAGGTTGGAGTGGCTGGAGGGGAAGGCTGATATCTCCCTACTTTCCTTTTCCCCATGGTTGGGTACAGCGATATGGAAGTATATGCAACCACTCACCAGATTAAGGTGCCGATCACGATCCGGTAAAAACCGGGTACGAACCGTCGGACGGAGCATATTCTCCGTCCGACGCGTACCCGGTCGTCAAAATTTACAAACAAGGAATTACGATTCGCACGGGAACACCATTTCCGTACGATTCGTAAAAAAGCCCGACCGAACAAAATAAACCTACTAATGCGATCCGGGAAAGCGCCGACCTGACGTCGGGACGCTCGCAGCCAGCCATTCACGACCCAGGAATTACGATTCGCACCGACGTCATCCCGCACGGTGAATATTTTCCGGCTGCCAAAAACTGCCGGGAAATCAGGACGACGCGAACAAGGACCACCAGTACGCGACGGACAGACAGGACGACGCGAACAAGGAGGACCAGTACGCGACAGGACGACGCGATCAAGGAGTACCAGTACGCGACGGACAGACAGGATGACGCGATCAAGGAGGACCAGTACGCGATGGACACACAGGACGACGCAAACAAGGAGGACCCGTACGCGACAGACAGACATGGACCCGAACCTACGTGTCATCCCGGCCCTCATAGCAGTCCACCTCCTCTACAGGTTCCGACGCAGACGCCGCAGAAGGTCAGAATAACTAAGGGAGGGGGGAAAGTGGGGTGGGGTGGGGGTGGCAGGACCAGGGCAGGCCACAAAACCCCCACCAAAGTCACACACCACACATGCCCAGGACATACCTGACACCCATGCCCTGGTCACTACGAGGGGGTGGGGGCGTGTCCAGCTAAGCCAGCGACCGCCACAACGGAAGTCCGTCACCACGCGAACCGGCAACACAACCAGACCGGTACGTCCCGTACCCACGCCTGAAGAGCGTGGGTACGAGACGTACCACGCCCACACCCACGTCACCCCAACAATGGCGGGACGGATCGTACCCACGTGGCAAAGGCCTGGGTACGGCCCGCACAAGCATCACATAGCGTGGGGACGGATATGTACGGACCCTACCCCCACCCGCGTACGTATGGAGCGTACACCCACCCCACCAGTGTAAGTACGACTCGTACCCACACCCGCGGACGTACGGACCGTACCCCCACCCGTGTAAGTACGACTCGTACCCTCACCCGCGTATGCATGGAGCCTACCCCCACCCCACCAGTGTAAGTACGACTCGTACCCTCACCCGAGGACGTACGGACCGTACCCCCACCCCCACCAGTGTAAGTACGACTCGTACCCCCACCCCCGTATGCATGGAGCCTACCCCCACCCCAACAGTGTAAGTACGACTCGTACCCGCACCCGCGGATGTACGGACCGTACCCCCACCCGTGTAAGTACGACTCGTACCCTCACCCCGTATGCATGGAGCCTACCCCCACCCCAACAGTGTAAGTACGACTCGTACCCTCACCCGCGGACGTACGGACAGTACCCCCACCACACCAGTGTAAGTACGACTCGTACCCTCACCCGCGGACGTACGGACAGTACCCCCACCACACCAGTGTAAGTACGACTCGTACCCTCACCCGCGGACGTACGGACCGTACCCCCACCACACCAGTGTAAGTACGACTCGTACCCTCACCCGCGTATGCATGGAGCCTACCCCCACCCCACCAGTGTAAGTACGACTCGTACCCTCACCCGCGGACGTACAGACCGTACCCCCACCCCCACCAGTGTAAGTACGACTCGTACCCCCACCCCCGTATGCATGGAGCCTACCCCCACCCCACCAGTGTAAGTACGACTCGTACCCTCACCCGCGGACGTACGGACCGTACCCCCACCCCCACCAGTGTAAGTACGACTCGTACCCCCACCCCCGTATGCATGGAGCCTACCCCCACCCCAACAGTGTAAGTACGACTCGTACCCTCACCTCGAATGCATGGAGCGTACCCCCACCGTGTATGTTCCAAGCGTACATATCCAGAAATAGGAGGTGTGTGTGCAGAGTCCTCCCAGCAGTGCCCTGAGACAGGAGGGGTGGGTGTGGAGTCCTCCCAGCAGTGCCCTGAGACAGGAGGGGTGTGTGCCTATCACTACCAGCAGTGCCCTGAGACAGAAGGGGTGTGTGCCTATCACTCCCAGCAGTGCCCTGAGACAGGAGGGGTGGGTGTGGAGTCCTCACAGCAGTGCCCTGAGACAGGAGGGGTGGGTGTGGAGTCCTCCCAGCAGTGCCCTGAGACAGGAGGGGTGGGTGCCTATCACTACCAGCAGTGCCCTGAGACAGAAGGGGTGTGTGCCTTTCACTCCCAGCAGTGCCCTGAGACAGGAGGGGTGGGTGTGGAGTCCTCCCAGCAGTGCCCTGAGACAGGAGGGGTGGATGCAGAGTCCTCACAGCAGAGCCCTGAGACAGGAGGGGTGGATGCAGAGTCCTCGCAGCAGTGCCCTGAGACAGGAGGGGTGGGTGCAGAGTCCTCCCAGCAGTGCCCTGAGACAGGAGGGGTGGGTGCAGAGTCCTCACAGCAGTGCCCTGAGACAGGAGGGGTGGGTGTGGAGTCCCCCCAGCAGTGCCCTGAGACAGGAGGGGCGTAACACATGTGTGTGAGGCTGGAAGTACACACATGCATACTGCCTACAAGGGAACATGTCCCCATGAACTCATGTCAACAGACTCCATACACAAGTACAGTGATCACCAAGGATGCCACGAATGTTGCAGGTGGAGACATGACCCTGCATGCATGGCCAAAGTAGAAGGGCTCCGTCACACACACAGCTCATGTAGACACAGCTCTGCGCTAAACATTGGGAACACCCTGCAGGGAAGATATCAGGGTACACAGAGGAAGGAATACACCCTGGGACAATTGCACCATGCAGTAACTGCTTACATGAACAAAGAAAGTTAGCTAACACCTTATGATGGCACACAGATCCCAGGGTCCCCCCAATGAGCAGCACACTACTACATATCCCACACACCCAACACATAAACACCACCCAAAACCATGTAGCAGCCCCACCAACACCAATACCAGCATAGCAGTAGTGTTATAATGAAAATAAAATTAAGCTTTATTCAGCATGAGCACAATGTCCGTGGATCGCAGGCAGTTCAATATTCACAAAGCCCATAGGGCAGTCAATGAGTCTCAGCTGGATGGGGGACACAGTGGGATGCGTGTCCCCTACCTTGCCTGCACAGTTACATGCCATCGTCTTCCACAGGGGTGAGGGCATCATGGGGGGGGGAAGCACCAGGCACCGCAGGGACATCAGGGCAAAGGGGAGGCGTTGTGGGTGCAGGGATGGAGGACTCCACCACAGGGGGTGGGGCAGGGCCAAAGGCGGAGGCCAGGATGGCACTACACACCTTTGCAAGGTCCTCCAGCGAGTCCCCTGCACCCGAAGGAACCACAGGCCCCAAGGAGGGGGGGGGTCAGAGGGATGGGTCGCAGCGCCACCGGGGGAGGGTGGAGACAGGGGGGGAGAATCAACCACCCTGACCGAGGACTTCCTTGACCGCTTGCGTGGTGGTGTCACTGTGGGGCTCAGGGACAGAGCGGCCATGAAGGAGTCCTTGGGGGAGATGTGGCCAGGAGAGCTGAGGGGAGGGGATTTGGAGGGAGTGGACTGGGTGGAATGCGGACTCCCACTCTGGCTGCGTGTCACACGTTTGCCCCCCGACCCAGTGGGTGTGCCTACCTCACCCTGTGTGTGCGTGTCAGGAGGAGTGCGGTGGACCTTCCCTGCTGGTGTGGTGCCTGTGTCTGTTGATGTGGGTGCATGCCGACGTCTGGGTGTACGTGGGACAGGCATGGGAGTGGGAAGTGTGGATGGGGCAGGGGTAGGTGGGGGGAGGTCGCGCTGCAGGAGACCCACTGCTGCAGTCAGTGTGGAGTCTATGGACCTCAGCAAGTTGCGTTGGTCAGCCTGCGATGAATGAATGCCCTCCAAGTATGCCTCGATGTTGGTGAGGGTTTGGCCGTGGGCATGGAGGACATTAAGGATCGCAGCCTGACCAACCTGCAGCTGCCGCTGAATGTCCACAGACTCGGCATTGGCGGCAGCAGTGGAGACAGGGGCAGGGGGTGCGGTGCCTGGCATGAAGGAGACATGCGGTGACCGGGCACGCTGGGAAGGGACACGAGCAAGTGGGAGGCGGCTGATGGGAACTGAGGGGGCGGTGCGAGGTGTTGTTCCGCTGTCAGCTGCTGGTGCAGCCTCCGCCCACTCGGAGACATCCTCCTCGGACCTGTCAGCTTCGTATTCTCACGTGCCAGTCGACAGGTCCTCGGCCGCACTATCCTCCGCCTCTGTCCCACTCGATGTGCCAGCCCCGATGTCACGGCTGGCACTGGTGCTCGGTCCCTCCGCCTGGTCTGTGTCCATGTCTCCCTCTGTGTCCCCCGACGATGCTGTGGGCAGGGTGGAGAGACAGAAATTAATCAGACACCTGTACACATGTGTCACATGAGTCCAATCTACATAGGTAACATTGCATAGCCTGAAAAGGAAGATCCCTAACATCTACTAAACAAGGTACCGATGTAGGGCATGAAACACACAGTTGGTCGAGCCACCATGCCACTGAAATACCATGGAGAGCATGAGACAATAGCAAAAGACAGGAAACGGAGTCTGACATAGCACCCAGGCCCTGGGGACAATCCAGCACTGCATCTGCACCACACAGCGTTGGCGAAAATACGGATGACCAGGGACCATATCCATGAACTTGAGACACATGCTGCATAGGTAATGCTGAAAACATGCCCAACATGACTGGGTCACTGCACCTTGCGTGTGTGTCCAGACAAACATCACACACTGCCCAGACCCAGCAAGTAGAAATCAGGATTTGACATATAGGCTTGGCCCGCCCCAACCACCCCCTACACGAGGCAAATTGTTGAGACACAGGTGGCACCAACATCTCATAGTCTGGGTGATGAACACAGGGGCATGCAAAATGCAAGATTGGACGCCAAACACCCAAGGTGCGCCTGTACAAATAATGAGGTACCAGTGCCCATCCTCAGATGAGTATAACAAGACACACAGGCACTGGCAACTGTGAGTATGAAGAAGGACATTCAGGTCAGGCTGCACAGTGGACACCTGTACAAAATTGCATGTCTAGATACATGGTGCCAGGGGACAATGGCACAGAGCACAACCTACGCTGTAGACACTGAGAGTGTCCACGTTTTGTGATGACACATACAACACTGATGAAAAGGTGCCCCAGGGGACAGTAGTGGCCACGCAACTCCATGCTCCTGAATGGTAATGACTGCAACACACGCCACCATCCCTGCACTATGCGTATCGCACACTCATGCACATCATGTCACAGGCCACTACATAGGACATGCGCGCTGTAAGGCATGACACTTGAGAGACTAACTCCCATGTCTGGACTCAGCATCAGTGCCAACTGACATGGAACCCACATGCAGTGAACTGGACAGGGCACAGCCAAGGTCCCAAAACCTGTTACACACCACCCCCACACATGATGCTACAGGCATAGTTCTCGTGGACAAAGCGCCAGCCTACATTACCTTGTGAAGGAGTGACTACACACAGACCAGGGAACACATTGCAAGGAGGGGAAGGGTGGCAGGGGCGCAGCGCTATACTGGGGCAAACTGGATCTGCACAGCACCTTTAAACCCTGGCAGTGAATTCATGCTACTGTGCCCTTACAAATGCCGGTGACACACAACAAACACACATGTACCTACCCCCTTCCGGCTGCTGCATCTCCTGTAAGCGCCTCTCCAAGTCTGGAAAGACCACCGGCAGCACACGCCTGTGGAGGTGGCTCAGACGGCGGCGCCCGCGGTTCTTGTGGCTCTCAGGTGAGTCCCCCAGCAGGACCCGTGCAATCCTCCGCGTCCAGCACCGGATATCCTGCCAGCGTTTCCTCACCTGGGACAGGCTCCGCCTCCGACCATCCACACCCCTCACGGCACTGACGGCGGTCAGCCAGATCTGCTCCTTGGCAGTGGCGCCTACCTGTGAGGAAGAACAAGTGACACCACATCAATACACCAGCCACATGTCACAGAGAGACATATGACAACAAATTAGCTGGTTACAACAAGGCATGTCATGCAGCCAACGCATTGCACCTTTGTCATAGGGACATGATCCTCTGGGGAGGGAAAAAGCAGTACGTGCCATTGTGGGTACACAGGTGGAATGATGGCAATGTCACAATCAATGATCAAGCCTCACACTGTGCATCACACCCACCCCTCCTGTCTCAGGGCACTGCTGGTAGTGATAGGCACACACCCCTCCTGTCTCAGGGCACTGCTGGGAGGACTCCACACCCACCCCTCCTGTCTCAGGGCACTGCTGGGAGGACTCCACACCCACCCCTCCTGTCTCAGGGCACTGCTGGGAGTGATGGGCACACACCCCTCCTGTCTCAGGGCACTGCTGGGAGTGATAGGCCCCCACCCCTCCTGTCTCAGGGCACTACTGGGAGGACTCTGCACACACCCCTCCTGTCTCAGGGCACTGCTGGGAGGACTCTGCACACACCCCTCCTGTCTCAGGGCACTGCTGGGAGTGATAGGCCCCCACCCCTCCTGTCTCAGGGCACTGCTGGGAGGACTCTGCACACACCCCTCCTGTCTCAGGGCACTGCTGGGAGGACTCTGCACACACCCCTCCTGTCTCAGGGCACTGCTGGGAGTGATAGGCCCCCACCCCTCCTGTCTCAGGGCACTGCTGGGAGGACTCTGCACACACCCCTCCTGTCTCAGGGCACTGCTGGGAGGACTCTGCACACACCCCTCCTGTCTCAGGGCACTGCTGGGAGTGATAGGCCCCCACCCCTCCTGTCTCAGGGCACTGCTGGGAGGACTCTGCACACACCCCTCCTGTCTCAGGGCACTGCTGGGAGTGATAGGCCCCCACCCCTCCTGTCTCAGGGCACTGCTGGGAGGACTCTGCACACACCCCTCCTGTCTCAGGGCACTGCTGGGAGGACTCTGCACACACCCCTCCTGTCTCAGGGCACTGCTGGGAGGACTCTGCACACACCCCTCCTGTCTCAGGGCACTGCTGGGAGTGATAGGCCCCCACCCCTCCTGTCTCAGGTCACTGCTGGGAGGACTCTGCACACACCCCTCCTGTCTCAGGGCACTGCTGGGAGGACTCTGCACACACCCCTCCTGTCTCAGGGCACTGCTGGGAGGACTCTGCACACACCCCTCCTGTCTCAGGGCACTGCTGGGAGGACTCTGCACACACCCCTCCTGCCTCAGGGCACTGCTGGGAGGACTCTGCACACACCCCTCCTGTCTCAGGGCACTGCTGGGAGTGATAGGCCCCCACCCCTCCTGTCTCAGGGCACTGCTGGGAGACATCAGGCATTCCCCCCCCTGGGCCCCCCCCTACAGTACATAGCATGTGTGTCACACCTGGACACAATGGCAGAAGTCACAGTCACTAAAAAGGGACACAGTCTGTGCCAGTGGATACTGCACTCACCTGATACCCTGGTCGCCCATACAGCATGGGGTACTGTGGGAGGATCACATCCAGCAATGCCATGTTCTCCTCAAGGGTGAATGGCTGTGTCCTCTCCACAGCCCTTGACATGGTTCCAGGGAATCCGTAGCAGCAGCTGGGTCGACGAATTCAAAGATGTGCAGGCAAGTACTCCCTCATGGGACCTGGCTGCCTTATATGTGCCTTTCTGCCCTGTCTGATGCACAGGAGTACAGAGTGATTGGTCACTCACATTTGCATCCTATGTTTCCACCAATCCCTTCAAACCTAGCAGTCTGTGTGTACTCTATCGGTTTCATTCTCCTGCATGATGTAAGCTCCACAAACACATTGCAACAAAGTAGATTGATTCCAACTGACTTCTGCTGTGCACCTTCCAGAAGAAATTCGATTTTTGAACTTGGTCTCCATGACAACCAGCATGCATGTAGGCCTTAATACTTGTCCCTCATGTGTCCCCTATGTAATTTGGAGCTTCACACACAGGTACGGTGCGTTCCGGGGCCCTAGGGCACCCCAAATGCATTGCAACGGCCCGTACACGCGTGCCTACGTTCACTGTCACTATGGGTGGCCTCGCGTATGCGTACTCGTAGTGGTACGGGCCGTACACACGCCTGTACGCTCCCTATCACTACGAGTACGCATACCTGAGGACACCCATAGTGATAGGGAGCGTACAGGCGTGTGTACGGCCCGTACCACTACGAGTACGCATACGCGAGGACATCCCATAGTGGTACGGGCCGTACACACACCTGTACGCTCCCTATCACTACGAGTACGCATACGCGAGGACACCCATAGTGGTACGGGCCGTACACACGCCTGTACGCTCCCTATCACTACGAGTACGCATACGCGAGGACACCCATAGTGGTACGGGCCGTACACACGCCTGTACGCTCCCTATCACTACGAGTACGCATACGTGAGGACACCCATAGTGATAGGGAGCGTACAGGTGTGTGTACGGCCCGTACCACTACGAGTACGCATACGCGAGGACACCCATAGTGGTACGGGCCGTACACACGCCTGTACGCTCCCTATCACTACGAGTACGCATACGTGAGGACACCCATAGTGATAGGGAGCGTACAGGCGTGTGTACGGCCCGTACCACTACGAGTACGCATACGCGAGGACACCCATAGTGGTACGGGCCGTACACACGCCTGTACGCTCCCTATCACTATGGGTGTCCTCACGTATGCGTACTCGTAGTGATAGGGAGCGTACAGGCTTGTGTACGGCCCGTACCACTATGGGTGTCCTCGCGTATGCGTACTCGTAGTGGTACGGGCCGTACACATGCCTGTACGCTCGCCATCACGATGGGTACACATACGGCAGCACTCCCATAGTGATATGGGAACGTACACAGGCCCTCTTCGCAGCAGTACAGCGGTTTTTACACATCACAGTGGTGACAGGCGGCACACAGGTAGGGATAGGGCGGACATACTTGTCCATGGATGGACATACTTGTCCATTAATTGACATCAAGGCATCGTCTGTGCATCACAACATGTGTGGGGCACAGGTGTGATGGCCTGTGATGTGGAACATTACTCCTGAGTCGAGAAGGCACCAGATGTATGATGAGATGTGTACAGATGTACTGTGTGATGGTGCTATGTGTGCCAGGCATGCCCTTGACTCCTTTGACATGTGTGCATGTCGTACTGCGCACTTGGGGTGAGCGTCACTGGCATGGCACGGACACCAACACACGGAAGTGTCCCCTGATGCCCGGTACAGAGGTTATGACACCTGACTTGTCACTAACCACGGTGCACAATGTGACTATGTCATGTATGTGTGGGGGCTTCCCATCAGGTTGATGTTGGAGCACCCTAAAAAGCTGCAGCCGTTGCAGCAACCAACATGTGTCTGTGTGTTGATTGTCATTGCACACTGTTCCTCACACCATGCCACATGTGGTATCGGATGTGAGGTGCACATGTATGCATGGGACACGGAGTAGCGTGACAAGGACATGTCAGCATCCTCACAAGGAATATGTGGTGAGTCATGACATGTGCACCTTCATGGCAAGGTGTGTGGGCTGTCCTAGTGTAATGTCATGTGACCTGTGGCTCCAGTGTTCCGCTACCAGTCTCTGCAATCGTCATCCTACTGCTGCTGATGTGTGGGCGTATGTCACTCCTGTCTTGCGTCTGGCTGTTCACTTGCACTGGGACACAGCTATTCCCATGGCGTGGCATGGGGAGGTTCTCAATCTCTGTGTGTAGCTGGGTCTTGGTAGGAGTGTCACCTTGCATCCATACGTGTCCTGGCCATGTAGCACATACCTGACTCCCTATGTAGCATGTGTGTATTGACAGATTAACATGTGCTCAGTACACATGATTTGTTGTCGTACTGCACTCACTCTTCCTTGTCACTTCCAAATTACTGCAGAGCGCCGCCTCTTGCCCGAAGAATTCCGGACTTGGCTGCCATGCAGGAGAATGACAGCATCCGGCTCTACCGCTTCACCCAACCGTTGATTCTGGAGTTGACGGCGAGACTGGCACCACACCTGCAACCGCAGCACAGGTATCCTACGGCACTGACACCCCAGCTGAAGGTAATGGCTGCCCTACATTTTCTTGCCACGGGTACCTTTCAATATACCATAGCTAATGTTGGTGGCATGTCCCAGAGCCTGTTCTGCCGTGTGCTGCATGATTTCTTAGAGGCCATGTTGATTCACCTGGATGACTTCATCAAGTTCCCAACCCCTGAACAGATGACTGCGGTCAAGCGTGGATTCTATGCCCTGGGAGGGATGCCCCATGTCATTGGGTCCATAGATGGGACACATGTAGCTTTGGTACCACCACACGCACGGGAGGTGGCGTACCGCAATCGAAAGCACTACCACTCCATCAATGCCCTTGTGGTGTGTCAGTCCAACATGGTGATTTCACATGTCTGTGCTCGTTTTCCAGGATCAGCTCACGATGCCTACATCATGAGGCGTAGCGGGATGCCTGATATGATGATGCAGCTGCGCAACGAACGGGCATGTGTTGTTGGTGGGTACAGTCTGTCTGTCCTGTATTCTGTATAGCCTACCAGCACGACCGCTTCACCAGTTCTAACGATGTCCATGTGCTTCCCATGTAGGGGACGCTGGCTATCCCAACATGCCTTGGCTGCTGACACCTCTCCGCAACCCCATCACGCCGGCCCAGCTCCGCTACAACACCGCCCATGGCCGGATAAGGCGAGTGATAGAGAGGACGTTTGGCATGCTGAAGAGCCGATTCAGGTGCCTCCACAAGACCGGCGGCGCACTCCCATATGCCCCGGCGAAGGTCTGCAAGATCTTCATGGTCTGCTGCATGCTGCACAACATGGCAGTTGAAAGAGCTGTGCCACTCATCCTGGATCAACATGACGAGGACCATCCACCCGTGGAGGACGAAGGTCTTGGCAATGGGGCTAGTGATGTGGAGGATGTGGAGCCGCAAGAGGACATCCGGACTCGGCTCATACGCGACTTCTTTGCTTAGTGGTGAGTACCAGTGTCTGAGTGTGCACGCATTGGTCCCCGTGTGGCATGCGTTGTGATGTGTGTCTCCACCTGCATGTATGGCACATGAGTCAGAGGTGTGTGTGGGTGTGTCACTGGAGTGATGGTGCCAGTGATGGTTGTACTTCCCCAGTCATAATTGTGACCTAGCATGTTGTCATCCATACATGTGTCGAGTAAATGCACATGCAAGTGGCTGTGCTGTTTGTGGCTGACTTCTTGTGTGTCTCTCTTCCCCAGGTACCTGCGCATGCAGTCTGCTGCTTGCCTTGTTGTGGCACTGCTATTCCTCATGGACATGACATCGTGGGCTGACTCAGCGTTACAGGCACGGACACGTTTGGAAGTCTCCATGGGGTAAGGGATGCATCTGGGGTGTATTGGGTGTGGCAGTTGTTCACGATGTATGCACACTGCCCCTGTCGATGTTTGTTTCCTCTGCAGCCATGTCGCATCCCCATGGGACACGACATGCAGCTGTGTACACCTGAATAGATGGTCTGCCTGGTTGACAGTCATCAGTGATGGGATAGGGGATTGTGATGATGGCATCAATGTGTGTGACACTGCCCTCGGCCACATACGGTTAGCATTGGCTTGACATGGTGTGGGACTTCGACATCAGCGGATCTATGGTGTATGGCAGGCTCTCCGTGTGCAGCTGTGGGTATTTAGCTGTTAGCCGACGCTTGTGTGCCAGTTCCATGGCGAACACGCATTTGTGCTGCAGAAGCGGGGTTGCCAGTGTTGGACCCACATGTTACTCCACATGATGTGTTCATGTGTACTTCGAGTTGCCTCTGCAATCCCGAATACATGACTAATAAAGGTGTCCCTATGCCTCCAAGGTGCCTCTTCTCAGTCAATGCTGGTGTGTTGCCACGGTGCATCCAGCATGTCTGGCATGGTATTCCCTGATTGTGGCTATGTGTCAATGTGTCGAGTAGCAAGATGCAAGCTGTGTGTGTGGGCTGAGACTGTGTATTGGGCATGATGTCCATGACTGTGTGGGTATTGTGACATGTGCCATCCCCATGCATCCAACGTTGGCCAGGCCCCCATTCTCTGCATCCACCGGACTCAAGCTTGCAGGACATGGTTCTGCCACCTGTCTACACATACCTGGGTGCCCCCCAGGACACTGGACTGGATCCCTGACCTCTGCGCATGACTGTTGGTGTACTCAATGTGTGTGTCAGCACGGTTGTTCGGCAACCCCCTCAGCTGGTTGGGCCCATCACGGGTGTGTATGGTGCTCCATGTCTGTCTTGCCTAATACACTGTGACCCATGTGTCCTGTGCCAGACTCAGGCCCCAGGGTGTGGATGGTTGAAGACAAAAGATGACTCAGGCATGTTTTGACTTTACAAGACACATGTTAGGTAATAATGCTACCAGCAGGCATCTACTCTTCATAGTGTGATTTATTATTGGGGGTGGGGGGACAAAGTGAGGGGCTTTCCTGGATTTTGGAATCCAAAGTTCAGTAGGGGAGTTGGTGTCCTTGCCATTGGAAATCCTCAGAGTCCATGCCACAGTCTTTGTCAACATTGGTCAGCCAGTGACCAGCAGGGCCATGTATCAGAGAATGTCTCTTGATGCTGTGATGCTGTTGCTCCAGTGGGCCAGGTGCCAGGCCAGGTGTCCTGGGAGATGGTGATGTAGCGCCGACCCTCACGGTCCTTTCTGTGGACGACCCGCCCTCCTGCGGGGAACCTCAGCAGCAGGCCGTGACGACATCTGGGATGCTCCATCAGATGTTTCCTCCTCCTCCTCCTGATCCCTCCCTGTGAGTGGTGATGTTCTCCGCCTTCTGGCACAGGGAGGGTCGGCCATGTTGTCGGCCATCCGACGGAGTGTAGCGTGAATCCCCTGGAATGCCGTCACTTGCTCAGCCTGTCTGTCCTCCATCCTCCGTTGGTGTAGCAGTAGACAGGCATGTTGCTGGGCCTGCTGGGCCTTGATCCCCTCGAGGACGGACACAACCTGGGCCATGCCCGTGGTGTCCTGCCGGTATGAGTCCAGGATGTTACGGACATGGGAAAGTACCGGATCCCCAGCCAACTGGTCAGGCTCGCGCCTCCGCCGTCCTCCACTCCCACCACCCCTGCCCACTTGCACCTGGCCTGCCCTTGTGGGCACATCGGGTCTCCGGGACCCCTGAGGGGTGGCATTGGCGTTGTCGCCTGCCTCCTCCTGGGTGCCCGGGACACCGTGTCCCTCCTGGCGAGCCTGGCTGCATTGTGGTGTTGGGGCAGGGATCCTGGGTGTCTCCTGGGATGTGGCAGGAGTGGGGGTGGTGGTTGGCACAGTTGTACCTGACGCAGGTGCTGCAGGTGGTTGGACACCAGAGGGGCCAGGTCGGTCGGGGTCGTCCACAGAGTGGTGAGAGTGGTCGCTGCCGGTGGGATCGGGCTCCTGCAGATCCGGGTACTGTGAGTCTTACCCCCCAGTGTTGGGGGGTGCACCACGACGTTGACCTGTGTGTGAGAGAGACAATGTTAATTTTGGTCCATGCAACATCCATGTTTCATCAGTGTCAAAGTTGGCACTTTTCCTCTTGGAATTGGGATCTGTCTTGCATTCCACTCACAGTGCACTTGTGCATGGGTGTGTCCCTTGTGCACCACTTTTGCCCTTTTCACTATGTGTGGCACGGTCTTACTTGCTGCGTCAAGTGTGACTGCAGTCAGCAGTGGAGTGGGCAGGTGTGGCGAGCCATGCATTGGCGCCTTCCGTGTAGCACTGTACATGTGCACATGGAGTGGATCCACACACTTATATGATCCAGGTAGCTGTCGTTGTGCTCGTGAACAGGTTGTGACATGGCCCTGTGTTTTGCCATGGTGAAGAGGGGGGGTTCTGGGACTGGCCACCCTTGTCTACATGCACGCAGTCTACCTGCTGACGAGCAGACATTCGCACACACCACACGGCTGATTTGCTCTCCCTGTGTCTCGCTCCCTCTGTGTCCCCCTCTCCCTCCCTCCGTGTGTCAGCCTCCTCCCTCTGTCCGTCTCCCTCCCTCTCTGTCCCCCTCTCCCTCCCTCTCTGTCCCCTTCTCCCTCCCTCTCTGTCCCCCTCTCCCTCCCTCTGTGTGTCACCCTCTGTCACCTCAGCCCAGCTTCCTGGGCACACACTGTTAGCAGATCTTTGAGTGGCCCTTGGCTTGTTGATGTGAGTTTGTTTCTGATCTCCAGGCACCCATTGGGTGTGATGTGTGTCTGTGCGCTGCTGCTGTGGTGGTGTGTGCTGCCACTCTTTCACAATGTTGGCTTTTCATTGGCTGCTGTCATGTGCAAAACAGTGCCTTCACCCCCATGTGTTGATGCAAGGTGTCCGCCATTTGCTGGCAAGTCATTCCTGTGTTGGGACACACTGTTTGTCTGGCTGTGACCTAGGCCATATGGGCAGAGGGCATTGTTGTCTGCTTCTGAGTTGCACTTAGTGATTTTTGTGGCCCAGCCTCCCGCCATCCGGGTTACCGTGTCATGTGTTGGTGTCTTCTGTGGCCTGTGACTTGACATTGTCCAGCTGGGTGCATGGGGCATGGTGGCAGCAGTGGCATGTGCGTGCTCATGGAGTGTGGTTGAGTCATGCGATGGCTTGTGGTGGTTGCGTGCCTGTTAGTGATTTTGGTTGTGGATGCCGTTCCCCCCATGTGAGGTGCGTTGTTTGTGTACTCACCCGGGTCTCGGAGTCCCTCTAATCCTTCGACTGCCTCCACCGGCAGTATGGCCATCACCCTCTCCTCCCAGGGCTGGTAGTGTACGGGTCTGCGGGAGGGCCCTCCTCCTGTGGCGTTGGCCTGGTCGTGTTCCTCCTGCCTCTTGGCTCGGACCCTCCTCCGCAGATCGTACCACCTGTTCTGGCATTCCTGCCTGGTCCTTCTGGTGTCCGCAACAGCATTCACAGCATCGACGATGGTCTGCCACATGGCTGTTTTTGCTGACATGCTGGTGTTTCTGACCAATGTTCCAAAGATCTGTGGCTCGACTCTGAGGATTTCATCAACAAGGACCTCCAACTCTCGGTTACTGAACTTTGGATTCTTGGTAGTGGGCATGGTGAGGGGTGTGGGTGTGGATGGGGGGGTGTGGATGTTGGGGGGGGTGTGTGGATGGTTGTGGGTGTGTGTGTGTGAATGTGATGAGGGTGTGTTTGTGAAGGTGGTTGTGTGAAGGTGTGCAAGTGTAAGGTGTGGTGAAGCTTGTAGTATGGTGCTGTGGTGTCTGGCAGCAGTGAGTCTGTTGCAAAGGCTCATGGTTTGTGTGTGTGGGCCCTTTTTATTGGTCCATGGGTGGGTGTGGCAGTGTTTGAAGTTTGGGTGGGTGTGTTATAAGTAGTGGTGGTGTTTTGGGCCTCTGTTTGTCTTTGGCAGTTGCAGGTCAGTGAAGGTGTTTTTTTAGTGTTTGTTGGCCATGTTTAGTGGCTTTGTGCCATTCGTATGGTGTATTCTTGTGTTGTTTTGTTTTGTCCTGGTTGTGTCCGTGCGTTTTGAGCGTGTGTACGGTGTGTACATGGGCCATTTGGTTGTACGGTGCTGTCCTTGTGTGTGGGTTGGTACGACTCGTACATGCGGTTGTGATGTTGGGGCCTGGGGTGCGCTCCGTACTTAGGAGGTTGTGTTGGGGGTAGGACCGGAACGTACTGGGGTGTACTTAGACGGTGGTACGACACGTACAGGGGTGGGGGTAGGACTCAAACGTACTGGGGTGTGGGTACACGATGGTACGACACGTACAGGGGTGGGGGTACGACTCGAACGTACTGGGGTGTAGGTACACGGTGGTACGACACGTACAGGGGTGGGGGTACGACTCGAACGTACTGGGGTGTGGGTACACGATGGTACGACACGTACAGGGGTGGGGGTAGGACTCGAACGTACTGGGGTGTGGGTACACGATGGTACGACACGTACAGGGGTGGGGGTACGACTCGAACGTACTGGGGTGTAGGTACACGGTGGTACGACACGTACAGGGGTGGGGGTAGGACTCGAACGTACTGGGGTGTGGGTACACGATGGTACGACACGTACAGGGGTGGGGGTAGGACTCGAACGTACTGGGGTGTAGGTACACGGTGGTACGACACGTACAGGGGTGGGGGTAGGACTCGAACGTACTGGGGTGTGGGTACACAATGGTACGACACGTACAGGGGTGGGGGTACGACTCGAACGTACTGGGGTGTACTTAGACGGTGGTATGACACGTACAGGGGTGGGGGTAGGACTCGAACGTACTGGGGTGTGGGTACACGATGGTACGACATGTACAGGGGTGGGGGTACGACTCGAACGTACAGGGGTGTAGGTACACGGGGGTATGACACGTACAGGGGTGGGGGTACGACTCGAACGTACTGGGGTGTACTTAGACGGTGGTACGACACGTACAGGGGTGGGGGTAGGACTCGAACGTACTGGGGTGTGGGTACACGATGGTACGACACGTACAGGGGTGGGGGTACGACTCGAACGTACTGGGGTGTAGGTACACGGTGGTACGACACGTACAGGGGTGGGGGTACGACTCGAACGTACTGGGGTGTGGGTACACGATGGTACGACACGTACAGGGGTGGGGGTAGGACTCGAACGAACTGGGGTGTGGGTACACGATGGTACGACACGTACAGGGGTGGGGGTATGACTCGAACGTACTGGGGTGTAGGTACACGGTGGTACGACACGTACAGGGGTGGGGGTAGGACTCGAACGTACTGGGGTGTGGGTACACGATGGTACGACACGTACAGGGGTGGGGGTAGGACTCGAACGTACTGGGGTGTAGGTACACGGTGGTACGACACGTACAGGGGTGGGGGTAGGACTCGAACGTACTGGGGTGTGGGTACACGATGGTACGACACGTACAGGGGTGGGGGTACGACTCGAACGTACTGGGGTGTACTTAGACGGTGGTACGACACGTACAGGGGTGGGGGTAGGACTCGAACGTACTGGGGTGTGGGTACACGATGGTATGACACATACAGGGGTGGGGGTACGACTCAAACGCTGGGGTGTAGGTACATGGGGGTATGACACGTACAGGGGTGGGGGTACGCCTCGAACGTACTGGGGTGTACTTAGACGGTGGTACGACACGTACAGGGGTGGGGGTAGGACTCGAACGTACTGGGGTGTGGGTACACGATGGTACGACACGTACAGGGGTGGGGGTACGACTCGAACGTATGGGTGCTGGGGGAGTGTTTGGCGCGTATGCGGGCACATATCTCCATGGTTGCAATGGGAGTTCGGTGCGGACGGTGTTTTTACCATACGGTTGGGAGTTCGGACGCACGGGTGGGATCGTGATTCCTCGGTCGGACTTGACTTTTCACGTTTGTACGGTAAATCGTCCGAGGACGTGTCGGACACATTTTCCGACCCGAGGACGTGTGGGGAATGATTCCCAATGCGATTCGTATGGACTTTTTCCCATGCGAATCGTAATTGCCAGTTTGTACGACACTTGTACGATTCGTACGGTGAAAAGACCGGATACGAGTCGTACGGGGAATTTTTTTACCAGATCGTGATCGGCACCTTAGTAGTTTTGACCCCAGGGTGAGTTTGAAGGGGGCTGACCTAACCCGGCCTCTCCCAGACAATGACGGACCCCGGTCTTGGCCCGAGCACACACCCAGGCGTGTCCCACGCAGCGGTACCCCCTTCTGTTTTGAATACAGCACCTCCGGGCCTGAAGTGTCAGCGTCGGCGGCTCTTGCCACAGGGACTCATGAGGCTTTGGGTCCTGCTCCCTCTCTCCGGGTCTTCGGTTACACAAGTGCTATACAGAGTGAAAGTGGCTGCAGGAGGCGGCGGGTGTTGAGCCCCTCCTTCACAATGCAATGTACTCAGGGCTTTAGTCAGCCCCGGCAGGCCCTCTGTCCTAAGCAAAACAAAGGGCTCCTGTACAGTATAGTCCAGTGTGGGCTCCTCTCCCTGCTCTCCCCACACTCATTGTGAAGCAATCCTTTTCTTTTACTTTCTCTTTGGTTTTTCTATGTTAGGTGCTTGATGCGCATATATTATGCTGTGCTGGCCGTATCTTTACTTTCCCTTTGGGCCAACTGCACCCTCAGAAGTCCTGAGACAAGGGACTCTCCCCGGTGTAGCTGAGGGGGGGAGGGTCACTGGCCTTGAACGGCCCTCCTGCGGGCTCACGGCGATGAAGTCAGGCCCAGCCGGGAAGCTCCCAGGACCGCGTTACAGCAATGTCAGCTCTGTGTGTACTTGCAGCTCACAGCTTAATCGAAAACCATCGGGAGCGGAGCCACGGAACATTTTTGCATCCTCAACTAATCAAGCACACTATGTGAAATCCAGGAGAGGCAACAGACTGCTAAAGTATGCTGGCTACCTTTATTGTAAGGACAGGTTAAGTGAGACTAGGGTGCCGATCACGATCCTGCAAAAACCGGGTACGAACCGTCGGACGGAGCACAAACTCCGCCCGACGCGTACCCGGTCGTCAATTTTCACAAACAAGGAATTACGATTCGCACGGGTACACCATTACCGTACGAATCGTAAAAAAGCCCGACCGAACAAAAAAACACCTACCAATGCGATCCGGGAAAGCGCCGACCTGACGTCGGGACGCTCGCAGCCAGCCATTCACGACCCAGGAATCACGATTGGCACCGACGTCACCCCGCACGGTGAATATTTTGCGGCAGCCAAAAACTGCCGGGAAATCAGGACGACGCGAACAAGGACCACCAGTACGCGACGGACAGACGACGACGCGAACAAGGAGGACCAGTACGTGACGGACACAGAGGACGACGCCACCAAGGAGGACCCGTACGCGACAGGACGACGCGATCAAGGAGGACCCGTACGCGACAGGACGACGCGAGCAAGGAGTACCAGTACGCGACGGACAGACATGGACCCGAACCTACGAGTCATCCCTGCCCTCATAGCAGTACACCTCCTCTACAGGTTACGACGCAGACGCCGCAGAAGGTCAGAATAACTAAGGGAGGGGGGAAAGTGGGGTGGGGTGGGGTGGCAGGACCAGGGCAGGCCACAAAACAACCACATAAGTCACACACCACACATGGCCTGGACATACCTGACTCCCATGCCCTGGTCACCACGAGGGGGTGGGGGCGTGTCCTGATAAGCCAGCGACCGCCACAACGGAAGTCCGTCACCACGCGAACCGGCAACACAACCAGACAGGTACGTCCCGTACCCACGCCTGAAGAGCGTGGGTACGAGTCGGACCACGCCCACACACGTCACCCCAACAATGGCGGGACGGATCGCACCCACGGGCCGCACAAACATCACATAGCGTGGGGACGGATATGTACGGACCCTACCCCCACCCCGTATGCAAGGAGCGTACCCCCCAGCCCAACAGTGTAAGTACGACTCGAACCCTCACCCGCGTATGCAAGGAGCGTACCCCCCATGCCAACAGTGCAAGTACGACTCGAACCCTCACCCGCGTATGCAAGGAGCGTACCCCCCAGCCCAACAGTGTAAGTACGACCCGTACCCCCACCTGCGGACTCACGGACCGTACCCCCACCCCAACAGTGTAAGTACGACCCGTACCCCCACCCGCGAATGCAAGGAGCGTACCCCCCAGCCCAACAGTGTAAGTACGACCCGTACCCCCACCCGCGGACTCACGGACCGTACCCCCACCCCAACAGTGTAAGTACGACCCGTACCCCCACCCGCGAATGCAAGGAGCGTACCCCCACCACACCAGTGTAAGTAGACTCGTACCCTCACCTCGAATGCATTGAGCGTACCCCCACCGTGTATGTGCCAAGCGTACATATCATGAAATCGGAGGTGTGTGTGCAGAGTCCACCCAGCAGTGCCCTGAGACAGGAGGGGTGGGTGCCTATCACTCCCAGTAGTGCCCTGAGACAGGAGGGGTGTGTGCAGAGTCCTCCCAGCAGTGCCCTGAGACAGGAGGGGTGGGTGCCTATCACTCCCAGCAGTGCCCTGAGACAGGAGGGGTGTGTGCAGAGTCCTCCCAGCAGTGCCCTGAGACAGGAGGGGTGGGTGCCTATCACTCCCAGCAGTGCCCTGAGACAGGAGGGGTGGGTGTGGAGTCCTCCCAGCAGTGCCCTGAGACAGGAGGGGTGGGTGTGGAGTCCTCCCAGCAGTGCCCTGAGACAGGAGGGGTGGGTGCCTATCACTCCCAGCAGTGCCCTGAGACAGGAGGGGTGTGTGCAGAGTCCTCCCAGCAGTGCCCTGAGACAGGAGGGGTGGGTGCCTATCACTCCCAGCAGTGCCCTGAGACAGGAGGGGTGGGTGTGGAGTCCTCCCAGCAGTGCCCTGAGACAGGAGGGGTGTAACACATGTGTGTGAGGCCAGAATTATCCACATGCATACTGGCTACAAGTGAACATGTCCCCATGAACTCATGTCAACAGACTCCACACACAAGTACAGTGATCATCAAGGATGCCACGATTGTTGCAGGTGGAGACATGGCCCTGCATGCATGGCCAAAGTAGAAGGGCTCCGTCACACACACAGCTCATGTAGACACAGCTCTGCGCTAAACATTGGGAAAACCCTGCAGGGAAGAAAGGTGGGTACACAGAGGAAGGAATACACCCTGGGACAAGTGCACCATGCAGTAACTGCTTACATGAACAAAGAAAGTTAGCCAACACCTTGTGATGGCACACAGATCCCAGGGTCCCACCAATGAGCAGTACACTACTACATATCCCACACACCCAAACCCTTACACACCACCAAAAACCATGTAGCAGCCCCACCAACACCAATACCAGCATAGCAGTAGTGTGATAATGAAAACAAAATTAAGCTTTATTCAGCATGAGCACAATGTCCGTGGATCGCAGGCAGTTCAATCTTCACAAAGCCCATAGGGCAGTCAATGATTCTCAGCTGGATGGGGGACACAGTGGGATGCGTGTCCCCTACCTTGCCTGCACAGTCAAATGGCATCGTCTTCCACACTGGTTAGGGCATCAGGGGGGGGAAGCAACAGGCACCGCAGGGACATCAGGGCAAAGGGGCGGCGTTGTGGGTGCAGGGATGGAGGACTCCACCACAGGGGGTGGGTCAGTGCCAAAGGCGGAGGCCAGGATGGCACTACACACCTTTGCAAGGTCCTCCAGGGAGTCCCCTGCACCCGAAGGGACCTCAGGCCCCAAGGAGGGGGGGGGGGGTCAGAGGGATGGGTCGCAGCGCCACCGGGGGAGGGTGGAGACAGGGGGGGAGACTCAACCACCCTGACCGGGGACCTCCTTGACCGCTTGCGTGGTGGTGTAACTGTGGGGCTCAGGGACAGAGCGGCCATGAAGGAGTCCTTGGGGGAGATGTGGCCAGGAGAGCTGAGGGGAGGGGATTTGGAGGGAGTGGACTGGGTGGAATGCGGACTCCCACTATGGCTGCGTGTCACACGTTTGCCCCCCGACCCAGTGGGTGTGCCTACCTCACCCTGTGTGTGCGTGTCAGGAGGAGTGCCGTGGACCTTCCCTGCTGGTGTGGTGCCCGTGTCCGTTGATGTGGGTGCATGCCGACGTCTGGGTGTACGTGGGACAGGCATGGGAGTGGGAAGTGTGGATGGGGCAGGGGTAGGTGGGGGTAGGTCGCGCTGCAGGAGACCCACTGCTGCAGTCAGTGTGGAGTCGATGGACCTCAGCAAGTTGCGTTGGTCAGCCTGCGATTAATGAATGCCCTCCAAGAAAGCCTCGATGTTGGTGAGGGTTTTGCCGTGGGCATGGAGGACATTAAGGATCGCAGCCTGACCAACCTGCAGTTGCCGCTGGATGTCCACAGACTCTGCATTGGCGGCAGCAGTGGAGACAGGGGCAGGGGGTGCGGTGCCTGGCAGGAAGGAGACATGCTGTGACCGGGCACGCTGGGAAGGGGCACGAGCAAGTGGGAGGCGGCTGGTGGGAACTGAGGGGGCGGTGCGAGGTGTTGTTCCGCTGTCAGCTGCTGGTGCAGCCACCGCCCACTCGGAGACATCCTCCTCGGACCTGTCAGCTTCGTATTCTGACGTGCCAGTCGACAGGTCCTCGGCCGCACTATCCTCCACCTCTGTCCCACTCGATGTGCCAGCCCCGATGTCACGGCTGGCACTGGTGCTCGGTCCCTCCGCCTTGCCTGTGTCCATGTCTCCCTCTGTGTCCCCCGACGATGCTGTGGGCAGGGTGGAGAGACATAAATTAATCAGACAGCTGTACACATCAGTCACATGAGTACAATCGACATAGGTAACACTGCATAGCCTGAAAAGGAAGATCCCTAACATCTACTAAACAAGGTACCGATGTAGGGCATGAAACACACAGTTGGTTGAGCCACCATGCCACTGAAATACCATGGAGAGCATGAGACAATAGCTAAACACAGGAAACGGAGTCTGACAGAGCACCCAGGCCCTGGGGACAATCCAGCACTGCATCTGCACCACACAGCGTTGGCGAAAATACCGATGACCAGGGACCATATCCATGAACTTGAGACACATGCTGCATAGGTAATGCTGAAAACATGCCCAACATGACTCGGTCACTGCACATTGCGTGTGTGTCCAGACACATCACACACTGCCCAGACCCAGCAAGTAGAAATCAGGATTTGACACATAGGCATTGCCCGCACCAACAAGACCCTACACGAGGCAAATTGTTGAGACACAGGTGGCACCAACATCTCATAGTCTGGCTGATACACACAGGGGCAGGCAAAAAGCAAGAGTGTACGCCAAACAGCCAAGGTGCGCCTGTACAAATAATGAGGTACCAGTGCCCATCCTCAGATGAGTATAACAAGACACACAGGCACTGGCAACTGTGAGTATGAAGAAGGACAATCAGGTCAGGCTGCACAGTGGACACCTGTACAAAATAGCACGTCTATATACATGGTGACAGGGGACAATGGCACAGAGCACAACCTACGCTGTAGACACTGAGATTGTCCACGTTTATGATGACACATACACCACTGAGGAAAAGGTGCCCCAGGGGACAGTAGTGGGCACGCAACTACATGCTACTGAATGTTAATGACTGCAACACACGTCACCATCCCTGCACTATGTGTATCGCACACTCATGCACATCATGTCACAGGCCACTACATAGGACATGCGCGCTGTAAGGCATGACACATGAGAGACCAACTCCCATGTCTGGAGTCAGCATCAGTGCCAACTGACATGGAACCCACATGCAGTGAACTTGACAGTGCACAGGCAAGGTCCCACAACCTGTTACACACCACCCCCACACATGATGCTACAGTCATTGTTCTCGTGGACAAAGCGCCAGCCTACATCACCTTGTGAAGGAGTGACTACACACAGACCAGGGAACACATTGCAAGGAGGGGAAGGGTGGCAGGGGCACAGCGCTATACTGGGGCAAACAGGATCTGCACAGCACCTTTAAACCCTGCCAGTGAATTCATGCTACTGTGCCCTTACAAATGCCGGTGACACACAACAAACACACATGTACCTACCCCCTTCCGGCTGCTGCATCGCCTGTAAGCGCCTCTCCAGGTCTGGAAAGACCACCGGCAGCACACGCCTGTGGAGGTGGCTCAGACGGCGGCGGCCGCGGTTCTTGTGGCTCACAGGTGAGTCCCCCAGCAGGAGCCGTGCAATCCTCCGCGTCCAGCACCGGATATCCTGCCAGCGTTTTCTCACCTGGGGCAGGCTCCGCCTCCGACCATCCACACCCCTCACGGCACTGACGGCGGTCAGCCAGATCTGCTCCTTGGCAGTGGCGCCTACCTGTGAGGAGGAACAAGTGACACCACATCAATACACCAGCCACATGTCACAGAGAGACATATGGGTACAAATTAGCTGGTTACAACAAGGCATGTCATGCAGCCAACGCATTGCACCTTTGTCATAGGGACATCATCCCCTGGTGAGGGAAAAAGCTGTACGTGCCACAGTGGGTACACAGGTGGAATGATGGCAATGTCACAATCAATGATCAAGGCTCACACTGTGCATCACACCCACCCCTCCTGTCTCAGGGCACTGCGGTGAGTGATAGGCCCCCACCCCTCCTGTCTCAGGGCACTGCTGTGAGTGATAGGCCCCCACCCCTCCTGTCTCAGGGCACTGCTGTGAGTGATAGGCCCCCACCCCTCCTGTCTCAGGGCACTGCTGTGAGTGATAGGCCCCCACCCCTCCTGTCTCAGGGCACTGCTGTGAGTGATAGGCCCCCACCCCTCCTGTCTCAGGGCACTGCTGTGAGTGATAGGCCCCCACCCCTCCTGTCTCAGGGCACTGCTGGGAGACATCTGGCACCCCCCCCCCTGGGACCCCCCCGACAGTACATGGCATGTGTGTTACACCTGGACGCAATGGCAGAAGTCACAGTCACAACATAGGGACAGTCTGTGGCAGTGGCCTATGCACTCACCTGATACCCTGGTCGCCCATACAGCATGGAGTACTGTGGGAGGATCACATCCAGCAGAGCCATGTTCTCCTCCAGGGTGAATGGCTGTGTCCTCTCCACAGCCCTTGACATGGTTCCAGGGAATCAGTAGCAGCAGCTGGGTCGACGAATGCAAAGATGTGCAGGCAAGTGCTCCCTCATGGGACCTGGCTGCCTTATATGTGCCCTTCTGCCCAGTCTCATGCACAGGAGTACAGAGTGATTGGTCACTCACATTTGCATCCTATGTTTCCACCAATCCCTTCAAACCTAGCAGTCTGTGTGTTCTCTATCGGTTTCATTCTCCTGCATGATGTCAGCCCCACAAACACATTGCAACAAAGTAGAAGAATTCCAACTGACTTCTGCTGTGCACCTTCCAGAACAATTTCTAAATTTGAACTTGGTCTCCATGACAACCAGCATGCATGTAGGCCTTAATACTTGTTCCCTATGTAATTTGGAGCATCACACACAGGTACGGTGCGTTTCGGGGCCCTAGGGCACCCCAAATGCATGGCAACGGCCCGTACATGCATGCCTACGTTCACTATCACTATGGGTCTGCACGCGTATGCGTACCCGTAGTGTTACGGACCGTACACACGCATGTACGCTCTCTATCACTATGGGTCTGCACGCGTATGCGTACCCGTAGTGTTACGGACCGTACACACGCATGTACGCTCACTATCACTATGGGTCTGCACGCGTATGCGTACCCGTAGTGGTACGGACCGTACACTCGCATCTACGCTCACTATCACTATGGGTCTGCACGCGTATGCGTACCCGTAGTGTTACGGACCATACACACGCATGTACGCTCCATATCACTATGGGTCTGCACGCGTATGCGTACTCGTAGTGATAGTGAGCGTAGATGCGAGTGTACGGTCCGTACCACTACGGGTACGCATACGCGTGCAGACCCATAGTGATAGTGAGCGTAGATGCGAGTGTACGGTCCGTACCACTACGGGTACGCATACGCGTGCAGACCCATAGTGATAGGGCCGTACACACGCATGTACGCTCACTATCACTATGGGTCTGCACGCGTATGCGTACCCGTAGTGGTACGGACCGTACACTCGCATCTACGCTCACTATCACTATGGGTCTGCACGCGTATGCGTACCCGTAGTGCTACGGACCGTACAAATGCCTGTACGCTCGCCATCACGATGGGTACACATACGGCAGCACTCCCACAGTGATTTGGGAACATGCACAGGCCCTCTCAGCAGCAGTACGGCGGTTTTTACACATCACTGTGGTGAGAGGCGACACACATGTAGGAATAGGGCGGACATACTTGTCCATGGATGGACATACTTGTCCAGGAATGGACATCAAGGCATCGTCTGTGCATTACTACATGTGTGGGGCACAGGTGTCACAGGCTGTGATGTGGAACATGCCTCCTGAGTGGAGAAGGCACCAGATGTATGATGAGATGTGTACATGTGTACTGTGTGAGGGTGCAATGTGTGCCAGGCATGCCCTTGACTCCTTTGACATGTGTGCATGTGGGACTGCGCACTTGGGGTGAGTGTCACTGGCATGGCACGGACACCAACACACGGAAGTGTCCCATGATGCCCGGTACAGGGGTCATGACACATGACTTGTCACTACCCACAGTGCACAATGTGACTATGTCATATATGTGTCCGGGATTTACATCAGGTTGATGTTGTAGCACCCTCAAAAGCTGCAGCCGTTGCAGCAACCAACATGTGGCTGTGTGTAGATTGTCATTGCACACTGTTCCGCACACCATGCCACATGTGTTATCGGATGTGAGGTGCACATGTATGCATGGGACACGGAGTAGCGTGACAAGGCCATGTCAGCATCCTCACAAGGAATGTGTGGTGAGTCATGACATGTGCACCTTCATGGCAAGGTGTGTGGGCTGGACTAGTGTAATGTCATGTGACCTGTGGCTCCAGTGTTCCGCTACCAGTCTCTGCAATCGGCATCCCACTTCTGCTGATGTGTGGGTGTATGTCACTCCTGTCTTGCGTCGGGCTGTGCACTTGCACTGGGACACAGCTATTTCCATGGCGTGGCATGGGGAGGTTCTCAATCACCGTGTGTAGCTGGGTCTTGGAAGGAGTGTCACCTTGCATCCATACGTGTCCTGGGCATGTAGCACATGCCTGACTCCCTATGTGGCATGTGTGTATTGCCAGATTTACATGTGCTCAGTAGACATGAGTTGTTCTCGTAGTGCACTCACTCTTCCTTGTCACTTCCAAATTACTGCAGAGCGCCTCCTGTTGCCCGAAGAATTCCAGACTTGGCTACCATGCAGGAGAATGACAGGATCCGGCTCTACCGCTTCACCCAACCGTTGATTCTGGAGCTGACGGCGAGACTGGCACCACACCTGCAACCGCAGCACAGGTATCCTACGGCACTGACACCCCAGCTGAAGGTAATGGCTGCCCTACATTTTCTTGCCACGGGTACCTTCCAAAATACCATAGCTCATGTTGGTGGCATGTCCCAGAGCATGTTCAGCGGTGTGCTGCATGATTTCTTGGAGGCCATGTTGATTCACCTGGATGACTTCATCAAGTTCCCAACCCCTGAACAGATGACTGAGGTCAAGCGTGGATTCTATGCCCTGGGAGGGATGCCCCATGTCATTGGGTCCATAGATGGGACACATGTAGGTTTGGTACCACCACACGCACGGGAGGTGGCGTACCGCAATCGGAAGCACTACCACTCCATCAATGCCCTTGTGGTGTGTCTGTCCAATATGGTGATTTCACATGTCTGTGCACGTTTCCCAGGATCAGCACACGATGCCTACATCATGAGGCGTAGCGGGATGCCTGACATGATGATGCAGCTGCGCAACGAACGGGCATGTGTTGTTGGTGGGTACAGTCTGTCTGTCCTGTATTCTGTATAGCCGACCAGCACGACCGCTACACCAGTTCTAACGATGTCCATGTGCTTCCCATGTAGGGGACGCTGGCTATCCCAACATGCCTTGGCTGCTGACACCTCTCCGCAACCCCATCACGCCGGCCCAGCTCCGCTATAACACCGCCCATGGCCGGACAAGGCGAGTGATAGAGAGGACGTTTGGCATGCTGAAGAGCCGATTCCGGTGCCTCCACAAGACCGGCGGTGCACTCCCTTATGCCCCGGCGAAGGTCTGCAAGATCTTCATGGTCTGCTGCATGCTGCACAACATGGCAGTTGAAAGAGCTGTGCCACTCATCCTGAATCAACATGACGAGGACCATCCACCCGTGGAGGACGAAGGGCTTGGCAATGGGGCTAGTGATGTGGAGGATGTGGAGCCGCAAGAGGACATCCGGACTCGGCTCATACGCGACTTCTTTGCTTAGTGGTGAGTACCAGGGTCTGAGTGTGCACGCATTGGTCCCCGTGTGGCATGCGTTGTGATGTGTGTCTCCACCTGCATGTATGGCACGTGGGTCAGAGGTGTGTGTGGGTGTGTCACTGGAGTGATGGTGGCAGTGATGGTAGTATTTCCCCAGTCATAATTGTGACCTAGCATGTTGTCATCCATACATGTGTCGAGTAACTGCACATGCAAGTGGCTGTGCTTTTTGTGGCTGACTTCTTGTGTGTCTCTCTTCCCCAGGTACCTGCGCATGCCGTTTGCTGGTTGCATTGTTGTGGCACTGCTATTCCTCATGGACATGACATCGTGGGCTGACTCAGCGTTACAGGCACGGACACGTTTGGAAGTCTCCATGGGGTAAGGGATGCATCTGGGGTGTATTGGGTGTGGCAGTTGTTCACGATGTGTGCACACTGCCCCGGTCGGGGTTTGGTTCCTCTGCAGACATGTGGCATCCCCATGGGACACGACATGCAGCTGGGTACACCTGAATAGATGGGCTGCCTGGTTGTCAGTCATCAGTGATGGGATAGTGGATTGTGATGATGGCATCAATGTGTGTGACACTGCCCTCGGACACATACGGTTAACATTGTCTTGACATGGCGTGGGACTTCCACATCAGCGGATCTATGGTGTATGGCAGGCTCTCCGTGAGCAGCTGTGGGTGTTTAGCTGTTAGCCGACGCTTGTGTGCCAGTTCCATGGCTATCACGCATTTGTGCTGCAGAAGGGGGGTGCCAGTGTTGGAGCCACATGTTACTCCACATGATGTGTTCATGTGTACTTCAAGTTGCCTCTGCAATCCCAAAAACATGACTAATAAAGGTGTCCCTATGCCTCCAAGGTGCCTCTTCTCAGTCAATGCTGGTGTGTTGGCACGGTGCATCCTGCATGTCTGGCATGGTATTCCCTGATTGTGGCTATGTGTCAATGTGTCGAGTGGCAAGATGCAAGCTGTGTGTGTGTGCTGAGACTGTGTATTGGGCATGATGTCCATGACTGTGTGGGTATTGTGACATGTGCCATCCCCATGCATCCAACATTGTCCATGACCCCATTCTCTGCATCCACCGGACTCAAGCTTGCAGGACATGGTTCTGCCACCTGTCTACACATACCTGGGTGCCCCCCAGGACACTGGCCAGGATCCCTGACCTCTGCGCATGACTGTTGCTGTACTCAATGTGTCTGTCAGCACGGTTGTTCGGCCACCCCCTCAGCTGGTTCTGACCATCACGGGTGTGTATGGTGCTCCATGTCTGTCTTGCCTAATAAACTGTGACCCATGTGTCCTGTGCCAGACTCAGGCCCCAGGGTGTGGATGGTTGAAGTGAACAGATGACTCAGACATGTTTAGACTGTACAAGACACATGTTAGGTAATAATGCTACCAGCAGGCATCTACTCTTAATAGTGTGATTTATTATTGGGGGGGGGGGGACAAAGTGAGGGGCTTTCCGGGATTAGGGAATCCAAAGTTCAGTAGGGGAGTTGGTGTCCTTGCCATTGGAAATCCTCAGAGTCCATGCCACAGTCTTTGTCAACATTGGTCAGCCAGTGACCAGCAGGGCCATGTGGCAGAGAATGTCTCTTGATGCTGTGATGCTGTTGCTCCAGTGGGCCAGGTGCCAGGCCAGGTGTCCTGGGAGATGGTGATGTAGCAGCCACCCTCACGGTCCTTTCCGTGGACGACCCGGCTTCCTGCGGGGAACCTCAGCAGCAGGCCGTGACGACGTCCGGGATGCTCCGTCGGATGTTTCCTCCTCCTCCTCCTGATCCCTCCCTGTGGGTGGTGATGTTCTCCGCCTTCTGGCACAGGGAGGGTCGGCCATGGTGTCGGCCATCCGACGGAGTGTAGCGTGAATCCCCTGGGACGCCGTCACTTGCTCAGCCTGTCTGTCCTCCATCCTCCGTTGGTGTACCTGTAGACAGGCTATTAGCTCCGCATGTTGCTGGGCCTGCTGGACCTTGATCCCCTCGAGGACGGACACAACCTGGGCCATGCCCGTGGTGTCCTGCCGGTATGAGTCCAGGATGTTACGGACATGGGAAAATACCGGATCCCCAGCCAACTGGTCAGGCTCGCGCCTCCGCCGTCCTCCACTCCCACCACCCCTGCCCACTTGCGTCTGGCCTGCACTTGTGGGCACATCGGGTCTCCGGGACCCCTGAGGGGTGGCATTGGCGTTGTCGCCTGCCTCCTCCTGGGTGCCCGGGACACCGTGTCCCTCCTGGCGAGCCTGGCTGCATTGTGGTGTTGGGGCAGGGATCCTGGGTGTCTCCTGGGATGTGGCAGGAGTGGGGGTGGTGGTTGGCACGGTTGTACCTGACGCAGGTGCTGCAGGTGGTTGGACACCAGAGGGGCCAGGTCGGTCGGGGTCGTCCGCAGATTGGTGAGAGTGGTCGCTGCCGGTGGGATCGGTCTCCTGCAGATCCGGGTCCTGTGAGTGTTCCCCCCCAGTGTTGGGGGGTGCAGCACGACGTTGACCTGTGTGTGAGAGAGAAAATGTTAATTTTGGTCCATGCAACATCCATGTTTCATCCGTTTCAAAGTTGGCACATTTCCTCTTGGAATTAGGATCTGTCTTGCATTCCACTCACAGTGCACTTGTGCATGGGTGTGTCCCTTGGGCACCAATTTGGCCCCTTTAACTATGTGTGGCACAGTCTTACTTGCTGCGTCAAGTGTGACTGCAGTCAGCAGTGGAGTGTGCAGGTGTGGCGAGCCATGCATTTGCGCCTTCCTTGTAGCACTGTACATGTGCACATGGAGTGGATCCACACACTTATATGATGCAGGTGGCTGTCCTTGTGCTCGTGTACAGGTTGTGACATGGCCCTGCGTTTTGCCATGATGAAGAGGGGGGGTTCTGGCACTGGCCACCCTTGTCTACATGCACGCAGTCCACCTGCTGACGAGCAGACTTTCCCACACACCAAAGGACTGATTTGCTCTCCCTGTGTCTCCCTCCTTCTCTGTCCCCCTCTCCCTCCCTCTCTGTCCCCCTCTCCCTCCCTCTCTGTCCCCCTCTCCCTCCCTCTCTGTCCCCCTCTCCCTCCCTCTGTGTGTCAGCCTCCTCCCTCTGTCCGTCTTCCTGTGTCTCCCTCCTTCTCTGTCCCCCTCTCCCTCCCTCTCTGTCCCCCTCTCCCTCCCTCTCTGTCCCCCTCTCCCTCCCTCTGTGTGTCAGCCTCCTCCCTCTGTCCGTCTTCCTGTGTCTCCCTCCTTCTCTGTCCCCCTCTCCCTCCCTCTCTGTCCCCCTCACCCTCCCTCTCTGTCCCCCTCTCCCTCCCTCTCTGTCCCCCTCTCCCTCCCTCCGTGTGTCACCCTCTGTCACCTTGGCCCAGCTTCCTGGGCACACACTGTTGGCAGATCTTTGAGTGGCCCTTGGCCTGTTGATGTGAGTTTGTTTCTGATCTCCAGGCACCCATTTTGTCTGCTGTGTGTCTGTGCGCTGCTGCTGTGGTGGTGTGTGCTGCCACTCTTTCACAATGTTGGCTGTTCATTAGCTGCTGTCATGTGCAAAACAGTGCCTTCACCCCCATGTGTTGATGCAAGGCGTCCGCCATTTGCTGGCAAGTCATTCCTATGTTGGGACACAGTGTTTGTCTGGCTGTGACCTAGGCCATATGGGCAGAGGGCATTGTTGTCTGCTTTGGAGTCGCACTATGTGATTTTTGGTGCCCAGCCTCCCGCCATCCGGGTTACCGTGTCATGTGTTGTTGTCTTCTGTGGCCTGTGACTTGACATTGTCCACCTGGGTGCATGGGGCATGGTGGCAGCAGTGGCATGTGCCTGCTCATGGAGTGTGGTTGAGTCATGCGATGGCTTGTGGTGGTTGCGTGCCTGTTAGTAATTTTGGTTGTGGTTGCAGTTCCCCCCATGTGAGGTGCGTTGTTTGTGTACTCACCCGGGTCTCGGAGTCCTTCTACTCCTTCAACTGCCTCCACCGGCAGTATGGCCATCACCCTCTCCTCCCAGGGATGGTACTGTACGGCTCTGCGGGAGGGCCCTCCTCCGGTGGCGTTGGCCTGTTCGTGTTCCTCCTGCCTCTTGGCTCTGACCCTCCTCCGCAGATCGTACCACCTGTTCTGGCAATCCTGCTTGGTCCTCCTGGTGTCCGCAACGGCATTCACAGCATCGACGATGGTCTGCCACATGGCTGTTTTGGCTGCCTGGCTGGTGCTTCTGACCAATGTTCCAAAGATCTGTGGCTCGACTCTGAGGATTTGATCAACAAGGACCTCCAACTCTCGGTGACTGAACTTTGGATTCTTGGTAGTGGGCATGGTGAGGGGTGTGGGTGGGGATGGTGTGGGTGTGGGGGGTGTGTGGATGTTGGGGGGGGGGGGTGTGGATGGTTGTGTGTGTGTGTGAATGTGATGAGAGGGTGTTTGTGAGGGTGGTCGTGTGAAGGTGTGCAAGTGTAAGGTGTGGTGTAGCTTGTAGTCTGGTTCTGTGGTGTCTGGCAGCAGTGAGTCTGTTGCAAAGGCTCATGGTTTGTGTGTGTGGGCCCTTTTCATTGGTCCATGGGTGGGTGTGGCAGTGTTTGAATTTTGGGTGGGTGTGTTATAAGGAGTGGTGGTGTATTGGGCCTCTGTTTGTTTTTGACAGTTGCAGGTCAGTGATTGTGTTATTTTAGTGGTTGTTGGCCATGTTTAGTGGCTGTGTGCCTTTCGAATGGTGTATTCTTGTGTTGTTTTGTTTTGTCCTTGTTGTGTACGTGCGTTTTGAGCGTGTGTACGGTGTGTACATGGGCCATTTGGTTGTACGATTATGTCCTTGTGTGTGGCTTTGTACGACTCGTACATGCGGTTGTGATGTTGGGGCATGGGGTGCGCTCCGTACTTAGGAGGTTGTGTTGGGGGTGCGCCAGGAACTACTGGGGTGTACATGGACGGTGGTACGACACGTACAGGGGTGGGGGGGTGTACATTGACGTTGGTACGACACGTACAGGGGTGGGGGGGTGTACATTGACGTTGGTACGACACGTACAGGGGTGGGGGGGTGTACATTGACGGTGGTACGACACGTACTGGGGTGGGGCTGGGGCTCGAACGTACTGGGGTGTAGGTTCACGGTGGTACGACACGTACTGGGGTGGGGGTACGACTGGAACGTACTGGGGTGTACATGGACGGTGGTACGACACGTACAGGGGTGGGGGGGTGTACATTGACGGTGGTACGACACGTACAGGGGTGGGGGGGTGTACATTGACGGTGGTACGACACGTACAGGGGTGGGGGGGTGTACATTGACGTTGGTACGACACGTACAGGGGTGGGGGGGTGTACATTGACGGTGGTACGACACGTACAGGGGTGGGGGGGTGTACATTGACGTTGGTACGACACGTACAGGGGTGGGGGGGTGTACATTAACGGTGGTACGACACGTACTGGGGTGGGGGTACGACTGGAACGTACTGGGGTGTACATGGACGGTGGTACGACACGTACAGGGGTGGGAGGGTGTACATTGACGGTGGTACGACACGTACAGGGGTGGGGGGGTGTACATTGACGGTGGTACGACACGTACAGGGGTGGGGGGGTGTACATTGACGGTGGTACGACACGTACTGGGGTGGGGGTGGGGCTCGAACGTACTGGGGTGTAGGTTCACGGTGGTACGACACGTACTGGGGTGGGGGTACGACTGGAACGTACTGGGGTGTACATGGACGGTGGTACGACACGTACAGGGGTGGGGGGGTGTACATTGACGGTGGTACGACACGTACAGGGGTGGGGGGGTGTACATTGACGGTGGTACGACACGTACAGGGGTGGGGGGGTGTACATTGACGGTGGTACGACACGTACAGGGGTGGGGGGGTGTACATTGACGGTGGTACGACACGTACTGGGGTGGGGGTGGGGCTCGGACGTACTGGGGTGTAGGTACACGGGGGGTACGACACGTACTGGGGTGGGGGTAGAACTGGAACGTACTGGGGTGTAGGTAGACGGGGCTATGACACGTGCTGGGGTGGGGGTACGACTGGAACGTACTGGGGTGTACCTAGACGGGTGGGGGTATATATATACGGGGGGTACGTGTCGGACGTACGGGGGCTGGGGGGAGTGTTGGGCGCGTATGCGGGCACATGTCTCCATGGTTGCTATAGGTGTTCGGTGCGGACGGTGTTTTTTCCATACGGTTGTACGCTCGGACGCACGGGATGGATCGTGATTCCTCGGTCGGACTTGGATTTTCACGTTTGTAAGGTAAATCGTCCGAGGACGTGTCGGACACATTTTCCGACCCGAGGACGTGTGGGGAATGATTCCCAGTGCGGTTCGTATGGACTTTTTACCATGCGAATCGTGATTGCCAGTTCGTACGGCACTTGTACGATTCGTACGGTAAAAAGACCCGATACGAGTCGCACGGGGGAATTTTTTACCGGTTCGTGATCGGCACCTAGGTGTAATTGGAGATGCATTGAGTACTTTTCTTCATCCCATTGCACAGGCAAAACGGTTACTGTCGAAGACACCGTAGTTCAGAAAACTGAGCATAACCACTCTGCCTCTGCAACAGAGACTGAAGTGCTTGAAAATATAACAAAGTAAAATAACTTGCATCCACCTCCAATGAGCCCTGTGGATCAGTTTTGAGACAGGCATCTGAAACCATTCCCATACACTTAGCCAGTAGTATGCACACAATTTCCAATATGAGGAGAATGGTACTAGGACAACAATAGGCAAGTAATCCGCAACGAATAACACCACAGACATCTTCTGACATTAACATACCCCGAATTAGCAATCACTTTTTCTGAAGAACCCTTTGTACTGCATGACAATGAAAACATAAAAAAAGAATACTAATATTTAGCACAAACCATAACCTTTTAAGACTTGAAAATAGTAAAATTTGGATGATGGATGGTACTTTTAATTCAACAGCCCTAATTTACACTATTCATGAAAACATAAATAACACAACTGTCTCAGTGGTATATAGTGTACTCCCTGATAAGCCATCCTCAATATACACTGAATTATTAGTGGTTATAAAATCCAAATTAATGAATAAAAGTCATGTAAAAGTAATAATTGGCTTTGAATTGTCAATGACTAATACAATATCAGCAATATACCGTACTACCCAAATTCAAGGATGTTTTGTTCACTTTTCTCTTGCATATTGGCATAGACTTCAAAAATCATCTTTAGTCGAGGATTACTTATCAAACAGTAAACTTCATTTGGAATTTTAAAAAAAACTACCTGCATTATGCTTTGAGCCTACTGAATGTGTAGGCGAGTACCACACAACAATTTCTGAATCACAATATTTTATTCAAAATGAAGAGAAATTGGCACCACAACTAAATTATTTTTAAGATACACGGATTGGCCAATTAAGCAGGTTGGGTCACAGGAGGATACCAAGTTTGCTGTTGAATGGTGGAACTGTTACATGACCTACTTAAAGGGAGGTGCCAAGACTACCAATGCCATTGAGCAATGACACAATTCCTTCAGGAAATCAATTGGCAAACCTCACCTAAACCTATATCATTTTTTTGAAATTTTAAAGAAGGAACAAAAGGCCTCATTACAATGGCGGTCGGACAAGTGTACAACTTCCATGGTTTCGGGCACAGGATCGTTCTACAAGAATTTGGCGGTCCCAACAGCCCAATTACAATTCGACCTTCGTGCAGGTGGTCGTAAACGTGCCTTTTTCTATTGCAGCTTGTGCTATGGCCTGGAAAAGTGTTGCAGCACAAGCCGCAATAGAAAAGGGATGTTTTCCACATGTGCCCCAGTGGCCCCATAGCGCAGGCCCTGCTATGGGCTCCCATAGTCCCTTTCCGAAGCCTTTCCATGGCTGTGGAACCACCATGAAAAGGCAGTCGGAAAGGGAAATCGTATTCCCTATGACGGGGCCTGCGCAGGTACCGCCCCCATTGTAGAGAATAAGGTCCGACTGATGCCACGACTCCCCCGTCACCCGCAGCCTTACGACTCGGACACAGGGGGAGACCCAAGGGTCTCCCCAACACAGGCATGTATGGTGCGGATGGCACCGATGCGTACCCACTGTAGGGGGCGCCCTTGTGTGAGACGTACCCATTCAGTCAATGGGAGCCCATGTACGCGTCGTACGACCGGCTCCCATTGACTTCTATGGGAGTCCGACCGAACTGAGTCCGGCAGCATGCGGCCGCATCGTACTTGCTTGGGCGGACTGCAGGAGTCCGGATCGGTCGGAAAACACTCCGGATCCGGCTCGGTCGGAGAGCTTTCCAACCCAGATCGGAATTGGACCCTCAATGTTTTGATTCCCACAGCGGTGGGGAAAGCAGGCAGGAACCATGGCGGTGCTGATGCCGGCACCACAGAGCAGATTACGAACTGACTTTTCACCAAGCATTTCATGGCGGGGACCCCGCCATTAAATGCTTGGCAGTACGGAATGGAAAGAGGTCCCCGAAAGGGTCCCGGGCAAATCTGCCGATTGGGGTGCATACGGGGAGGACACACGATACACCCCCAAAAAGTGCATGGTCATGTGTGCACTGTATGGCATGCATGACGTACAAGACGTGGCTTGGCAGTTCGGGCTGGACTGTTCCCATGAGGCATAGGGTCAAGACTGATTTGCATATGGCCATGTCTGAACTGGGTTGGCGTGGTGAGCAAAATACCGATGGATTAAACCCAGATCTGTGACTGGGGGTGAATGTTTTGCCAATGTGCAACATTCCGTCCATCATCTTGTGTGTTTTGCTGTTCGCCCTATGTGGGAAGGGTATGCCCAGACGTGGGTCCCGTGCTCACTACGCCACTGGAGTCAAGCTATCCTAGCTGAAGAGGGGTGAAACCCCGAAACCGGTCCTAGGATGCTTGATTCCGGTCCAGGGAAGACGTGGCTTGGCAGTTCGGGCTGGACTGTTCCCATGAGGCACAGGGTCAAGACTGATTTGCATATGGCCATGTCTGAACTGGGGTGGCGTGGTGAGCAAAATAACGATGGATTAAACCCAGATCTGTGACTGGGGGTGAATGTTTTGCCAATGTGCAACATTCCGTCCATCATTTTGTGTGTCATGACGTACATGCCACAACATGCACAGATGTGCTGGGGGTTCTGTCACGGCATTGGTATGCAGTTTAGGCTCTCCCGTGAGCCAAACACACCCTCCACCGTGACATCACCACTGCCACGCTGCCAGCCCTGGATTCAATTTGGAATCCAGCAGGAGGGTTCACAACAGGCTTGACGGTCCTCCTGGGACCGCCGCGGTGGTGGTCCTACAGGAAGACTGCCAAATTCGTAATCCGGGCCTATATTTAAATACATAATATAAATATTACACCTATGTATTACGTTGACATCTTTTCATATAATGTGTTCAAATGTAATTTTGACAAATATTTTAAAAATAAATGAAATATTATTATTACTTTTACATTAGTCAAAATAGTATGCATTAATACGAAAGTATTAAAATGATACCTGATTAATAATATGCTTTCCCACTCAATACCCCTATATCTATAGCATCCCATCCCTAAATACTAATTTTACAATTTTATAAAATATTACTCAACTTAAAATACATTTTTAATTTATATCAATTACAATTCATAAATATTAATACTATTGTATTAAAATTGATATATATGTATCAATACACTACCCCACCCAATACCCCATATCGTTTGCATCCCACCCTTAAATACAAATTTAGCAATTTTATTAAATATTAAAAATATAAAATGATCATTATTTTAAAACAATTATAATTCATAAATATGAATACGAAAGTATTAAAAATGAATACCTGAGTTTTGATACACTTCCCCACCCAATACCCCTATATCCCTAACATCCCAACCCTAAAACATAAGATAATTAAAAAATATATATATAAACTAATAACTGAGTATTAATACACTTCCCCAACCATTACCCCTATATGCCCTACATCCCATCCCTAAAATGTATTATAATTTGAAAAATGATATATAAATTAATACTTGAGTATTAATACAGTTCCCCACCTAATACCCTTATATCCCATACATCCGGTCCCTAAAACGTATTATCATAAAAATAAAAAAAAATATATATAAAGAAATATAACATTATATGTACCAAATACCTATAACATATACTTTATATACTTACCCATATACTTATATATTAATGCATTGTAATGACAATAATGGTATAACACATAAGTACTTATGACACTAGTGCTAAAAAAATGAGTGGTAATAAAACTAGTTGTAAAACACAAAAGTAGTAGTAACACTAGTGGTAAAAAGATGGGTAGTAATGACATGCATGCTAAATATCTTGATCCAAAAATTGTTCTAAACTCATGCGTGGGTATGACACTAGTGGTAAAGACAGGGCCTGATTACGAGTTTGGCAATGCGGGTGCGGCCGCCACGCCGGCGATCCGCTCCCGAACCGACAAACCCGTGTGCCCACTGCCCGCCAGATTAAGAATTCCCTTGTGCCTGGCTGGCTTTTTTGGGCAGTCACATGGTGGTGCCTCTGAAAATGGGTACTGCAATGGGAACACCAAACAAAGTTCCTGCATGGCATGGTCTGTAAAGTCAATGCTGTGCAGGGACTGGGGTGCATGCACATAGAGGAGCACATGCTGTGCCCCCCTGCATGCATTCACATGCAAAAGGGCAACAGGGGGCCCTGTAGAACCCCTTTGTTTCAGGGCCGCCAGCCTTATCATGGAGTAAAGACCTCAATGACATCATTGGCGGTCCTGAAACTTGTAATATGCATTGCAGTGCTGAAGCGGCACCACCAGCATATTGCTGAGGCCCTGACCGCCACGCCACCGGTAATGGATGGCGGTTACATTGCAGCTGCGGCGGTGCAATGGCAGTCCGACCGCCAAAGTTATGATATGGCGGTCTGACAACCAGTGTGGTGGTGGATTGGCTGCCACCGCCATGCCCCCATTGAGTCTGGTGGTCCTTGGACTGCCAGACTTGTAATTAGGTCCATGGTAGTCGTAAAAACAACATGTGCTGTAAAGACTAAAGCGTGGTTAAGACTACTTTATAAAGGTACCTACATTGTGGTTTAGAGTGCATTGTAAAGGCTGTTTCTCCCATAGGTGCGAGTGTGCACATACAGGCCTGCAATGGCAGACCTATGTTTAGAACCCGCAGGTAAGCTCTACTTCCTAACGTGTGTGGGAAGGGTGCACGCACTCTCACACTGCATTTACAGTGGAAGAGAACCAGGTGATCTAAGGCCAGGATAAGATAATCAGTCACACCCAGGAGGTGTCCTATGGGGGTAGTTGTACCAATAGGTAGGGAAAACCCACATGGGGGTTCTTCCCTACCCAGGAAGCGAACACATAGATGTACCTGTCCGGGCACTCACCTACCCCGAGCCCCCCTCAGGATTTACTCTAGGGCCACTCTAGTGGTAGTGAAAATCTCCCTCACGGTTGGCTACTGCATGAGAAAGGCCAACCTGCGCATGAGACGTGTTTGACAGGCTATTCCTGTGGGTGGCACAATCAGTGTGGCGTCCCACTACTAGCCAGTGCAGTACCCGTTCAGGGTATGTGGTGTACCTTTTTACAGGGCCACCTGAACACCTGAACCAATCAAGTGCGCACCAAATCCTGCCATATGTATGAAGGTTGCACGCACTTTCCAACTGTGATACAGTGGAAAAGTACTCAGAGTCCTGAGGTCTTAAAAAAGAGTTCGCAAAATCAGGAGGACAAAATGCAAAATGTTTCAGGGAAATTACCCTAAGAAGGGCCATTTCCAACACTCTCCTATGTAAGCGAAAGGCATGACTAGTGCCGAGGATGCTTGTTTCTGGTCCAGGGAGGACCTGGCTTGGCAGTTCGGACTGGACCGTTCCCATGAGGCACAGTGTCAAGACTGATTTGCATATGGCTGGGTCTAAACTCAGGTGGCATGATGAGCAAAAGAATGATGGATTTAACTAAGATCTCTTGACTGAGTGTGAATGTTTGATTTGCTCTGCATTCCGTCCAACATCTGTGTGTCTTATGCTTTTGAACGCCAGCTCAGTCATGAATCTGTGAATGGTCGTTTGCATGGGCCACTATCATGCCTCTTACCACTGATCATCAGCTTTGTGTCACAATCACTGCAGCCTTTAGTATGGCCTTGAAAACATGGCTCTTCTCTGTTAAATAATTTCTTTCTTTTGTGGCATCTTCTTTCTGCATCTCAGCTAGCACCAAGAAACCTTTTGGGTAATGGAGCGCTTTAGAAAATTAAACAACATAACAAATATCTGCATAAATGGCTGGGCCAAGGAATGCAAGAGTGAACCCTGCATTTCTGAATTTCAATCTGTAGTTCTAACCTGCATTTTTACTCCAACAAAATGCACATCTTTTCAACCTTTCCCCAGCAAGGCTACCATTCCTTTTTTGGAGTAGCTCCGCCTTTTTCAGAAAATGGCTAGCAAGACATTATCAGAACTTCACAAATGAGCTTCCTTACCATGTGTGAGGCACTCACTTACAGAAAGTCTCAGCACTGATAGTAATGTGCTGGATTAATTATGTCAGGGTGTACCGGCATGAAAATTAAGAAACCTTTTAAAATACGGATGGCTGATATTCGAGATTCGTAATTTGTAATTAAATGGTTGCACACCCCTATTATGATAAAGTGAAACTGCATATCCCATTACCTTTACATTTTAGCTAAACAATAGAACTAGTTAACAGGTGCAATTTAGACGTTGGGCCAGACGACAGCTGTATTAGAAGAGGACCTTTAAGATTTGTTCTCTCAATGGCAGGGTAAGTAGCACTAATGAAATGCTTGGAGGTTTTCTGAGAGGCTGGTGATTTGGTGATAGCTTCTGTCACATTTGGACAGTCTATGAGTATTAATACCAACAAAATGCCAATCAAAAGCAAGAAGAGTGTTTACAGTTGTATTTGCTTAAACAAAAATGTGCCTTGCCAAGTTTTGACAGTGTACATTATGGCCAATAGCGACTGTATTATGTGATACTAAAAACGCCTACTGTTAGTCACAAATTGAACAGAAATTTTGGGAAGTATCAAATTGCTCAACACTTTCAAACATGGACAGACATAGATAGAAGCTAGCTTACAGATATCAAGGTGGCAATACACATTGTTGTATCTAAAACACAAATTACCTGCCTCTTCTTTTTGAAACCAAACACACCATTCATATACAGGTTTCAATATTTCCTGACATAACTCATGGCAAACAATGCATGCAATAACAGTGTTATAGAAAGATTGTGGTATTCATGTGTCTTTGTAAGGACATAAGTAATTAAAAATAGACTTCGAAATAGTTCCTTGTCATACCCTATATTCTTGTCCTTAACGTTGCAGGTAAAAAACACTCATCAATTCCTGGACAATCAATTTAAAGAACATTAAGGCAATTCATGTCAGTGATTAAGTTCCTGTTTGTATTTTACATTTTACTTAGGGTCTGATTATGAATTTGGCTTTCTGGGAGTGGGCTGCCACACCAGCGCCCCGCTTCAAGTCAGCCAAACCCGTAGTCAGTCCGCAACCCAGATTATAATTTATAATCCTGGTGGGCAGTCCTCTGGCGGTGGTCCCACGACAGTGCCTTTATAAAGCTTATAAGAGGGCCTTTGAAATGCACCACCGCAGGAGAGCGTCAGCCCGTTCCTGCACGGACAGAAATGCACAATGTTGTGCATTTCTGCCTGCGCAGCATCAGGTGGTTAAAAAATACAGGGGGGCAGAAAGTGTGCCCACCTGCATGCATCCCCATACACAGAGGCAACAGGGACCTGTAGGACCCCTTAGTTTCCTCACCACCACCCTTTTTATGGTGGGCTCACCGCCATGGAAATGGTCGCATTGAAGAAACTCGGAATATGCTTGACCGCTTGCCCCCCTCTTGGAGCCCTCAATGGCCCTGGGGACCACCAACCCCAGAGCCGGCTCCTGCAGTGTCCCGGGGTGCCCACCCCCGGGACACTGCTGTTTGCTATGGCAGGGCGGGAACCTCGCGGCTGGAGCCCTGTCATAGCAAACTGCTCTGGTTTTTGGAAGAGAGAGCAGGAAACCTGCTCTCTCTTCTAAAATCCAAAGACGATTGCTTTTCCAAACGGGGAGCTGCATCTTAGCAGCTCCCCATGTGGAAAAGCAATGCTGGCTCCCGAATGACGCGGGGAGCCGGCGAGACTGTGGATGGATTGGGGACCCCCCACGGTCCCCAACGGAGAGGGCCAGCCCCGGGGGATGGGGTCCCCGGGGCTAGAAGTGGCCCAGGAGGGGCACCATGTGGCCCCCCTCCTCAAAAAATGTATTAAAAAGAAAATACCAAAAAAAACAAAGGCCGGCCCCGGGGGATGGGGTCCCTGGGGCCATAAGTGGCAGCCCCCCTCCAAATCAATAAAAAAAACAAATGGCCATGCCCCGGGGCCGATTATGTCATTTGAGATGTCATCAGTGATGTCATGAGTGATGTCACTGACCATGTCATGAGTGATGTAATATGTGACGTCATCAGCAGTGCATTGCGGGCGCGCGAGTTATAGATAGTTGAACAAACTCTAACGGGGGAATTTCAATGGTTTTGTATGAGTGAAATGTCCAGCTAACTATAACGCCCCTGAAACCTATGGTTTTTTCAGTGAATATATATATATATATATATAAAACATTAAACTATTTAAAAATCTTCAAACTTAAATTTCCCACTCCAGTCAGTGCAACAGTGGGGAAAGTGTTGGATAGCTAAGGGGTAAAAATTACTATTCCCACACCAGTTAGTGCAACAGTAGGGAAAGTGTTGGATAGTGTAGGGGTAAAAATTACTATTCCCACTCCAGTGAGTGCAACAGTAGGGAAAATGTTGAATAGTGGTGAGATAAAATGTACTATTTCCACTCCAATCAGTGCAACAGTAGGCAAAGTGTTGGATAGTGGAGGGGTAAAAATTACTGTTCCCACACCAGTCAGTGCAACACTAGGGAAATTGTTGTATAGCGGAGGGTTAACAATTACTATTCCGACTCCAATAATTGTAACAGTAGGAAAAGTGTTGGATAGCGGAGCGGTAAAAATTACTATTCCCACTCCAATGAGTGCAACAGTAGGGAAAGTGTTGGATAGCGGAGGGGTAAAATTACTATTCCCACTCCAGTGAGTGCAACAGTAGGGAAAGTGTTGGATTGCGGAGGGGTAACAATTAATATTCTCACTCCAGTCAGTTCAAAATTAAAAGCAAGCAAATTATTAACAACTAAAATATTATTAAAAAAAAATACAAAATATATAAATATGTTAAAAAATGTAAAAAAATAAATAAAATGTATTTAATAAAAAATAAAAAACATATTATAATGTTAAATACCTTTGACAAATACCTACAAATATTATATTAAATAAAATAAAAACCAATTTGCAAACTAATACATATTATTAATTAGTAATTATTTAGAAACAAAAACATTAACTATTGCATATATTTTCTTTTTTATTTCCTACCCGATAACACCATACAATTCATAACCCCCATCTAAACTTTAAAACAAATACGTCCTTAATTAACTTAGTTAATTATCAATTAAAGAAATATTATTAATGAAAAAACAAATTAAAACTCATAAAAATTCATTCACATTCCACACTTTACCCCATAATCACTACAACCCATAGATACAATTAAACTGTAAAACAATTAATTACACAATTAAAACTAATAGTATTTAACAACTAATTATAAAGTAAGAAAAATCAATTTACTCCCCACACTGTACCCCTATAAAAGTAAAACCCACACACAAAAAATATAAACAAATACTCTAATTAAATATCAATTAACTAATTAATGTCAATGACCAACTAATTATTAATTATTTAAACATACATTACTTCCCACCCTTTACCCTTATAAACCGTGTGTAATGAATACCAGGAGATTCCGCAGGAGCGTCAGGAATCCGGAGAGAATACCACAGACTTCCCCGGCGGCCCTCCGACTCTATCAGACTCTAGAGTACGGATGGCACCCCCGGGGAAAACAGGGAAACAAAACAAGGGAAGGCGGGAATACTTCAGGAAGGACAAGGGCTCCACGTCTGGTACAGGTGAGGCTGAATAATACTGTAGGGAAAGAAGGGTTAATTCAGCTATGCAATGTTGAGGCTTCTCCTACTATTTAATTATAACTCCTAAGCACACATACTTCTACTGCTACTTCCGTATGTATACCACAGCATTCTACTGCCAGTTCTCGGCGAACAGTACAGACATAGGCCAGCTTCGAAGAGTATCCTGTACAACATAGAGATATAAATTCAGACCGGCATTAATTATCCCCGCTAAAAACCCATGCCTATGTGACGTTCACCACTTACCCCCACTATTTACTGTGGATCTGGAGTCGAATAGGGTTTATATCAGCAGCAGGTATAGATAGTGCACCTAATTGAGGAGTATTCACAGCGATGCAGTAACCACAAGAAGCCCTCTCAAAACATTCTGTAACTATCAGACATAGATATGAGCACAATAGTAGAAACAGAAGGCAGCGCAAAGCGCTGTTACCGTGATTCAGTTGTGGATACTCGATATAACCAAGTGGTTCACGCAAGTCTTCCCAAGTAATCTCCAGCTTGTAACAAATCAGGAGGAGCCCCCACAAGAAGCAGCGAGGTCGGGGGTCAGATCAACAAGAGAGGGAAGGATAAGATAAGGAACAAAAAACAACCAAAAGGGGAATGGGTGCGAGGCAAAATGCAAATGCCTCTTTTCCTACCGATACAGAGCGTGATGTCAGAGCTCTGTTCGGCGGGGTGGTAGCACCGCTATAAATGCAGAGCGTGGTATTCTGCGGGGGAGAGCGACGCTACAGATTCAGAGCGTGGTGGCAGAGCTCTATTCGGCGATGTGGTAGCGCCGAAAGCCCGGGTGAAACCCCCGGAGGGCGGAGTTACAAGACGAACTCCGACTTCGGTGTAACCAAGTGCTTCCCTATGGAGAGGGAAGGAAGCTGAATGGAAACTTGGCCACAAAAGGGACTAAACAGTCCAACTGCGATAAACTACATTAGCGTTACCGAACGCTAAGGAAACAGGCTCGACCGCCGTCGAAGCGACAGCACAGCGGAAACAGGAAGCAAAGAAAGACGGAAGTCAGGCACAAAGATGTGGACGGAAATGGGGCCCAGAACCAGAACGCTAAGCGTGTTCGGGGGCGTTTACATTCCTTTTATACTCTTGCGATCGCCGAGCAGGGCTCCGGGGCATGACAGTATACTCCCCCCACAACGGTCCCCCTAGCATTTGGGTTTCTCTGGGTGTCTCAAGTGAAATTGGCGAACCAGACGAGGAGCGTGCACATTACGAGTTGGTTCCCATGTGCGTTCTTCCACCCCATACCCTTTCCAATGAATGAGGTACTGAAGGGATTTCCCTACAAAGCGTGAATCCACAATGGCCTCGTATTCCTCCGAATCCTGAAGGGTAATAGGAGCAGGTTTGTGGGGCAATCGGGTATCCGGTACAACAGGTTTGACCAAAGACACATGAAACATGGGGTGAATCTTAAAGGTGGTAGGAAGTTCTAATTTGAGAGCCACCGGATTGATCACCTTCAGCACTTTATAGGGACCAATGTATTTAGGGTTAAACTTGCGAGGACCACTCAGCGTCATGTATTTGGTGGAAAGCCACACCTTATCCCCCGGTGTATAAATGGGTTCTAAGCTTCTGTGCAAGTCCGCCCCCTCCTTATACCTCACTTTAGCCTGTTCTAAGTTCTCCCCAACCTCTCTGTGTATGTTCTGAAATTGCCGAACCAGATCTGTAGCTGCCGGAGTAGAACTGGTAAGGGGAACTCCGGATGGTAATAGCTTGGGGTGAAAGCCTGAAGCACAAAAGAAAGGCGTGTGAGAGATAGAGGAATGTGGACTGTTGTTGTATGCTATTTCCGCTACCCATACCCACTCATCCCAATCGGTAGGGGAGTGGAGGACCTGAGTTCGAATGTACTGTTCAAAACATTGATTGACTCGCTCAGTCTGACCATCTGACTGAGGATGGTGACTCGAAGACAACCGAACATATATCTGTAGCAAGGCACATAAATTTCTCCAGAATCGAGACACAAATTGGGTCCCTCTGTCCGAAATCAAGACAGATGGGAAGCCATGTAGGCGAACCACTTGACTTAGAAACACTGAAGCCATTTCAGCAGCTGTAGGTAACCCCCCCAACGGGATAAAGTAAGCTGTCTTAGTAAAAAGATCAACAACCACTAATAAAGTATTGTTCCTTTTCACCGTGACGGGTACGCCCACAATAAAATCAAGTGACACCGTGTGCCAGGGACCAGGAGGAGTGGGCAGTGGTAAAAGCAGACCCACTGGATTTTGGTGGGACACCTTGGTTTGAGCGCATACATGACAGGTTTTCACATATGTTTCTATATCTTCCAGCATTTTGGGCCACCAAAAGCGTTCCCGGATCGCCTTGACAGTTTTCTTGATCCCTGGATGGCCTTCCATGGGATGTGCACTTCAAAACCTGGTCTTGTAATTCCAGGGTTGGTAACACCACTCCACCTTGAACGCAAACGTATCCTTTTTCGATCGTTGTTTCTTGCGAGCCCACTAGTTCTTTCATGTTTACCGAGGACTGACTCTGTCTGATTTGATTCAGGAAGTCTGTTTCAGAGAGAACTCCACCTATGATAACGTCCCTAGCAATTATATTAGGTGACTCAGATGGCTCATCCGGTTGTAAGAAACCCAGTCGAGATAAGGCATCAGCATTGCCATTTCGTCGTCCAGGCCTGTATTGTATAGTGACCTCATATTCACTGAAAAATTGGGACCACCGCAGTTGACGCATAGACAAAGCTTTGGCCGACTTCAAGTACTGGAGATTACGATGGTCGGTGTACACCACAGCAGGGTAACGAGCGCCCAACAGATATTGCCTCCATTCCTCAAAGGCCTTTTTGACTGCAAGTAACTCCTTGTCACCCACCGCATAGTTGTATTCCGCTGGTGTGAACTTATGTGAGTAATAGGCCACCGGGTGGCAGAGACCTGTACTAGGATCCACTTGACTCAAGACACCTCCCACTGCCACTTGAGAGGCGTCCACCTCCACCACAAAGGGCAAGGCGGGATCAGGATGACGCAAGACAGGGGCCTGCGTGAAGGCCCGTTTCATATGAGCAAAGTAGTCCTCGGCCTCTTGAGACCATACATACGGAACACCTTTCTTCAGGAGTGTGGTGAGGGGACTGGCCAATTCCGAAAAGCCGCGTATAAATCGCCGATAGAAATTGGCAAATCCCAAAAAACTCTGCAGGCCTTTAACAGTCACAGGAGCCGGCCAAGAAAGAACTGCGGAGATCTTGATGGGGTCCATAGCGAGACCCCAAGGAGACACTACAAACCCTAAAAAGGGTACTTCCTGAGAATGAAAGGTACACTTCTCCAGTTTACAATATAAGTAATTATCGCGGAGGCGTTCCAACACTCTACGGACATGGCGGGTGTGTTCAGCCATAGAAGGGGAGAAGATTAGGAGATCGTCAATATAGGCAATCACAAACTCATCCAGCATATCCCTGAGCACCTCGTTGATAAAAAATTGGAACGCCGCAGGAGCGTTACAAAGCCCAAAGGGCATTACAAGGTACTCGAACAACCCATACTTGGTACAAAAAGCTGTCTTCCATTCGTCTCCCTCCCTGACACGCACCAGATGGTAAGCGCCCCGCAAGTCCAGCTTAGTAAAGAACTGAGCTCCACGTACTCTGTCAAGGAGGGAGGCGATGAGGGGTAAAGGGTACCGGTTCTTAATGGTAACAAGGTTGAGTTTTCTGTAGTCTATACAACAGCGAAGACCCCCCCTCACGCTTGGGTATGAAAAACAACGCAGAAGAGGCAGGAGAGCGAGAAGGACAAATGAATCCTTTGTCCAACATCATATCCAGATACTCTCTCAAGTACAAATTCTCCTTTTCTGTCAACGCATAGACCCGGCTACAGGGGATCCTGGCTCCAGTCTCTAGATCTATGCGGCAGTCATACACCCTATGCGGGGGAAGAACCTCAGCTTCTTTGGGATCAAAAACAGTTTTCAAATCTTGATAACAGAAGGGTAGCTCTGTAGTAGACTCCTCTTGCTCTAAGTTCTGATTCACTTGTGCACTAGCAATCAAAGACTCCTGACCAGTAGTAGCCCGAAACGTCAGTGTTGAAGTTTTCCAATCTATGACCGGATTATGCACCTTCAACCATGGGATGCCCAAGAGTACAGGAATCTGTGGAGACCGGATTAAATCAAAGCGATTTCTTCGTGATGATCGGCATCTATACTCATCTGAAGCATTACCGTACTATGTGTTATGGGCCCTGAAACAAGGGGACTACCGTCTATAGTGGTGACCTTGCTCATGGTGGATTTTTGTATGATAGGTATGAGATTCTCTCTAGCCCAATCTGAATCCATGTAATTCCCGGAACCCCCCGAATCTATCATAACTGCTACGTGAATACCCTGTTGTTGGAAGGACAGATACGAGGATACATACAAATGTGAGGTGGGTGTGGTGTCGATTTCAGAGGAGGAGACGGTGCATCCAGAGCTACCCGGGATTCGTGTCTCACCGAACCCCGGGCTTTCTAGTTTCCCAACTTCATGGTCTGAGATGGCTTAATCGGGCAAAGGCGCAAGAAATGTCCGTCCTTACCACAATAAAGACATAGTCTATTAGCTCGCCTTCTTTGCCGTTCTTCGGGTGATAAGGGACCCTTCACCACTCCGATCTGCATAGGCTCGCCTTCCTCAATGCCCTTAGGGGACTCGGTCTTTTTATCTCTGGTGACTATATAACGGGGTTCAAACTTTCCCTTCTCCTGTCTCCTCTCCTGTAACCTATGGTCTATCTTGACCACTAGGTCAATAAGGTCAGTCCAGGACTCGGGTAGATCCACTATCTGGGAGAGAGCGTCTTTCAATTCATCCCGCAGTCCTCTATAAAAAAGGGTACTACGCTTCTCTTCAGGCCAATTTGCCTCTACCACTAGCCTGCGGAAGGAGGTGATATACTCCACCAAGTCGCGGTTACCCTGCTTCAGCGCTAACAACTCTGTATCCGCTGAATGCGTGTATGTGTGCCTGTCGAATAACTTTCGGAATTCACGCTTGAAAGCTATATAACTGTATAACAGGGGGTCATCGCGATCTACTAAAGGTATAGCCCAATCTGCGGCCGACCCACTGAGATACGAAATCATAAAGGCCACCTTAGACTGGTCAGAAGGAAAACAAGAGGCTTTACATGAAAAATGCAACTGACATTGGCTGAGAAACGCCGCACACCTAGCGGCTTCCCCAGAGAACCTTTCTGGCGGGGCCAGAGGAATGGTGGGAGGGGTAGTAACGTGTATCACAGGAGTGGGAACATCTGAACTACCCCCCGCTGCCGCTACCCCTTGTTGTCTCTGGAGTGCGTCTACTCTATTTGCTAAAGCCTGTGTTTCAGCCTGCAGATTCCCAATCATCCCTGCAACATCCGCCAGGGAGACCGCTCCCAGATCCATGACGCTCGGGCAGAACACAGCACTTGGGCTTAGCGTTCTGTAATGAATACCAGGAGGTTCCGCAGGAGCGTCAGGAATCCGGAGAGAATACCACAACCTTCCCCGGCGGGCCTCCGACTCTATCAGACTCTAGAGTACGGATGGCACCCCCGGGGAAAACAGGGAAACAAAACAAGGGAAGGCGGGAATACTTCAGGAAGGACAAGGGCTCCACGTCTGGTACAGGTGAGGCTGAATAATACTGTAGGGAAAGAAGGGTTAATTCAGCTATGCAATGTTGAGGCTTCTCCTACTATTTAATTATAACTCCTAAGCACACATACCCTTCTACTGCTACTTCCGTATGTATACTACAGCATTCTACTGTCAGTTCTCGGCGAACAGTACAGACATAGGCCAGCTTCGAAGAGTATCCTGTACAACATAGAGATATAAATTCAGACCGGCATTAATTATCCCCGCTAAAAACCCATGCCTATGTGACGTTCACCACTTACCCCCACTATTTACTGTGGATCTGGAGTCGAATAGGGTTTATATCAGCAGCAGGTATAGATAGTGCACCTAATTGAGGAGTAATTCACAGCGATGTAGTAACCACAAGAAGCCCTCTCAAAACATTCTGTAACTATCAGACATAGATATGAGCACAATAGTAGAAACAGAAGGCAGCGCAAAGCGCTGTTACCGTGATTCAGATGTGGATACTCGATATAACCAAGTGGTTCACGCAAGTCTTCCCAAGTAATCTCCAGCTTATAACAAATCAGGAGGAACCCCCACAAGAAGCAGCGAGGTCGGGGGTCAGATCAACAAGAGAGGGAAGGATAAGATAAGGAACAAAAAACAACCAAAAGGGGAATGGGTGCGAGGCAAAATGCAAATGCCTCTTTTCCTACCGATACAGAGCGTGATGTCAGAGCTCTGTTCGGCGGGGTGGTAGCGCCGCTATAAATGCAGAGCGTGGTGTCAGGGCTCTATTCTGCGGGGGAGAGCGACGCTATAGATTCAGAGCGTGGTGGCAGAGCTCTATTCGGCGATGTGAAGGGTAATGCCCTGAAGCCGATCCCAGGATGCTTGTTTCCGGTCCAGGGAGGACCTGGCTTGGCAGTTCGGGCTGGACTGTTCCCACAACAAACAGGGTCAAGACTGATTTGCATATGGCTGGGTCTAAACTGGGGTGGTGTGGTGAGCAAAAGAATGATGGATTTAACCCAGATCCTTGTGACTGGGGGTGAATGTTTGCAATGTCCAGCATTCCGTCCATCAATTGTTTCTTTTGCATTTCTTGCCCTAAGTGGGAAGGGTATGCCCAGACGTGGGCCCCATGCTCTCCATGCCACTAGATTCAATCTAGCCTGGCTGAAGAAGGGTGATGCCCTGAAACCGGTCCTAGGATGCTTGTTTCCTTTCCAGGGAGGACCTGGCTTGGCAGTTTGGGCTGGACTGTTTCCACAAGGAACAGGGTCAAAACTGATTTGCATATTGCTGGGTCCAAACTGGGGTGGTGTGGTGAGCAAAAGAATGATGGATTTAACCCAGATCCTTGTGACTGGGGGTGAATGTTTGCAATGTCCAGCATTCCGTCCATCAATTGTTTCTTTTGCATATGTCGCCCTAAGTGAGATGGATATGCAGAGACGTGGGTCCTGTGCTCACCACACCACTGGATTCAAGCTAGCCTCGCTGATGAAGAGTGATGACCTGAAAATGATCCTAGAATGCTTGTTTACAGTCCAGGGAGGACCTGGTTTGGCAGTTCTGGCTGGGCTGTTCCCACAAGGAACAGGGTCAAGACTGATTTGCCTATGGCTGGGTCCAAACTGGGGTAGTGTGGTGAGCAAAAGAATGATGAATTTAACCCTGATCTTTGTGACTAGGGGTGAATGTTTGCAATGTCCAGCATTCCGTCCATCAATTGTTTCTTTTGCATATGTCGGCCTAAGTGGGAAGGGTATGCCCAGACGTGGGTCCCATGCTCACTACCCCACTGGATTCAAGCTAGCCTAGTGGATGAAGGGTGATGCCCTGAAACTGGTCCCAGGATGCTTGTTTCTGGTCCAGGAAGGACCTGGCTTGACTGTTCGGGCTAGACTGTTTCCACAATGAATAGGGTCAAGACTGATTTGCATATGGCTGGGTCCAAACTGAGGTGGTGTGGTGAGCAAAAGAATGATGAATTTAACACAGATCCTTGTGACTGGGGGTGAATGTTTGTAATGTCCAGCATTCCGTCCATCAATTGTTTCTTTTGCATATGTCACCCTAAGTGAGAAGGATATGCCCAGACGTGGGTCCCGTGCTCACTACACCACTGGATTTAAGCTAGCCTCACTGATGAAGGGTGATGCCCTGAAAATGATCCCAGAATGCTTTTTTACGATCCAGGGAGGACCTGGTTTGGCAGTTCGGGCTGGACTGTATCCACAAGGAACAGGGTCAAGACTGATTTGCCTATGGCTGGGTACAAACTGGGGTAGTGTGGTGAGCAAAAGAATGATGAATTTAACCCTGATCTTTGTGACTAGGGGTGAATGTTTGCAATGTCCAGCATTCCGTCGATCAATTGTTTCTTTTGCATATGTCGCCCTAAGTGGTAAGGGTGTGCCCAGACATGGGTCCCATGCTCACTACACCACTCGATTCAAGCTAGCCTGGCTGATGAAGGGTGATGCCTGGAAACCGGTCCCAGGATGCCCCATTCCAGTCCAGGCAGGACCTAACTTGGCTGTTTGGGCTGGACTGTTTCCACAAGGAACAGGGTCAAGACTGATTTGCATATGGCTGGGTCCAAACTGGGGTGGTGTGGTGAGCAAAAGAATGATGGATTTAACCCAGATCCTTGTGACTGGGGGTGAATGTTTGCAATGTCTAGCATTCCGTCCATCAATTGTTTCTTTTGCATGTATTCTATTTACAGCACGTGACCCGGCCTCACAGAGCGGTGAGTTGAGTCTCATGACTTTGTGACATCAGACCCTCTTGCAAAGGCTGTAACCCTCCCTTACCCAAGTGATGACTTGGGAAAGAGAGGGGCTGGTCTTGGATGCTCTAAATAACTGACAAGCAGCCCCAGTAGTACAGGGCTGGGGCACGCCGAGGGCTGCTTTAAACATATGGCACTGCATCGTGTCATTACCGGGCAGTCCGTGGGACCCCCAACTATTGCAGATCTGGGCTGGCAACATATCAGCCCATAGCCTGCTCAAAATACACTTTAATCACCACCAAAACCATGACGATTCTGGCACATGAGCACTAGCTCATGTGCCCAATAAAACCTGCCTGATGTCCATTTCGGCGAGGCAGGCCAAGGCAGTGCACAGTATGCCTTTCATAATAATGGTAATTGATGGTAATTACTGTTCATTGCTTTTTGCAATTACAGTCTCTAACAGTGTGAAGTTATAAGGGAGCAGCCCCTCTGCCTTGCACTAGATATCGCCACTGTTCTGTGTATTCCAGTCCCAAATCTGACCTTTATCCCGGTCCTGCTTTTTTTGAGTTCAGTTCTTGTGTCTGTGTTCTGCTTGCCTTAAGTCGTTATATTTCAGTCCTGAACCAGACCTGTATTCCAGTTCTGCTCCTGACATTAATTCCAATCCTGTTTTCCCTGAACCTAGTTTGGTGTGCCTTGTTCTGTTCCTTGCTGTCATGTCACTACAGGAGGAAGCAGTCCCCAGGGCCAAAAGAGGGCCTTCTGCCCCTTCCCTTTTAGTTTAAAAAGGCCGGGTCCAAGGAGATGGGGTCCCCAGAATTAAAATGAGTACGGGGAAGGGAGCTATGTGGCCTCCCTCCCCATTACAAAAAGGCCTGGCCCTGGGGGATGGGGTCCCTGGGGCCAAAATCAGCCCAGGGAAGGGGGGCACGTGACCCTCCTCCCATAAAAAAAGCAAATGAGGGACAGGCAAGCAGCCGGCTGCCCCACCCCCATTCCCCACTACTCTGCAAACGTACTTCCTGGGGCAGTGCTGGTTGGGAGATGAAGTCCCCTTGGATGCTGGGGGTCCTTGGGGTCCAGGAATCTGTTCTGTTAAATGTAATAATTCCCAGAGAGTGTGGTTGCTGAGAGGATATGGAGGCCATGCCCTCTTTCTTCACCACTCTGCAAACGCCCCTCCTGGTGCACTGCTGGTTGGGGAATGAAGTCCCCATAGCTCAAGAGGGTCATCCTGTTACCTCCAGTAAGTCCCACACAGCAGAATTGCTGAGAGGTGGTCAGAGGTCATGCCCCCTTTTTCCACCACTCTGCAAACGCACCTTCTGCTTCACTACTATTTGGAGTATGAAGTCCCCTTGAATGTTGTGGGTCCTTAGGGGCAAACAAGCCCTCCTGTTACCTCCAGTAAGTACCAAACAGCGGGATTGCTAAGAGGTCATTGAGGCCATGCTCCCTTTCTCCACCAGTCTGCAAATGCACCTTCAGCGCTACAGGTTGGGTGATGAAGTCTCCTTGGCTGCTGAGGGTCCATGGGGGCCAACAAGCCCTCCTGTTACCTCCAGTAAATCCCACACAGCGGGATTGCTGAAAGGTCTTCGGAGGCCAGGCCCCCTTTCTCCACCACTCGACAGATGCACTTCCTGGCGCACTACTGGTTGGGTTATAAAGTCCTCTTGGAAGCTCCTTTAACTCATCTGACATTCCTTTTCCACCATGATCCTGGCAGGGGAGGAGAGCCCTAATCTCCTTGTGAAAGACCCAGAGTGTAATGTGAAGTCCAGTACACAGCGCCTCAGCCGGCAGTACAACCACTCACACCTGCTGCCAGAAAAGGGACAACGTTTATTCTTGTATTTTCATCATCATGTCTTTCAGTTTAATCCCCTTGCTCACAATCAACCTACCACAATGTCACCATGGCCCAAAAGTATCTTCTGTACAACAGAGAAAACAGATTAGTGTAACTGTCCACTAAGGTGATGAGAGTGACGGAAAGTTACTTTATTAGTGCTCATGTGTAATAATAAACAAACTTTAAAAATACAATTATATTCAACTTTTATACTTTTGATAAGAAAAACAAATATTTAGAATAAATAAATACATAGCTATTAACAAAATTTAATTCATAGTAAAAAAAGTTACAGTGGATGAAATTGTCTTCAATTAATCATTAATTGTAATTATTTATAAATCAAATACATATATGGTAATTAATTATTTAACACACAAATAATTTCATGAAAATGGGATGTCAAGTTTTATTGTGTTAGTTCTATGTTAACAATAAATATTTTAAATAATTTTACATTTATATTTTATATTAAAATAGGATTCATATTCTTTTAAAGAATAATAAACTTTAATATTTTCCCTATGCTTTCCAAAAGGAGGATATTCACCACAATGGTGGAGAACTACACCTATGAGTTATAGGTTACTGGTAGTAACTTTACACTCAACAATTACTCTTAGAAACCGCCGCTGTCTCGTTTAATGGGTGGAGACATATAAGTCTACACAAATGTGTAAATCTACACTCGGAAATGGTAAATAGTGCAAAAGTGTAGATTTACACCTAAGTGCAAGAGTAAATTTACACATGAGCAAATCTACAAATGTAATAATACAGACTTCAGTCGGTCCCCTATCGTCCCAGGGATAGGGACCAACTGCATATATGGCAGCGGCCCCACACCACAAATTACAATCCGGCAGCCACCATGGCGGCCGCAAAAGGCAGTTTTAACATTGCTGCGGATGCTGCTGGCTGCAGTACCTTCCCCAATGTTAAAAATGCACGTTTTGTTTTTCCCTGCACTACGTGGTAAGCACCAGTCGGTGCCTGCCACCTGGTGCAGGGAAATGTAGGGGGCACCATAGGTGCCCCCAAGTACAAAACAAAAGTGCCCCTGCACAAGGGGGGTCCGCAATGGGCCCCCAAGGTAAATCCCCGCCAGCCTTTGAATGGAGGAGGAACCGCCATTGAAAGGCTGGCTTGATGCAGCATCCTAATGTGGCGGACAATGCCTGCTGGGCATCGCCACCATTTTAGGTATGCTGGCCGGGTCCGACAGGCAATCGTAACGATTGTCTGTGTCGGACCCGTGGCGACGGACTTTCCATCCGCCAGCACACAGCCTGCCATCCTAATCTGGTGAGTGGAGAATGGCTGCACGATGGCGGTGAACCCGCTACCGGCAGGATGCCAGTGGCGGGTTCACTGCCATCATAATAACCCTCAATGTCTGGATAAATTACTTCCTAGTACAACAGTCCTTGCTTCAATTCCCTTTCCCGGCAGACATCTTATAGTGGGGAAAAAGAGGGCAAGGGTTTGTCAGACCATTGACTGATTCTGTTTAGTATACATCTCAGTCATAGAGCTCCCCCAACACACATCGGGCGGATAAATGCTTCTAAATAAAAATTACCAGATCTGAGACGCCACTTGAACTGCCACAGAATAAACAATTGGTTACTTCACCACAGATAATATGGGCAGCTGGTGTCAAGGCCTTGTATCCTCAGGATTGGATGATTCTAAGGGGCCTATTACGATGGCCGTCGGACTTTGTCCACACTGGCGGGCGCATCCTCTACATTAACATTGTGGCGGACGGTGCTGTAAGCAGCATCCGTCGCAATGTTCATGCCCTTGTTGTGCATTGCCATGCACAACGTGACAGGCACCGCGTGGTGCCTGCCACCTTGTGCATGGCAATGATGGGGGTACCATGGGTATTCCCCAGTGCAGCCACCCACACACCCCACCCCCCGGGGGCCCGCAATGGGCCCCCTAGGTGATTTCCCGCATGCCTTTCCATGGCAGGGTCTCCGCATGGAATGGCATGCATTCTAAAATGGATGGCGGTGCCTGCAAGTCACCGCCACAATTACCTATACCTTAATCCGACTGGTAATCTGACCGGTGGAAAAGCGTCGGACGGTGTTTCCGTCTGCTGCGGTGCTCCTCGTCATACTAATATGGCGGGGGGTGAAGATGGGTCATTTAGCGGGCAGATCACCACCGCCGGCCTGGCGGTGGCGATCCGCCCTTGATCATTATGGGCCCCTAAGTATGGTCCACCTCCTGATATCCCCAAAGTCTGGTTGGTATAAATACAGACTTTTGAAGTGCTCAAGCGGGGGAAGGTAAGGAAGGGGACAGCAGGGAAGGAGACCTGTAAAATGCAAACAATAATAATAATAACAATAGAATTGTACTGTTTCTTAGCTTACTATCAATCATGCAACTAGAGATACCTGAAAAGAAATGTGAATGCTGTCTTTTGTTTGAAACTAGAAGCATGGATACACGAGACCCACTCTGAGTTTTCTGAGAGGAAAATGGCAGAAAACAAAACACTATATCAAGAAGGAAGTTTTGCTTGATTGTTATGCAGACATGTAAGACTCTAGGGGGACAGGGAAGGAACCAACGGAATCACACCTACCCACTATGTGTAGATGACACTTCTAACAGGGGCAGAGAGAGAATGTGATCCAAAAGCTCTCAAACAACCCCTGCTGAAAATATACATAAATACAGACAACATCCAATATTGTCAACAACGTTGAAATAAGCGTTCTGGGTAGTATAGATCCAGTATAACAGAAAACAGATACAGCTCATGGAAATTAGCACCCCCTTTACACCTGGTTCTCGTAGGACCTTTGACCCAGTCACTGGGTACAGTGAATGCCAGGAGAAAATGACTATTCTTTAGAATCAAGAAACCATACTCCTGTAGGCATACTCCTGTACTGCCTAATTACCCCCAAAAAATAAACCTCAGGTTCACTCTGCATGAGCCGCGAAAATGCCGGCTCGCCAACACAGGTGAACCACAGTTGAATGCGTTTCCAATAACGCCTTGGAGAGGCGGTCGAAATCACTCTACAGGTGTGATATCGCATGAGAGCGCCCAACAAAGCACATCACTGTATGTTTACAGCGAGAAGCTGTAAAACCGATAGCTCACTGCACCACGCACCCTTACTGGACCGCACTCCGTGTCCGTCTTGATCCCGGCTCCAGAATAATCGGCCAAGGTCAATAGCGCGGAAGCTCTATTGATGAGTGATTTCTCCCTGACGTATGCATGCGCACGGCAGTATGCCACAAGTCGTCATGGGAAATGTAGTTTTAGCGCCAATACTACGTGTGTCTGGCAGTGTTCATGAGCAGGGCCGCACCCTGCACTGATGCGCCCTGACAGCTGGCAAGGAAAATTGGAAGGGGCACATTATGAGGGACAAAACTTCTGCATTAACTGCAGAATTCAATTTAAATCCTACTCCCCAGTTATGCTATCATTTGGAGAAAAAATAAATGTGCCCTTAGCGCACACTACAATTTTGCAGCAGAAAAGACCGTGGTAAAACAGAGAGAGAGCCACTAAGAGCGTGGGGAAAATACAGGTAGGTAGTTAGACTTCAAGCTGCGCCAGAGAGAAGCCCAGCTGGCCATTCCAGTGATTCGAGAAAATACAGGCACACTTCTCACCCACCTTGAACAGATCTCACAGGCATGTGCTTCCTTTTATGAGAAATGATATAATTTACTACAGGAGGAGGTCCTAGATGTCAAAGATGATGTCTTGCACTCTCTTCATCCGACCTTGATGAATGGTGTGCACCGCTGGAGGGTGAAATTACCATGAACCTACAAGTCACCAAGAGAGGATGGCTTCCCTGTTGAATTTTTAAGGCATTTAAAATCCAAATAGCTCCTATGCTATACAGTGTTTTAGTGAAGCAGAAGTTTGGGGTTATTGTGAGCCATATCCAACAAGGTCATCATATCAATATTACCCAAAGAGGGGAAGGACACATTAGAATGTGGGAGCAAGAGGCCCAGCTCCCTTAAAAACATTGACATCAAAATATTGCCCAGAAAACTAGGCCACTACATTGAGTAGGGACATTCTGTCATGGATTCCCTCTTCTGAGGTAAGATTTGTTCCAGGCCGATCCTCCTGTAGCCATATGAGGATGCAAGTGCACCTTTTATGGAATCCAAAAGCTCCTTATCTTTCCTTGTTCCTGTTAACCTTAAAGTCCATACCAATTATTAACATATCAGCTTCACATATTCAAGGTGTCTCCACTAAGATTGGAGTAAGAATGAAGGGTTGGAGGAGCACACCTTATTAATTCACTCTATTTTTAATTCCAACTGGTTATTAGAGTGGTGCTACAGCACTACACTTGCTGTCTGACCAAGTGTCTAATCAAAAGGATGCTATTACAAGTCTGGTAACTTGTGAGCACTGTGCACTATTCACTGGGTTATTAACAAACCCTACCTTTTTGTTCAAAGAGAACCTAATAATAATAATAATATTCAACACTGTGCCATTTGTACAAAATGAAACTGTTATTTGATTAATCTTTGACAATGTCATAAACATAACAGAAACATGAACTTAAATGGACAATGTACAATTGACATTTGTTATCTTATCAATACTACTGTAGAATATACAGCGCATAGTAATTATTGCACAACAATCTTGTGAATGCCCAATGCATTTCGGGACGTTGCTGTCCCTTCCTCAGGGGCCACCCTATAAAGGAAAAAATATATATACTCTATTGAGCTTAACAACAAATAATCAGCGAATTCACAAAAGCAACATTACCCAGTCAATTGTGTTTTCAATTTATACCAACACGGTTTACTCCTAAGAACCATTGCCTTCCCAACTAGATTGCAGTTATAGTGGGTAGTACAGTGCCTTCATATGTGAATGGGTTGTTAAACAATGATGATAGGTTAAAACTCTGCTGTGCAGCATAATGCTAGTGAGACCTGCCCTTTATGAAAAAAAACTACAAACAAGACTGTGTAAACTACTATCCATGCCATGTAGATATGTACAAATGTATGTGCCTGTAGACGCTCACCTGGATGAGAAAAATGACAAATCTTGATGGAACACCATAGTTATCCAAAGATTAAAGGCTGAAAACAAGCAAAAAAAGATTCAACGTCAACTGTAAAAAGCATACGCTTACCTCAATGGTGTATGAATGGCTTTGAAAGCTTGCTCATAGGCCCCAGTCTGACGAAAGAATACCTGCGAAAAAATACGTACTATAAAAAGTTTCCAAGACCATCTTAGAGTCTAATAACCATAGAAAGTCCCTGTAATGGCTTATCGGTAAATGCACCTTAGTATGGAAGTTAACTGCAGCACGATTCCTGAGAGGACAAAGAAAAAAGCAGGAAATCACTTCACAGTGGAAAGACAGTGGTTAGTAATTAACATCTCTTCAAAACAATTGACTCACAAGCAAATCAACATACTTGGCAGAGGGATTATATTTGTTCCAACCAATTATACCACTCCAATGAAAGTTGAAGCTGATTTTTTCAGATTAATGAGAACATTAAGATTACGTCATTTTTTTATCAACATAGTGATAAAGATTCTGAGGAACCCAGATCCACTATTTTCAAACCTAAGAGTACATTTTTGCCACCAGGATCACATAAGATGCTAGATACATTTGAAATACTTGTGCTTAAAGATCTTCAGCATTTGAATTATAAAGTTAACAGAGGAAATAATCTGACAACACATGAAAAAAAAGCGATTAAATCCTTAGCTAATAATTCAGAAATTACATTGCAACCAGCAGATAAGGGTGAAGCAATAGTTGTCATGGACACTTCATTCTACCAAGCAAAGGTCAATGCACATGTTGATGATGGAAACACCTATCTTAAATTAACATATGATCCCACAACTAAACTGCAAGAAATATTAGGGAACATATCACAAAATGCAATTGATCAAGATTGGATCAATGAACAAACTAAAACATTTCATTCCACCAGTAACCCTCGCAGACCAAAGCTGGACATGTTGCCTAAAATTCATAAGGATGTCTCAAATCCTCCGTTCCGCCCGATAGTCTCGGGGTGCGGGTCAATTTTTGACCCACTGGGTAAATCTTTGGATTTTTACCTACAGCAATTTGTACAAAGACGGCAATCGTATCTTAAAGACACTACTCATTTTTTACAGAAACTGGAAATGTTAAAGTTGGATAATATAGAGAGAACATCACTGTGCACAATTGACGTCGCAGCACGGTATAAGTCTATACCACACAAGGCTGGTTTAGGAGTCGTGGAATGGGCTTTACTCCAGATGGGACATTGTTAGACCTGGCACCTTGGCGTGAGTCTCCCTTCCACTTTTTGTCTCGCCGTGTCTCATGTTTTTGCTGGTGTTAGCTGCTCAGAGCACTGTGCCACTGCCAACCAGTGCCACAGTGTAAGTGCTCCCTGCATAAAATGTATATGTTGATTGGATTCCATGATTGGCTTATTTGGTTTACTGTCAGACCCCAGTAAAGTGCACCAGGAGTGCCCAGGGCTTGTGAATCCAAATGCTGCTAGTGGGCTTGCAGCACTGGGTGCCACCCACAGAAGCAGCCTTGTAAAATGTGTCTAGGTCTGCCATTGCAGAACCTGCGTGCAGTCTGGTACTGTCATGCTGACTGGGCAAGTGCACCCACTTGCCAGTCCCTAAACCTTTACTTCATGTGAGTCACCCCTATGGTAGGCCCAAGGGCAGGGTGCATTATAAGCATAAGGTAGGACAAGCCCTGATGTGTGTGGCATGTCCTAATAGTGAATTACAGCGATTTTCGTTTTTCACTATTGCAAGGCTACCTGTTCTCATAGGCCAGAATGGGCTGTTAGAATTGTTACATTCTATGATCCTAACAGACCCAGGGAACATGGTAGAAATTCGAGTTTAGTATGCCTGAACTCAGAATAATAAAATACATCTTTTAGCAAAGTTTATTTTAATATTCTGTGTTTGCAAATACCACTTTTAGAAAGCTGGTATTTGCTTGCCTAACCATTTCAGCCCGCCTCTTCTATGATGTGTATCTGCTGTCTGGTTTCTGTGAGTGACAGGGCTGGGGAATTCCAGAGGGCAGGGCTAAGTAGCCTGGTGGTGAATAGATAGATTGACATCCAGATGGGTGGGGAGGAGTGCACCTGGACTCTGAATAGGGCTGTGCTCTGCCACCACAATGCTGGCTCCACCTCCTGTGGAGTGGCTGATGTCTCTGCCCTGCACCCTGAATGGAAAGTCAGAGACATGTCAACAAAGTGCTCAGGAACTGGTTCTGGCTGGGCAAAGGCCCCTCTACCCCAGAGGAACAAAGGATTTAGGGGTATAAGTATTGGGACCCTGCTCCCAAGAAATTAGATCCTGCTTGGCAAGAAGAACCTCTGCCTGAGGAGAAGGAACTGGGAAAGCTGTAAGGACGAGTACTGTCCCTGACCTGGGGGATTGGCCTGCATTGGTTGCCATGCTGCAGAAGGAGAGGAGAAAGACTACAAAAGACTTTATTTCAACTTGTGCTTAAAAAGTTCTCCAAGGGCTTGGAATAGAGCTTGCCTCCTGCTGCAGTCTCAGGATCAACAGACTTCACCCCCCAGCTCCCCAGAGTTCTTTGGAAGTGCCTGCTGCTGTTGTTGGGCCTTCTGAGGGACTGCGTGTCGCAAGGAGCTGGAAGCGCGACTCAAGGAGGAGAAGCGCGCCGCCGTCGGAGCTGCTGTTGTCGCATCTCGTAAAGTGTGTCGCCGCTGCAGCATCGCATCGAGCCAAAGCGTCTCGCATCGTCCAGGAAGTGTCTCGCAACGCCGAAGAAGCGTGTCGCCATCGCAGCCATCGTAGCTGACGCATTGCACCGCATCAAGAGAAGAGTCTCGCATCGAGGAAGAAGCGTGTCGCCATCGCAGCCATCGTAGCTGTCGCATTGCACCGCATCAAGAAAAGCGTCTTGCATCCATGGAGAAGCGTGCCGCCGTCGGAGCTGCTGTCGTCGCATCGCGTAAAGGGGTGTCACCGCTGCAACATCGCATCGAGTGGAAGCGTCTCGCAAACGTCGGAGAAGAGTGTCGCTGCCAAGGCCACTGTCGTCGCATCGCGTAAAGGGTGTTGCCGCTGCAGCTGACGCATCGAGTCGAGTCTTCTCGCAGCCATCGTAGCTTTCGCATTGCACCGCATCAAGAAAAGCACCTCGCATCCACGGAGAAGCGTGCCGCCGTCGGAGCTGCTGTCGTCGCATCGCGTAAAGTGGTGTCACCGCTGCAACATCGCATCGAGCGGAAGCGTCTCACAAACGTCGGAGAAGAGTGTCGCTGTCAAGGCCGCTGTCGTCGCATCGCGTAAAGGGTGTCGCCGCTGCAGCTGACGCATCGAGTCGAGTCTTCTCGCAACATCGGAGAAGCGTGCCGCATCTGGAAGATCTTCACGTCTTTATTTCTTTGCACCAAAAACTTCATCGCATGAACATCGTTGCAACACTTTCGTTGCCCTGCGTGCCGCATCTAAAAAAGGTACATTGACTTAAAGTGTTGCATTTAAGAACTTAAGAGAACTAAGCAAACTTCTACCATCTAAAGTAACAGTATTGTGTATTTTTGTCGTTTAATGGTCTTGAGGTAACTCTATATAAAGAATACTTATTTTTTTATATAAAACCTGTGTGGTGTCCATCTGTAGTGTTGTCACTTGGTTACTGTATGTGTTCACAAATGCTTTACACACTGCCTCTGAGATAAGCCTGTCTGCTCGTGCCAAGCTACCAAGGGGTTGAGCCGGGGTTATTTTAGGAGTGTACCCCCTTACCCTGACTAGAGGAGAGGGTCCCTATTTGTCACAAGTGCATACCTGTGCCAACTAGAGACCCCCGAGTCTAACAGTGATATTGACATGGAGAAGATTTTTATTCTACAACTGTTGAAGTTTAGTTTACATCACAGCTATTTTGAATGGCAAGGACAATTGTTTGCACAACTCACGGGTACCTCCATGGGTTTTTCGGGAGCCCCAGCAAACGCAAATACCTTTATGGCACTATTTGAGTATGAAAATATCATGTCTAACCCGACATTTTGTGGACGGACACTAAGGATGAATTGATAATAATGATTGACACATTGAATACTATCAACCCCAGGATCCAATTTACCTACATTTCTGACCATAGCATACACTTGTTGGATGTACTGGTGAGTAAATCACCTTCCAACAGATGTTTTGAAACTCAAGTTTACAGTAAACCAACTGACCGGAATAAGGCCCTTGCATACACCAGTTGCCACCCCAGAAATTTAATTAAAAACTTGCCTTATTCCCAGTTTTTCCAGATAAGAAGAATTTGCTCAGACCCAACTTACAGCACATAGAAAATCCTTGAATATAAGTCACGATATAAAGCACGCGGGTATCCTGAAGAAATATTACAGGATTTTCTAAAACATGCTCAAATCAAGGAACGCCAAGATCTATTCAAACGGTAATTAACAGACGTCCGTCACGTACCGAATTATAAACATGGGGTACCAGTGAGTAGTGGTAGAGGTGATTGGGATGTAGGTGAGAGAGTCTGGTTTGGGTGTAATACGTGACGATAATTGTTAGGATAAGTGTAGGTTTTCATTTGATTTTTGGTTTTATTTAACTTGAGAATTTGATTAGGTTTTGAATGCTATGCACGATAGGCATGTTTGATGCTAAGGGTAAGTTTTTGATTTTAGCTAGGACAGGGTAGTATGGGTGTTGTAGTAGTAGGAATGTGAGTCATGTGGTTGGATAATTAGGGTTGATTGTAGGCACGTGAGTGGGAGCACCAGTGTATATTACGGTTCGTTCGGGAGAGCGTTTGTGAGAGTAATTTTGGCCGAGCGGTGAGGAGAACATCGGGCGGTCTAGAAGAAAGGCACACATTTGACAAGGTAAAACGCGGGCACAGAAGAGAGAAGATGGTTTATTTTATTTTGGTTTAGTTGGGGGTGGTTAGAATTGGGGTGGATTTCAGTACAGCATGCTTTGGTTTCTACATCTCTAGAGGCTTGAACTACAGGGTGATTTATATTTTTTCACTGTTTAGTTAATTTATGTTTAAATAATATATTTTACTGTCGCAAGTGGTACAGTTGATTTCATTATATCTTGCAGAAACCCCTGACGAAGAGCCTGTGGCTCGAAATGCATTGGGTTGCATGAACATGGCCTACATTGGTGTTTATTAAATTACACGTGTCGTTGTTTAAAAGCCTGGAATGGAAAGCAGCTACATTTGAAAATGTTCAATAAACATCCAAAAGGAAATTCGCTGTCTCCGTGGTATTTACAAGCAAGTGATGGTTAAAAACTGTGATTAATGGTCAAGTCTTCGACTAAAATTTGGACTAAATTGATATGTATGAAAGGGAAACGATCCCGTGTAAAGCAGTGCGCTCGATTGGTGCGTCAGCCACGTGCCTGTTGTGATCTTCAAGATCTATTCAAAAAGCATGATAACCCGGATGACAAAAGGATAGTTTTTGTATCCAAATTTTCAACTTCCTCACAAACAATCAAAAAAATTATAAACAACAGAACTTTTGGAGCATGAATCAGACTTTAATGGCATCTTTTGGAACAAACCCCTATATGCATATACTAGGGGTAGAAATCTACACACATTTTTATCCACTCCTGAACAACCTGTCAGACAAGAAACAACACAAGGAACAAAGAAATGCAATAACTGTGTACATTGCAATAACGTGAAAACGGGCATAACACTTTAACACATCCATCTAACGGTAAAAAGGTACAATTAAGACATACAAGGGACTGCAACACAAATAATGTCGTGTCTTGCATTAAGTGTCCTTGTGGTAAAGCATATGTGGGTAAGACAGAGCGCAAACTAAAGGTTTGGAACACAAGAGCAAAATTAGAACTAGAAGTACAACATCTAGTTTAACGCTTCATTGGGAGGAGGCACAACATACCATATAGCAACTTAGGTTCCAAATTATAGAAAAAGTGACACCACGACCAGGGATTGATATAACAAAAAAATTGCTCCAAAGAGAAATTTATTGGATTAAATATCTAGATTGCTTGATGCCATCAGGTCTTAATGACCATCTAGACATGAGCTGTTTTCTATAATATGCACACAAATTAAGGATATCACCATTGATTTTAGGACTGGATGACATATGTGAGGGGAGATTGGGTTCAATTAAGGATATAGACCTGTTAATACGGTGGCAGGACACACAAACAGATAGGCACAGCTTGGCTGATCTTTCTGGCATCACTCCCTTAATAATCTAACATCTAAACGCAGGTCATTCTTCCTGCAAGGCTACTCTGATACTCTGCATCAGTTTACAGTATTTTTTCTGATCACTTCTGCTCTTTTATGATCTTATCCCCTGAGGCACAATTCATTAATTGTCCATCGTTGAGATTAATTTAGCATAGCACATAGAGTCATAGTATACGCTTAGACGATTAATATTTTATTTCGGATCAGTTCTTTACAAACCATTGATTTCATTTTTTAAGCGTTTCCTCATTTCGCTACAGTTTGTGACATTCCATTTATTCAACATTACGTTATCTGAATTTTTGGCCTATGATAAGATTGCTGCTTTCCATAGGTTTGCTAGTCCTCTTTCGATTTCTCTTTCTTTTCGACGATTTATGTTTCGGCTGTAGCCTTGGTAAATATTGAACGCAGGAATCGTGCCGCAGTTAACCTCCATACTAAGGTGCATTTACCGGTAAGCCATTACAGGGATTTTCTCTTGTTATTAGACTCTAAGACGGTCGGGGACACTTTTATAGTACGTATTTTTTCGCAGGTATTCTTTTGTCAGACTGGGGCCTATGAGCAAGCTTTCAAAGCCATTTATACACCATTGAGGTAAGCGCATGTTTTGCGCATTGGTCATATACCAATTTCTGAGTTTTTTACAGTTGAAGTTGAATCTTTTTTCGCTCGTTTTAAGCCTTTAATCCTTAGATAACTACGGTGTTCCATCAAGATTTGTCATTTTTCTAATCCAGGTGAGCGTCTAAAGGCACATACATTTGTACATATCTACATGGCATGGATAGTAGTTTACACGGTCTCCTTTTTTTTTCATACAGGGCAGGTCTTACTAGCATTGTGCTGCAGGGCAGTTGCATTTAATCAATGAGGTATTTAACACAGCACCAAGCTTTTTTCTTTCTTTCACTTTCACTTGCACACCGGGTGTTTAGATTTTTAACCTATCATCATTCACGTATGAAGGCACTGTACTACCCACTATAACTGCAATCTAGTTGGGCAGGCAATGGTTCTTAGGAGTATCCCGTGTTGGTATAAATTGAAAACACAATTGACTGGGTAATGTTGCTTTTGTGAATTTGCTGATTATTTGTTGTTAAGCTCAATAGAGGATATATATTTTTTCCCCTATAGGTTGGCCCCGGAGGAAGGGACAGCAACTTCCCGAAATGCATTGAGCATTCACAAAATTGTTGTGCAATAATTACTATGCGCTGTATATTCTACAGTAGTATTGATAAGATAACAAATGTCAATTGTCCATTTAAATTCATGTTTCTGTTATGTTTATGACATTATTGCAAAAAGAGAGGGACAAAGGGCTTTTTCAAGAGGTCCAGCATACTAGCCCAATCAAAGTTATATGCAAAAAAGAGGTACGCAGTTCCTCTACATGCAGGTAGTGTCTCAGGCACCGAAAGAGGAGGAGGAATCCTCCTTTCGGAACTAAGGCCCTCACACACCCAGCAAGCTAGGTGCCATGCTTCATCATATGGGTCCGCTCCTCTTCGGGTCGGCGCTGCAATACCCGACGGGCACCCATAAAGGGGCTCTTTGCCGGAGATCTTCTGTTCCTGCCGTATGGGTGCCGTGGGTGTGAGGGACGCCACCAGATCCTTAGGACTAACCGGCGTGAAACATGTCGACCATCAAGGAGTAGAGCGCCTCTTGACCCTTGTTAGCTTGTTAGTCGCCTCTCCTCACTATTTTTAATCAAGTAGGGATCCACCTAGAATAAAATTTGCTCTTAGGATTCCCCACTTGTTTTATTTTCACTATTTCAGAACATCTACACACACACTAGGTCCCTCACACCCACAGCTCCCATACGGAGGAACAGAAGATCTCCGGCAAAGAGCCCCTTTATGGGTGCCCATCGGGTATTGCGGCGCCGACCCGACCAGACTTGTAATATCATCCTTTTGATTAGACACCTGGTCAAACAGCAAGTGTAGCACTGTAGCACCACTCTAATAAACAGTTGGAATTAAAAATAGAGTGAATTAATAAGGTGTGCTGCTTCAACCCTTCATTCTTTTTTTTGTTTTTTTTTTTTAAAAGATTTTATTGTGCATAAAAAGGGTTACAAACTCGGGCCTACAACCACCAGGGCCGGCCGCTAGTAGTCGAAGTGTTCCAGCATATCAGAAAACAATGACTGGCCCACAGGGGCTCCGCACTATCACAGTAGATCAGACTGCACATAAGGAAAATCAGAATACACACTTTTAATATAAATAACAACAAAAAAGAAAAATACAAAAATACAACAAACAAGGCGAAACGACTTATGAAGGGCGGCGAACACCAGCCGGGGGAGTCAACACCCAACCACCCGAGGGCGGTCAATAAAAGAAGACCTGAGAGGGAGGGGGGGGGCCACGAGAGAACCAAATCTTCAACCCTTCATTCTTACTTCAATCTTAGTGGAGACACCTGGAATCTGTGAAGCTGATATGTTAATAATTGGTATGGACTTTAAGGTTAACAGGAACAAGGAAAGAATATTATTATTTTTATTAGGTTCACTTTGATAAAAAAAGTTAGGGTTTGCTAATAACCCAGTGAATAGTGCACAGTGCACACAAGTTACCAGACTTGTAATAGCATCCACTAAGATTGGACCATTGAAAACTTTTTAATATGCGGACGATATTCTGATGACAATAAGGAAGCCCAACACATTCGCAATTAATACATTGGCTGCTGACCAAACCTGATTCCCCCTTCTTGGATGGCTATTTAAAGCGATATCATGCCCTGTAACTGCATGCCAGATGCCCACTATAAATAAAGTTCACAACTGCCACGAGTGGACAATATAGTTCTTCGATTAGCTACAAGTAACTAATACAGATGAAGGTCTTTATGTGTGGCAATGTTTTGCTATTTCCATTTCTCTTTCGTCATCGACTGTCTCTTTAAATACTAATCTCTCTGTGAAACATCCATTTGGATAACCAAAATATGTGAACATATTGCATGAGAAATCTGATGTATGTTTGCTTTATGAAAATGAATGAAGGAATACTGCAGAAAAGAGAACTTCCTCAAATACAACGCTCAGTCCCCATTAAAATGTTTGTTTTTTACGTGAAGACAATTATTTATGCTCTCTGTCCCTCCCCAGGTATTCAGCTAACAGCAACTCTCCTGAACTGAACTATCTGTTCAAGTATGCATGTTTCGTTACTTCCTGCCTCTTTTCCGGGCAAATCATCCCCAAAAATTGGATGACCTCATTATTTTACTGGTATTTTAATTTATCTAATTGTAACTTTTCAAGTGACTTGAGGTTCTTGTTTCAGTTTGGATCGTAGTTAAGGAACAAATGAAATCATCTAGCAACAGAGACTCCACACCACTGAAATTCAGTGACAATCAGTATTTACACGCATTTGTTGCTAGTCTTACGGTTGAGTGGGGTTAAGAATGGGATAAAGGATAAAAGAGGGATCAGCGGGTATAAGGATTTGTGCACCTACTGGGGATCTTCTTTTTCCAAATAAATTGGCCAAACATCACAATCTTTATAGGCATCTCTGAAAAGAAACACTTGTAATATTTCAATACTTCAGCAGCAAGTGAGGCCCAGGCACGTTATCTCTATGTAACAGCAAATTAAAGGCCCTATTACGATGTTGGGTGGAGTTTCCTCCACCATACATCGTCTCGGTCAGGGACCAACCGACACCCGGTCGGCGGTCCCGACCGACTAATTAGGATGTGACCGAACACTGTTAGGTCGCATTCCTATACTTTACAATGGGAGCATGTATTCCGGCCTGACTACTTGCTCCCATTGTAAAATAGGAGGTGCAGTTCATCTTGAGGTGCCTGCCTCGGGGTGCAGGGATTAGCAGGGGTGCACCCTAGGTGCCCCCTCGGCCTCCAACTGGAGGCAGTGCACCCATGGGGGCAATGCTGGGGGCCTCCAAAGTCGAGTTCCGACAGCCTTTCTGTGCCGGTAAGGCCGGCACAGCAAGGCTGCAGAAACCCAACATCATAGTCAGAATGACCAGTCAGATTCCTTTCCGACCGCCTCTATGAAGCGGGTGGAAAGGAATCCGACCGACAGTTGGAGCCTTTTCTGTGAGCATCGTAATCGGCACCTAAGTGTCTGCCTTTAAGAAAATGGGATTCCATTTCCTCCTGGTTTATTTCAGGGATGGATGGATATGTTTCCACGCAGGCCAGTTGCACTGAGGCATCGGGATTTCAGCAGTCTCAGTTTTTACAACAGAACCAATTACATCTTAAAGACAGAGAGCACTGGCCTAGTCTGATTTATAACCAATTCAAAATCATTTCAAAATTGAGGGATGTTGTCTCTTCGGACATCACGATATAAAAGCGACTTTGTGATTCACTGGCATTGTGACTTCTCAATAAGACCCTGGAACTGGACTGTTTCCTAGGGTCTGAATATGCTTCCACTTCATCTAAACCCCTTAACTGGTGTAAAACGTAATCAATTGAAGTGTCAACCATCTGCTCTTTCCGAGCAATCTTTGAATCTGAATGAATTACTGTGTGATGCTATGTAGAAATTCTGGCTCTCTCGTGGCCCCCTGCCTCTCAGGAATATTTTTAGGACCATTATTACGTGATTGCTTAAAAAGTTACTTTTTCCTTAGGACCTCAAAATGTCTTAGGCTAACCACCTTCTAAAAATGCAAGAATTAGTGTCAGAAATGTGAGGTACTCCTTCCAATTCATTAAACCAATTACAGTTAGGTCGAAACACATTTCTAAGAGACTATCTGCTCATCCTCAGACAATTTTAATATAAAGAATATACCAATAATATTCCCAAATCAATTTAGAACAATAGAGAAACAATAATAAACAAAAAGACAGGAAGAGCATGAAAATAGGTTAAGGAGGACTGGAGGTAAATTGGTATGAATCTGGAGGTATGATTTTTAAATTTTTTTTATTTTAGGGCAAAACACAACAAGAAAAATAAATGCTCCAATCTAAAGTTGCTGTTCGAGGTTGACCGGGACCTTTCTGAGATTTTAGGCTGACCATGATTAGGTGGATGACGGATACTCCAAGCAGGTTGTTCTGGTCAATGTTTTTAACTTCTAAATTAGTTTATTTTATGAAAGGTCCAAGGCTGTAGCCAATGAGGGCTTCAAAGCCAGATACATCTTTGTCAACCTCAGAGTGGTACAAACCTTGATTTCATATCCAGCAAGGTTACTTCGTGAGTCAGATACATACACTGTCCTGGTACAAAGTTTTAGCTTTGGATTTCATTTCATGTTTGGAAGTCAAAATCCTACAGTGGGGCAAGGTTGGAAGCCGGAGCCAGGCAGTGTTCCATGAGGCTGGATACATTTGCAGTGAAGTCCTGCTGAACCAGTTTTCAGAGTGGCAAGAAGCACTGAGTGGGGCAATCCTGAATTTCTTACCCATCTTGGGTGCGATCTCACTGGGCATACTTTAGCACATTGTCCTGGTCCTTTGGAGGTCAAAACAATTACTAACTCCCAGCATTCTTAAAGTTCTGAGAAAGTTCCTCCTGGTCAGTCCTCCAACACCTAGCTACTTGGGGTCAGCTTCTAGACACCAGCTCTCTCTCCAGCCTGGTCTCCAGCAAGGTCCAGTTATCAGTGTTCAGCTCGACCCTGTTGGGATCAGGTGTCAGTCTGCTTTTTGTGTCTCTGAAGCAGGAAAATTGGAAGCAAACCACTTGACCCTTGAAGAGCAGCTCCAGTCCTTAGGTTCTAGAAGGAGTTAGGAGTCCATGAGTCCTTGAGTTCTTCTGGGAGTCCTCTTCTACCAGCAGGACTCGAGTCTTCTTCCAGCACGGATTTTTACTTCAGATGGAGTCTTCACAGGTTCAAGAATAGGCTGAGAAGGTGGTGGTAGAGGTGCCAGATGTATCCTGTGCTCAGTGTTCGCTGACATTCTACCACTCAATCCTAAATATCTTCTTGAATTCCGCCCACCTCCTTTTACAGCATTTCCTTTTGCCATATTGTGAAAAAAAACAGGAGCCCGTGTTTCATGATGGCAAAACCCAACTGAGACCGGGCAGGCCTGTCTTTAGATCCTAAACCACTGCCCTATACAGATGAACTCTCCCGCACCTGATAGGCTCTAACTAGTTTTCCCTCCATGTGTGAATGGAGCCTGGCTGTCTGGCGGGGTCCTGGGAATGAATAGGAAAAGGCTTATTTGGCATCTACAAGTCAAAAGAGGCATTACTAAAGCTGCCTTGGCAACTGTTCCTGTACACTCCCAGATAACTAATCCCTGCTAAGTGCTTAGCTGTTAACATTAGTAGTCTCTTCCTGGGCTAAGAGGCAGGCCGTTGTCTTCTACGACAGGATTGTTAACTCTCTCAGCCAAAGATGTGTATTCCAGCTCTGGTAGTTCGATGAGTTGCAGAACTTGTTTAAAAACAATTTTGGCTCAGACAGCAACAGGTACATTTTAATAAAGATACTTTTCTGTTTAAGTTATCAAAAAGGTGATTTCACAATTTTTCTAGCCTTTAATTACGGGAACATACGGAATCAAAATTGTAATCCCATCTACCCTTACTTAGGTAAAAATCTAGCAAGGCCTACATAGTGGAATAGCTTTTGGCTTTAATTTCACTGTGAGACACAGTAACCTGAAAATGTAGTGTGTTCTGTTTTTCTATATTATCACCCTGCCATTCATAAGGCACACTTTCGGTGTGACTTATGAATGATAAAAACAGGTGTTTTTACAAAATGACAAAGGCATTTTTCATAGCCATGTGTCTCTGCAGTGGCTTTACAATTCAGCCCACCAGAGTGCAGTGGTGGTCCTGGAATACATATTATTTTGTCATATATGTGAGGGGTGGAAATACACACTGCAGCCCACATATGACCTTTGACTCTGTATGCCATAGGCACACAATAGGGATCTTTTACAATGGACTTTAGAGGGAAGTTAAATAGACTAAATAGGGAGTTCGAGTGTAAAGCACTTTTTAAGAGGAGAAGTACAGACACTCTACTACTGTTTCACAGTGATAAAGTGTACAGAATTGTAAAGCCAACAAAAATAGAGTTCAGAAAAAAGGCAAAAAATGTGTACTATGTGGAAAGGGCAGCCTTGCTACAACTAGGGAGTACTACTACTGAAACTAACTAATCTATTGTCAGAAGAGAAACACAGGTTAAACTACCTGAATGAATGGCCGGGACCTCTAGATGGAGGGAATCTGCTCCTACATACGGATATCATTTAACTACATGTTAACGGAAAAAAACACACTTGAAGGACTAAGCCTGATCAAATAAAAAATAAGGAAACGTATTTGACTCGGACTACTAGAGGGAGGCATAGCTATATTTCTTGAAGTTGGAGGGGAAAGGTTGAAGCCTTCTTTATACTTGAGTAATTGGCCCTGAAGAAGTCCGCTGGGACGAAACGCGTCGGCTACGCTGTTTATGTCTTTTACATTTGTAAAGAGAAGAAGAATATGATAAAGAAACAATTGTGAAATCACACCTGCTGAATGGACTGATATATTGCATGATTATAAAATAACTCTGTGGAGTGCTGGATCTCGGTGTTTTGTTGACATATTGTGGGATCCTTTGATCCTAAGGGGGTTTAGGGGTATTTAACCTCATGATCCGTGGCACCTGAAGAATATTGTTAATCTTGACCTGACTAAATGATTTGGTGCATTCAAGTACCTACCTTATACCCCGCTTCGTTTGTGTATTATGAATGAATGGCCTACCTGCAATGGATGTATATGGCTGAAGATTTCTGGTCAGGTGCCCAAGCTATCTTTCATGCTTGATGTGGAACTGCTTTTCATATGGGACACACTAGCAACAATAGTAGGTGGAAAGGGATTGGGTGTCTGCATATCATTAGACATCTCAGCAGTTATCTGCAATCTACATCACCTCCATTTTTCCACAGACAGGGATGATTGGACAACCAAGTGAGGGCTCTCAAATAGACTACCTAAATGTATTTGGGGAAAGCTCAGATTGTCTCCATCCCACAATTCTCTTCCAGCCTATGAACATTCATCCCATTTTTCACAATGCTCAATGATAGCTCCTGTAGTTTTGAACAGTAATCTCAATCTTGTACTCCAGAATAGCAATCCTTTTGGGTTCACTTGCTTTAGTTATGCGCATGACAACCTAATATTCCTGACACTCTATTTAAAAACTGATCACCTCAATCTCCAGGCCACCATTAAGGAAATCCTCAGCCGCATAAAATGGTCCTAATAGACATTGTGCTTGGATTGGTTGCCACAATTAAGAGAATCACCAGCAGTGTCAAAAACATAAAGCTACTCTGGATACTAAATTCTCCTTGTCTCATTTTGACTCAAATCAATTCTTCTTTCTACATGTAGAGACCTCTTAGAAGGATTATCACTGATCTTGCATTCCTGCATCAAGAACAAGTACCAATTGTGTTTGTTTATTCAGGCTTGACTATATTTAAAGGATACATTAAGGAATACCTAAATATCTTCTGTACAACAGTGCTCTACCACAAAACTACTTGGGTATCTAGGACCATGCTACTACATTATTCTGCCTTTATATGCTCTTCCACTGGCTTCCAATTGCAACGAAAATGTATTTTAAGGTATTCAGAACGCTGATAGGGTTATCAACATTAACTGCACTCTTCCTGGAGAAAAAGACAAAGCCTCACAACCATGCTTTAAATTGAAATACTGAAAATCATGCTTCAGGGGATCTGCTTTCTTTAAGCATACTATAATATTATGAAATGTTGTGCCTGACCAATTTTGGAAGGGGACAAACCTTGTGGTCTTTACAGGAGGCATTAAATCTTGGCTCTTCCCACTGACTGAGCAAAAGGCGAAATGTTGAGAGCAATTTATCACCAGGTTTTAAATAAGAGCATAAATTGGCCAGTAGTCACCACACTGGGACAACTGCTGATTTCGGCCTTTTAATTCTAACCTGTACAAGGTGATGGAATGCACCTCATACACCACCACTGGGCACAAAATTCATAACAGGGTTGAATATCATGCAGTTCGTGGAATTCCTCTTTAACAGTACGTTCTGATATTGGGCCATTGTTGAAAAACATAGGCAGCATACTTTACTCCCAGGGCCATTTGTTGCTTTTCTATCTGAACATAGGTCCAGGAAATGTTCTCTATGTGATACCCTCTGAGTCAAGGAATATACCTTTTTCTGTCATTCTTCTCTCATTTTCACCATCATGTAAATCGCTTCCCTGTATGAATAAATAATCTTATCTTGACTGTCGTCCTGAGCTCTCAGTTCTGTTTGAGCTGAAGAACAAGACCTCTTGCCCCCAAGCCCCACCCTGCATTGCTATACCATTTGTTGTTATTTCCATAATCCAGAACATATTAAGCGCTGCCTCCAGCTAAGAATGGAAACCATGCCACTCTGCTGCCTGTGCCCAAAACTTATTTAATTTCACTCTGTAAATCACCCCGATTTACTGGATTTCACATCCTCAAATCAATCCACCAGAGGTCACCCTTCTCAATTTTTCACTTCAATACAAATCCTGGAAAGTATGCATACCTACATCTAAGGCATACATCTTACCATCTGCAGGGACTGGCTCTTCACCTACTCATGTAACCACCCACAACATCAGAACTTTTTCCTCTTCACAAATACAGTGTTTTCTATGTCTGTGGAGTAGGGCCTCACAGACGGACCTAAAATATATTAAACACCATCTGTATCAAGGGAATAGTACTGCACAATAGTCAGGAGTAATGGCATGCTTTCAATCACTGTCACATAACATAAATCGATCCACCCTTTGGCTCTCTGAGTGCTATTGAAACCACATCCCAGGGCATCCTTCCCTTACACTACAGAGCCACCCTGTACATACTGTCTCTCAACCTCAACGCAGCATATACACTATTACCATTCGGCTGCTCATTATGACACTGCACTTCCCATGTTGTCAGTCCAGTCAATTTGATCTTGATATCCTAAAACCACACAACAATCAAATTAAACAGAATCCTCTAAAACACCCTAGAAATGTCAAAACATGGCTGTCTATATTGTGAGAGTGCTACTGTACCAACTGCTCAGGACCACAGCTTATTGTGTATCCCTCTCATGAATCAATGTCTATCAATCTATTCAGCAGTGCTCAACCTATTGCCATTGTTCGTCTTCAGTACACCGCATCATATCAATGTTCTACCTAACCATAAGATCAGACACCTACAAAACCAAGCAGGCCGATACAGACTCACTATAGTTAACACTATGGGGCCGATTTTGATGTCGTTGGAGCCGCCACCTACAGGCCCTCGTTTGCGGTACCAATGACAGATAGCACTTCGGTCCGATCGCCGCATTATGATGCAGGCGGTTGGACTGAAACCATTGGGTGGGAAAACCGCTACCTCTGATCTACAATCCTGTTGGGGGCGTCGGTCGGAATCGTATCCCCTGAATGGCGGCGTTGCCGAGGCAGGCACCGCCATCTGGATTACGATGTCCCTTTCCGACAGCCTTTTCATGGCAGTCCAACTGCCATGAAAAGGCTGCCAGAAAGGGAATTTGTGGATCCCAAACTGGGCTCCCATCCCTCGTGGGCCACTGCAATGTAGCCCTGGGGGCACATGTTGTGCCCCCATCCACATCCATGCACTGTGTGCCATGCACAACATGGTGAATGCCATAAAGTGCATGAATGTGCACGAAGTGCTCTTTTACACTACGGCTTGTGCTGCTGACCTTTTCCTGGGCTGCGGCACAAGCCGCCATGTTAAAGAGCACATTTCTGACCGCCAGCACGGTGGTCGCATTCTAATTCAGCAGTCGGACCGCTGACCTCTTGTCGGGCTGTCTCCTGCCTGCTGCGATAGTGGTCAGCGGTCAGATTGCCCGCTATCACAATCAGGCCCTATATTTTTAGGACAACTTACAAAACGAACAGTCATAATGGTTGAAAACTGCCAAATATGACCACGATGAGCAGCATAGCAGTGAACCAGAGGAGGGAGGGTATTCTCTATTTTTCAACTCTTTTCCTCACACTCTTCTAAACATTGGCATTTTCAAACGCTGCATAAATGTGCACGTTTGGGAGCACAGGTCAGAACATCACACATCACAGTAATCTCTTTCGATTTAGGCCACACTATCGCTTCCAGCCAGACAAGCAGTCTCTCACGTGTAACAAATCAGAAAAACGTTGCGAGCTACAAGCACATGCAAATGGTAGTTGCTGGATAAATAAATGTCTAGGTATGTTAAGAAATAGTGCTCCATTTCCCTATAGACAGGGGCACTGGAATTATGCGGCAGGAGAGGAACACATTTTTTGCAAGAACATTTTGTGGCATAATGAGTCACATTTAAAAGCGATATTGCTTCACTATTTTGCTATTTTACTGATTTTAGCATTATATGAGCAAAGTTTTCACCTCATTAATTTTCGTTTAAGATCTAATTACAGACTCGGGAGACTTGTACAATGAAAAGCCCGCAAGTGAATGACAACACACATGGTCGAGTTTTTAGAAACTTTTGATCCATTTGTGCTTAAGGCAATTTGTTTAGTTAAACTCTGCAAATTAAACAGAAGAAGATGGGTTATGTGGCAAATACGTTAAATGGATAATTATGTGGAAACCACTGCAGTAGCATAATTCCAGGGGCCCTGCTAAGAGCAAAACCACACTGAGAGTGCAAATAATGAGAGAAACCATGCACCGAAATCATTTGGGCCCTTCCCAATTTTTTTCACATAACACCATATCAGGTGGAAAAACTCGGTACCTTTCCAGTGTGAACAGTAATTACACCAGTTTAGAGCTCGATTTATCTAAACTGTATGGGTTAAATTCACAAAATTGTTAGCACCTCTAGTTGGTACTGTCAAATAATTAATTTTACACGTGAATACGCCCACTCACAAGAGTTATTTGGCAACACATACCCATACTTTTATAGATATTCCCACCACCTTTTCCAGGCAGATTCCTACCTGAAAAGCAATCGGAGAATAACTCTTGATGAAAACAATACACCCATTTTTAGATAAAAGAAAAGGAAACGAAACACCGTGAAGAAGTGAAATCGAGACTTATAGATAGGAGTTGGGATCTGACATGAACATTAGGTTTCCCTGGTATGTGAGAAGAAAGATGTGGCGATAGGATGAAATCGGTAGGATTGATGGATAAGGAATTACAGGGGTGCTCTAATTGGGGGTGAAACCACAACAGCTGTCAGTAGGGTTGGGTGAGCGCAATGGCAATAAAAATAGATCTAGAAATAAATTACGAAGTTTGTGATGAATAGAAAGATATTTCAAGAATAATAACAGTTCAGAAAAAGGAAAATAGTTTAAGAGGTTGCAGTACAGGAAGGTATTCTCTCCCAGAGACACTCTATCCAACGAGCTCCCTCAGTCAAAGAGGAAGTTCATGGCGAAAGGGCAACTTGTTTTCTCTCCTGCACTGTTTCCAAATTAATTCAATCAGGGTTGCACATTCGTCGGCCCGAGCATAGGTCTGAGTGATACAAGGTGGCATTGGCAGAAAAAGAAGGTGCGCCCATAAATGGTTACAATTGTAACATATTTATTTTGAATACCTCAAAGCTTTGGCATCGGAAGTTTACAATAAAAGAAGCATATTGGAGCGCAGTATACTTTAATGGGATTGATGTTTATTTCTACGAAGAAACTCGATATAGTATTACAATTTGTGAGCCTCAAAGCTGAAGTAAGGCTTTTGCATGCAGGAATGCCTTCTTTGGGAATTAACTGTTAAATCCGCAGCTGGTAAAGGATTTCTACTACTTTTCTATAACAGTAACAATGGGTCATCCTGACTACCCTTGCCCCTGTAGCTCGGCAGATCACACTGTCTATCTGTGAACCCATTTTGTGTTCTTCTGAAGACTTGCTTACATTTTTTTTTAAGTAGGCCTAAAGTAAAGCCTGTTGAATTTTTTGAGTTTAATCAAGAATCCATTTCATTATCTGTTAGACATTTACCTACAGAAACGGTTCATGTGTATAGTTTTATATATCCGCAGCCAGAGACATCACTGCATAGTTCGGATTTAATTTCACAAAAACCACTGAACGAATTTACACCAAATAACAAAAACCACAATCTGCGTATCAACTTCTACCTTTCTGCCAAATTTGGTGTTATTCCATACATCGGTTCGGGCTGTAGGTCCGACAAAGCGTTCCTATGGGAATTAACATTTCAAAGGCACCCTTATTTTGCACCCCAATTTCCCAGAACCCCACTGCATGGATCACCCCCAAACTTTCCATGACACACAGAACCTACTTTGACACTTTGGTGGAATAATTTCATGACGATTGGCCAAACGATGCCAACGTTATAGGCAAGTCAAAAAATTATTATCCCATGGAAACTAGGTCCTAACTACAACTACCTACTGGCAACCACCAGTGGGTAATATATATATATTATGTTAATATGCTCTCCAACATACTGTAAATAAGATGTTGCACACCATCTACCTCCACATTTCTGCTGCTTTAAAATCCATGGTTGGAGCTGATACATGATTGGTTAGGCCTGAAGCATCTTCTTTTTTAAATTAAATAATTCTATGAGCTCATCTAGTTCCAAAAGTCACCACAATTCTGTTGGAGGTGGCCTAAGAAATTTCCCTCTAGCGAAAAAGGTTTTCGCATAGGAAAAAATAAACAAATAGCAAGTGCAAATGCACCGATGTTTTACATTTTCACATGCAGAAATATACACCTGTTAAAAGTAATAGTCTCATTTTACCTGGACTACTCATTTGCAAGAAAGTCAAAGATTTGCTCAAAGCGTAGTAGTAACTCTAAAACGTGAGTCACAAAAATATGTAAATTTGCACACATGCAAGTTTATACCTCTTTTGGGAGTAGATTGACAACATTGTTGTAATTCTCAAAAAAAGGCATACTCCTGGAAATCTGCAACAGTTACAGTTTCTGAGGAATAATCTCATGCAGAAATGTACCTGATGTACATTTATGCATTGAAAATGCTTAGCAAAAGTTAATTTGCATCTGCTAGCATTTTTTCTCCAGAGGGCAAATATATTGTTGGGTGCAGAAACCCCTTCCCCTATGGTGGTGTTCCCTTCTCTTTCACGACGTGGATACAAATTTACCCTGGCCTTTGACAGCAGCAGATTTAGATTAGTTATATGTGTGAGAAAATTGATTTATATATCCATATGCAGGTCAAAGCTGCAGCAACTCCTAATCAAGATGGGATTGGATGTGGCACTTGTGCGTCCTTTTGTCTCACTCCACACAAACACGGAAGCCAGGGAAGTATTGGATGAAATTAATAGTGGGTGCGGAGTTCACCAAAGTTGCGTGGTGGTCTCATTGCTATTTATCCCATACATCAATATGCTAATTTTCACCTAGTTCTGAGCACCCCTGATATCCCTAAGATAAATGGCGTTCTCCTGCCTGCACTACTTTATCCGGAGGACGCTGTCCTAATGGCCCGTACGGCAAATGCCATGCACATATTAGTTAATCCCTTCGTGCATTTTATGGTCAACCTCAACTTGCTGTCCAACTTTCCTAAAACATCATCATCATATTTACTTTATTTTGGTTAAAACTATAAAAGGTACAATATAGACATTTAAAATGGTAATGTAGTAAAAGGTGCAGTTTCTTTGTGCAAAACTATTTGTAAGTAAAACTTTGTTGTGTGTGGTATTTCAGTCCAACAATATAAAACACATCATACTTTTGTTAAGATCCATAATATTATAAAAAATGATAAAAAGATTTCGAACAAAACATTCCAAAACTGATATGATTAAGAACAAATACAAGTGAACACCTAGATAAAAGGGTACAAAACCAGTCATAAAAACAATTGGATAAGTAAATACATGAAGGTGCTATTTTAAGGAGCATTTGACGTAATGCACCATATTGTCGACAGGTATCTAGCAATTGAATACACCACACATTCTGTGGTGTTGGTTTTCCATATTCTGAGAGCTGTACGGCGATCCCTAAACCCAAGAAGTGTACAAAGGGTAATAATCCAACGTGAGCGTTGTTTAGCATATGCCTAACAAAAAAGTAGCACGCATTTGGTATTCTCTGGGACTAGACAACCCATCGGACACAGGTTTGATATGTCTCCCTTTTTCGTCCAGGAATGGGTAAAAGAAGCCAAAGGTAATATGCCCAATCTAACTTCAACATAGCTGGGTCTGCTGGCTCATTGGACTAATTCCTCCACTGCAGGGACCTGTGTTCGACCTCATGGTCACAGGTTCAAATCCCCATGGGTCCACTCAGCCTTTCATCCATCTGAGGTAGATAAAATGAGCACCATTGAGTTGGGTAACAAGAAACATCTATTATTCAGCGCCAAGATACCACCGGTTGAACGTGCACTTTACAAATAAACATGTTATGTTTACAAGTGCAGCAGGGTTGATAACCATATTCAGTTATTGCTCAGATTTGTGTGCACATTTGAGCATCAGGAGGGAATCTACCAGAGATTCAGAAGAAAATGCAAAGAGTTTTACGTCTAATACATAATTCAAGTAGGATGTTTTCACCTTCTCCCGAGCCCTTTTGGGTAATGTAAAGAGTTGTTCCCAGAAACCTTCCAGTCCTAAGTAGAATACCCAATTTCTGATATGTACAAGCCAGGGAATCTTCCTAGCATGGTGGCCATATGGTATAATTCTAATGCATCATTCTACGCTGATGATACCCTGCTCCTCTTTAAGTGGAAGGAAAAAGATCTGTCCCCTGACTCAGCCTAAAACTGCCTTGCAGCAGTTTTTAAATGGCTGGCGGAAGCCCAGCTTAAATGTAATGAGGACAAGTCTGAGGTACTCCTCTATGGGTCCTTCTCTCCGCACTTCAGGGAGGATCTCTGGCCTGCTGTCATGGTTAGGCGAAGATAGAACAGGGGGGGTTTACACATAGCGTGCACAGGAGAGAATGGAAGAATGCATGCTGGAGACTACATCTCCCAGAATGCTTAGGGTGGCTTCATGTGTCTCCTCCTCCTGTTCCTTACTTAAGACCCGCCTTCCTGAGAAAAGGTGCTTGTCACTAGTAAACTAACGGCTTACTGTTAGCTGCTCCAAAACGCCCACCGTATCGCTGCAGCCTGAGTCCACCGCAGCCCTTGTTCTGGACGCCTTGTGGAGCCTTCAGTCCCAGCTGAGACGATCTGCCTGTGGTGATTGCTGCGCTGATGCGTGCTCTCCATTTTCCTGCTTCAGTCTGCTCTCACCCAGCTCGAGTGCTGTAGCGCGATTACAGCTTAACTTTTGCTCGCGTTGGAACCTAAACGAGAGGATTAAGGAACCCATTCATTGAGACTCGTGCTCAGCGCGATTATGGTGCAATTAGCCCCGAGGCTAAACTACGAACCTTCACGCTCCGGAGAGCGTTCCTGGATATAAACTGGCCACTAAACAAGCACAGAGCTGAAGGACGGCTCGGAGTGCTTGGGCCATTAATCATTTTTGCTTTTTTTGCTTCATTTGGAAACTGGTGTTCTCCCTACACGCTGGAACCGCATGTCTGAGAGAAAGAGACTCTCATTAAGGACAAGAGGACTTACTTTACTTGGCACAGGGATTATCTACAACTAAGATAAGTACCTCTTTCCTGCCTTCTTACTGGATTACTAGTAGTAGTGTCTGGCTACCGATTGAACTGATCCAGAGAATTAAGTGAGGAAGATTCCTCTTGATTTTCATTTCATTTCTTTATTTTTATCTTTTGTGCCTTTTTGTGTCTGGTACGTGCGACAATATTGATTGTAAGTTATCACACATAAGGAATTGTGGTTTATGGTGGCATGGGGGGATTTCATGAATGTTGTATTGTGTCTCACTTACAGGGAAAACTGGGCTATCATAGGAGTGAGATCTACAGCTCCCGAAGACATCCCCATTTGTGGTTTCCACTGCTGCACCTTTTTTGTTTCGTTTGTCCCTTTTTTCCCTTTCCTCTATGGTGGTATGACCAGTGAGGTATATATATAGATACTCGCAGGTGGTTCCATACTGCGGAAAAGGTTATCTCGCATCTATCATCGTTCCCGCTGTACCCGGCTTCAGAGGTTAGTGGTTAACTTTCTCTGTTCTGACACCTGCGGGCTACCCCATGCCTAACTCAACGAGGAAGTCCAGTGAAGAATTTGGGGGTCTGGTTCAGTGAGGACCTCATTTTTTTTTTTCCTAGATAAAAAAGCTGGCCAGCGTATGTTTCGGCATATTGAAACTACTCAGGAAATTTCTGCCATTACTGCCCAGATCAGCAAAAGAAATGGTGATTCGTGCCCTCATCTTGTCGCGCATTGATTATGCCAATGTGCTATATATTGGCCTTCCCGGTTATCAGCCGAAAAAGCTTCAGACCATTCAGTATGCGGCAGCGAGAATGCTGGTGGGCATTCCCGGTAGGTCTAGTACTACGCAACATCTCCGGGATTTGCATTGGCTCCCAGTGGGGCAGCGTGTTCTGTTTAAGGCCCTCACTCTTGCCAATGGTGCCTTATATAAATCTGGACCCCACTATCTTAGAAGGTGCTTCAATTTCTATGTGCCTCAAAGATATTTACGCTCCACAGGGCAATGCCTTGCCGTCATCTCGAGCTTGCCGTCATTCCGCCTTGCTAGAACTGGGGGCAGCTCCCTTTCATTCAGGGCGGCCAAAGCCTGGAATGCTCTCCCTTATGCACTGTGAAACATCCCAGGACCTTGGGCTGTTTAAAAAGCAGTTAAAAACCTTACTTTTTAATTAACATCCAGCTGTGTCCCATGCCCCTTTGTCTGCTCCTATCTAGCTCACGCGCCGGGACATTCCTGAGTATCCGTGCGCGATATAAATGTCATATAACATAACATAACATAATGCAGTCCCTATAGGGACCTAGATCCTCATTTGTCCAGAGCCTTAGCCAATATTGGGTTTGTCTCAACATAGCAATGTCAGAAATCAATCTTAGGCTTAGGTCGAATATAAAAGGTAGGGTCTGTTCACAGGTTTGGAGTCTCACGAGGGTCTTAATAAAAGCATTTGCAGCTTTCTAAAGGGTGTTAAGATTACAGTGCCCCCATAAATCTGCCCCATACATAGCCCCACCACAGTTGGAGCAGTAGAAATTTGGAAATGGCATGAACACTCCGCGTGTGAATTGGTATAAAAGTCGGAGAAAAGTGACAAAAATGGAATACAAGGAGTACTTTGATTATCATTGATTACTATGAACGGATATATTATTGCCAATGAGGCATCATTTGCTGTGCGCTTGCTTGGGACGAGATGACACCCCATTCTAGTTAAGTCTGGTCTAAAGTATCCCATCTCCCAATATTGCCTCTTCATAAAGTGTCAAGAAGTGATTCACCCAAGCTTCTGGGGGCATATGGCAGTCTGGGCGAGCTAAATCTCCATGGCCGTCATGTGTAACTAACTACCAGAAGCACTTATTGTCTCTAAGCCTTAGCGCCTCTAATAGATCATCCCATATGCTGGCCTCCCACTGGGCTTTGCAGGTTTTATTAGCCCTGGAATATCCATGACTGGACTCAATTATGAGTGCTCTTTGGTTACTCTTTAGAGCATCTAAGAGGGCCTACTTTGCGATTTTGCATGATTCATTGAACCATTCATTTACTCTTAGTCTCCGAAATCCCCTTCAACTTTTGCAGTCAATTACAAACAGGTTACCAATTTTTAAAAATAAATTATAGTGCATTATCATGATCTGCGTGGGGGTTAAAACGTGGCTCTTAAGAGTTTTCAATTCTTTCAATACAACCTTGTAGATTACAGTTATGGCCTCTTTGGATCTTGAAAGAACCTCCCATTTCACCTTGCGTTTGTTGTTATTAATCACAACAAGAGAGATTAAACTTTGCCTTTTCCTTATCTGTGACTCATCCCATGCTAATGTGATAGGAAAGTGACCGCTAGCATGTCGGTCAAGTAATGCCATGTCTTTAATTTCGTCAGGATGGAGTCAATGTGGCTCTTATATTCACCCCTCCTGAACGTTCGCTTTGGATCAAGATCTGATGGAAAGTGACCATTAAATGGTCTCAGACCAAAATAGACAAATATATCAACAATCTGGAGGGCAGCAGAACTTATTTTAGGTTGTTTCCTTTGGAGGCAAAGTCTGGGTATCCTACCAGATTCATCCTCATCCTTAACCAGTTCCACGAATGGGGTATAGGGTTCAAAGGATGCATTAAAATCTCCTGCTATGATCACTTTATGGCCAAGGTCAAATGTTAGACTTGGCATATTTTGGCGTGTTTCCTCTGACTTTTTTGCTTTCTGACCTCCCGGTTTTGACTCTGTTTTTGCTGGCGTAACGTTTCTGCGCACTTCTCGCACTGCTGATCAGTGGTAAAGTGCGGGTGCTCTTTGTAAACTGTGCTATGGATTGGTGTTTCCATGATTGGATATTTGATTTACTTGTTAGTCCCTTGTAAAGTGCACTGAGTGTGCCAGGGCCTGTGAATCAAATGCTACTTGTGGGCCTGCAGCACTGATTATGCCACCCACGTGAGTAGCCCTGAAAAGGTACCTCAGACCTGCCATTGCAGAGTCATCGTGCAGTTTGTAACTGCCATGTCGACTTGGCCTGTGCACACACTTGCCAGTCCCCAACCTTCCCTTTTCTTACATGTCAGACATCCCTCAGGTAGGCCCAAGGTACCCCTATAGGCAGGATGCAATGTATGTGAAAGGTAGGACGTGCCCTGGTGTGTGTGGCATGTCCTAATAGTGAATTACAGCCAATTTCGTTTTTCACTATTGATCGCCTACCAGTTCCCCATAGGATAAAATGGGAGGTTTGTTTATAACATCTTATAAACATAACTGGCCCAGGGAATTTGGTAAGAAAATAAAATTAAGTATGCCTGAACTAAAGATGCATCCTTTAGTGCAGGTGATTTTTACATTCTGCGTTTGAAAATACCACTTTTAGAAAGTGGGTATTTTCTTGCTCAGTCATCCCGTGTGCCTCTGCTGGAATATGGATTGCCTGTCTGGGTTTTGGATGACAGAAGGCTGGGGGGCCAGAGGGGCTCCAGATAGTCTAGGTAGGTCAGGAAAGGGCGGAATATACCTGGGCTGCGATGGGGGAAGGGGTAGAAGATTTCATTACACCTCAAAGGGTCTGGTCTGCCTCTGACAAATGCCGTCTCCACCTCCAGCCAGAAATTCACACCAGAGAAGGCCCAACTGGTTCTGGCCGGGCACAGACACCCTCAGCCTGAAAGAGCAAAGGATTTTGAGACATAACTACTGGGTCCCAGACCCCTGAACTTTAGAACTCATCTGTATCAAGAAGAAGAGCCGGAGAAGCTGCAAAAAGGAAGGGCTGCTTTGCTGGGCTGACCTGCAGTGGCTGCTTCTGTCTTGGCAGTGAAAGGCCTGGACTGGACTTTCTGCAACCTAATTTGTGAGTCTCTCCAAGGGCTTGAGGTAGAGCTTACCCCCTGTTCACGAAGTCTCAGGAACAGCAAAGACTTCAAGTTCTTCGACCCGCAGCACTGGGGACTGTGTGTTTTGTGCTGCAACCTGAAGAACACAAACTAGATGCCGCCTGTTGATGCCGCCACCGAGCTGCTGCTTGCACCGTGACCTGTGGGCACCGCACTCCGCACCGCCTTTCTTCACGAGGACGCCCTGGCCGTCCTGACGCCGCCTCTTCCCGCCGAAATCGATGCCGCTCCTTGCACCGTGGTTCGAGGGCCCCGCTTGTGAGTCACATGATGCACCGCCCTCATCCCGCACCGCAGCCTTGGCCTACCGACGCCAGCACCATCAACTCCAGTTCATCAGCCGACGACAGCGCTCCAGCAACGACAACGCCGCTGCTTGCACCGTGACCTGCTAGCACCGTGACGAGCACCGCCTTCATCTTGCACCGCGACCCTGGTCTCACCGACGAGGTCATCTGACTCCCCCTTCGACCCGCTGCTCGCACGTGACCTGGGGACACCACACGCTGCACCTCGCACCGCAGCACCCGTCGCCTGCCGGCGCCAGCACTCCGGATTCCACCAGAGAGGCGCTCGACCCGCAACGCAAGTGACTTCAAGGGCCTCGACGCCCTGCATTTCTAACAGGTACTGTTTTGCTGGCCTTCCTGACACTGTAGCTGGCCCACGGCCCCGCGACCAGCCAGAACTGTTGGAATTTGTTGTTCACAACGCCGTGGTAGCCCAGACGGAGCTATCCCCACAAGGAACCCTTTTAATCAGCGTATTTTTGGAACTGTGAACTTTTAAGTATAGTAGTGTGGATTTTTATCGTTTTTGGTCTTGTCTTAGAGGATATTTTTCTAAACTGGTGTGGTGTCCTTTTGTAGTGCGTACACTGTATTACTGTTGGTTATGTGCAAATGCTTTACACACTGCCTTTAAGAGAAGCCTGGCTGCTCATGCCAAGCTATCAAGGGGTTGAGCAGGGGTTATTTTAGAAGTGTAACTCCCTTATCCTGACTAGAGTGCTGGCTTTGGCCCACGCCCTAGCCTACCAAATATCCCATTTCTAACAGCAAATGATTCCAGAAATACATTTAATGTCTTAAGACACAGCGAGGGTTTGGAAAAAGGAGTCGACCTATTGTAGATGTTAATCAACAGATATGGAGTGTCAGACTTTGGTTTCAGCCTAAGAGCTAAAAGGTCACAGGAGTCTATAGGAATTTTCTTAATTGAACACTCAAGTGAAACTTTGGACCATATTAAAAGCCCCTCAGATGGCCTACCCGCCACCGATGGCAGTGGTTCAATGCTATGAGTTAAGAAATCGTGCCTATGAACCTTAGTGAGCGCCCAAGCCTTCTGAAAGATGCAGAAATCAAAATTATCTATGAACAATCCCCAGGTTCCGTCATCCATCTTTGACCAAATCCTGGCAATGTTCCAGGAGATAAGATGGAGAGCAGTGGCTGGATTTGTTGGCACCTGCACAAACCTCTGAGCAGACGCCCCTGGTTGCCGATTAAGGACATCTGAGGCCCCCTTGATAACTGAAGCAGGGGTGGCCTCCTCTTCTCCAGGACCTGAGTAGAAAGCCTCTCTGGCGAGTCAATCAACTTGCTCCAGAAACTCAAACCGATTGGACACAGGAACACTATAACGCCAAGTCAGCGATGCAGTGAGCGCAAGGTAAGTGGTTTTATTTATTTATTTACTAACTTTACCCCTTGCCGTTGTATGTCGGAATCCACTACCCCACCCCACCCTGTCCTGCCCCACCCCGCCCCATTGCCCCGCAGCATTACCTTGGCGAGCCTCCACTAAATGTAGCACTGCAAACCAGGATCACCACAGTAGCACAGCAGCAGTATAGTAGCAGTAGCAGAAGCAGTAGCAGTAGAGTAGCTATTAACCACTTACCTCCTTCCGAGGATTTAATGAGCCGCAGCCACCACCCACATACAGGAAACATAGTTCTTCCAGTATGACTGCACATTTATACCAGGAGGCTACAGGGGAACTTCTTTGCAGGGATACAGTTGCATTGGTTTGTTAGTTGAGCGTCCAGAACCCAAAGCACAAGTACAATTTACTGAAGGACCCATCAAATACAGCCAAGACCATCAAAGGAATATACTGCAGAAAGTGATAGGTGACCTGAGGATCAAGGGTCATTTTCTATAGCATGAGGCAAGAGCATGTAAACATGAAAATGTGAGTGGAGCACCAAAATGCACATGAGGAGGCACAGGCAACACCCTCTGCCGCCTTACCATCTGCTGCCTAAACGTAACACAACCCTCTCCAGATGCCCTGCCACACACCAGCACCTGCCCTTCTCCATGAGCGATCTGGGCTCAGTGGGGGCAAAGATACGGCAAGGCGAGATGGCAGTGACTGAAACAAGGTGCTACGGTGCCGAGAGACCTTCAGAGAAACTCACACAGTTAGGCTTCGCCCTCGATCCACCGGACCGTTTCACCAGACAGTTTCGCCGGCACACTGATTTCTGTTTTCACTAGATCTAGGCAGGCAGCCCCTCAGCAACCTCTCAAGAAACACGGCCTTGGCTAAACTCTTACCGTGAGCTCCTTCTGATGTCGGTTGTGCAGGTCGTGTGGAGGACTGGGCGAAGCATGAGCACCGCATGGAGTGGCATCAGGGGATCCACCGGACCGTTTCACCAGACAGTTTCACCGGCACACTGATTTCTGTTTTCACTAGATCCAGGCGGGCAGCCCCTCAGCAACCTCTGAAGAAACACGGCCTGGGCTAAACTCTTACCGTGAGCTCCTTCTGATGTCGGCTGTGCAGGTCGTGTGGACGACTGGGCGTAGCATGAGCACCGCATGGCGTGGCATCAGGGCAGTGAGGTATGGTGCAACCTCAGCAAAGATGTCTCAACAGCCATCTGCACCTATCAGACAACTTTCCCAAATCATTTATAATGACCTGTGGCCCCAAGAGCTCCCAAATCTCCAGTATTGCAGCTGGCTTGAATTCCCCATTAAACACAAATACTTTTTCTTACCTGGGTGTTACCTTCTGCTCATCAGGTTTATGGGCTCCTCACATTTCTCAATGGAGGGCAAAGTTAGTCAGAGTGACTGGATCGCTGTTGAGCCTTTCATGCCCTCTGGGCAGAAGGGAATTTGGCCCCTATGTTACAGATATATACCGCCCAGTGTGTCCCGATAGCTTCTTATGGGGTGGGAATCTGGGGTATATCCGATTTCCAGGCCCTACAAAGGGAAGAAAAACGCATTTGCAGGAAATTCCTGGCTGCCCGTATACCTCCTTCCCACTATATCTGTTATAAAGAGCTGGGTGTACCTTACTAGAGTGATCACATTCGGACCAGACCCCGTCTCTTGTGATTATCTATTTGGCAGAGAGATGAAGCATCACTTGCAAGGGATATAATCATCGATTTATCTGGTCTGTGACAGTGCTCCTTGCTATTTCATTTTAGAGCTGACATAATTAAATATTTGAGGGATCAAAATGTGATAGCTTTGGTGACTAGGCCTAAGGGACTGCACACCTAGTACTAGTTAATGATGCCCAACAAGAGGTTTAATGTATAATAGAAGAAAGAGTTCAGGTGGTACTACCTTAGGTACTATCATAGGTGCTAGTTAAACGCGATGTCAGACCGGTGTCGGAAACTCTGAAATGAGCAGACTTATCAAGGTCCTATCTGCACATCATGTTTCCTGTCAATGAGGGAAATAGATAAGAGTAGAAAATTGTTGTCTATATTGTCCGCAACGGGGACATACCTTGCTGTTTTTTACGGCATCTGTGAGACAAATCTATTTCTCACAGGGGCTATATTTGTCCTTGAGTCTTGAAAAAGTCCGGGGGACGAAACAGGCGGCGGCTGCAGTGTTTTGGATTTCGTTACCTGTGAATTTGTCTGTGAAGTAAAAGAAGAACACAAATTCCATTGGACTGAATTGATTTATTTCCTACAACTGGTTTACTCAAAACGAGTTGGACTTAAAAAATATCACAACTAGTGTGTGCTTGATTGCTTGTTTCTTTACAATAGAATATTTAGTTTGTTTTTCTCTTGGGTATCAACATAATCTTGAAGTGAGAGTATGGCCATGCAACCATGTTTAATTATTAGTCAATGTTACAATTTCTTTTTTTCTGAGACTTTTTATAAACTATTTACCAATAACTTTTTAGCTCCTTTTTTGAGGCTTAGAAACCTTCCACTGCATTCCAGCTTACCATTATCTCCAACAGGTATCAGATAAGGAGACGTGCAAATGTGTAAGCTCCTTTCTCCGTATCGCTGTAAGTTTAGGGGGCTCAATGCTTTTTAATAACTAATTTTATTGTATTTCGAAGGCAATGTATGTTTTATGGGCTTTTATAGCCTTTGTAATTTGAAAGGATAATGGGTTTTTGTACTTTAATATTTCCTTATCCTAATATGTTTTATGTGTTTTCTCCATTGAAGGTTGGCCTGGCAATTAGCGCTTTTACATATTTAAATGTATTTTGTGCATGCTTTTATGGTTGTTTCTCAACTGAATAAAGTTTCATGAATGAATGAATTGATATACAAATGCATATCTTAGAAATAGGCGGAGTCCATGTGTCTTGCCACTGTTATCAAATAATAGCTGTCAATTTCTCGGCATATTAATTTAAAATCCAGATTGGCCAAGTGGCCACTCCAGTCTCAATAGGGGAACAACTGTATCTTTTTCTTAATTGTATTATACTGTGTTTATACATTTGTATATCTTTAAAATTGCAGAACACTATGCTATGCCTATAATATCATGTTCTTTTGCTATGCATTGGCCGGCCTATTTTTTCTTTAAGAATAAACATTAAGGGGAAATAGGTCTTGTTGGTAAGGGAATGTCCACTACATGAGGGCATGTTGTCCTGCACTTAGTCCCCAACTGCATGTACATCTGGTATCCTGACTTCTCTTGACCCTGGATTCCCACTAATCTGGTAATTGTGCAGAGGCATGGGACAGTCCCTGAAAATGAGAGGTCTAGAACCTGTCCTGTGACCTGAAGGAGCACACCAAGCATGCGCTCATAATGGACCATGGACTACGGTCCCTATTCACAGTTTATCATGTAACATGGCAGTGGCAGCATAGCGTATTTTGAGATTTATTGTTTGGCCAAATCTCTTTAATTGTGTCTGTAAAAGAGTGGCCTATTGACCCTACTTTTATGTGAGATCCAATATCTTATGCTGACATCCTATATGTAAGTAGCCAGTATAGCAAGTGGGATCAATTTGGATGGCTCAGGTTTAGCATGGCCCAAGAATGAGGATGAGGGCAGCTTCCTCATACATTGGAAGAGTATTGGCTTCATTCCTGTTGCTGGACTGCTGAGACCCAGACAATGAAGTATAGAGGATGTAGACGGGGTAGTTTTAGAAATTCCATGAAGACTTTGTTAGCAAGGAACTGCTGATTAGTTCTTCCTTAGCACTGTCCTTTGGCAAAGATTAGGTTTGAAGGGTAGTACGGAAGTTTCTGTTTTTCATGGTGATCATCTTTTTAGACCTGGCCTGCCTTTTTGTCTATCCATGATTACTGCTTCACAAAGTTTGATGGCAGCCAAGTGCAGAAAACTCTCATTTCATTGTGACCATGTTGAGGGTGTTCCTGCTTGGAGACAGCCCAACTGATACCTACTGTGAGAAGCATCTCTTTACACAAAGGCTGTGTCTGGAGAACAGTATGATAAGGACACTCGAAAAAAGAACCAATCTAAACCAGTTCTAATGTTTGAGACAGCGGATCCACATCCCCTGTCTAGGATCCAAACTACTCCACTTTGTTCCCATTCCAAATTCTTATTAAAGCAAGGGAGTGCTCCATAACATACTCATAGAGCTTCAGTGTGAGTAGGCTGGTGTCTGCCTCATAGTCAGTCTCCTACTGTTGTAAATTGGCAGCGATTGGCTTAGCATTAGCGGAAGCCATCTAGTATTTAGAGGCTATCTTGTCCATTTTGTGGAATCCATTTTGTATTTCTGGCAGCCATTTTGTTTGCCATGTGCTGCCACGTGCTCACCATGTGCTCTGTCCTTCCTCAGTGTTGACTGCTCTTGTAATCTGCCTAGAAACGAGGGCGAACCCCTTGCACTGGTGGGCCTAGCTGAGGTCCACTTCTATTGGCGCCCGAAAAGTGGAACTCATCGACGACTCGGATGCCCAAAGGACTGGTCGCGACGAAGGATTGGAATCTAGCTCTGGACGTGATCGCTGCCTGATGAGACCCGAGTCTTGAAAACCACGGCGTTTTTCCTTTCTTTCTGATCTGACCATCCAGGTGGTGATGGTCCTCGACTGAGACCTCTTCTGTTGATTCGCCGTGCAGTGACCATTTGGTCGATATGAGAACTTGGCAGTTGGAACCTGGACACCAAGTGATTGGTAAGAGTCGTTCTGCGGCGCTTGCTGTTGGTTTTTATGCCTGGGATTGGTAAGGTAGTTTAGTAATACTTACTGCGGCTTTTGTATTTTGGAATTTTTGTTGGGCAACTTGGATTTCTATGTGATTCATATATAAATTGCAATATATATAGGCATGTAATGAGGAGAATTTTCTCTATCTGAATTGATTTGAACGGCACATCGTACTAAAGGTACCTTGAGTGCTACTTTGATTATAATACTGCATATTCTGCACTATTTTTGGCATGCCTGTTTCTAGCACACTTCGTAGGATGTGTTGCTTTTGTAGTGGTACCAGTTTGAGACTCGATGAAGCACAACCGCCCCCCCCCCCGGAGGGGACGCCTAATAGGGATATGTATATTAAGTATGGTCTTTCTTCTATAATGTACAGCACATTATGGAAGAAATACACTCGTAAGGATCCTGAGTTGCATTGGCCTATGCATGGGTCATTTGATTTACGAAAGATTGAGTATGTGGAACAATGTATGTTTAAGCGAAAGACTAGGCAAGATATGTTTGACTGTGTACGAATGTGGGAGAAAGAAGTGCGTGAACGAATGAAGCGTGAGCAAGCCTTGATTGAAACAGAACAGCGAAAGAACATTTATGCGAAAGCATTAGAGTTGAAAAACAAAGAAATAAAAGAGTTAAAAGAGAGAGAAGATAGGGAGCGCAATTTACAGGTAACTGGCCAATACACTGTTCGGCGGCCCCTTTATCCTATACTTAATAAACCACAAGATGACTTCTTATTTTTAGATCGTCCTCCACCTCCGTATACTGTTCCTTCTGCCCCTCAGGAGTCAGATGAGGACTCCAGTTCAGAGCACCAGAAGGCACGAGAAACTCGTTCTATGTTGCCCGCTGAGCGTGCGTCCCAGCTTAGATCTGCTGCTCGTAAAGCAGTTCGTAGCACTGCCCCCGCCTCTGAACTTCTAGATAGTATGAAAGGGTGGCAGGAAAGGGAGCAGCTGTATTTTACTGAGGTGTTTGCCGCAGAGGTCCTTGAGCTGTTTAGGAAATATTCTGAAGAGTTAGAGCCCGACGATGTAGCAGATAATTGTAAGCGAATGCGTGATGGTCTTTTTGTTTTCTCCCAGGTGACTGATACAATCAGGCGTTTGGTTAAACTGCGTGTTGATGCAGTCCGTTTGCGAGAGGAGAAAAAGGCTGCACAGACATCTCAGACCGGCATGGCACAAGCTTCTATCTTCGGAACAGATAAGACTATGATAGTTCATGCGAAACCTATGCTGGAGGCCGCGCCTTTGTATGTTCCTCCTAAAGGAATGGGTACAAGTGATGATAACGCTTCTCTCGATGCAAAGGGTTATTTTATTTATAATTGGGTTTACACGGATGTCATGGCACTTAAAACTGCATTGCCTGATCCGCGGAAAAATCCAGCCGCTTTTTATGAGGAAGTTGAGGGTGCTATTAGCTCTTGTACTATGACTTTGCCTGATTTTGATCTATTTTTCGGATTGATATTACCGCCTGATATGTGGAGAACTGTTCGTAAAATTGATGATCGTGCAGCTTTTGGGGCGTTATGGAAAGACTTAGAGCAAATGGATGTAGAAAGGGAACCCGCACAGAAGCCATGTCAGTTAATTTTAGATCTTCCCGCAGCTATATTAGTTAAGTTAAAAACGATTATTCCCCCTAAAAAGATAGATTGGACTGTTTTAGCGTCTTGTAAGCAAAAGGCGGATGAACCGGTCTCTGATTTCTTTACACGCTTTGAAGAAGCATTCCACGATTTTAGTGGCCAGTCATTGACAGATGACACGGGCAGACATCTGTTTGTCGATAAATATGTCGCAAACCTGTTGCCAGGAATAGCTAGTCGCCTAAAAGCTAGTGAGAGTTCATGGACTACCTCTTCTCCGGTTTCTCTCTTGACTATGGCTCAGTATTATGAACGCCAGGAATGAGAAGCAAAGGGTCATGAGGATAAGAAGACTAAAGAATTAAAAACTAAGGTTATGTTGGCTCAGGCTTATGGTCCGCCTTTTAGAGGTAGTGATAGAGGTGGACGTGGATCATATGGTTCGTCTTTCCCTTCTTATACTCGTTCGAATTTGGCTGTTGACCAGTGCGCGTACTGTAAGAATTTTGGGCATTGGGATTCCGATTGTCCAGCACTGCTTGCTCAGCAGTGTCAACGTGGTCGGCGACAAATGAGAAATTGTTCAGGATATTCAGGGCCTAGAGGAAGCACAGGTGATTGTGCTAGGTTTGATGCGAATATACGTGGGCAGGATGGGTTTAACACTTTTGATAGAAGGAACCAATATCAAATGTCCGACTATGTGCCGTCTGATTTTCAAGATTCTGCTTATTCATGGGATTGCCTAGGATGGGGTAAGGAATCAGTTGAAGTTCCAGTAGATCAGAGGGGTCCCTATGTTACAGCACATGTTTTGGGTTCTACTGATCAGTTTCTGGTTGATACAGGAGCTACTCGTAGCGCCTTGTCTAAACAATTGGTTCCAAGGGCTCCCCTGTCTGGCTTAATCATTACATCGATAGGTTTCGATGGAACCCTTTTCCCTTAGCCCACTGTCACAACCACTTGCATTCCATGTTGATAAATTTACTGCTCCATGTCCATTTTTGCTTTCCCCGAATACACCAGACAATATTGTGGGTCTTGATATGCTCAAGTATTTCAGGGCTATGATACGATGTTCTCCAGAAGGTGTACGTGTTATCTTGAATGACAACCATCCTGTGACGGAGAGAGCTTGTCTTGTTAAAGAGGATATTGCATTAGCTTCACTCCCTAGTACTTTGTGGGCTACTTCAGACACTGATGTAGGGCAAATGGTTATTTCACCAGTACATATTAGTGTCAAGGAGGGCGCTGTGCTGCCACGTTTGTCTCAGTAAAAAATATCACAGGAAGGCGAAGAAGCACTCATACGTATTGTCCATGATCTCATTGAAGTGGGGGTTGTTGAGGAAGTTTCTTACAATGTTTGTAACAGTACGATTCTTTCTATTCTGAAAAAAGATACTGACACTAGGATTTACCGATTCATTATTGATTAGCGAGAAGTTAACAAGATTGTAGTACCACAATACCCTGTGGTTTCTGACATAATAACACTTCTTACTTTGGTTCCTCCGACAGCAACTACATTCTCTGTGATAGACTTGAAGAATGCTTTCTTTTCGATCCCTATTCATCCTGATTGCCAATATTTGTTCGGTTTCACTTTGAATAATCGATCGTATAGATTTTGTAGAGTTCCTCAAGGCTATACTGAGAGTCCTAGAATTTACAGTCAAGCATTAAAAAGACAACTTGATTCTTTCGTTTTGCCTGAAGGCGTGGCTCTCATACAATATGTCGATGACATCTTGTTGGCAGCCGATACCCCTGAACAGTGTGAAAAATGTACTTTGTCCTTGCTTTCTTTTCTTGCTTCCCATCATTACAAAGTGTCACGAAAGAAATTGCAATATTGTAGACCGAAGGTAACCTACTTAGGTCACCTTCTGTCTAAGGAGGGACGTGCACTCACACCAGATCGCATTCAAGCTATTTTAGACACACCAGTGCCCCGTACTCATAAAGATGTCCATGCATTTATTGGTCTTACTTCTTTTTGTAGGCAATGGATATTAGGGTTTTCACACATTGTTAAACCCTTGCTAGCACTTTTGACTAAAGATACTCCAGTGCCCCTCCCATGGACAGAGGAATGTGAGACTGCTTTCCGACAGTTACGACAAGCTCTTTGTTCAGCACCAGTGTTAGGTACTCCAGATTATACGAAGCCTTTTACACTCTATGTACATGAGAAAGATGGATGCGCATTGTCAGTTTTAGTGCAGACACACGGTGACAAACAGCGTCCCTGTGCATATTTTTCAGCAGTACTTGATCCTGTTGCTCGTGCGTTACCTGGATGCTTCCGTTCAGTTGCAGCAACAGCTGTGTCAATACGTCAGAGTGAAGGGATAGTTTGGTCACATAAGCTGTTGGTGCTAGTACCCCATGCGGTTGATGCCCTTTTAAAGCAGACGAAGACGCAGCATTTAACTAGTGCTCGTCTGACAGGATACGAATTGACATTGTTGGCCCCTCACATTACACTGAACAGATGTGCGACACTAAACCCAGCCACTTTGTTGCCATACCCGGTGACTCAGTCTCAGTCACAGGAGTCTCATGATTGTATATTCCTTACTGAGGAACAGACAAAGGGTCGTGTCAATTTGCAAGACACGCCCCTTTCAAGTGTTGATGGGAACTATGGGTTGATGGGTCCTGTTTGAAGTTACCAGATGGTACAACGTCAGCTGCATATGCAATTACAACACTTCAGACAGTAGTTGAGACAGCTCGTATTCCACAGAAGTCAGCTCAGGCAGCTGAGCTAATAGCTTTGACACGAGCGTGTGAACTTAGTACTGACTTATCTGTGAACATTTATACAGATAGCCGCTATGCTTTCGGAGTGGCTCATGATTTTGGGCTACTCTGGAAGGAGAGGGGCTTTCTTACATCCCACGGGATGCAAACAATGCATGGAGAATTAGTACAAAATCTCTTGACTGCTTTAACATACCCGAAGAGAATAGCAATTGTTAAATGTAGCGCACATAAGAAAGTAATTGATAAGATAGGACAAGGCAATGCTTTTGCAGACCAAACAGCCCGTGAAACTGCCATGCAGCGAAGCGCCACGTCTATGTACGTAGTGAAGTCACAGGCTGAACGCTGGCATGATACCAGACAGGAAGTGCTAGATATGCAGAGATCTGCTTCTGCAGAAGAAATTGAGCAATGGTCTAAGGAGGGAACATTGGATGATGAGGGCTGGTGGAGGAATAAAGAGATGAGCAAGTGGAGATTGCCTACAGCCTATTTACAACCTATGATTCATATGGCACATGGGCCGGCACATGTTGGAGCCTCCTCGATAACGAAATTGCTCACGCAATTTTGGGAGCATCCAGAAATTGCCGGCACAGCTAAAAAGATGGTGCAGTCTTGTCTGATTTGTCTTCAGCATAATACTGGTAAAGGGACACGAACTCCTACAGGAGGGTTTGCTATGCCAACCGCACCTTTTGAAGTTTTGCAAATGGATTACATCCAGCTTGAGCGCTGTAATAACTTAAAGTATGTTTTGATAGTGGTATGTGCCTTCAGTAAATGGATAGAGGCATACCCTACGAAGGAAAATACAGCTCTCACTACAGCAAAGGTGCTTTTGAAGGAATTCTTCCCTAGATTTGGTGTTTGTAAACTTTTATGGAGTGATAACGGACCCCATTTTATTGGGCAAGTTGTCGAATATGTCCTGAAGGGATTAGGGATAAAGCAGAAATTTCATGCTGCTTTCCATCCACAATCAGCAGGACTAGTGGAAAGGTATAACGCCACACTTAAATTGAAACTGGCGAAAATACTGGCTTTCACATCCTTGAATTGGCCAGACGCATTACCTTTGGCACTGTTGTCCATTAGATCAGTGCCACATTCGCGATCTGGTCTTACACCATATGAGGTGGTGTTTGGAAGGCCTATGAACATTTGGGGAATTCCTAAACCACGTCCCATACATGATGTACCATGTGTGTTGATGAGTGACTACCTATCACAATTGACTGACAGTTTGATTTCTATTCATCAACATGTTCGAGAAGCACTTCCTGATAGGTCTGCAGGTGAAGGCCATGAACTTCGACCTGGAGACCAGGTGATGATCCGATCATTCCAGAGGTCGAGCAGCTTGGAGCCGAGGTGGCGTGGCCCAGAGCAGGTGCTCCTTTCAACAAGAACTGCCTTCCAAGTGACGAACAGGAGGAACTGGGTGCACTCCACCCACTGCAAGAAAGTGCCGTCTACCTTGGTGGATCCTGCTGCCTTAATCGACCATCAGGACATCCTGGATATAGAGAGAGGCCAAGCCATATCACCTGACAAACCTGAGGAAGTCTTCCCGGACCACACGATTCCTGAAGTATCCTGATACCAACTGAGACAACGGAAAGAGCCTGCATCGTCGAAATAGACTGGTTGAGCAACCGCCCTGGGTTAGTGAAACGGAATGCCGATGTGGCAAGGGTGGGAGATCAGTCCTGTATAGTGTAGCGACACCCGTCTTGACCCTCGGTGAAGAAACCAACGGCTGCCCAGGGATAAGAGCTCAAACGATTGTTTTCAACGACAAACTGATCATGTCCACAATGAGATCAACTGTTGCTAAGAGAAAGCTCATTTGTGCTATAGGGTTTGTTGTTGCTATGGTGGCTGGAGCAGTAATAACCTGGTTCGTTGAGAAAGTGGCTCCTGCTCGAGAGCTTTTGATCGCCACTACTCCAGTATCAGTTGAACACCACTACTTTACGCTTCCCTACCATGAGCAGAAGCATCGACAATCTTATTTAAATAATACCTTTATCCAGATGTTGCATCATACTCATAATGCCACCAATACTACCAACTGTTGGGTGTGTGGGATGATACCTGCACATCAAAAGAAAGGAGGAACACCTTTTATTCCTCTTCCCTTTTCTCATAATGGTTCTTGTCAAGCTTGGTATGCGCTATTGTTTGCATCTGGAAGACGTACAGTAGGCGGGCTTCTTTTTCGCCTTAATAGAGTATGCTACCAAGATAAAGATGGTTATCCTCAAGCCAAAGGGACCAAATGGGAATGGGAAGAGTATCAACCGGACAATATTTCAACACCATATGTCTTCACAAATATGAGAACTTTTACCAGTAATGAACAATTTGTGATTTCTGTTACTAGAGCGAAAGCAGATCTATGTGTAAGCAGTATTGGAAGGATTCCAGTGGGGAAAAGCGAATGTATTGTAATTCTGACTATTGAAGGTGTAAATAACAGTAGTTTTATAGCCTCACATAATACCTACTTTATCTTTGGTAGCCACTGATATTATCAACTACCTGCTGGGTGGTCAGGTGTGTGCTATGTGTCCTTTCTATTGCCCCCTGTGTTTCTGGCACCTGCATCCTACCACCGGGACCTTAAATTATTCGACGATATCTCTAGAAATAGATACAAAAGGACAATAAGCGCTGACGAAGTGGACCAAACTGATACCACTCTGCAACAATATGTCGATTTTAATTTAGGTTTGTTCTTCTTTGTGGGTGCTGCATTAAACAGTAGGAAAATAAGACGATTGACTAGAGTTGTGGAAGCTGTTACCAATCAGACAGCTATGGCACTTGGGAACATTACGGAGGAGCTAATGCTAAAAGGGTTGTCGGTTGTAAATTGGCAGCGATTGCCTTTGCATTAGCGGAAGCCATCTAGTATTTAGAGGCTATCTTGTCCATTTTGTGGAATCCATTTTGTATTTCTGGCAGCCATTTTGTTTGCCATGTGCTGCCACGTGCTCACCATGTGCTCTGTCCTTCCTCAGTGTTGACTGCTCTTGTAATCTGCCTTGAAACGAACTATATTTAGCATCTTCCACCTTCGCACATGCCCAGTGAGTTTTCAGCTGTCCTTGCAGCTGTTAGTAGTATGTAACTGTCAGGATATGTTTACTAGCATTGGCAAACTGTTAACTCCTCCTACTTGTCGACTGTGCATTTCTATATGACCTTATATGTACATAAAACCTTCTCCTGTACTTGTACCGCCCTCTTTTGAGCCCCTGTGTGGGCATAAAAGGACCATGCTCCTTCTGTTCGGTGTGCTACTTTCATGCATTACCGAAGGGTGCTGTGTGAATGTGGTTCCACCTCATGAGGTTTATTAAACTTTGTATTTTCTATTCCAGTTTCTGTGCCAACTTCTTCCTATTGGTCTGAGGGCGAACCCCTTGCACTGGTGGGCCTAGCTGAGGTCCACTTCTACACTACAACTAAGGGGAGACATCCAGTAGATGTTCTCACTGTCTCCTGGAGGAACTGAGGATTTGTGTGAAGAAACATAGAGCCTTCCCGTCTGCTGACAGAGTAAAGGAGTATGCCTGGCCCTACAGGAGGAGAGACTGCCCAGGAAAGAGTGGTCCAGCTTGTTCCAGGTGTGAGCAGCACCCAGAGGGAGGTTGCATGTTTGAAAGAGAGCTCCAGAAGCACTGTATCTGAGAAGATGCAACAACAAGTGTAACAGAGCTTGTTATCTTTAGTTGACTTGGCAGCCTGCCATAGGTTGAAGTCATTGGTGCTGCTGCCCCTGACAAGAATGTCCCAGCATTGCCGTATCAGTAAGCTCCAAATCAACCTGGTGGCCACATCTTCCCTGATGCCCCAAGGAGGACTCAGCCCAGAGGCTGCAATCCCCAACAGTTGAAGCATCTAGTCACAAAACACCTAGGAGTGTTGCTGCTGCTGATGGTTGGTTCCGCTGCAGGATCCTGCCTGAGCCAAGTCTGCCTGAGATGGCCCAACAGACTTGACTTAGAGCACCACCACTTTCCCCTTAGGCCCTTTGACCATCTCCAGCAAGACCTGGAGCAGTCCATTTAATATGAGCAGGAACACCCAGTACATTGCTCAGGCCACTGCCAAGCAATGTCAGGTAACTGCGGAGTCAAGTTACACCTGGGGATCAGAGAGAAACTGAGACTTGTGTTGGTAAACTACCATGCTTGTTTGAGACTGTGGTACAAGAAGTCATCCTAAGTATTTGAACTGAGTTGCCAATAAAAGTTCATAAGAACTTTGAGTCAGTGGCCAAATGACCTCAACCGCCATAGGTGGGGCCCAGCAGCCTCTATATCCTTTGTTACTCTCCACATGGTGTCTGACAGGCCTCAATCTGATCTATCAGAGAATGCTAAAGCTGTGAGGCTCTGCAGAAAAGTAAGGGGCTAACTAAAGTGGGGTAAATGTGGGCCCACTGTCAAAAGCGGTAGGTACTCTTCATGCCAGCACATAGATCCCCGCTTGGCAGGCCTGCATCTCTCAATCGGGTAGATAGACCTCAGCCAGTCCTCCACCACTCTAGGGGCTAGCAGTCCACCCGTAACAAGTTAAATTACACATATTAGACTAATTTAGGAGACTGACAGAGCAGAGGAACTCTGTAAATTTGCTTACTCCCGCCTCATCAAACTCCCAGTTCCCCCATTTAATCTTGAGAGAGTTGAAGCACCGGGTTTACACCCTCATTGCTTCTGTTCCCACTGTCTCAACAGATGGTGTGGCCATTTAGAGTTCTATATTTTTTGTATTTTGCAAAACAGAAGGTTTGCAGAGCAGGCCTTTGAAACATGGCACCCTTTCAGCCACCTAGAGTGCTGTGAAGAAAGCCATCAAAACAATGTCTCCCTCCACAACACAGAGATCCTTGACATATAGCTTGGGGTCTCTGAATAAGTGTGGGTGGCCCTCTGTCTTGGTGGTGGAGGCCATGTCTCCCCATCCTGTTGGGCCGGTGGGTCCATCCCCAAGGTCTAAATAACACAACAAAGGCCCGCATTAACAGTCAATTGAAAAACCCTGCTAAAGTTTCCTTGCATTTGCACCATTTTCGTTATTTGGAGAAAAGTGGAATTAAAGCATCAGAAAAGTGATTATAACACTTACCAGTAGGGGAACTCATACCCATTAGCGCCATCAAAATGCTGGTGCCAATTGTCCACATTTAAATATGGACAAAATCAGAAACACTCCATGTATTATAGTAGTATCACAATCGCTTTTGCTATTGTAATTGGAATATTACCACAAGGGGCTGGCAACTGTAAATGAAGAACTCGGAGAAGAACATCAGGTGGGACCAGGGTTCAAGCCCGCATTCAGATTCTCGAAGGGAGCATTGCTAAAAGGTTAAGGGTCATGCATACACCATGATTGAAAAATCATAAAACAAATTGTGGGAACTAATAAAAGCGTTTTCTCTGAGGACAAAGAAAGTTATAGTACAACAAGAATAACAGCATGTTCAATCTGAATACATTTAGGAAACTCAAGACACACACCCCATTCGTCCAGTTTTTAAGCCGAGGGATCACCTGTTGCTGTCTCCCCCATCTTCCTGGGTCTTTAGACTACAGTTCCGTGGTTTTACCTGTTCCATTGTTGGTTTTCCGGCTCTGTTCCCTTTTTGATGTAACCTGCTGTTCATTCTAGTTTTCTTTTTAAAGCGATCATATACATTTCGATCTATATAAATGTTTGGATAAATAGATTATTGAAAAAAAGACTTATTCCAATTTAGCTTCAACGAGCAGAAATGTAAGATGCATATTTTCCATGTTCTTGCTAATTTACTGTAGAAATTATAAACTACCTTCTTCAAAATAGATTACTAGAATGAAAGGAAAGGAAACAAAATAGCAAATAAAGATCAGATTCTAAAATGTGGAGCCTATGTCCTTGAATTTGAAAGGCGAGTTTTTGACAAACAGTGGTATATTTGTTTAATTAGTACGTATTCATTGGTTATTCATTTGTTATGAATGTGTGTTTAATATTCTAGACACATGTAGATGGTTAATTTTGTAATACGCCTTTTCTAATTGCATGAGTTCCGTTTTTGATGTGAAATCAAAGGCTGAAATGTGGTGTGCAAATTAGAGCGCTGCATAAAGAAAAGTGTTACTGGTGTGTTCAGAACACTAATGAACAACAATTTATTTCTCGTTGCTGTGGGCAATTGGCATTATGAGAGATACATTAGATTTTGAGTCCTCTTTTCCTTCTGGTAAATGCAAGGTGCTTGTGGTCTAATGCTCCATTGCCTTCTTCCATGTGTTCTATGCAGCAAATCTAAGCACTCAGTCAGATCTGGAGGACTTACAACCCGAGATGGTAGGTGTGGATGTTTAAGTATGGGTGTCCACCAATCCCACACCAGTAGAGATTCGTAAGCTGGAAACAAAACGGAAACCTGAACTAGCTCAGTCTCATCACGATAACATGGGGGTTAAGGAAGTAAGAGATTTCACTCTGGGGGTCTTGGCTTCGACGCTTAGATATTTATGATGACCCACAGCACTCAGATGGGAAAAGGCAGCCCTAGTGGTAAGGTTCACACCATCCTGGCAGCCTACTGGTCTAATGATACAAACTCACACAATGTAAGTCTGGATATTTATGAAGTTCAATCAGTTTGGTAACTCAGTTAGGTTTCAACAGACATGGCCTCGACCCAACGGTCAAAATAGTAGTGCTTGTGATGAACACAGGACATACCTAGAGACCTTCTGTGAGAAGTTGGCCTGGTATATGCTGTCCACTAGTTATAGTGGGCACCGTGCACCAGTCCAAACAACCCCTTATTGATGATAGGTTAAAGACAACCTTTATTGAAAGCTATCCTAGTGGTAGCTATGGAGAGCAGCCTTCAGGCTAAGTCTTGAAGGAATGTAAAGCAGCTTGTTTTACCAGTCTATAATCTCTAGAGTGGCTAAATGAAAGGAGACCACACCAGGTATAAATATAAAATATATGTATTTATTACTTCACACACCCCTGTAGTCTCTTTATGAGGCTAGAGGCAAAAGCACATAAGTTACACTTCAAAATATTACAGTAAAGTTGCACAATACATGTTAGGCCCTAGGGGCGGACCAACCCATATACTAAAATAGTGGTATAAGAACCACGACTTAACTAGACAAAAGGCCTAGAGCCTGTAGAATCACTGGGACCCCAAGGAACCACCCAAGGTAGTGACACAGGGGACCCACGGGGCCGTGTGCAGTGTGAGAACACAGCCGCGAGCTCCCGTTAGCTTCTATGGGGAAAGTCGCAGTTAGATTTTTGAGTTGAAGGAAATTTAGGAATGGACTAGGACCAAACCCTTTTGGACTTAGACAGTTCTAGGGTCAACACCCATGGGATCACTGGAGTACTCGAGTTACCTCACCCAGAGAAGCTGGGTGCATAGGTGTCAAATGGTGTCGGGTTGCGTCATCGTTTTCAATGGCTGCTGGCGAAGAAGTGCTGCTGCCGGGAAGATGCGAAGTGTCCGAAGAGATCCAAGGCTGGATCGGAGATGTGAAGAACCTGAAAGCATAGGGCGTAGAGGCTGGGTCACTTGCCAGTGACCAGGGGCACGATAGACGAATGCCCACCGATGTCGGGTGTTTCAGGTGAAGAAGGTGAATCTTGACTCTTCAGCCACAAGGACCAGGAGGCGTTGAGGATGACCAGAAGCTGGATTCAAGCTGTCCCACAAAGGATGTCGAGTGCTGCAGCATCAGTGCCCGGATTGGACACAACAAGCCTTGGCAACAGCAACCCGCACAGAAAGAAGAAAGATGCTTCGGTGCGGACCAGCAAGGTCCGAGGGACTCTCCCAGCAAGGAGGAGTGAGGGCACATCTGGAGCAATCAGGGAAGCCAAAGGAAAATCAGGGTTTCCTTCACAGGGACCCACCAGCGAATGGACCAGGGATCGCGAAGGGACCTCAAGCGGGAATGCAAAGAGCAGGCTCACGGAATACTCGTGGAGTGTAGGCCCACAATCTTCGGTGCAAGAGGTGCTCGGGGTCTGGGCTAAAAGTAACACAATGCACAGCCTCGAGAGTTGTCAAGAAGCTGATGCACTTGCAAAAGTGCACAGTGTCCAGGGGTTCTGGTTCCACGGTACCCACGAGAGCTACTGGTCCCAGCTTTGCTGGGGACTCCGTTCGGCCTCTGGGAAGTCTGGAAATCCACTTTTGGTGTTGCAAAGTCATCAGCCTCTGGCGTGAGCTTTGGAGATGCAGACCGGACAGATGCGTCTTTGGTGCCTGCCAAGCAGGGGGAGCAACTCCTTTACTCCAAGGGAGATTCTTCAGTCATCTGGCGTTGAACAGATCGTCGAAGTTCCAGGATTCAGTTTCAGAGTTTCGTCCAGGGATATCTAAAGTTCTGGTTACAGAGGTTCCTTCTTTATACCCACGGAAGGGGTTGAACTAACTCAGGGGACCCACCTATGGGAGGGTTTGGAAAGAGGGGTGGCTACACCCATTTCCTTTGTCCAGTTTTGCACCAGAGCAGGGGCTGGTAGCCCCTGCAACCGGTTTGAGCTGGACTATGCACAGGGAGACCAAATGTGCCCCTAGTGCAGGACTTCAAACCACTCCTGGACTGCTCCCACCCAGCCCTAATCCACTAAGGCCTGTCTGGGAGGTGGTAACACCTCCCGGTGACAGGAAACCTATTGTCCAGACCTCCCCTGTCGGAGTTTCGATCAGCAGCAGGAGGCCATACTCGTGTCTGTGGCTGCAGCATCCATTTTGTGATGCCAGTTACTGGTGTGGGGGTATGATTCTAAGGTGTTTGACACCAAACACGACATGTTTCCAAGCGGCCAGTCCAAAGTTAGCATTTACCGTTGGGTTATAATGCACTGAAGAGTATATGGTGAGGCTGCATCACAGACAACCCCGGAGAAGAGATTCCGAAGGCTGCAGAGGGGCTCTGCTCATGCATGGGCACCCTCTCTCATAAAACCAAGCACCCTGCCTTCAGGATTGATAAGGCCTACCATAGGGGTGACTGATAGGTTTCTATATGCAGTGATAGGTGACATATAGTGAACTTATATCTCTGTAAGGGGTGCATGCACCACCTTACCCAGGCTGCAGTAGCAGACCTGTGGTGTCATTTTGGAGAGCTTCCTAGGGGTGGCATAATGCATGCTTCAGTCCCTGATAGGCCTCTGGGGTACCTATGCCCTGGGTACATAGTACACCATATACTAGGGACTTATAAGGGCACCTTAGAATCCAATCTGTTGTGTACCTAAGGTACTAGAAATCATTTCAGAGAGGAAGCAGCTAGGCTGGGGTCCTGAATAGCAGGGCCCCAGCCAGACTAAAGTAAAAAAAACTGTGTTACAGCAGCAACACGTGGGGGTAACCATAAGAAGCAGATCTTACTCTCCTACACCTTCCCTGAGCACAGAAGCACCAGTCAACACTGTCGAGTGAAGTCTGGTTGCACACATGAAGAAGTGCAGAATAGATGCTCCATCAGTGACACAGGCGCCTCATCAAAGGCAGGTTCTAATAGGAGGAAGGAAAAAGGGAATAGAGAGTAGGAGAACAGAACAAAAGAGTAGGAAGGGAAACAGTGAAGGAACTGTTGTGGCTTGTCTTCATTACTTTTGGAGTCCCTGGTCCTGCTATAAGTTAAGTGGATGCAGTTCAGGGAATTAAGTCACTGGTCCTGCTGTGAGTTGTGTAAGTGCAGTAGAGAATATGTGGTCCCTGGTCCTGTATTTGCTGTGCAATTGCAGTAGAGGGTTTGGAGTCCCTGGTCCTGCTGTGAGAGTGAATGCAATAGTAGATGTGAAGTCCCTGGTCCTCCTCTAGGTGTTTAGAGACACTGACTGTTATTGTTTCTGTTGTCCTCTCGTAGTGGTTAACTATGTAGTGTGGGGGTATGTGTATTGCCACTTTTATGTTAGCATTGTCCCTCCTGAGTGGTAAGGGGCATGTTACAGGAGCATGTGTGTTGCTCCTTGATGTTCTGAGGTGAATGACTTAGGGGTGTTACCAGTTTCCTATGTTCTGCTGAAGATTGCATGATGTGATTATCTATGTATTCTAATGTTCATGGGACTGTTTTATCATATTGTGTCATCTCTTGTTCTTTTATGTTAATCTTAAAGTAATATATATGTGACTCGATTGTTTTATTTGAATTTTCTATTGTTTCTGTAACAGGGGAAGAATGTTAATGTTGTAGACTTGTAAAGCGCACAGCTACCCCAGCAACGGGGCGTCCCGGCGCTGTAGACCGCTGGGGAACCCGTCCTGGCTATCCCTGTGAGATGGTCCCTTTCTGGGTATCTCCAAGGTGAAACCAGGCATCCCCGGCGTCTGTGGGGGGCCGTTGTAGAGATGAGGCAAGCTTAATGCCCAGAGTTGCCGAGTGTGTTCCTGGTTAGAGTAGGTACCGAGGCGAGAATTATCGAGTCCGTTTTTCACCCTGGTCCACGACCCTGCCTCGTCGGGAATTGAACCCTGGTCCCTGGCCGATTCTCTGCTTACGGGTCTGCCGCCTCTAACTAGTGAGCCACACCTCTCTGTATTGTAGCTTGTCTTAGTTACTATGCATTCTCCCCAGAGTTCCAAGTCCTCGCTGCTCAGCCAGTGAGTGAGGTTATTGATTGGTTGGAATGTTAAGAGTGTTTGTGTGCTTGGATGAGTGGGACAGTTGGATTGAGATGGGCTGAGCTGCAGGATGCTGCTCCTGGTGGGGCTTTACCTGATATACTTGTAACCTGATCTGAAGCTAATAAACCTGCATCTTTTATAACCTAAAAGGCAACATCCTTGATTGTAACAGGAACTAGTCGAACAAAGTAGTTATACAACCAAAGCAGTTGTGAAGCAACTTGGTCCCATTGTCTCTGTTTCTTAAATTGTTGCGGAAGCTTCCTTTCCATTATCCTGATTGGTCAGAACCTTATATCTAACCTGGAAGGCTCTGTCCTTGTGCCTAAGCTGCAGCCACTACTGTCTGGTCCTCCACAGCCTCTCGGTGCCACCTCTCAGTCTTTTCCTTCATATTCTCGTGACTCTTGTACGTTGCCCAGGACAACCCTTCCTTGCGTGCTCTTACTTTAGGCAAGTTATGATAGGAGGGTAGGAGCTCTCACAAAGACCCTCTTCGTCGTTACCATTAACACAAAGACAATTCTAGCACCAGCACATTTGAAACGATATGTTGATCAATGTTTATTTCGAATTTATTTATTTATGAAGCGCTAACAGTTACCAAAAGAAAATCTAGTTTCACTGTGCCGTAAAGATACAAAGACAAATGTAGACATGAATTAGTTTGAGAGTGCATGGGAAGAGGGCTTGGCAAAGACAAAGGGAAGGAAGTTTATATATAGCCAAATAATGACAAAAGAGAATATCTATGGCTTGTTGTTTGAGGGAGAGTTTGACTATTTTGACTACAGTGCTGAAGTTAAGTTTTGAGCTATCCCAACAAAACTTGGTTAGTTGATTCCTTAGTGTGTCTCCAGGCGTGGTCAGACGTTTTCTGCCAAGTCTATTTTAATATCATTTTTTAACATAATATTTTTTGGATAGTCAATTTCAATCAGTTTTAGGAAATAACAAAAGTTTGGGACTTTGGTGCTTGATGATGGATTCATTTTCAAATGATTTTAGGGTGTTCATTTTTGGTTAGTAAATCAATAGACAGTAGATACGTTTTGTGGTACAGAGCACGGCAGGGCGAAGGATTCGCTCCACGCTTCAGAGGTGGAACTTACCTGCCACAAAATGTCTTTTTTGCCAGCATCGAGTGTATCTACCAAGATTCATTTGAAAATTGAAATGTAGAATTGGGCATAAAAAGACAATTAAACTTACTATAAGGACTAAAATGGGCAGGTTAAGATGGCTGACACGGGCAGGAACTTTCAGGAAATTTACCCGTAGTCCTTCTTCCATCGTGACAGTGTGACTGTCCAATGAAATGGGACAATGTTGCCTGGTGAAATGTGGGGAATAAATTGTGATGGCACTGACGAAGGCGGAATCGCTGAAACGCGTTTGCCTAAGAATAAAAGAAGAATCGAAACCGTGTGTGCTCCCTGGTCTCTTTGGTGGGGACCTTTTGGTGGTAAAATATTACGTGACGGTCACGGAGGAAGCACCCGCCCAGAAAGTTGTTCGGCAGTTCAGTGGCATTTGGTGAGAATAGTAAGGAGCTGCCAGAGCCGCCGCTGACCTATTGACTGTTGCATTCGTTGACACAATGTCGCCACTACTTTAGTGGATGGGATTGAGGATACCAATCGCACCCCATCGAAGCAATTTCATAACAAGGTCAGAGCACGGCAGGGCGAGGGATTCGCTGCACGCTTCAGAGATGGAACTTGCCTGCCACAAATGTCTTTTTTGCCAGCATTGAGTGTATCTACCAAGATTCAGTTGAAAATTGAAATGCAGAATTGGGCATAAAAAGACAATTAAGCTTACTATAAGGACTAAAATGGGCAGGTTAAGATGGCTGACACGGGCAGGAACTTTCAGGAAATCGAACCGTAGTCCTTCTTACATCGTGACAGTGCGACTGTCCAATGAAATGGGACAATGTTGCCTGGTGAAATGTTGGGAATAAATTGTGATGGCACTGACGAAGGCGGAATCGCTGAAACGCGTTTGCCTAAGAATAAAAGAAGAATCGAAACCTTGTGTGCTCCCTGGTCTCTTTGGTGGGGACCTTTTGGTGGTAATATATATATTGACTGTCCTTACCGTCTATGACACCTTGTGTGGAATAAAGCACTTTTGAATCAACTGCCGGTTGTGGTGCTGTGATCCTTCGCCGAAGCTCCGGGAGACTGGGATGGTGGTGGAAGGAATTTCAAGCATATATATATATATATATGCTTGAAATTCCTTCCACCACCTTCCCAGTCTCCCAGAGCTTCGGCGAAGGATCACAGCACCACAACCGGCAGTTGATTCAAAAGTCAAAAATATATATATATATATATCTCCTGCAGCGATACTTGTGCGCCGTGCCAGGATTGTTAACTGGCAAATCCTTGGGATTGGATTTTTACCTCCCACACTGGCCGATTGCTCCCACAGCGGCTCACTCATGACAAACGCTTAGATCATCCAAGACTACATGACACAAGGAACTCTGTTATCTAAGAATTTTCCTGACACTTGCTGGCTGTCATCCACCACCCATGTCCTGAAGAAGACCCACTATGACATTTAAATAGCGCCCTGTCAGGGTCGAAACGTCAACGAAAACATATAGTTCAGCTATTTTCAAGTCTCTTGGCCCAAATTAACTAGCGAAAGTGCTGTTCGCCAGAGACATTGTCTTCTTTGATCCTCACCACCTTTAGTTTTTCCCTGTTAAGTTGTTTATTATCTCACCTTGTACATATGATATGCACTGCACCATCGTCACTGAGCACCCAATGTCACCATATTACATGTCACTTGTAAATTTACTCACTTTGACAGCCTTTTCAATTTTTGAAAATACTTTTGAAAGCCTCAAATCATATAAAATAATTTCGCAAACACCTACTAGCCAGTGTTTTTGATTGTGTGTTCCAACTGCAATTAACATCCATGCTATTTTTTAAAAGCAATTTGATATACTTCTTTGAATTTGTATAATGTATAATTTGTTCAATTTTTGATTTATTCTTCCATGTAAAGTGATTACTCTCCCCAACAGAACCACTGTAGCTTTCTGTGTAAGAGGTGTTTGCGGCAGAACTTGGGCACCTCGTAATGTCAGCTTGTTATAGGGCTCAGCGTTGAAGTTCTCCATTACCCATTATGCATCCCGCACCTTTTATATTTTTGCCCTGTAGGGACTATATTGCTAGTTTTGCCTACATATTTGGTAATGCTCCTCCTGTTGACCTCCTCTCAGCAGTGTATTCTAATCTTCTTGGGGTGGCTGGTTGTCTCCATGTGACCTCACTACTCCTAAGGGGCCCTGATTAGAAGATTACCAGTAAAAGTCACTCACAGCTGTAAATATATGGCTCTTATCGGTTACACACAAAATTGCCAGTAAGTGGTTATTTTTTTAACTGTTTTCTCCAACGGGTTTCATTGAAAGTTACATGATTCCTCGTAGTAGGGAGAAATCGGGTGCCATCAAAATTTAAGCTACAATATTTTTCCATGAGTATATTATTATTGTTGATATTCTGATATGCAACCTGTCACATTACTACAGAATGGTGGTAATTTGTCAACACTGCTCATATTGAGAGACTCATGTTATGTGTTCAGTACTATTGCTAATGTCCTGAATGAAAGTTCTGAGTGACAAGCATTAATAACTCTTCCAGTATAAATCAGCATTAATGATTACCGTATGCAATTTACGTTATTATTTTTTCATACTTAATATTTCCTTTGTGCTTCTATTTATTGTACACTGTGCTATGTCAGAAACTTAACCGCAGTGACCTAAAATCAGATTAGAGAGATGATTCATTCTAAACAACTACTGTGATTTTTGTTTTTGTTTTTAATTTTATTGGGTTCTTGATATTTCATTTCACTTTATTGTCACACCCATTATATTGAAAGATACTCACTGTTCCATTTGCATTATTTTTTGCCACTAACAGTTCCTTTTGTTGTGACATAGATAACACTTGCGTGATCACATATACCATTTCCGTTACATTTTAGGTCTGCATTAGAGACTGCATTAGCTGTCTCTCAGGCTCATGTAATAATAAAAAATAGAAATAAAAATACCTTTGTATATACCTACTTAGAGGGGCTTAGGATCAGCCCTTTTCATCCACTGTTCTGCTCAACTGTCAGCCACAGTTTGCTTCTACCTACCACAGCCTACAGGATGTGGCAGTGGCTCAGCTCACTTCAGCCACTGGTTAAGTGAAGCGATTGTCCCTGATAACAAGAAGAAGGGCTAGTGGGCCATTACCATTCTTATGGTTTTTTTCTATTCATTCTTTATCCTTTTGTAGCCATACTTCCCCCTCATTATGAGTGACATGGTAAATGAAGTGGACTTTTCCCACCCCCTACCCTAAGGGTCCAATATGAAATGAAGAATGATCTGGGAAATCAGTAATTCCGCATCCGATTTGTTAATTTCCCCTGTACTTTCAGACAAAGATTTTGGCTGTTCTCAGCAGCAGAGATCCGCAGTGTTTCCACAGATCTGATCATTCCAGTGAGGCAGTACCTGCTGTTACCATACGCACTGGAATTATGAGGCCATTTGGAATGCAAGCATTTGTGTTTCTGAAACAATTCCTTTATATTATGGCTTCAAAAATGCTCACATTCTCTTGCCTACAAGATGTTCATTAACATGGTAACAAACTGAGTTTTACACGCATGCCACCAACCATTAACCACCCTCCCTACTACCACAATACCTGTAACCAAAGATCCAATCTCTATCATCTGTGTCCCATTATTGTCCAGAGAGAGCAGAAAACACATTGCTTAAGTTATGGGACAAGGAAGTGGTGTTAGGATGCCCTCAGTCTCTAATAACCCCTAGAGACACCCCCTCCCAGAATTCTCACTCCCCACATTGTTAGTCTTAGCAAGGTTAGACAGAGCACTTTCAGGTACCTAGGACATGTTAGCTCATTAAACGTTTCTGGGTGCATTGAGGCCTCGTATGTTGGGACTGACGATATTAGTCCACAATGATATAACATGCTGTTCTTGTGCCCCTCTTTAATGATCTAACCTTATTGCCTCTCTGGTATGATATGTTTTGTTATTGGGTTTTGTAAAGCGCTTGTATACCCAAAGGTGCCTTGGCCCTGCCTTGGAAAAAGGTGATCTGAAGTTTTCGAGAAGATATTTTCCTTAATCCATCTAAAAGAGCCAGGTTTTCAATGCTTTCCTAAAATGTAGAAGATTCTTGGAGTCTTTTAGTTCAAAGGGAAGGAAATTCCACAGTTTAGTGGTGCAGGTCACAAAACTCCTACCACCCCATCGGGCCAATCTGAATTAGTATGCACATCGACCACCCTGAGTAGTGTGAATTAGGAGTGGATCAAAACAATTTACCCTGAACAATAACTCCAGAACCAAACCTATAATTAACCAACTTGCATTTGCCACAGGCAACTCTCCACCACCCCTAGGCACCCTGAGGACTTAATGTTATGATCGAAACATAGTGCCTCCCTGTTTTTATCATTCTATTCTCTCACCCCTCTCACTCTTAACCTAAGCCCTAGAAATACCCCTCATCCTCGACCTTGCAGGAAGCTTCTCTTTGAGTCAATGGGGTTCAAAGACAAGACTCCCAGACAAGGTAGGGCTGGAGTTCATGTCGTCATTCAGTTTTTTAATTAAGGCTTTCCTTTCTTCTGCGATTTCCTGTGCATCTGGCTTGTGTCATCCCCTGTTGTTGGAGACAATCATCCATCGACCCACATTAGGGTACGCTCTGGGGCTACCCTGATTATGATGTTGGCATCTTCCAAACCAAACGCAGTTTGCTTCCTCCAGGAATCGCAGCTGAAATGTTTGATCCTCCCATTGGAAGACTACATGGAAAGGATGGCCTCACATGCATTTGACTTGCCTGTGCCTCCGGAATTCGGTGAACAGGTGAAAGGCCTTCCTTTTCAAAAGTGTGACAGCACACAGGTCCTAGAAGACCAAGGTCTTATTGCTCTTGAAGGTAATAGTGCCCTTGATCCTGGTCTTCTTCATTATTTTTTCTTTTGCTTAAAGTTACTTACCCATGTGAGGATGTCAGAGCGTACATTGCATCTAGTGGATGAGAACCCCACCCTATAAGTCCTGTTGAGTAATCCTGGGGCCCCTTATTTGCTTTCCAGGACAAGTTAAAAAGTCTTTGAACATAGGCCTCTACATTGGGAGATCATTTCCTTCTGGGACCCCTCTAATGCAAACATTTTGATTCCTTGATCTGTTTTCAATGTCTTCCAAGTGCCCTTGGAGCTCATGGTTCTGATCTGTGAGTGCAAGCACCTCCTGTTTTAGCTCTTCTACCTCTTTCTTTCTGCATCACTGGCATTTTCAAGTGTGGAGTCTCCGACATACTTGACAATCATACCAGCCATAGGTCTAGCTGCACCTCCTACTCCTCCCTGGTAAGGTCCACTGTCCCCTCTCAGGTTCAGGAACAGATTCTCCATAAATGATATCATGATAGGTGCATCATCCTTCTTGACACCAGTGGTTTATGGGACCAACTCCAACGTTGTAGCAGGTGTCTGTTCATTTTGGGGTCTGCTCTTACTGATGTTGATCTTGATAGTATCTCCCTATGGGAGTGCTCTTTTCTGTCTTTTGCCGTTGCCACTTTGTCACTTGCTAGGGTTGGGTGGCCATTTCAGCTGGGATGCCATAACACAGTGCAGGTGGGGGGGCCTGTACCACTGCGATTTAGGAGCTGACCAGTGGAAGGCCAGGTAGTCTTGAAACCCGGTAGCACCTTTCTAGATATGTCCAATACTATTTGTACCAGGTGTTGTCTAAGGTGCAGGGAGGAGCACATTTCAGTCTTGTAGGAGGGGCTCAATATGACAAAGTAGTTTGCTTGTCTCTTTGAACTCTGCCCTGACCCAGAAAGTCATTACCTGGCCACTGCAGTGAGCTCCACTGATTTGAACCTCCACTCTGTGAACTAATGTGTCTTTATTGTTGCAAACATGATCGCAGGGCCCAAGCGCTACCAGATGGAGGAGTCCTCTCTCCCTTCATAAACTCCCTTGCCCCACTCTCACTGTCTCACTGTATTTCCTCTTGATAATGGCAAAGCCTCCATGAGACAGAGGAGGCTGCAGGCATAACCTACTCCTGCGCCATCTTGCCACTCCACCCACCCCGGCATTTCAGTATAAAGTATATGTTTAGGTTGCATGAATTCAGTTCTCATAGTGCTGTTAGACTTGTCAGCCTTAGGGTGGTCTGCCCCAAACTTGTTTGCCAATCTTCCTCTATTTTTCTGAACCTTTGTTGGTCGTAGGACTCTGTGCACTTTACCACTGCTAACCCGTAAAGTGCTTGTGTTCTCTCCCCTAAACATGGTAAAATTGGCTTATACCCAATTGCCATATTTAATTTACTTGGAAATCCTCTGTAGAGTGGTATACTATGTACCCAAGGCCTATAAATTAGATGTCACTAGTACACCTGAGGCACTTACTTACATATGTAGCACATTAAAACATGCCCCAGGCCTGCCATTGCAGCCTGAATGCAGTATTAAACTACCATGTCAACTTGGCATTAAAACCCCCTTGACAAGTCGTAAACTCCCATTTTATTACATATAAGTCACCCCTAAGGTAGGCCCTATGTAGCCCATAGGGCATGGCACTGTGCATGTAAAAGGTTGTACATGTACTATTAAGTTTCACATGTCCTAGTACTGAAAAACTCCTAAATTAATTTTTCACTACTCTGAGGCCTACTCCTCGCATAGGATAACATTGGGGATTAATTATTACATTTAATAAGCTGTAATTTCCAATTGGGAGCTGGTGGCTGTGTCATGTTTGGTGTTAATGAAATTGTAATCACAAACCCTCTTTAATGGTAAAGTTGGATTCATTACAATAATGAAAATGCTACTTTTAAAAAGCTTGCATTTTCCTGCCCTTAGCCCTTTTGTGCCTGTACCCTGCCTTGTGTCACATGACTGGGTGTAGCTGAGAGTTAGACTTTGTGAATTTCTCCCAGACAGTCACACAACGGATGGATTAGGTGTGCCTGGATGGAGCATCTACTGGCAGGATAGGGGATGGAGCTGAGACAGCTCCACTTACAATCAGAACCCCTTGGATTTTGCAGTTTGTTTTGGCAACTTTGCAGCCTCAAAATAAAAATAATTGCAGCCCAAAAAAAGCAACATTTGTGGCATTTTTGCAACAGGCAATAAACATGCCAGTCACAAAAATACTGTGGCCCAAATGTGGGGCCAGCAAACCAACACTGCACAGAGCAGGAAAGACAAATGTTTGGTGCCAGAGAGAGAGCAGATTTAAATGTTAAGGACTGTCATCACCCTGCCGCCCTCCTTTTCTGCATCAAATTCATGGTGCTGGAGGGGAGCTGTTACTTTAGCCCCCTCTGACTGCCTCCCACATTAAATTAAGGTGTGAGGAGGATAAGGTAGCAGCTCTCCTCCAGCATCATGTATTTCACGCTAATTGTGAGTAATGGGTGCCCCAGTGGGAGGGGAGGTGCTTGGGGGAGTAGTTATCTAGGAATGGGGGTGGGCACAGATAAGTGCCATGGTGGGGGGTATAGGGGCCAAAGACTGCTAAAGGAGGCCAGGTAATTAACATACATGTTATGTCCCAATCTCCTGCAATCTTTTGTTTTGCTTTGTTATGGAGACAGAGAGAGGAGGAAAACACCTCTCTCCTGCCAAGCCTACTTTTATTGTCCCAGTGTGATAGCGAAGGGCCAGTAAAAGGAGCTTTAAAGAAAGAGCTTATTTGAGATTTTGTGGGGGCTTTTGTAAAAATCGCTGCATTTTACAAAAGTCCCATTTTCGCCATATTTTATACAAATGGATGGTGTGTACAACTTAATAGCCTGTGCTTTGTCTTCACGCAAAGGACCCTGCATTGCCACTTCAGCCAGCTTGGAGCCAAGGCAGGGAAGGCAGGAAATTCCATACACTTCAAAGCCACTGTCTGGAAGCTTCTCCCACAGCACCAGGATATAAAAGTAGGATCTCAAACACCAACCTTTCAGTGCACATCTGGGCCTGGGGTTACTTTGCCAGAAAGAAGGACTTTTGTGCAGCTACAGGGACTGCCACTCTGCTGGACTGCTGCTCTAAAGGAACTGCTGCCATGCTGTATTGACCTGCTGCTTGCTGCCCTCTTGCCTGGGAAAAAAGAACCCCCCCCCCCCCCTCAGCGCCTTGAGACCCTTACGGGTGAGTAGCGCGCTTTATAAATTTCACTGATTTGATTTGATTTGAACTGGACCGGCAACTTCATTTGAACCCAACATCCCAGAGTGACTCCAAGAGCTAGTCTACTGGCCTCCTGATCTGAGCCTCAAGGACATAAAAGTCTCCCCCACCAGCTTCTGGACCCAGCTGCAGAGGGTTCCTGACCCCTAGGGGGTCCCTATCAAGTCCTGGATCGCAGGGGGGCGTGGCTAAACTGCAAAGCACGATGGCTGCAGCTTAGCGGAGCTCTGTAACTCCCCATCATCCCCCGTCTATCCGGTACAAATATCCCCTGTTCAAACGTGCAGTCCCTGGATGGGAAGGTGTCCGTTGCAAGATCCTGAAGTGGCAGACCCCGAACATCGATCGGAGGCGGAGAACCAGCCGCATCTGAAGTTAGGCCTGGGTGAGGCGACAAAGTCTCGCGTGGTGGTGAAGGTGGTGAGCGAGCTTCTTCCCTGTAGCTCCACCGCGAAGAATCCTTGACCGGGGGGGTGTACAGTGTGCGTCCCTGCAGCGACCGACCTGGAACATTGACCTGAGGCCCGGCGCAGACACGGAAATGACTGAGGCCTGGGCAGGGTGTAGACGCCGGGGCCTAGGGTGGAGACGCAGACGGTAAATAGCCCAGGATGCCCCGGCGGTCCGACCCGTGACTGACACCGCGAAATTAAGGCCCCACCGACCGGAGGCCGTCCGGAGTTTCCTCCTCCCCCCTTTTGTACCGCTTTGTTCGCCATAAGTTGGCAGGGTATGCTCAGACGTGAGTCCCTTGCTCACTTTGCTACTGGATTCAAGCAAGCCTGGCTGAAGACGGCTGAAATGCCAGAAACCGGTCCTAGGAAGCTTGTTTCCGGTCCAGGGAAGGCATGGCTTGGCAGTTCGGGCTGGACTGTTCCCATGAGGCACAGGGTCAGACTGATTTGCATATGGCCATGTCTGAACTGGGGTGGCAGAGTGGGCTAAAGAACGGTGATGAATCAAACCCAGATCTGTTGACTGGGTGTGAGTGTTTGATTGGTTCTGATGCTCCGTCCATCACCACCCCCTTTTGTACCGCTTTGTTCGCCATAAGTTGGCAGGGTATGCTCAGACGTGAGTCCCTTGCTCACTTTGCTACTGGATTCAAGCAAGCCTGGCTGAAGACGGCTGAAATGCCAGAAACCGGTCCTAGGAAGCTTGTTTCCGGTCCAGGGAAGGCATGGCTTGGCAGTTCGGGCTGGACTGTTCCCATGAGGCACAGGGTCAGACTGATTTGCATATGGCCATGTCTGAACTGGGGTGGCAGAGTGGGCTAAAGAACGGTGATGGATCAAACCCAGATCTGTTGACTGGGTGTGAGTGTTTGATTGGTTCTGATGCTCCGTCCATCACCACCCCCTTTTGTACCGCTTTGTTCGCCATAAGTTGGCAGGGTATGCTCAGACGTGAGTCCCTTGCTCACTTTGCTACTGGATTCAAGCAAGCCTGGCTGAAGACGGCTGAAATGCCAGAAACCAGTCCTAGGAAGCTTGTTTCCGGTCCAGGGAAGGCATGGCTTGGCAGTTCGGGCTGGACTGTTCCCATGAGGCACAGGGTTAGACTGATTTGCATATGGCCATGTCTGAACTGGGGTGGCAGAGTGGGCTAAAGAACGGTGATGGATCAAACCCAGATCTGTTGACTGGGTGTGAGTGTTTGATTGGTTCTGATGCTCCGTCCATCACCACCCCCTTTTGTACCGCTTTGTTCGCCATAAGTTGGCAGGGTATGCTCAGACGTGAGTCCCTTGCTCACTTTGCTACTGGATTCAAGCAAGCCTGGCTGAAGACGGCTGAAATGCCAGAAACCGGTCCTAGGAAGCTTGTTTCCGGTCCAGGGAAGGCATGGCTTGGCAGTTCGGGCTGGACTGTTCCCATGAGGCACAGGGTCAGACTGATTTGCATATGGCCATGTCTGAACTGGGGTGGCAGAGTGGGCTAAAGAACGGTGATGGATCAAACCCAGATCTGTTGACTGGGTGTGAGTGTTTGATTGGTTCTGATGCTCCGTCCATCACCACCCCCTTTTGTACCGCTTTGTTCGCCATAAGTTGGCAGGGTATGCTCAGACGTGAGTCCCTTGCTCACTTTGCTACTGGATTCAAGCAAGCCTGGCTGAAGACGGCTGAAATGCCAGAAACCGGTCCTAGGAAGCTTGTTTCCGGTCCAGGGAAGGCATGGCTTGGCAGTTCGGGCTGGACTGTTCCCATGAGGCACAGGGTCAGACTGATTTGCATATGGCCATGTCTGAACTGGGGTGGCAAAGTGGGCTAAAGAACGGTGATGGATCAAACCCAGATCTGTTGACTGGGTGTGAGTGTTTGATTGGTTCTGATGCTCCGTCCATCACCACCCCCTTTTGTACCGCTTTGTTCGCCATAAGTTGGCAGGGTATGCTCAGACGTGAGTCCCTTGCTCACTTTGCTACTGGATTCAAGCAAGCCTGGCTGAAGACGGCTGAAATGCCAGAAACCGGTCCTAGGAAGCTTGTTTCCGGTCCAGGGAAGGCATGGCTTGGCAGTTCGGGCTGGACTGTTCCCATGAGGCACAGGGTCAGACTGATTTGCATATGGCCATGTCTGAACTGGGGTGGCAGAGTGGGCTAAAGAACGGTGATGGATCAAACCCAGATCTGTTGACTGGGTGTGAGTGTTTGATTGGTTCTGATGCTCCGTCCATCACCACCCCCTTTTGTACCGCTTGGTCCGAGAGGACGGCAAATCGTGACAGCGGCCTGAGGGAGAAACGAAAGCCGGGATCCCGCATAGTGGCAGAGGCGGAGTGGGGGAGCCCTCACTTGGCCCACGATCTTGTGGCAGCTGCGTCGGCCGCCCCGCCAGGCTGTGGACCTTATCTATCCGTGGTTATCGCCTCGTGACGGCCTGGGGGAGTAAAGAGGTGGAGGCCCATTCAAAGAAAGGTGACATCAACGGCACCCATTCCCTCACGACAACTGCAAAAAGGATGCAATCGGTACACTCAGCCACCAGGAGCATGCTACTCCTCTAAAGCACCATCCAATGTGAGCCGGGTCACATGCTGCACCCATGGGTGCGCACCTGACAGTTTGCTTCCCCGGCACAGGGACTGGAGCAGCGATTGACCTGTGCCCCCCCCCCAGCGGACACCACCATCGCAACCTGTCGCCCAGTGTGCACTGTTGTCCTTTTACGGGGCGCAACTTAATATTGCCTCTGTACTCCTGGGCCCTGCGGGTTGGGGCATGGGTGAGCACGGCCAGAAGCCAAGCGAACGTACGAGCCACGTGCTAAAACCGCCAGCACCAGGTAGGGTGGCAGGGTGGTCACCACCGCCTGGAGTAAATCCGTACTGTTATCCTTGTCGTGATCCATCACTGTTGACACACCTGGCACAAGGTATTGAAGTGGAATGTCGTCAACTAGAGGCAGCAAACCTGTGCAGCAGAATAGACTGGACAGAAACACACTCCCCAAAGCATCGGTGCCTGATCCCTCCCCTACGGGCAAGGGTGGGGGAGCACAGGGAGAAGTAGACCCAGAACCCACGCTCAAAGACATCCTAGAAGCGATCGCCGGGATCAAGACTTCACCAGACCATAAGATGGACGCCATTACCGTGGAGGTCAATTTGCTCCGAGCGGATATATGGATATGAATAGAAATAATGAACAAGTCAAACAAGTTGAACTCACTACCGCGAGCCTAGTGAAAGATGCCTCCCAACTACAATCAGATGTCAAAGACCTGCAAACGTTCCGGAAATTTGCAGAAACCAAACTGGATGATTATGAAGGACGCCTGTGGTGCAACAATGTGTGAATCTTAGGTGGCCCGGAAAAATCAGAGGGGCAGGCCACGGATCTCTTCATGGAAGATCTCATCCTTAATCACCTGCAGCCCAAGGGGCTCGGGAAATTTGTCATCAGAGCCCATAGAGTCCCCGGGGGTCGGCCGAAACCCGGGGCCCCCCCCTCATCCGATCCTGGCCAGGGTTGTCAACTTCCGAGATCGAGACGTTATACTCCAGCATGCCAGGGCGGGGCCACCCTTGAAATACGAAAACGCGGACATAACCTTGTTTCCAGACTTCAGCCAACTAGTCCAGAGGCAGAGACGCTCCTTTCTGGGGATCAAGAAGACGCTGAGAGACAAAGGATACAAGTACGCCATGCAGTTCCCAGCCAGGCTTCGAGTGGAGGTAGGTAGGGCCTGGTTTTTCGAGCATCCAGAATCGGCGGCAGAATGGTTGGAGAGTCGCTGACCGGTGATCCAAATGATTCTGGGGTAAAACTGGTGGGGGGGGGACGGGTGTGATCTAGAGGGCCGGGGAGACGTCGATTTGGGCCTATGTGCTAATTTGATCAAGATGGAGAGTTGGAAATAGCGCAGGGGCACAATAGCAGATATACTTGTAAGTTATGAACCTTTCTCAAGCATAACATTGAGTGACATTTTGACTCACATGTAAGGGATTGCGCAATTGTATTTTCTGTGATGGGGGCATCACGTACCCCACTTTTCTACATTTAATTACCTTGTGGGGCAACAGTCACTCTGCAAGTTGGATCATGGGCAGTTTGAAGCCCAGAGTGCAGGGTCGCAGGGAGGGGGGTGGTTGGGAGGGAATGTTAATGTTATTAAGTTTTGAAATTCATGCAGGATTTGTTCGATCGACTACACCAAGTTGTAATGCAGTGCAGGAGCACATAAGTGCACATAGGTACACAGTGGGATGTAGGGGTTAGAGTCCCCAGCTGGAACGTTAATGGGCTTGGCGACAAGATCAAGCGTAGTATGGTCCATCAGTATATCAAAAGACAGGTCCCGGACGTTATCCTTTTACGGGAAACACATCTGATTGGGAACACATGCCAGGCAATGAATAGGGGAGGATATAAATTAGTAGCGCATGCAGGCTTCACTACTGGGTCACGAGGAGTGGGCATCTTAGTCAAGAACTCATTCCCCTTCACTGTACAATCCACATGGTCCGATAACCGGGGTAGATGTGTAGGAGTTTTGGGTATGTGGGAAAGTAAGACTATCACATTTGTTTCATTGTATGTTCCCCCTGGCCTTCAGAGTGACGCATTTAAGGATCTGGGAGCAGTACTTTTGTCATTCCCGGAAGGCCTCCTTATGATAGGAGGAGATTTTAATGCAGTGGTGTCCGGAGTATTGGATCGTCATCCCCCGCGGGACGTTAGACCCGCACAGCGGTGGCTACCTGACTTCCTTGAGGCCATGGGATTGCTGGATGGATGGAGAACACATAACCATGATAGGGCCCAATACACCTTCTTGTCAGGTGCTCATCGTAGTCTATCCCGTATTGACTACATCCTAGTACCAGCGACGCAAGCGCTCGATATTCGGGAGATCCGCCATTTAGGCAGAGGTATCTCAGACCATTCACCGATCTGGGTGCATGTGGTCCTGGGCCAAATGAGTGCAGGAAGAATTGCTCCCATTAATCCGTGGTATTTACGTGACCCCGATATTAGAAAGAAAATAACTCAGGCCACGGACCACTACTTCCAAGAAAATGAGGGAACTGTAGAATCAGCCCAAACGTTATTGGAAGCCTATAATTCAGTCATCCGCGGGGAAGCCATATCCCTAATTGCAGGTAAAAAAAGACAAACAAAAAGATTTGGTGCGGGCGGAAGACGAAGTGCTCAAATTAGAAGAAGAGTTAGAGCTTGCAGTGACCCCTGAGAAGTTGCACCTCTTGAAGTTAAAACAAGATGAGTTCAAAGGCATAGCAACAGATAGAGCTAGGGCGCAGAGCAGAATTTCTGAACAAGGAGATAAGGCAGGGAAGTTGATTGCATAGCTAGATAGGAAGGAATGGGCTGCCCGTCTTGTACCTGAACTGAACGAAGAGGGTACCGATGCTGTAATTGACCCGCAGCAAATAGCCGACCGGTTTGCAGAATATTATCAGACGGTATACCGTACGAAAGGGCAGTACACGGAAGAAGACAACAGTGTCTTACTCCGTGATATCACACTCCCCACCCTAACAGACGAGAATCGTGAATATCTTGAATCGGCTTTCTCGAATGATGAGGTGGCTCAGGCGATACGGGCAATTCATTCCGAGAAAGCTTCGGGCCCCAATGGCATACCGATCGAGTTATACAAGCTGGGACCGGATAAGATAGCCCCATACCTCCACTCAATGTTCATGGATAGCAGGGAAAAAGGACACTTCTTATAGATCAAAGGATAGCCAACATTGTGGTCATCCACAAAGAGGGTAAACCCAAAACCTGTTGTACATCCTATAGACCGATATCGCTGCTCAATGCAGAACCCAAGATCCTAGCAAAACTATTGGCGATACGTCTGTGTAATAATGAAGGATGTCTCGTAGACAGGTTACGTAGGACAAGTTATAGGTTTATTGATTAGTCACAAAGTCCATGTAGATCTCTTGTAAGGCCTCAGCTAGGCCCCTGTAAAGCCCCACCAGGAGCAGCCTCCCTGCTGCTCAGCCGATCTCTTCCAACTGCCAACTCCTCCAGCACCCTCACACCCAACATTCTAAGTGACATCACACATGGCTGAGCAGCAAGGAACAGAGTAGCAATGAGGAAGATGCACACAACACAACAGGTTATAACACATCTCCCTTCCTTACAAAAACAAAGTAAAAAGAATAAAGATACATCAAAACAAGATATCACCAAAATAGCATCGCAACAAAAAGAAAACACATTATGCAAGTAAATCAGAAAATACATGCAAGAAAATCACAATAGCAAAAAGAATAATGAACCCCATCCCCCTCCCTAGAGAAACTAACAGAAATGGTACACACCACCATCAAAACATAGAAATAGGGGAACAAGGTCACCCTATAGGGGAAAACACCTCCCTCAAACTCAGAAATAGGGAAAATAAACCTCCCTATGATACAAAACATAGAAATAGGGGAACAACGTCACCCTATAGGGGAAACACCTCCCTTAGAGTCTGAAATAAGGAAAATAAACCTTCCCAAGACACACCATAACTCTAATCAACAGCAATGGGGTAAACACACCACCCCATAGGGGAAAACACCTCCCTAAGAACCCTAACAGCGTAATAGGGGAACAACGTCACCCTATAGGGGAAAAACACCTCCCTTAGACTCAGAAACAGGGAAAATAAACCTCCCTATGATACGAAACATGGAAATAGGGGACAACATCACCCTCCCTAGAGAAACTAACAGAAATGGTACACACCACCATCAAAACATAGAAATAGGGGAACAACGTCACCCTATAGGGGAAAACACCTCCCTCAAACTCAGAAATAGGGAAAATAAACCTCCCTATGATACAAAACATAGAAATAGGGGAACAACGTCACCCTATAGGGGAAAACACCTCCCTCAAACTCAGAAATAGGGAAAATAAACCTCCCTATGATACGAAACATAGAAATAGGGAACACGTCACCCTATAGGGGAAAACACCTCCCTTAAAAACAGAAATAGGGAAAATAAACCTCCCTATGATACTTCATAACACCATACTCCCTATAGAGGAAAATATCCTCCAACCACTCTCCAAACACTGTAATAGAGAAAAACCTTTCCCTATGATTCACCAAAATTCAAAATCCAGTAATAGGGGAACACCTCCCTATAGGGGAAAAACACCTCCCTTTCGAAAAGGAACACAAGTCCCTGTGAACTAAATTAGGGCACATAGCTCCCAAAACGTCTCAAATTGAACTAGAACACACAGCTCCACAACTCCATGAAAACCAGAAATGGAGGATCACTCACTAGTAACCTCACCATAAAATTGTACACAACACCTTTAAACTAGGACTGAGGCACACACTACCCCACAGCCTCAACATAGAGAGACACACCTCACTATGAAACAAAATCAGAACACACACACCACCCCCACAGGATAGAAGTACTCACTCACACCCCCACAAAACCATATTGCAGGAATAAAAATAACGAACTTTTACATGCAACCGCCGCCCTCCAAAACACTGGTGTGCAGCAAGTTTAACCCAGTGTCAAGAACTGCACCTCAAGTGTGCACTCTGTACTACCAGCACTTCGTACAACGTCAGAAGTGAGTATATCTCTGACACAGTACCTCAATAGTCGATCAAGATCAAGAGCAATGAGCATGAAGTCACAAAGATGCAGTTCAGCAATCCCAACGGCAGATAACCTCTTCAGCCCCACGACGAAGTGAATTTGCACAGAACACCATGGTTGGCCACAGAAGATTGGACGATGATCCCACAACGATCTCACACGCAAGGAAGAACCAACTGTACAACGTAGGTAAACCAAAGATGGCGGCACGCACATGACGCTGGGCTGGATGGCTCACGGCGCATCTGAGCATGCAGTGCACACCGTTAAGAAGCACAATAGAAGATTCCACCATCAGTCAAGGACGTCAGCGAAGAGACAGCGCGATCTCCCAGATGTCGGTAAGTGTCCACGCGCTGATTGTAGCATGCGCTCCAGCTTTTTGAATGAGAAGTTAAACGAACCAACCGTACCAACAGTAAACGTTGATCGCGCTATATTTGCATAAGAATGAAAGAGGTGTGCGTGCTGGTAATGGCCACAGTCTCGTACAGGCTCAAATCAAACCCCAAATAAAGATGCCAAAAATGCTAAAAACGCTTCACCAGGGTGTACCTCTATGTCTATGTCTCTATGTCTCCTCAGTCAGCAACACTGTACATCGCTTTTCACACTGTAGATTTTCTCACTTGCTCTTAGACTTGTGCTCAGATTAAAGTCGTCAAACACCCCATCAATCCACAGGGATCCGTAGGCAGGCAACAGGACATGCGGTCCTCCAGTCAACCGTATTGAGAGAAAATCAAATTCCAACTTTTGAAATATGAGACACATAGATGTACACGCTGGCTGCAGATTCCGAGGCACGACTAGCCTCAACTTCTATAAAACAACACCTCATCAATCTTTAGGGTTCTCGCAGGCAGGCAGCAGGAGAAACATTACCAAAGCAGTAGAACTTGAAAGTATCCACAGCTAACCTGCCTCAACATGTAGGTTCTCTTAAAGACATTCTTGTACATGAAGTTCCAAAACAAACTGGCACTCACTTATTAGGGCGACCGATGGATTGGTCACTGGTGGGGCTTGAGTGTCAGCTTTCTCAAAATACACCGCAAGTTACTTTTCTTTACAGTTCCATTACAGTTTCCAACAGCAAAACCAGGTTTCTCAAAAACCAGCTTGAAAGTTCTCTTGAAGTCTTCTCCTTTTCTCTTGAAAATCCTTTAAGCAACAGAAACCATAGTCCATTGAAGTAGCACACACGTAAGTTCTTCCAGTCGTCGCCAGTGTAATAATGAAAGATGTCTCGTAGACAGGTTACGTAGGACAAGTTATAGGTTTATTGATTAGTCACAAAGTCCATGTAGATCTCTTGTAAGGCCTCAGCTAGGCCCCTGTAAAGCCCCACCAGGAGCAGCCTCCCTGCTGCTCAGCCGATCTCTTCCAACTGCCAACTCTTCCAGCACCCTCACACCCAACATTCTAAGTGACATCACACATGGCTGAGCAGCAAGGAACAGAGTAGCAATGAGGAAGATGCACACAACACAACAGGTTATAACAGTCTGGTAAAAGTAATTGATAGCATAGTACATCCTGACCAATCAGGCTTCATGCCGCACTGCAACACAGCCTTAAATCTACGCAGACTGCCTGAAGTGTTGGGCACAGCCATAACTATCCTAGAACCAGCAGTACTAGTTTCACTATATGCCACCATGGCGTTTGATATGGTAAAATGGCCGTATCTCTTTGCCGTACTAAACAAATTGGGATTCGGACACCAATCCGTGAGCTGGTTCTGGCTATTATAAGTTGTCGTGAACAATCGCAAGTCAATGGCATTTCAACTAAGCCGAGGTACGCGCCAGGGGTGTCCTCTATTGCCATTCCTTTTTGCTTTAGCCCTAGAGCCCCTGGCGGCCTGGATCCGCAGAGATCCAGTGATCCGTTGTATGCGATGGTCCCAGGACTGGGAAGATAAGATATCGCTATATGCAGATGATATTCTGCTATATCTAACCTCCTCGAGAGCCTCTTTAATATACCTACTGGCCATCCTAGCAGTGTTTGGCAGATACTCCGGGTTTACCATAAACGGGTCCAAATCCGTGGTGTATGTCTTGCAGAGAGAACCACCCGTTCTCCCGAGGAGCTGCCCGATCCAGATAGCGTCAGATGGCTTCCTCTATCTTGGCATATTTATTACATTAAGTTCCATGCTCCGCTTCACTCACAACCTCCTACCACCAATTCAGAGATTGAAAAGGGATATCAAAAACTGGAAGTCTTTGCCCCTCTCATTGTTGGGTAAAGCTGTCCTTTTCAAAATGATGGCTCTGCCCAGTTTCCTTTACGCCCTCCAGAACTCAATGGATTCAGTTCCCAAATCATATTTTAAAGAGATAGAGAATCTTCAAAGAGATCTCTTATGGGACGGTAAACCCCAGATTGCCTTAGCTAAACTCACCCTCAACTGGTACGACGGTGGCATCAGTCTCCCAGATATTAAAAAATATTATTGGGCGACCCATCTCGCTGCTATAAATCAGGGGATATACGGTCGTCCGGACGACCCTGGGTACGCCATGGATAGATGGCTCCTTCCTGGAGGGGACTACAGTAGAGCACTCTATTCCAGGCCCTGTAAATACCCCCTCACGGGTCCGACCACACACTCAGTCCACATATGGCATGTGGTGAACAAACACCTGGGATGGGACCGCAGACTCACCCTGGCAACTCCCCTCTGGAATTCCGAAAAGCTGGGAAACCTGTGGCAAACCAAGGGGTTTGATAAATGGGACCTTATTGGAATTTTCCAGATTAAAGACCTCTGGGTCAAAGATGAAATCCTTCCCTTTACCTCCCTTCAACAGCAATATAGCCTGACAGACACTGAGCATTATAGGTATCTCCAAGTACGACACGCCCTCCACGCTCACCTCACTAGTAAGTCCCCACTCCCAGATGACTCCCCTTTGGAGGATAGAATACTTGATGGCCATCTTCCCGAAAAAAACATCTCCCTGATCTACAAAAAAATAATTAACAATATGGAAGACCCGCTCCAGTCCCTCAAGGAGAAATGGATGAGGGACGGCCTAGAACTGGATGAGGAAGACTGGCTACAGGTGGTCTCCTCCCCGAGGCAGGACAGAAAGTGGGGAGTGCAGACGTGGGTGTAGGGACGTTGGCACTTTTATCCACATTATATGGGAATGTGAACGCACACAAACTTACTGGCATGCCCTACATCACACTCTTCGTGAGGTACTCACAACTGACTTACAGCCGGAAGCACGCAGGTGCCTCCTAAACATTTGGGAACCGACGGACCTTACCTCTTACACTAAGCAATGGGCAACTCTGGCAGTAATGATCGCAAAAAGAAACATAGCACAAAACTGGGGGGCCCACCAACATCCACCAATTGGAAAATGGAAGGAAGATTTAGACTGGTGCATGTTCCGGGAAAAATCAGTCTATGTTGCCAGAGGGTGTCCCAAGAAATGGAACAGGGTGTGGGGGTTTTGGAACGCATATAGAGGACATATTTGCATCCCACCGACACCCCTAAATGAAGACGAGACTCTTGTAACCCCCTAATGGTCATATATTGTTCATTGTGACTTGATTCTCTGTGACCCAAGTCGGAAACTTGGAAGATGTATTGTCTCCTGCACATGTGTCGATGTGGTATGTTATGTTGATGATGTTTAATAAAAAGAATTATAAAAAATCAAAAAAATAAAAAGTCCTGGATCGCAATTGTGGCTCACTGTCTCCTAAATCAAGCTTTGGGGATCCTCATGACTGCTAATGGGTCCGTTAGCACCGAGACCACATCACTCACATGGAAATCCAGCGCAAGCTGTCCCCAGCTCCTCTCTTCACACAGCAGCATCTACACCAGCATCTACAGCCCACAGGTGACTGCCAACGAGGAGCTCTAGCCTGCCCGTTCACGACACCCGTCCTGCTCTCCATGCCATGCCAAAACCCACCCACGACGCTCTTCTTGATCCGTGTGATGTGAGTTAACATGTCTCTTTGTTATTTTATCCCACACTGAAGAATGGTTTATGCTTCATTGTTTCTTCTGATTGACAGCCAGGCAGGTGAACAGAAAATTCTGTTGGGGATCAGGAACACTTGGTTATGCTAAATAGGTAAGCAGCTGGTAATGAGTGATGTAAAATGCATTACACACTTTGCACATTATATGAAAAAAGATAAATCCTACTTTTTGGCACTGAGATAGACAGACAGACAGACCATTTGCATAATAAGAAATATAACCAATGCATGCCCAAAGTTGCTGGCCTACTTAGTAGAGTTGCAAATGATGGTCTGTGGAGGAATAACTTTTACATGATCAATGATCGGCACATGTGACATAATCACTGTCGACAATTCCAACAGTTGTATATGAATAATCGAAAATACTTATCCGAGCATTATTTTTGTACATGCATGGTATTTGAGTAATCAAAATTACTTAAAGCAGTCTTATTTAGTGGTTGATGTGTGAATAATGTATTAATTGATGTCATATTGTTCTATAACCATTGGCAGGACTGCATTAGGATTCCAATAGCAGACTGCTAATCCCTCAGGGCCAATATGGACCACTCCACCTGCTCATTCCCCAAAATTCAGAGAACAGTACAGAATTCAATGTAATTGATATTAGGAAAGCACTATATTGCTATTAAATATTTCCTTGCTCTTTCGGTGAAGCAATTTATATTTATCCATGTGTTAATGCTTAGCAAAAGTGCATGTGCTCTTTTCCCCTAAGGTGAGACATACTGCCCCACATCTCCACCCATTTTAAAAGTGGTAGCTTCACATTTCCACCCTGGTTATGGATTTATCCTATGGCCTCGTTCCTCAATATGGTCGCAGAACTCCAAATCAACTTGCAATGTTCTTATAATGCATGATAGGGGGTACTTTTACCCCATATATGATTTTTCATATAGAGAATAAAATCAGCCTACACCATGACCAGCCCTGTGTAAACCATGACCAGCCATCTTTAATAACAACACCAGATCACGGTTTAAAACACTGATTGAAAATATAAAAATAACTGAATTCTAGGTTTGATGTAACTCACTGTGACATAGCTTGAACTCAGAGCATTCCATTTCCTCATATAGTCTCCAGATGTTGTATTAATTATATATTGAGACTGACAAAATATCTAGGTCAATAATGTCTCATTATAAGAAATGAGGCTATTGGTTGACTGGGGTGTGAGCCCTGGTCAAGAAGCAGCCACAATCATTGCCAGGGTGAGGCGCAAGCCAACCCTAAATTAACCAGTGCTCAAACCTTTGGTAGGTTGGCACAGAACAGTCAGGCTTAACTTAGATGCAACGTGTAAAGTATTGGTGTAACAATTCATCAAACAGTAATAAAGTGAAAAACACCAAACAAAAAGGATCACACGCTGAGTTAGAAAATAGAGTATTTTTTAGCAAATAAAACAAGAGCAGAATGACAAAAATCCAATCAGTTGAAGTGGAGATTACACAGACAACATATGTAAATGGTACAGGTACATCAATGATGTCCTTCTTATTTGGAAAGGAGACAGGTCCATTCTCAACAATTTCTTAAACTGGATCAATCATCTGAATCCTCATCTCCGCTTCACCATGAATATGAACAGAGAGAAAATCTCTTTTTTAGACATCACCTTAAAGGCAGCGGGCGGCACTCTGGTCAGCTCACTATATACAAAACCCACAGACAGAAACAGCCTGTTAAGATTTGGTAGTCCGCATCCACGCTCTCTCAGTGAAAATCTACCGGCGGGCCAGTTTTTGAGGGTGCATAGAAATTGTTCTGTATCTCCAAGATTACAAAAAAGAAGCTGAAATCCTTACCACCAAACTTAGATAGAAGAAATATCCAGAGAAGGTTATAGAAAAGGCCCAAAAAAGAGCACGCAACACCCCAAGAGTGGCAGTTTTAGAGACCCACCAAAAGACCCAACCTGATTAAATAAATTGTGTCACTACTTTCAATTTGTCATCTAATGACGTGAAAGAAACTAATAAACAAGAAATGAACCATACTTACATCAAACAAACTCTCCTACGAGAAACCAATGTTTTAATTTAGGAAGAATAGAAGCCTGAGAGATACACTGGTTCACACTGACACTTTCAAAACCAGAACCAACATTCAGGGCACACTGTGATACAACTCACCAGTTATGGGACTCTTTCCCTGCGGGTCATGTGTGGTATGTCCCTTTACAGAACATACCAAGACCCTTGACCTTGGCTTACATTCTCCGTGGGAACAAAGATCTCACACAAGCCTTAATTCTGAATCATTGATCTATCTCATTAAATGCCCATGCGATCTGAACTATATCGGCATGACAAGCCGAAAGGTCAAGGTTCGCATTAACGAACACAGAAGCACAATAAGACGATCTGTGACGGCAACAAAACTAACAGCACATTACAAGGAAAAACAACATAAAGACACAGACATTAGGTGGACCATCATAGAGAAAGTGAGAGGCACAGGTAATTTGCAAAATAGACTCTTAGAACGGGAACAAAGATGAGTGTACCACCTGAAAACACATGAAATCGGTCTGAATGTTTCTATACCATGGAGTCAGTTGAACAAATAGACTACCTGATGATCAGACTATCATTGTGATCTTCTCTAAACATGATGACATAGCACTACAAATATCTCCTTAACACGATTCATTGTGTTCCCCTTTGTTTTCCACCCCCTCACATGACTAGGACTTTAGTGTTGGTGTAAAAACTCGACCACAGCTGATTACGGATCTCTGGCCCGTTACGATATCTCAATAAAAAACTTCAACTCCCATGATCCATATTGACACATCGCACCTACGACGTTAAGAGACCACCAACGCGTTGACTACTGAGCGCGTCCATTCGTTTATCCTTTAGAACCCATAAAAAACGTCAACTCCCATGAATTTGAAGCGCACGCTATGCACGCACACGTACATGAAGATACCCTAACTGAATCGCTGTCCTCAAAACAAGAGTGTATCTAAAAAACGTCAACTCCCATGAATATGCAGTGCACGCAGCACACGCCTTGGTTACGTGCATTGTGATGCGCTGACATCTTAGTGGGCGGGAATGTCAATTAACATTTCTCCCGCGCTAGATGGATCTATTTAAACTCCGGCCCCCGGCACCTCAGAGCGAAAGCCTGGGACTCGGACCAAGTAGGTGTAAAGGCGGGGCAGGACCCTTGACGGAGTAAGTACTGATACATTTTGTGATTGGGCAACTATAGAGACAGTACTTAGCGTTTTGAGGGAGACTCTGAGCCCTATTCTCTAAAAATGTGAGTTTCCGTTTTTTACCCTTCCCCTGTCCTTGGGCAACATAATATGGTTTGACTACAGGACTACTCCATCGTGCCTAGCGGGCCTCAGAGAAACGGTTTCTCTCCTCAACTTGAGTAAGAAATTGGATGGTTTTATATAAAGAGATGTGAGTGAATGTTTTTATATTTCACTTAGAATGATAGCAGCCTAGTGCTGTTTATAGAGATTGTCACGCGGTATTGACACTATTGAATGTACACGCACTGGCTTGCTGATAATGTCAGTATGCGAGTGGAATCGCCACCTCACATTTATCTGACACATAGCAAATTTATGTTACAGATATAGATGTGAACGGCACAAGTTAAGTGAGAGCGTGAGCATTTATATGCACATTCACTTGGTGTTTTAGGTGTTTGGTCTCAACCAATGCACCTAACTGGGAAATTACATGACTGCAATACCTAAATGAAGTATGCTCATGAAATTATGTAAGGTGGTTTGTTTTTGTTTTTCACAGATGGAGAACCAAATATGACAGATTAATACATCTGTAGTATCCACATAAGGAGCAGCTACTCTGCTCTTATTAAATTCACAGGATAGGGACTCCCCTTCCTCTTCTCTCCCCAGGGTGGATGATCATTGCCCTGAAGAAAGTCCAGGACCTTTACGGCCGACCAAGGACTGAAACATGTTGGCAATAGGGTCATAGGACCATAATACTCCCACTGACCCGAATTTTAATTACTTTAATACCCCTGACAGACCCATGAATAAAGGGAAACCGGGGCCTGTCTGAGGTTTTTAACTTTAATCCCCCTGGTCTTCATTTTCACAAGAGCTCCCAACACTGTGGTTGAGCCCACCCCGACTTGTAGGCATCGAGGTGACACGATGATGAAGCTTTACACCACTAGGATGTGTGAGGGTAACTAAACAAAAGGGAATCACTTCCCTCCTCACCGGTTGGTGAGTCCAGGTATATCCTCACATAGATTATTCCTTCTCTTGCAGTCTGGTTTCTCAGCCCCACGACCACTTGTTAGTCTATTGGAGTATTTTTTGTGGTTTAATGTATTGATATGGGATGTTATAGTCCAACATAGGACACTCTCAACCCTCCAGGCACTGGGGATCCTACCCCCGCAGCCTATTTGTTTCTACAGAAGCAAGAAAATGCCCACTTTCTAAAAGTCAGGGGAAAACTAACAGCTGGTGTGCACTCCGATATTTGTAGTGGACCTAATTTACAACATTGTTAAATTTAAACAAAGCTTAGTGTGCTGACCCTGAGGTGGTTCCACCCACCACCTGAATTCAAAAGCGTAAGGAACTAGAGCGAGAGGCGCTAGACAGGGAATGCACTACTATTGAAACTCAAAACTGAGTAAAGAACAAATTAATCACATTTATCTGTTTAGCGAAGCTGAAGATTGTGTAACATCATCAAACCATCAGTAATTATATACAGATGAAAATAACAAGTTCTTCATGTCAAAGTGTTGGTTTATTCACACTTATATCAAGATAAGAACCAGACCAAAAAAGTTCATATGTACAACGTTCTATAGCACGTATAATGAAGCTTGATCTTCCCAATGCATTTCGGGCGCAATGTTCGCCCTTCTTCAGGGGATATCTAAAAATGAAACTTCAATCAGTCATATGCATAATTATTCACAAAGAAAACTGCGGAAGGCAATTCTGGCATCACACAGGTGTTCGAACAAGATGGAAAGTGAAGAATTAAAATCACTGGGTTGTTTCACCAATAAATGAGTGAAAATTCTGATAGGGCTTAGGTAAGATGTAGTCCCAGCTAAAGAGCAGCGAGAGTAGAAACAAAGGAGTGAAAAAGCACCATGTGACAATAAAAGTAATCCCACGTGAACGATGTAAAAGCATAAAACCAACACCAAACCAATAAAACGAATGAAACAAATAGATACCTAAAAAAATATATAGAATGACTGGAGATGAATGTGGGAGATTTACAGGGAGATCAAGAAATTTGTATTTAAATAATGGCGGCAACTAAAGTACGCTTACCAAAAGTTCTATCAGGCCAAACGGACAGAAGAAAATAGTCAGTGACTATGTTAACGAGCGCGCAGGAACAGCGCTTTGATGTGGAAAACAGAAACCTACGAGTGAAGAATGCAACAAGTTGAGTACAACAGTGTATACGTAAAACCGGGAGAAAGTTAAATGATGATAACCGCTATGGTACCTGGAGGTGTCTGTACTGTTTGCATAAATAGTACGTGATTCTACGAGCCCTTGCGAGCAGTGGCAAACAATCGGTAACTGTAATGGCGAAAACGCAGAAACAGCGCTATGTTGAAAAAATAGAGACCTGCGAATAATGAATGCGAAAGGTTAAAACGCGACAGTGTGTGCGCTTAGCTTAGTGAAATTAGATGCTTGCAAAAGAACTAGTACCTGGAGGTGAATATCTGCAAGGGTAATCCGTAGGTCCGTGAGGCAGCAAGCGAATCCACACGTAGATACCGGTAGAATCCAAGTACACGAGTGGCAGCAAAAATGTACGAAAGTGAGGAGGGGCTTATGAATGAAAAACGGTGGCGGCCATGTTAAGTTGGGAAATAAGTTCAATGGAGGGCAAATAACAAAGAAGAAGGACGAAATGTGTAAACAGAATGAGAACGCACAATGAATCAAAAAGGTCGATGCAAAAGGAGGAAGAGCGTAGTATATAAACAAAATGAGAACACCCACCTGTGAAGTGTAGATAGCAGTGTTCAGAAGTACATGCAAAAGCAATTGAGAGAATGATTGAAAATGAAATGATAATGTGAACACATCCTGCCTATTTACAATCTCGTGAAAAAATATATAAAGATAGAACATGCTGCGTATTTGTAAGTTGAATCAACAAAATTAAACTGGCAATATGTCAATCAATGAAGACATTCAATAAAGACATATCTATTGGCATCCTGCGGCAGAACATACTGCGTGTTTGTAAGTTGAATCAGCAATAATGAACTAACAATATGTGAATCAATAAAGACATTCAATAAAGACATTTCTATTGGCATCCTGCCTATTTACAGTCTCAATACAAATAAGGGTTCTAACAATGTATCTAACAAATGACATCGTCGCCCATTAAAAATGTGATGAATGTGTAAAAGAGTATCAATATGTATGCCATTATCCTATATGAGGATTAAAGCCCAAATATGTGTGGGGAAAAAAAATGTGATGAACCATACCAAATTCTAAGTCGATACGAAATTAAAACGTGTAAATGCTCATGTGAAGTGGGGACTACAAGATCCAGCCCTTTTGATTGAGCTTCAAAAAAGTTCAATGGGACTATCTATAGAAAACATGCAAATTCAATTTTGTCATTGAGACCCTTGGGGCTCAAGGTATTGAGATACCGAATCCAAAAGGACTCCCTTTGAATAATGAATTTGCTCATGTCGCGATCATTACAGTGTTTAATGACCTCAATGACGCTGAATTTAAGTTGAGGGATCGTGTGATGTAAATCACACCAATGACCAGCCAGCAGTGAAGATGTAGATCTGGTACGAATACGACTTTTGTGCTCCGTGATGCGAGTGCGTAAAGCTCTCTCAGTTTTGCCTACATAATATAGGCCACAAGGGCATCGGATAATGTATACAACATTTGAGGTGTTACAATTAGCAGTGAAATTAAATTTGATTGGCTTACCCGACCAGGGGTGGGCCAAAGACACACCTGTAATAACATTATTACAGTGTGAGCAATTGTAACATCTATTCATCCCTTTAGGTGTCACATCAGCGGTGGGTACTCGTTTTTTGAGAAGTTCCTTCAAATTATTGGAACGTTTGGTATGCAAAAAGCGGTGGATTTGTGAACAGATTCCCAAAATCTGGTTCACTCTGCAAAATATCCCATCTGGTGAGAATCGTTCTTTTGATAGCAGGAGAGAGGGTGGAGAACTTAGACACATACACTTCCCTAGTTTGAGGAGGTTTAGTCCGTTTCTCAAAAAGTGATGTTCGAGAAACCTGATTCAGGCGTTGAACTGAAGATTCAATTAGTTTTTTGGGGTAACCACGTGCCAAGAAGCGAGTTTTCATCTCTTCAAGGGTAGTGTGCAATTGTGCATCATCAGAAGTGATGCGTTTAATTCTCAAGAATTGAGAATAAGGAAGATGACGTTTCAGTGAGTGTGGGTGAAAACTGTCAAAAAGTAGCGTGTTGTTACGATCTGTGGGTTTTTTGAATAAAGAGGTGATCAAATGGTTAGATGATAGTTCTATGTGTACATCCAGGTACGAGATAGATTGTTTATCCAATGTGTGTGTAAACTGGATTCTAGGATTGAAATCATTTAGAGCCGCCAGTTTTGTTTCCAATACCTGTCTATTACCTTGCCACATGATAAAAATATCGTCAATATATCTGCGATATACGACGAGATTATCTGTCCATTCACTATCATTAAGAATGTTCTCCTGTTCAAATTTCATCATATAGATGTTTGCGTAGCTGGGAGCTCCCGCAAAACCCATGGATGTTCCGTGAGTTTGGAGGAAAAATGTATTCTTCCATGAGAAATAACTGTGAAATAAACAGAAATGCAAAAGTTCCAAAAGAAAAATCTTGTTAGCATGTATAGTGTCCATTTGGAGCAATGCCCATTCAATCGCTTCAATGCCCTCTGAATGTGGAATTGAGGTATATAAAGCAACGACATCAACTGTAAGTAACCATATGTCATCTCCCACATTCATCTCCAGTCATTCTATATATTTTTTTAGGTATCTATTTGTTTCATTCGTTTTATTGGTTTGGTGTTGGTTTTATGCTTTCACATCGTTCACGTGGGATTACTTTTATTGTCACATGGTGCTTTTTCACTCCTTTGTTTCTACTCTCGCTGCTCTTTAGCTGGGACTACATCTTACCTAAGCCCTATCAGAATTTTCACTCATTTATTGGTGAAACAACCCAGTGATTTTAATTCTTCACTTTCCATCTTGTTCGAACACCTGTGTGATGCCAGAATTGCCTTCCGCAGTTTTCTTTGTGAATAATTATGCATATGACTGATTGAAGTTTCATTTTTAGATATCCCCTGAAGAAGGGCGAACATTGCGCCCGAAATGCATTGGGAAGATCAAGCTTCATTATACGTGCTATAGAACGTTGTACATATGAACTTTTTTGGTCTGGTTCTTATCTTGATATAAGTGTGAATAAACCAACACTTTGACATGAAGAACTTGTTATTTTCATCTGTATATAATTACTGATGGTTTGATGATGTTACACAATCTTCAGCTTCGCTAAACAGATAAATGTGATTAATTTGTTCTTTACTCAGTTTTGAGTTTCAATAGTAGTGCATTCCCTGTCTAGCGCATCTCGCTCTAGTTCCTTACACTTTCTAAAAGTGGCATTTTCAAACAGACAATATAAAAATCATCTTCACTAAAAAATGTATTTTTAATTCTGACTTCAGGAAGCCTAAACTCCAATTCCCCATCTTGTCTCTATGAAAAGTAACGCTTGTAAGGTGTTACAAGGCAGCTCCCATGTTAACCTATGGGGCAGACAGCCTTTCAATAGTGGAAAACGAATAACACTGTTTTTCACTATCAGGACATGTAAAACACACCAGTACATGTCCTACCTTTCACATAGACTGCACCCTGCCCATGAGGGTATCTCGGGCCTACCTGAGGGCTGCCTTACATGTAAGAAAAGAAAAGGTTAGAGCCTGGCAAGTACGTGCATATGCCAAGTCGACATTGCAGCAAAAACTGCACAAAGGCACTGCAGTCGTCGGTCTGAAGCACATTTGAAAGGCTACTTGTGAGGGTGGCACAACCAGTGCTGTAAGCCCACTAGTAGCATTTGATTTACAGGCTCTGGGCACACACAGTACACTGCACTAGGGACTTACTAGTAAATCAAATATCTCAGTCATAGAAAACCAATCATAACACAATTTATATGGAGAGCATATGTACTTTAGCACTGAATAGCAGTGGTAAAGTACCCAGAGTCCTAAAACTAACAAAAAATAGGTCAAAAACAAGAGGTCAAAAAGCAAAAGGTCTGGGGGTAAACCCGCTGAAAAAGCCAAGTCTACCAAGCAGGCTGATTAAATCTGTGAGCCAGAAGAATTTAACAAATTATCTGGACATAAAGAGTCACCGTCAGTAGTGATGTGGCATTGACTAATCAGTGTTCCAAATAGGGATGAACCATGATCCCTCCAAGCCTGGGCCTTGGCGTACCCTCTGGGTGCTCTTTAAGGTAAAATGGTAAAAATGTGAATCAGGGAAACCTCAGTTAATTTTTCCATTTCAGGATGTCTTGTAGATCGAAGGATGCCAGGAAAATCTTTCTGACCAAACCTACAGAATTAAAGGTCTCCGTTTTGAAAGGTGATTTGAGACTCAAACCTTCAGCTACTTCAAATCCAACATCAGCTTCCTTTTACCTCCAAAAACACAAAGATTATGGAGTAAACTATTATCCCTATTGTGCCATTGAATACTGGGACCGCCACCATCTTGGGCACTAAACAAATACAAGCTAGTTCCTGTATCCCATCCAGAAATGCCTGCATGGATTCTGAGGTGTAGGAGTCTTCATTACCCTCGCGTACTCTTGGATTCCTGTTCATTCTATCCAGTAATCATAAAACACCACTGACATTTCAGATTGGTCCCAGAAAGACTGATGCCATAAAGTCATGAATCTCTGAAGATGACCCACTACAGGAACACACAGCCGATGGCTCTGCAACCAGTCAGGACCTGGGCTGCTTAAAGTGCCCAAAGAAGACAAAGAACAGACCCACCAGAATGGGAAGAAGAGTTTCTGAAGTCTCCAGGAGTATGTGGACATTTGAAAGATTGGTCAGATGAAAATGTGAGCTGCACCTGCTTTGACATTTCCTCCAACTCCCAGAGGATTTAGTAGAGCACTTTCTTCCTGATGTAGTCATAGGTGTCAGTGCAAAAAAACTAACACATCACTGCATGGGCACTTAAGGACCTGAAACAGTCATCAAATAGTTGTCAACACACACCCCACCAAACCTAAGCACACCCCTCACCCCCACGCCAGTAGGGTTGGTACAGAGCATCTCGGCTACCCATCCCTCGGTATTGCTTATGATGGAGCAGGTAAAACAAAATTTTGTATACCTCCTCTATTTGCATGAAATTAATTACTTAATCATTCTAAGTATTAACTCGAACTAATTAGTTTGAAGTGGAACAACTAACCAACACATACACTGTCAGAGTTCCCCCCTACGACTTACCGTCAGCTGGGTGGGATGTTCCTGCAGAGGCGATAAGAACCACCACCCCGTTCCCCGCCTTGCCCTAGTCGGGTGTAGCTCCGTGTAGGATAAGGGGGTACCCGGGGTGGAAGCCAGATAGATGCACGGTCTAGAAGGCGCTGGACACACGCTGTGAGGGAAAGAATGGAACACCGTTAGCGTTCTGCTCGTTCCTTCCTGTGTCCTGTGTCGTGCGAATGAGGCCCTGGTTTACCTGGTACGAGGATATGCGAGCAGCTGGCCTCCTTAGTCTGTTCCAGTACCGATGGTATGCGAGCAGCTGGCCTCCTTAGTCTGTTCCAGTGCTCGTGGACAAAAAATGATATAGACAAAACCAGCGCTCCTGCGCAAATAATAAAGAGCCCAATCCAACTGGGGCACGGGTGAACCAAAATTATATAAACAAAACCAGCGCTCCTGCGCAAATTATAATGAGGGTGAAAACCCCCGTTCCACTGCACTCCGTCTGTGCGCCGTGGAAGCAAAGTTACTAGTAGAAACGGCAAGGACCGCCGTTCTTCTGTAGGCGAAGCGCCGTTTGTGAAAGACAGAACCTGAACCGTCGTTGTCTGCTGCCGGGTCCTTCCGTCGGCTGGTACTCGTCTTCTCCGGAGTGGCGTCTCTCCTTTCTGGGCGATGACTTGAATTCAAAGCGATCAGGTGCCAGAGTTCCCGGCTTTTGTGCGCGGTCAACCGGAAGTGAGTCTTTCGGCCTTCCGTTGTTGACCCGCAAGGGCTAGACCGCTGACCCTCCTGTTGAGTAGCGGGTGGCGGAACCATGACAGCACCCACCACCAAACAGGACCCCCACCCGGCAGCCGGCGGATCACACCGGGGTGGCCGGCCGAGGACAGTTAGGATGACCCAAGTGAAAGGCCCGAACCAGCCGGGAGGCGTGGCAGACATGCGACAGAGGCTCCCACGACCTTTCCTCCGGACCATAACCCCTCCAGTCCACCAGGTAGAAAAGCCGGCCCCGAGTCCTACGGGACATAAGAATGGCCCGGACCTCGAACTCGATGTGGTCACCACGAAGAACAGGAGGAGGAGGAGCGGAGGTAACACAATCCGGGTGAGCAGCCCGCAGGTGAGAAATGTGAAAAACCGGATGGCACTTCAAGTGAGGTGGCAGTGACACCTTCATGGCAACCCGGTTGATCACCTTGGCAATGACATAGGGCCCCATAAACCGGGGCAACAGTTTCTTGGAACCATGAGTATTGATGTGTTGTAGGGAAACCCACACCCTGTCACCCTCCTTGAACTGGGGCTCGGCTCGTCTGTGCCGGTCCGCGAACAGTTTGTATGATTCCTTCGCTTTAGCCAGCTCAAACCTGGCCCGTTGCCACAGGTCGCGAAGGAATCCATGATACGCCTGAACAGTGGGCAAAGGACTGGCGAACGGGTCCTCCCAAGGGGCCGTTCTGGGATGCCGACCCTGGAGACAAAAGAACGGGGACATGCCGATTGCGGAATGTCTGCTGTTATTATATGCGAATTCCACCAGCCAGAGGACCTCAGACCAGTCGTTCTCCACGGACAGGAGCAAACAGCGGAGGTACTGATCCATGGTCTGGTTGGTCCTCTCGGCCTGTCCGTCGGTTTGCGGGTGGTACGCCGTGGATAAGCGCACTTCCATGTGCAGGATGCGGCACACCTCATTCCAGAATTTAGACACGAACTGGGAGCCCCTATCTGTAATCACCACCGATGGAACGCCATGCAGACGTATCACGTTGCGCAGGACAATCCCAGCTAAGGTAGCCGCCGAGGGTAGCTTCTCCAACGGGACAAAATGGGCCATCTTGGAGAGATGGTCCACGATGGTGAGGATGGTGGTGTATCCGGATTTCGTTCTGGGTAGTTCCACCACAAAATCCATGGATATGGTATGCCAAGGGTACGGCGGTACCGGAATAGGTTGCAACAACCCCATCGAGGGTTGAGATGATCCTTTTCCCTGAGCGCAGACTGCACATCGCGCGATGTAGGCGTGTACATCGGCGTCGAGAGTGGGCCACCAGAAATGTCGGGACAACAAGTCTTTCGTCTTCTGTCGGCCAGGGTGAATGGCCAGAGGGTGGTCATGACACATGTACAGGGCCTTTTGTTGGAGGTTCGGTAGAGGCAGGAAGTACCGGTCCCCCTGGTAGAGAAACCCATCCGCAGCGGTGAGCCCTTCATGCTCCTCTATCCATGACGAGGCGGCCTTCTGTTGTAGGTCGTCGTGCAGCTGGGATAAGAAACCCGAAGACAGGACCAGTCCCAGAAAACAACGGTTCGGGATGATCGGGGTAGGAATGTCAACAGGCGTGGTTTCTTCAGTTTCCGTGAGCCGCGACAGGGCATCCGCTTTGGCGTTGTTTTTACCAGGACGGTAGGTGATGTGAAACTCATACTCGTTGAAGAACAAGGTCCACCGTAGCTGTCGGGCGGTCAGGGCCCTCGCTGAACGGAGGAACTGGAGGTTCCTGTGGTCGGTGAATATGGTTATGGGGTGTCTCGCGTCCTTGAGGTGGTGGCGCCATTCCTCAAAGGCGGCCTTTATGGCTAGTAATTCACGGTCGGAAACGGTGTAGTTCCGCTCAGCCGGCTGGAGTTTCCTTGAGTAGAACGCCACAGGATGTAGCAGGCCCGTCTTGGTATCTCTTTGGGACAGCACCCCGCCCAGGGCGTCTTGGGAGGCGTCGGTCTCCACTATAAACGGCCGTTCTGGGTTCGGATGTATCAGGATGGGGGCCGTAGAGAACCGAGTCTTCAAGGCTCGGAAGGCTTGTTCTGCGTCATGGGTCCAGTTGAAGCGGACACCTTTGCCCAGGAGACGAGTGATGGGAGTGACGATTCTAGAAAACCCTTCGATGAAGCGACGATAATAGTTCGCGAACCCTAGGAACCGTTGTACCTGTTTCACGGACGTAGGGGATGGCCACTGTTGAATCGCTGCCGTCTTCTTCGTATCCATAGTAACCCCTTCTGGGGTGATGATATGTCCTAGAAACTCGACGGTTGTGGTGTGGAAGACGCTCTTCTCCAACTTAACGTACAACCCATGGTGTAGCAGTCGTTGCAAAACGGGGCGTACGTGTTGGCTGTGTTCCTCTCGGGTAGCGGAAAATATCAGAATGTCGTCGATGTAGACGACACAGAACTGGTCGACCAAGTCCCTCAGTACCTCGTCAATAAAGTACTGGAAAGCCGCAGGGGCGTTGCAGAGTCCGAAAGGCATGACCTGGTATTCGTATAAGCCGTATTTGGTCCGAAATGCGGTCTTCCATTCGTCCCCCTTTCGGACTCTGACAAGATGGTATGCCCCCCGGAGGTCCAGCTTGGTATAAATGCTGGTGTTTTTTACTTGCTCTAACAGATTCGTGATCAGTGGCAACGGGTACCTGTTTTTTACCGTGATGGCATTCATCGCTCTAAAATCGATGCATGTTCTTAAGTCTCCTTCCTTCTTTGCCACGAAAAAGAGGGGAGACGACACCGGCGATCTTGAATGGCGGATGAATCCATTGCGTAGGTACTCGTCCAGATACATACGGAGGTGTTCATTCTCCTTTTCCGTGAGCGAGTAGATGCGGCTACAGGGCAGCTTCGAGCCCGGAATCAAGTCTATTCTGCAATCGAAGCTGCGATGCGGGGGTAAGGTGTTTGCCCCTTTCTTGTCGAACACCGCGGCTAGGTCCACATACTCCTCAGGTATCGCTTCTTGTACGGATAGGAGCGTATTGGTAAGGGGCAACACGTGAGCCTGTATGCCTGATGTGCCGGGAGTGCACGACCGGGGGTAACAAAAGGACAAACAACTCTCCGAATCCAGGTGCACCACCCTGGACACCCAGTCTATCCGTGGGTTATGGGATGTCAACCATGGAAGCCCCAGTATCAGGCGGAATTGCGGTGCGTCGATGGCATCGAAGGTAATGGATTCTGTGTGGCTGTTCTGGAACGACATCTCGAGGAGTTCGGTTTGGAACCGGATGAGCCCGGAGGTAAGGTCTGTCCCGTCCACAGCCTTCACCGCCTCCGGCGTCTTCTTAGGTACCCCTGTCATCCCTAGACTAGCCATGTACTGGTTATCGATAAAATTGCCTGTAGCTCCGGAATCGATAAGGGCTGTCACCTGCCATCCGTGGCCAGATCGGGTTAATAGGGTGACCTCAACTCCGAAATGACGGCAACCAGCGCCGTTGCCTGGGGTTGGTATCCTGACGGATGATGAACCCAGTAGCCGGACCCCTCCGTTTACTGGGTTTCTTCGTTTCCCGACCAGTCTCCTCTAGCTATCGGAAGCGCAAAGGGTCGCTTGGGCCTTGGTTTTGAGGGTTTCACGGGGCACTCCCGTACGAAGTGACCACTTTTGCCGCAATACAGGCATTGGTTCAGACGTCGTCTCTTCTCTCATTCCTCCTTGGTCAGGGCCCCCCGAATCCCTCCAATCTGCATCGGTTCAGGTGTATCCGGGTTACTACCAGGGTTGCATACTGCCTCGTTGGTGGTCTTCTCCTTTTGCTGCAGTACCCGGGGGTCCCCTCCTCTGAGTCGATCCGTCTTTCGTTCTTGTAACCGAAAGTTTAGTTTCACCACTAGATCGATAAACGAACCGATGTCGTCCGGCGGGTCCGGGATCTGGTACACGAGATCCTTCATGTCGTCCCGCAACCCCCTATAGAACACCGATACTTTCTTGGACTCCGGCCATTGGGCGTCTATCACCAGCCTGTTGAAGGTGGTGACGTAGTGGAGCAGGTCCGTGGTCCCCTGTTTCAGTCCTAGGAGTTCGTTATCCGCCGCTTGTACGAAGGTGTGGCGGCCGAACATCCGACACATGGTGGCTCTAAAGGCTGGCAAATTATATAACACCGGGTCGTCGTTCTCGACCAAGGGTATGGACCACAGCGATGCATCGCCTCCCATGTAAGAGAGGATAAACGCAACCTTAGAAGCATCATCAGGGAAAACGGTGGCACGGGCCATGAAATGCAACTGGCACTGGTGCATGAAAACGCTGTACTTTGTGCAATCACCAGAAAAGCGTTCAGGAGGGGCCAGTTGTACGGTATGCGGGGCTATCACCTGGATGGAGGTGTCCTGCGACGGAACAGAGGGAGACCCACTGGGTTGAAACATGGCGGGTCGTAACAGGCCTTCCCGCATTACTCTGGATGTTGGGTACTGACCCCATGGTCCGGTACCGGGATCCGCCGCCACCTGCGTCTGCAAGGCTGTGATGTCCTGTCGTAGACTACGGTTTTCCGCTTGCATATTCGTCAGGATGGCTGCGATGTCTTGGAGCGTGATCTCAGGGTCGCCCATGCCGCCCGGGCAGGAGGTATTGCGTGGGCTTTGAATTCTGTCAGAGTTCCCCCCTACGACTTACCGTCAGCTGGGTGGGATGTTCCTGCAGAGGCGATAAGAACCACCACCCCGTTCCCCGCCTTGCCCTAGTCGGGTGTAGCTCCGTCTAGGATAAGGGGGTACCCGGGGTGGAAGCCAGATAGATGCACGGTCTAGAAGGCGCTGGACACACGCTGTGAGGGAAAGAATGGAACACCGTTAGCGTTCTGCTCGTTCCTTCCTGTGTCCTGTGTCGTGCGAATGAGGCCCTGGTTTACCTGGTACGAGGGTATGCGAGCAGCTGGCCTCCTTAGTCTGTTCCAGTACCGATGGTATGCGAGCAGCTGGCCTCCTTAGTCTGTTCCAGTACTCGTGGACAAAAAATGATATAGACAAAACCAGCGCTCCTGCGCAAATAATAAAGAGCCCAATCCAACTGGGGCACGGGTGAACCAAAATTATATAAACAAAACCAGCGCTCCTGCGCAAATTATAATGAGGGTGAAAACCCCCGTTCCACTGCACTCCGTCTGTGCGCCGTGGAAGCAAAGTTACTAGTAGAAACGGCAAGGACCGCCGTTCTTCTGTAGGCGAAGCGCCGTTTGTGAAAGACAGAACCTGAACCGTCGTTGTCTGCTGCCGCGTCCTTCCGTCGGCTGGTACTCATCTTCTCCGGAGTGGCGTCTCTCCTTTCTGGGCGATGACTTGAATTCAAAGCGATCAGGTGCCGGAGTTCCCGGCTTTTGTGCGCGGTCAACCGGAAGTGAGTCTTTCGGCCTTCCGTTGTTGACCCGCAAGAGCTAGACCGCTGACCCTCCTGTTGAGTAGCGGGTGGCGGAACCATGACATACACCTTGATAAACACAAGATACACGTGGGACTAAAATGCTAATTGCATGGCAGAACAACTAAATTAATTAACTGTGGTACGCAAACTAACTTTAGATTGTGGTGAAATAGAGAATTGCATGATTCATGTTGCTTTTGTGATGGTTTGTGGTTTCAGAAATGCAGATGGTGAGTATTATTGCTTTAAATGTTGCTACAAGCTAGGAAAATACTAATATATATTGGGATTAGCGTGGGCTTAAACATTAGAATCTTCATTTCTATATTCTAATTACTGTTATATCTGTTTTTGCTTAAGTTGGCATTCGGGCCTGCTAGGCCTCAGTACTTAATATGGAGCTCCGAGGATGCCGCCGTTATGTGAGCGCGATGACTACTGCGCAGAATCGGTGGGCTGTGGAGATCCCCAAGTGACCTTAGTTCCTGTACCGGCATGTCCCTTGTCAAGGATAGAGGCATGGAGGGTTGCCAAGTGATGAACGGTGTGAACTACCAAGGGGACAATAGATCATTATAATTCTGGAACTTTTGCCTGTGAATCACAGAAAAGGATATACAGTTGTTCCCTGCCATGCCAGGTCTCATGGGAAACCAGTCGGACATGAGAAAACTCAGAGAACTTACAAATTGAATTGGATTAGCCAATAGGAACAGTTTCTACCCCTAACATTGTTGCATATTGATCTGAAGTAAGCGGGAAAAAGGGTATAAAAGACTCTGATCTGCCAAGGGGGTGGTTCACTGGGATGATCGTCTATGGTGTTGAGTCTACGTTGAGCTGATGAAGATTTCAATGGTTTAACTTGGGTTTCTTTAAATTCGAGAGAGCGATTACATCTGATGGTTTGATTATTGCCGTGGGTTGGACAGTTTATCCTGGAGATTGTCGCAGAGACTTGAATAATCCTCTGTGTGATCGGAGGGTCGCCAATTAGGAGATTTTGGTAAATATAAGGCAATGCGAAATCTATGCTTATGGTCTAAAGATTTAATGTCTTTTGGAAATAAATTGAATTATGTTATATTCTGTAGTGCCTAAATGCTAATACAGAGCTAAATAATATTAGATAAACAAAATTTGGATTAATAAGAAATGAGTTTGTGATTCTTTAACCGAGTACTGGAATTTAAACAAATGTTTCCTAGGCTTTAATTGTGTTTCAGCTGGTTCTAAATCACTATCAACCAGTCCAACTAATTGGTCCGTCGACCAAGTGGTGGAGTGCCTTGATGTCAAAGTCAGGACTATATAGGTGCAGATGTCTATAATGTATATAATGTAAAGGAATTACTCCCGAAGGGTAACAAGGTACCCCCACATATCCAGCGCTTATTCTCCTGTGTACAGATTCGAGTGAGACGAGTGTGTGTTGGTGTTATGGGCCCCACCAATGAATGAGTGTATGGATGAGATAGTATGGTGATGAGTCTGTGACATAGGGAGGATATGTTAATTTGCCTTTTCCGCTGGAGCAGTTTTCTTGGTAGCAGATTGATGGGTATTATTGACTAGTTTGGTGATTAGTAATGGTTATTTTTACTAGTTTAGTGTATATAAAACCCCTATATTCAAAAATTTATGTTTAACACTTTATGTTGAGTTTGTGTTGCGTTTTATGGTGTCAAATGTTCTAAGGACTTCTGGGAAGTAGGAACTTGGTTGCCCTGTATGCAGGCAGGGGAAATGTGTGGCAAGTGAAGTCGCACAGCGCATTGTCTGGTTTCAAGGTGGTAACATCGTCGTGTGTTATAGGTAGGGACATTTACCGTATGAATGTGTGTGAGTGAAATAGCAATTGGTTCTCTTGTGAAACTCTAACCTTAATTCTCAGGAGCATTGTAGTCTCCACATGTGTTTTATCCCCAGAGAAACGGGTTCGCCTTTTGCTTGTTAGAAGGGTAACGTAGAGGGAAGTGCTACTTTATCGGCGAAACGAAAAACTTCTGTGGTAGGGTAGAGGTAAACGCTGCCTACTGGAAATACAGAATTCTTGTGGAAATGGAAAACTATCTCTTTGGTTTAGCAAAACAGGCAATGGAGATGTTTTATGTTGTTACTAACAGGTTTTAATTAAAGAAAACGTAAGAAAACGTTTGCCCATAAAAATTTGTAAAGGAGGGGTCAGTAGGAGCAGGAGTAGCGAGAAAGGCTGACGTCAGAAAGGTCGCACTGGGATTGGTCAGCTGTAGGGACGACGAAGCTTTCACTGATTGGTGCGTTAGTGTGAGTCGCGCTGGGATTGGAGAGCTTCAGGAGTGACGTAAACGCCCAGGATTGGTGCGTTAGTGTGAGTCGCGCTGGGATTGGACAGAATAAGGGAATTACAAAGCCTAGTGAATTACAAAGCCTAGTGATTAAGAACTTTGAAATTTAAAAATGATGTACTACGATCCACCTGAGAAAGAGAAAAAATCATGGTTTGGGAAAATTAAAAACCTATTTAAGAAGGATAAACCGATTGTGACTAGGGAAGGTCAGATACTTCCTCCACTGAAATCGCCTGCATCTTTTATGGTAGTGAAATATGAGTACCATACATGTATCTGGTTGGAGAATTGGGCAAAGTATACTAAAGACGATGGGGTACTAGCGTTTCCAGAAAGTGGTTCATTTAGTTTGGCGGTATTACGAAATTTGAGCAGGGCCGGACTGGCCGTAGCGGGCACCGGGCAAACCCCCGGTGCGCCGCCCGGGTGGGGGCCGGTTTTGGTCCCCCGGGGGCCGTTTTTGTTACAGGTCCGATTTTGCAGCATAGCTGCAAAATCGGCCCTGTAACAAAATCGGCCGAAAACCGGTCCTGGCAAAGAGTTCGGCGGCACCCCCAACCGCCCGTGGGGGGAGGCAGGGCGGCCTAGCACTTTGCCAGGGTTGGTTTTGGTTCCCAGTCCGGCCCTGAATTTGAGAGAAAGAATGATGAGGTTAGAACCGAAACCTAGACCTACTCAGTTCGAGGTTTTGACTGAGTGGGAAGAAGAGATGTATGAAAGGGAAAGGCATCGGAGTGGAAGGACATACAATTCCATGTTTTCTAGACATTGTGGTCAAGAAAGTCATGATGACAGAATGAGAAGATGGCGGAATGCGAATATGACTGATGGTATGTTTCCTCTGAGGAATACTGAAGAGACAAGTGGCAGGAAATGTACAGAAAAGAGAAATAACACAGTGTCAGATAGTTATAGATATGGAGTGAGTGAATCATAAGATGAAGTGCTGGAGGACATGTTTTATAAAAATCCGCCCCATATCAACCGAATTCTACGCTACTGAAGCTGAGCTCGCCGGTAAAAGAAGCTATGATGAATAAAGAATTTGAGCAAACGCCACCTAATTTGAGAAAAATTAATCCAATTAAAAATTCTGAAATGCCACAACCCATTAGAACTGGAAATGAAAATTCAGCCAAGTTAGCTAGAACTACCCTGGAATTAACTGAGAAAATTAGAGCGTTAACTAAAAATATGGTAGCGGTGACTGTACCTGTAACTATAGGACCGGTAATGCCTGTCTTTGATAAACAGAAAGATAGTGAGAATTGTTTAACAGTTCCCTACAATTGTGGTAGACAAATAGAGACCGAAAGGAGCGGTTCTGGAGGAAATGAATGGAAAAATGTGGCAGGAACATCAGGTTTGAGTACTCCTAAAAATGTGACTGTAAATCAAAGCCCAGCAAGTAAGACCCTTATGACAACAGAATCAGCAACAGTAAACCCCGGAGAGAAATACGGATAAAATAAGAAGCGAGACAACTCCTGTAGGTCCCGCTTCTGAAGAATTAAGTGATTGGTTAAGAAGTTTACAGAGAAAAGATACAGAACCACAACCTTTAGATGTAGCAAAATTAAAGATAATGTTAGAAGAATTAATCGTAGGAACCATTCCAACTGAAAAGTTAAAAGCATATCAGGATGAGGAGCTAATGTTCCTCTGCAAACGTATAACTTAGAGAGCGAGAACTTTGCACAAAAAATTAGAAGAGATAGCGGGTGAAATGGGAATTGATTTTGAGAAAATAAGGTCATTAAAAAAACCATATAGAGTAGATTTTTCTGAAAAGGATATTGAGAACTTGAATACGACAGGAAGATTGACCCAAATTAAAGAACTGATTGCTTTGCTAAGGAAATGGGGTGATATAGATCGGTGGAAGAGTAGATGGTTCCGAAAAAGAGAGTAAACTACAGATAAGACTTTGTCAGCATTCCCGGTGAGAGAAAAGGAGCCAGTGGTAACAGAATGTCCTATGAGGGAAACCCCATGAGGTGGTTATGTACATGTTCCTTGGACTAGACAGGATATTTTGTCATTTACCAATGATGTTCCAAGGCTAAGAGAAAAACCAGCTGAATGGTATCGACAGGTCGAAAGTGTTGTGGATAGATCTGAACGGTCTTTTTGATATAGTTGTACCTGCAGATTTATGGGCAGAATATAAAATTACAATAGATTAGCCAACGCAAGAGTATCCTAGGGATTCTAAGACGGGAGCCCCTGATCCAGAAGTAATGAAAAAATATGCTCAGGTAATTACCTTTTTGAAAAATAAAGTACCTCCAAAGGAAACTGACTGGGTAAAAATTGATAGAACTCACCAAGAGGCTAAATAATCTGTTCATGCATACTATAAAAGGTTATTGTTAGGTTTTAAACAAAACAGTGGAGATGAGAAATTAAGCGAAAAAGATCTGAGTCATTTTGTGTATAGATTTGTTTATGGTTTAAAACCTGAGGTTAGTGAAATGACCAAACAACATACAGTAGATTGGCAAAATAAAAAGATAGATGAGGTGTTACGACATGCAAAATATTTTAGTGATGTAATTGAAGCCAAACAGCGTAAACTGAAATAAAAGGCGATGTGGGCACAGGTTAAGGTAGCGGAGCGACAAGAAGGCCAGTTGATTGGACAAGCTAACGGCATGGGCCAAGTTAAACTAAAGCCTAATATTGGAAAGGGAAAAGGACAGGTCAGCATAGAAGAAGCTAAAAAGAAATGGCCATGTCATAATTGCGGAAAATTAGGGCATTGGAAATCCGAGTGTAAATTGCCACCGAGGGCTAATGGTGATAATGCATCATTGAATCCTCAGGTGCAGAATGAGGTGAGTTGCCAACCGCCACGACAGCAGCAGGTAGTTACCCAACAGTGTCAGGTGCCAAAGCCACCTTTTCCACAGCACGTAAATCCTCAGAGATACAGTAATGAGACAGGATTCTACACCAAGGAACAGGTAACAAAGCTACCGCGCGCTAGTGCTGTTTCGCAGTATTGGCTGCAACGCGATGAGAGTGAGTCAGAAGAGAGTTATTAATGGTGCCTAGGAGAGGAGGAGGAGTGCATACTTGGCACAACTCTAGAGGTAGACCAGACAGGACCTTTTGTGGATGGAAAGATGAATGAAGATAACATCCCTTTCCTAGTAGATACTGGTGCTACTCGTTCAACTGTTAGATCAGCTGACGTTAAAAATCTTCCTCTCTCTGGTGAAACAATCCAAGTAGTTGGAGTCTCAAACAAACAGATAAAAACTTATCTTACGGATCCATTTATGGTTAAAATAGGGAAATTCACCGACATGCATCGATTTGTCTTGTTTGACTCTAGCCACGTAAATCTGTTGGGGAGAGACTTGTTGTGTAAGATGAATTGCACTATTTTCTGTACCCCTGATGGCATTGCTTTTGAAACTCCTGACGAAGACATATTGTATAGAATGACCATGGCAAACTTAGAACCTGAAATCACCGAGGCATTTGTTGTATTTGATCCGGAAGGATTGCCTCAAGAGTTAAAGAAAAACATAAAATCTGAAGTATGGGATTTCACAGGAGAGGATATTGGATTGATGAAAAGAGTAGATCCTGTGAAAATAATTGTAAAAGAAGGAGTAAACTACCCGAATATTCCTCAGTATAAACTGACACCAGAGATAATTGCCGGAGTAACGCCTGTCATTGACAAAATGATTGAACAAGGAATACTGAGAGAAATAATGAGTAGTCCATGTAATTCTCCGATCATGGGTTTGAAAAAAACGAATGGGACTTTTAGGATAGTACAGGATTTGAGAAAAAGTGAATAAAATTGTTGTTCAATGTTGTCCTATTGTACTGAACCCTTCGGTAATCCTATATCAGATTCCCCATGATGCAGAATGCTACACAGTCATTGACTTGTGTCATGCTTTCTTCTCTATCCCATTGCACCCTGACAGCCAACACATTTTTGCGTTCCGGTTCGCGAGCGTATTTTGGCATGGTGCCGTATCCCTCAGGGGTATACAGAAAGTCCATCAATATTTAATCAGATTCTAAAGAAGTCCCTGGAAGATTTAAAAATGCCCAAAAGTTCAGTGCTCGTGCAGTATATCGATGACCTATTGGTGGCATCGAAGAAACGAGAGGCATGTGTGGTGGACACAATTGAACTGTTAAATCATTTGGCGGATGGAGGACTCATAGTATCCCCATCAAAATTACAGTTTTGTCAAAAAGAAGTACAATACTTAGGTCATAAGATTGAAAAGGGTCTGAGAAAGGTGACTGCGGACAGAATTAGAATAATAAAAGGAATGAGAGCACCAATGACACAAAGAGAAGTCAGAATGTTTCTTGGGATGGTAGGATATTGTTGCCAGTGGATCAGCAACTTTTCACTGATTGCAAAACCATTGGTACGCTTAACAAAAAGTGATGTGAAAGATCCCCTTGAGCGGAATAAAGAAGAGATGAAAGCTTTTAGACAATTGAGAGACAGCTTGTGTGAAGCACCGGCTCTTGGAAGGTCTGATTACGAAAAGGAATTCGAGCTCTATTGCAGTGAGAGAGATGGATGTGCACTTTCTGTGTTGGTACAAAGGCATGGAAGATTGAGACGACCGATTGCCTATTTTTCGGCTGTGTTAGATCCCGTAGCTGTAGCTTTGCATGGTTGTTTGGAAGCTGTGGCAGCCACGTGTAAAAGTTTGGAACAGAGTGAAGGAATTGTGATGGGATATCCTGTGAGAGTGTTTGTGCCCCATGATGTTGCAATCCTTTTGACAAGGAGCAAGACACAATTCATGACACATAGTCATCTGACCAAATATGAAAAGGTTATTTTGGGTGCTATAAATGTGAGTCTTATAAGATGCACTAATGTGAACCCATCGACCTTACCACCTGATGCCATGAATGCGGAGGTGAAGGATGATGTTGATCATGACTGTTTGGAAGTGCTTGACTTTTGCACCAAACTGCGTCCGGACATAAAAGATGTGCCCTTGAAAGAGAATGACTATGTGATGTTTGTAGATGGGTCATGTCTGCGAACTGGAGAAGGGATTTTGAGTGCTGCATATGCTGTATGTACTGTAGTGGCTGTGTTGGAAGCATCCTGTTTGAAAGGAGTACGATCTGCTCAAGTTGCTGAGTTGTTTGCACTGATTAGAGCATGCAAGTTAGGAAAGAATCTGCGAGTCACTGTGGTTACTGACAGTCAGTATGGGTTTGTAGTGGTGCATGATTTTGAACAGATTTGGTCCCAAAGAGGTTTCTTGACGTCAAGTGGAACTCCCATTAGAAATGCAGAGATGGTTGGAAAATTACTTGAGGTGATACAGCTGCCTAAACAAATTGCAGTTATAAAATGCGCAGCGCATACCAAGGGAACTGACTATGTGTCAGCAGGAAATGAATTTGCCAATGACATAGCACAATATTGTGCGCGAAACCAAAACTCATTGAATCGTAATCGGGAGAAGGAAATGGAGTCATGTCCCTTGCTTTTTACTAACACTGTGAACATATGGGATAAGGTGAGGCAGTTACAGGAAGAGGCAGGAGAAGTGGAAAAGAAACAGTGGATAAAATCAGGGTGTGCACCACGAGAGATAGACAGAGTTTGGGTTTATCGCGATGGAAGACCAGTGATGCCTGATAGCATGATCTCTACCATGGCACGGATGTACCATGGGCAGGCTCATATAGGTAGGGATGCCATGATCAGACTCTTCAAACAGACCTGGTATAATGCAAAGTTTCGGCTTACAGCTGAGAGTATTTGTCAGAGATGTCTTATATGCCAGCAATATAATCCAGGAAGAAAAGCGGTGGTAAGCTAGGGAACCATAGGATGGGAGGGAGGTCTTTTCACTCGAATGCAACTTGATTTCATTGAAATGCCCCCATGTAACAGGCTAAGATATGTACTGGTGATTGTGTGTCTGTTTTCACGTTGGGTGGAGGCTTACCCGAATAGAAGGAATGATGGAGTTACTGTAGCAAAACTCCTACTGAGAGAGTTCATTCCAAGATTTAGTTTCCCAGTAACGATTGAATCAGATAGAGGAACGCATTTCCAAAACGAAATTATAAAATTGATTTGTGAAGCACTGAATGTATAACAAAAATTGCGTTGTGATTACCGACCAGAAGCTTCTGGAGTGGGTGAGCAGGTAAATGGCACCATAAAGAACAGATTGGGAAAAATGTGTTTGGCCACAGGTCTAAAATGGCCAGATGTCTTGCCTCTCGTGCTTATGACTATTAGGTCAATTCCTGATAGGAGCACTGGTCTGAGCCCCCATGAAATTATCAATGGTAGAGCAATGAGACATGTTTTCATTCCTGTCAACAAACTGCTGCCTATATCTGATGACTTCGTCTTGGATTATAGCAAGGGGTTGGCTGATACAGTTCATTCTGTGTTTCATCAGGTTGGACCAGATGCGACCACTCTCGAAAAGAAGCCAGCTCATGACTTGAGTCCTGGAGATTGGGTATGCATCAAAGTACACAGAAGGAGAAATTGCCTGGTTCCACGCTGGGGGAAACTACATCAAGTGATTCTGACCACGACTGCTGTGAAATGTGCAAAGGTAAAGAATTAGATTCATGCCAGTCACACTTTTAGAGTCCCTGGTCCTGAAAATCGGTCTGAAGAAGAGAATCTGGAAGTGTCAGATACCAGCTCTGAATCAGAATCAGAAGAAACAAGAACAAGACAAACCCCAAGAGCAGGAGAAGCAGATTTGAGCCCAATTGTGGGGCAGTAGAATATACCGCTAAGGAGACGACTTGAAATTTTTGATACCAGCTCTGAATCAGAGACAGAACAAGTGGGAATACAAGAAAGAATAAATGAGAATACTGGAGAAACTGAACAAGAAATCTTTGGTAAAAAAGTCCCGAGTAAAAGTATAAGAGAAATTCTGCCCGAAATCATAGAAATGGAGGGTGAGGAATTAGATACGGAGAGTGAGGGTAAGATCATTGCGGAAGACCCCCGAGGAGGTGTAGGGACAACACACACTCAGGTAGAAGAAGGGACAGTTAGTCAGCAGGAATATTGTGTGGAAGAAACAGGAGGAGGGATAGATGTAGATAGTGAACCTGAAGTCCTGAGAATAAAATCCAAAGACAGTAAAAGCCAGACCGGAGCGAGAAAGGAAAGGAACAAAATTAAAGAGGCCATCAAAAGAAGAAATTTGGCCCAACAAACTCAAACGATTGAGATACCAATTAACGAGAGTAAAATCTTCTAATGCTGAACAAGTGAATTAAGTATCTAGTCAGGAAAAATCTGAAGACACTGATCAGAAACGCTTGCAAGGAGCAAAGAGGATAAAGAAACCGAACCAGAAATACAAGTCATCGGAATGGACATATGTGGCACTTCCTGATACACAAGAGGAAGCAGATAGCCAAGAAAGTCTAGGAGTGACTGTGCAGGGAGTGGTTGAAGAGGAAGAAGATTCGGAAATCCTGAAAGTTATCTTGTCTGACATCAGAGAAGAAACGGATGATCAGGAAGTTCTGAATACAGAATGTGAGCCTAAAGACAAAGACGATTCATGCATGGATTGAAATGACAAAGAAAATCACAAGGAATTAAAACTCCGGACGAGACCCACGACCAGAGAAGAACCAAATAGGCAGTCAGAGCCTTGGGTTTAGACGAAGTGAAATTATTGACGAAAAGAGGCTAAGTCAAAAGACATTGATCATTACTGAAATGGCAAACAGAAAAGGTAGAAAACCTACATGTGGGTTTCTCCGAAAATGGTGTAAAATGTGTTTTTGTTGTACAGGATTACTGATGCTTGTTTGGATCATATTGGCAATAATAATTTCATTTAGAATAACATTTGAAGATATAGAAAAACACACCAAGAATAGAACTAACAAGGGAAAGATTGATGACAGTCATGTTACAAAACTGGTAGATAGAACAGAACTTCATAAAGATAAGTCCATAAGTGATTTTTCTAATAATGTGTTTTCAAAGTTATTGTATGAGTATGTAAAAACCATGGAGGTTAGGGATTGCTACGTTTGCATGCAGTTACCTGCATCTGTATCCGTAGGTGTCACTTCTCATCATCTTTCTTTGACATATGGGATAACTTGTAGCGTTTTAGCTAGCTTGTTTTATAGAACTGGGAAATTAGAATACTATTACACTGATGTTGATAATGTTTTCTCACAAATACCTGTAGTTCCTGAACTAAACAAGGTGATTCCTGGTAGAACCTTAGGTGAATTTTTCTTGGAAACAAGGGAATTAACTTTAGAAGAAGTGTTTAAGAATAATCTTACTTGTAGTTTGAGAAAAGAAGAGAAAACCTTCTTGAACATGGTTGAGGAGAGGAGAATTAAGATGCAAAGGAAAGTGTCTTGGGAAAAGATGGAAACCACATTTTGGGATGTTGGAAAGGAAAATCATTTAAAGGGAGAAACAAATCCAGCAATGGCTTTAGATTGGCCCCAGAAAGGGAAGTTGTGCATCAGTAGAGATAATACTGTCTATGATAATTACTTTGTAGGTGCAAGTGAATGCCATGACTTATATAAAATCATGGGAGGATGGGGATTTTAAGGATGAAATGATCCGGTATTCCTTGGAATATATTACATCTGTGGGAACAGAGCTTATTATAGGTTATCGGACCACTGGTATGGAAACTGCTACCTAGGCCTGGTCTTCCCAAAAATATTTCATGTGGAAAGGGGAGAGGATGGTTTGCACGAAATAGGTAGACAACTAACACGTAGAAAGAGGGAGAGTTGGTCAGAAATTATTGGGGATGTTTTTGGAGCACTGATACCAGCAGTTGGAATATCTCTGAATGCCCATACAATTAGAAAATTGTCTACAGTTGTGGATCGTTTATCAACCAGCACAGCTGGAGGGTTCCTGATGGTCAATACTGAAATGGTTGCTATGAGAGCTATGATTATGGAAAATCAACTTGCCCTCGACATTATATTGGCCAAAGAGGGAGGAGTCTGTGGAATGCTGAAAGTGCAACATTGTTGTACTTACATTCCTGACGAAAGTCAAAACTTAAAGAAATACATTAAGAATATAACTGATTTGCATGAAGAAATTGTTCCACTGGAGGTTGAAAGTGTTTGGGAGAAACTTGGTAAAAGTTTTTCTACTATTAAGAATGTATTAACAAAATTAGGTAGTTATTTTGTGGGTAAAATACTGATACCTGTTACCTTTGTGATTAAATTAGTGTTATTATTGAGACTAGGATGTGTGTGTGTATAAAAAGAAGAAAATTACAAAATAAGATAAAAAGAGAAATTAAGAAAAGAAAAGAGAAGGAAATAAGAGAAAGAGAGGTAGAAGATATAGAACTAGAAGAATTGAAAGAAAACATGTACAAGAAAACAAGAGAGAATGATATGGGAAACACTATGATGTAACCTAACAAATGCAAGGGAACTGAGTAGCCATTTCCATAGAAAAAATTTGCTTTTTTTTGTGATTAGTGGTGATGATAAAAATCACCAAAGGGGGATTGATGGAGCAGGTAAAACAACATTTTGTATACCTCCGCTATTTGCATGAAATTAATTACGTAATCATTATAAGCATTAACTCATACTAATTAGTTTGAAGTGGAACAACTAACCAACCCTTACACCTTGATAAACACAAGATACACGTGGGACTAAAATGCTAATTACAACTAAATTAATTAACTGTGGTACGCAAATTAACTTTAGATTGTGGTGAAATAGAGAATTGCATGATTCATGTTGCTTTTGTGATGGTTTGTGCTTTCAGAAATGCAGAATGGTGAGTATTATTGCTTTAAATGTTGCTACAAGCTAGGTAAATAATAATATATATTGGGATTAGCGTGGGATTAACCATTAGAATCTTTATTTCTATATTTTAATTACTGTTATATCTGTTTTTGCTTAAATTGGCATTCGGGCCCGCTAGGCCGCAGTACTTAATCTGGAGCTCCGAGGATGCCGCCGTTATGTGAGCGTGATGACTACTGCGCAGAATAGGAGGGCTCTGGAGAGCTCCAAGTGACCTTAGTTCCTGTACCGGCATGTCCCTTGTCAAGGATAGAAGCATGGAGGGTTGCCAAGTGATGAACGGTGTGAACTACCAAGGGGACAATAGATCATTATAACTCTGGAACTTTTGCGTGTGAATCACAGAGAAGGATATACAGTTGTTCCCTGCTATGCCAGGTCTCGTCGGAGATGAGAAAACTCGGAGAACTTACAAATTGAATTGGATTAGCCAATCGGAACAGTTTCTACCCCTAAAATTGTTGCATATTGATCTGAAGTAAGCGGGAAAAAGGGTATAAAAGACTCTGATCTGCCAAAGGGGGTGGTTCACTGGGATGATCGTCTATGGCGTTGAGTCTACGTTGAGCTGATGAAGATTTCCATGGTTTAACTTGGCTTTCTTTAAATTCGAGAGAGCGATTCCATCTGATGGTTTGATTATTGCCGTAGGTTGGACAGTTTTTCCTGGAGATTGTTGCAGAGACTTGAATAATCCTCTGTGTGATCGGAGGGTCGCCAATTTCGAGATTTTGGTAAATATAAGGCAATGCGAAATCTATGCTTATGTTCTAAAGATTTGATATATTTTGGAAATAAATCAAATTATGTTATATTCTGTAGCGCCTAAATACTAATACAGAGCTAAATAATATTAGATAAACAAAATTTGGATTAATAAGAAATGAGTTTGTGATTCTTTAACAGAGTACTGGAATTTAAACAAATGTTTCCTTGGCTTTAATTGTGTATTAGCTGGTTCTAAATCACCATCAACCAGCCCAACTAATTGGTCGGTCGACCAAGTGGTGGAGTGCCTTGATGTCAAAGTCAAGATTCTATAGGTGTAGATGTATATAATGTAAAGGAATTACTCTTGACAGGTAACAAGGTACCCCCACATGTCCGGCGCTTTTTCTCCTGTGTACAGATTCGAGTGAGAAGAGTGTGTGTTGGTGTTATGGGCCCACCAATGAATGAGTGTATGGATGACTTAGTATGGTGACGAGTCTGTGACATAGGGAGGATATGTAAATTTGCCTTTTCTGCTGGAGCACCTACATTAACAGATGTCAAAGTCTGCTGCTCTAAACCAGCCTGGTCTCCTCTCACATTATCCATCCTCAGCATCTCTATTCATTTGTGCAAAATCCTGTTCCAGATCTAAAAACTGGAGTCGACATTGGGCAGGCAGGTGCGCAGACGCACCTCCTTTCTGATGGCTTCTGGAATGCATCATCCTCCATGGATTGTGATATTCCCAGAAGCCCAACTGACGAAATCAGAGATCCAAGCATCTCAATTATTTCTATAATCTTTATTAAACAATATATATTGTTCTTAAAGTACTGTAACTGTTGGAAGCCTTGCTCATAAATAGAAATGAAGGTCACTGAATGACTTGAAAATGTATTCCATCAATATCCATAACCCAAATACGACATTATCCCCTTCTACATGGTTTCCAAACCTTAAGTCAACAGAACACTGTTCCTGTGAAATCCAGGTTCCATTATCAAGGATCTGGGGATCCCTAAAATTCCAGATCCTTGTGACTACCAAAATGAATTGTTCCTGTCAAAAGTTATAAGATGTATTTTTTAATTTGCACCTTTTTACACCATATTCAGGTCACAAAAATGATTGTTTGCTACGTATTCACTATGGTAGTGAGTCTCTTTACTACGAGGCTGCCAATTCTGTTGGATACAGAAATTTGTGGACTGTGAACAAGTCAGCCAAGTGTTTTGTTGTTAGACTATGTCAGTTGAAAACATCAGTACAGAGAATATTGGTTTGACTGCGTTGCTTGAAGAATTGACTTTAAGGCACTATAATTTATGCCTCAGGCAAATTCAACCCTCTTTTTTCTAATTGAAAAAACAAATGGTTTCTTCCAGAAAGTGACTCCAGGACAGTTGTTCAATCCCTTATACCCTCACATCTGGATGTTGGTAATGCCTGACTCCATGGGCTTCCAGACTCCACATTGGCACCCTTAAGGGCATACTACAAGGGCATCCTACATATCGCAGCAAGTCTCATCCAGAGCCTGAAAAAATATGATCATATCCCCCCCCCCCCCTCACCCCCATGGAAGTCCACTGGCTCCCCTTGCAAGCCTGCACTATCTTCATAGCCAGCTGCATCATGTACAAAGCCGTCACATCCTGCACCCCTGCTTACCTTGCAGACTAGCTCATCGTCTCTGCCAGGACACCATCAGACCTCAAACTAAGAGGTACCTACAAACTGTACCCCAGTCACGGCATCTGCCATGCTCTGAGTGATCATCCCATGCTTCAAAGGACAAAGACAGAACGTTGTATGGTTGTATATTCTCAGTATTCACACCAGCTGTTTGGAAATCTGTGCTGCTATGGACGGCCTTCTGACGTTTGTAAAGGTTTTCCAGACCTGTCTCCCTGTAATGCCAGATTCTTACAGAACTATCCGCTTGTTTCTCTGTGTGCACCACTCAGTCGAAGCACCCTGCTGTCAGATAAGTTTATGACTCTTATTAGTGATTATGAATACAGCCAGAGCTTCGTTTGAAAAAAAAAGATAAGTGCCGGGGCTCACATCAGGAGACCAGTGTAACGTGCCCCTGCCAGCGTTGCCAACAACAGTATCAACACAACAAACATCACACTCCTACAAGTGTAACTGTTCAGACCATTCCAGGCCCTTAGACCTATAAGAATGGCATGGGCAGCCAAATCATTGTGACTTTAATTAATAAACTGTTGTTGTTGTTGTGCTCATCTGTCATTGGGGCAAACAGCGCCACCACTGTCATAAGTGCCCAGGGCCGGACTGAACATAGCGGCCACCGGGCGTTTTTGCCGGTAGGCTACAAGGGTGGGGGCCGGTTTTGGGCCCCTGTGACCGTTTTTGTTACGGGGGTCGGCAATATCGGCCCCCTGTAACAAAATCGGCGAAACCGGCCCTCCCAAACTGCTTAGCTGCACCCCCCCCCCCCCCCCCTCACCCCATGGGGTGCCAGCTGAGCAGTTTGCCAGGGCCGGTTTCTGTTCCCAGTCCGGCCCTGTAAGTGCCAGTGCTGACAATTAAGTGCCGGTGCAGAGCGCCGGAAATCACCTGCTCAAATTCTTACAGCGCACGTTTGACACTGACGAATTTGTTGTGCACATCACAAGTTTTACTAATATCCGACTCAAAGGTAGATCTGTTAGGACCGAAGAAAGGGATGGCATTTTCACTGGTTCTCTTCAGTGCGAATGTAGCATGCCCATCATACTCTGAGCTATTCCTCTGCCTATCGCGCGGCCTCACCGATGTAAAGATACAGAAGAGATCATGTCAGAGCTGCGAGATATCATTTTAATTAATCTGAGAGGAGTAGGAGTTCTAACCTTTAGTCACATGTATTTGAAAATGACGTGAATGTTTTAATAGGGCGTGGAGAGTACAGCAGCTCGACATTGACGTCATAGACGACACTTCAAAAGGAAATGTTTACAATGATGTCCTGTTAAATGGAATATCATGAGATCTGTAGTCAATTAGCGCTAATTATGGTTAGGGAAAAGGAACAGATGGGTGAACATGGGCTGTGGGGGAGGACGATTTCACTTCTTCAGACAACAATAAAGATTTGAGCAGTGAATCACTCGAATTAAAGGGGCAGGTGCATGTAAATTAGTAATGGGAACGCTGCCTTTCTCCTATGATTTACACATATTTTTGTCCTTGGTTCGTGCCTCTCAAAGATGACAGCATGACGAAAAAAAACACGCAATTAGTATGTGTAGTCTAATGCAGAGAAGCATCAGAAATCGTCTCGAGGGGAAAATCGTGGGAAGTTGAAAGGTTTGTTTTTACACCTGTCAGAAATGTATCACACGATCTTTTCAGCTAATAATCCCTCCGTTGGAGTAATTCAGTTTTCCGCAAGCACTGCCTGTAACTGGCATGCGCGATCCCGGTTCAATCACCTTTGATCTCAGGATCTCAGGGAGGTAAATTCAGTGGAGACAAGCTCTGGCCTCAAACATGCTGTGTCATAATAGTTTGCATGGCACGCTGGGATATTTTCACAATCTGCAGGTTTTGAATAGCAAATAGGGAACTTGGCTTCACAGAGAACATTCCCCCTCTATAATGAACACTCGTTTACCATTCAGAGTCCCGACACGGCTGCTTTGTGAAGAACAGACTCAGGAAGTGAGGACTTACATGGCGACCATATTATCATCCTACATTTGGCCTCGTGATGGGATCCATTTGCCTAAAGACTACACGGGCCGTGTAAGCACAAAATGTACAAAGTTTAAACAGAACCCGGGACAGATATATTTGGAACAGCCCTTTAAGCCGCAGTCCCTGGCCGCTGTGGTTTGGCCACGAGACAAGTTAATATTTGACTTTCCCATGATGTCAGTGCCGCCGGACCTCTTTAACATGGCAGTGTTAGGAAGAAGAATGCTGTTTCCTTTTCAAGTTGCAACATATGAATCTAAAAAAAAAAACGATTTCTGCGAGGAAAAATGTCAACGGAATTTCTCTCGCATTACTTTATGTGCTATTTATTCATATACGGGAATAAACCCCTTTCCCCCTTGTATTTCAGCCTATTACGGTATTAAGTGCTTCTGTACAGTTCAGCCTCGTGATGTTTATAGTCAAACAGGAGCAGATTGGGATCAAAATTTGGCCCGGGCACTGACAAAAAAAGTGGCCCACTTTCTTGCGGCGCAGACTTTCATGAAACACCATTTGGTTACTCCCAGAGGTCTCACTTGTATAGAAATGTTTGGTAAATTAAGCATTTTAAAGCTGATAGATCCAGTAACATTGGTAAAGACTAGGAGCAGTGCAGTCCTGAAAACTGGATACTGACTTGCAGTCTTAATGCCCTGCACAGTGTAGTCAGAGGCTCTTTCCCAGCCAGCTATGTCCTTGACTCTGACCATCACATAAATCAGAAATCTAGTACAAAGTCCAGGGGAAGGGGAAGGCCGGAATCTCTGGGAATAGAACATAATAACAAAAGTAAGAGGAAGAGTAGCTCTGTACCTTTACCTTGGAGGCATTTTGAAAGGAAATCAGGGTCTTTTGGAACTAAGTTGCTACGTGTTCTACGATGGAAGTAAGGCTGTCTAGTTTGCTGTTGTTGGAAGGAGATTGAAAGAGGCATTTTGAGGACTTGAATAGCTTGTCGCAGGTTTGGAGAAGAATGTGAAGGGAACATGTCCCCCGTCACTGGACACAGAGTGGGCAGCACGTCTGGGTAAAAACTGTGTAATTGCGACTGGACTAATTAGTGCCTGGGCTCATTTATTTTGGATCCTTCAAGAGCTGTGTCAGGTGACAGGTCTCCATCGGCTCACTGAAGTTGAAAAAGTCACTAAAATCTGAGTCTGTCATAGTTCAAATTTTTAAGAAAGGCTTTTAGGTGAACCCAGATTACTTTCGCACCTCAGTGCTCACTCACCCCATCACCATCAGGAATGGGTGCAGGAGATGGGATTGTTGGTGCCAATGGAGGCTGGCTTCAGGGTGAAGATTGTGACTAATGAAAAGGTTGGCCTTCTCCAGTTAATTATAGCCCAGTAAATGGTGTGTAAAAAGATCTCAGGGACAGCTACCTTCGTAGATTTAAAAAGTCCATTCGATATGGCCAATATGGCAGAGACTTCATCAAATGAGAATTCAGCCCACTCTCAACGTTCCAATCCTGGCTCTTTATCATTTAAATACTGCTAGAGATTGGTTGCGAAAAGTGGACCACCTAATGAAAAGTGTGACTGTGCTACACTGGGTGAGGTCTCACCATCGCCCAGACCTTGTTTAAACGATAAATAAATCTAAATGATCATCTTTAAAAGATGCCTCTAAACATTTTAATGGTAGGCTCCCTGACCCTGTTTGAACGTTACACTTCCATAATAAGGACTAAGAGAGATTTACATGCTTGATGGGAGCCCCTGAGAGCTTCTGCAAAGTGAGCCACCTTTTGATCATCTTTACAAAGCTCAAGAATATATCTCCGGTGAAGTCTCTTTTCTTCTGCCACAGAGATTGTTTATGTTGGATAGTGAATTGCTGGATATGGTCAAGCACTACAACTACCTCAGGATCTCATTTTCAGTAAGTGGAAAACAGAAGGACCAGGAGGAGAAAAACAAGGAAATACTTCACCAAGTCACTGGTGTGATGTCATTCTGCTGGAGGCATAGCTGTTTGGCCTTGAGGGAGGCTGTTGGACTTGGCCCTTTTGGCAGGTTCGCCCCTAAACTTTTTGCATTTATCCTAACATTTTTCCCTATGTAGTGTTAGTGGTTGTAGACCCCTAGGCACTTTAGCACTGTGTCCCAGTGTAAAGTGCATGCACGCTCTGAGTGCGTGTGGTGAGATTGGCCTGCCCTCCCATAGGAATGCATGGGGGATATGTATGTCCATGGTAATTCCTGGTGTGAGAGGAGTGCAGGGTCAAGTTTAGTATGTGCGAACTCGTGAGAATAAATTCTGCGCAATGGTGTGCGCAGATTTATTGTGACTCGTGGAGAAGTGCCATTTTTAGAAGTTGGCATTTCTGTGTGCTGTGTGTCTGCCTGCCTGATGTGGAGTGCATGTCTGGCTTGTGATTGACAGGCGCTGGATGGTGTGGGGAATTCCAGGAGCCAGGATGAGTCAGCCCAGTGGTGAATAGAGAGATCTGCATCTAGATGGGAGGGAGGAGTTGCACCTGGAACCTGAATAGGACTGTGCTTTCCCCCCACAATGCTGGTTCCGCCCCCTGTGGTGCATCTGATGTCCCTAGCCTGTCCTGTGAATAGGGAGAGGAGCTGGGCACAACAAAATGCTCCAAAGCTCCCCAAAACCAGTTGCATCTGGTTTTCCCCAGCCCTGTGCTGACAAAGGAAAAGTGTGTATAAAAGAAGGGGCTGTGACCCCATGAAAATGTTCTGCTGTGCTTGTTCTTACTTTGGGGGGGACACTCTGCCAGGAGGAAGCACCGCGGGACCCAGCTGCTGTTTCCTGGGGGTCCCTGCGTGCTGGCCTGCCTGGTTGCGCTCTGCTGTGCTCCCCCCCACACCAAGGACTCCTTATTCTGGCCTTTTTGGGGCCACTGCTGGAGCTTGTGCTGTTTCTAGTGCCTTGTGAGCGCTTCCTTTCAAATTGACCCAGAGGAACAGGAGCTCGAGGGCTCCACAGCGCGAAGCTGCAGGTTTCCCAGAGGAAATCCCGACGTGGGGATTCCCCCGAGGAGGAGAGCGAAGCGGGTGCCCACCTCGCATTGGCTGACGAGCGTGAGCCTACCCCGCGTTTATGCAGTCCTAAATCATGGGTGCCCACCCCGCATTTGTGCTAATTAGCGGGTGCCCACCCCACGGTTTCGGGTCCACCCCGCATCTCTGCCGTGGAAATTCACCACCGCGATCCGGGCTACACAGGAAGTCAGGCGCCCGGTGTTGGTACGAAGGCGGGGCCTAGTCCGGAAGCAGGAAGCAGACGGGAGCCTACCTGCATATACCCGTGAAGACGCCGGGAAGTGTAGCTGCGGGTGTGGAGGAGACACTGCCAGGAGACTCACCGGCTCCCCATTGAAGTCCCGGTCCCAGAAGAGGGACCGAGCGAAGAGGAGAGTCCCCGCATGCTGAGCCTGCTGCAGGGAGGCTCCAGACAGCGACCAGGAAGTCCCGTGTGTGAGGAGAAGGGCTTCGTGGCCAGCGGGGACTCTCGTGCGCAGAAAGAATCCTGCGGTGTGAAGAGGCAGCCCACCTCAGCAGAGGCGAGGAGGAGTCTCATAGCAGGGGGGACCCGAGGCACATTGTCGGTGCCTGGAGGAGGCCAGTGACGCCAGAAGAGAAAGAGCCTGGTGAGTGGGGCTCACAGTGAGCAGTATTGGTGCTCCCGGAAGCACCGTGGTGCCGGTGCCAAATTCTTCACAGCTGACAGCCCGTTGCGGGCAGCTGCCACGCTTGGGTACTGTTGTTTAATTCTGAGTCCCAGAGCGGGACTCCCCGTAGAGTGCATGATTGGTGCCAGCGCTTGTTGCCTTCGCCAAAGCGGCAACGTGGGAGTCATTTTTGTTTTAGAGTACCAGTGGGGCTCTCACGGCGCATTGTGGTGCCAGTGTCCTTACTACTTTCTGGTCACAGCTGCGCCGCCATTGCGGGCAGCTGCAACGAGGGGGCCATTTCTTAATAAGAGTAAAGGAGTGAGATACACTCCCATTGCCCCAGCGCATTTGCGCCCTTTGAGTTTGCTGCTGGAGCAGCCAAGGGGGCCCTGTGAGAGGTCCCTCTCCCCCTTTAGAGCCCTGACCTTTTAGACATAGGGCGTTGGGGCCCCTGTGAGAGGCCAGTGGGCCTAGGGCCAGTTTTAGTGTGCGTGCCCCCAATTGGGGTACACTGTGTACATGCGAATGTTGGCCTGGGGTCAGTCTCTAAGGTGGGCCCTATGATAATGTGATTTATGTAATGTATAGGCCTCATGTGAGTCCTGCCTGAATATGATTTATGCTTAGGAGGTAATTGCACATTGTGTTTATACTAGTGGGGCCTAGTGATGATTCTGACAGTGGTCCATGTTGTCCTGTCATGTGTATGTAATCCCCTGTAAATATTGCCTTGTGCCAGTTGGCACAGTGTATATGGTGTGATTATGATCTAATGTGTTTATTATAATACAAAGGCTATTTTTATATATAACCTTGTGTGGAGTTCCTTTTGTGGTGTGCATGGGCTACTGATGAGATTGATTTGGGCCGGTAGCTTCCCCCAATGTTGGACTCCACTGTCACATGCGCACTCAGTCAATACATGCTCTACACTGCTGGACATCTCTTCCCCAGGAGTCACGGCATTTCCTGGATGGAAGACGCTTTTTTCACTGACGCACTGCCACTGGACATATTTATCTTACATCGAGTTTAGGGGGCCCTGATGGCTCATGTCCCCACTTACCTCATTGCCCCAGGGGACTTCACCCCCTCACCGAGGATGTTACTGGTGAGCACTTTGTCTTTAAACTCTATCATACGTGTCTAAAATTGCTGCCAGCCGCAGATGGCTGACTACGAGAGGCCTGGTCTGAGGACCTATAACGCCCTATACCAGACTATATCTGGCATTACTGTTGTACAAAGGCCAAATGGATCTACCCCAACCAATGGCACAAGCTGCTGCAATTTAAATTTTTATGCTGCACATACATGTCATCTAAACTCCAGGCCAGTATCGACCCCACCTGCTGATTGCACTGCCCCAAGAGCCACACTGACGACGCGATCTTCTTGCACCTGGCGTGGCTGTGCCCCCACATAGGTAGATAATGGACTGACATCTTCACACACATTTCTCATATGGTAGACATAGCACTGGCTCATGACCCCTTGCTAGCACTGCTGGGGAGTGTACGTGACATCCTGATGGGAACCCGAAGATTTGTTGCAGTCGCACTCTTACTCTCAAAACGTGAGGTGGCAATACACTGGGGAGGTACACAACACCCCGCTGTGGCACAAGGCTCAGGAGTCTTGTCTTTTGCAATACAACTAGAGAGGTACATGCCCAGATGCAGCCACCCACATCTCGTTCCCGAGACATTTGGCAGTCACTGCAGACATATTGACTCCACTCCAACATGACTGATGGTGACTGAGGGTGGGGAGACAAAGCGTTTGCTGGACCTGCATGCTGGACACTCTGCTCAGCCCCCCTGCTCACCCGCCCCGATCCAAAGTGGCCTTTGTCACCCGTAGACGCTATGTATGCTAGGCGGTAAACGGCGTTTACTTAGCATGCGTTACTTCGCATGCCATTACTACGCGGACGTTAGTACGCACGCGTTGTTACTTAGAAAACCTTTACTACGCAAGTCGGAACAGCGACTTGCGTTAGGGGGGGGAAGGTGTTGGATTTAAAATCCAACACCTTCCCTAGTGTCCGCATAGACTGGAATTGGAATAGTAAATTATACTATTCAAACATCTAGCACCCCCTACTGCAATTCGTTGTTCCGAATTGCGTAGGAAAGGAATGCGAACTAAAAACGCGGTCGTACTAACGACCACGTAGTAATGGCATGCGTACTAAACGCAGGCGAAGTAACGTTGTATATTCTTCGTCCTACTGTATAATCGCATCAATAATGTTGTTCAACTTTCACTGTAGCATAAGAAAGGCTGAACAGCAAAGAAGCAACTTTAAAGACGCAGGCAAAATGTTTTTGCTGAAAAGGGATATCATTAGAGGTGGTCCTAGCTGGATGACCATGAAGTAAGTATGGGTAAAGTTTCATCATTGGTTTCGAGAGGTAGGTAAGTAGGACTGGACCCTTTGAGGCAAGGCATCTCTTTCTGAATTTCAGGTTGGGCCTCTTAGCACTACTGTGGTGATCAGGAAGGCCTAGAACTATTGTGATGATCACAAGACGTCAAGGTAAGAATGTGTTTACCAGTGTGTGGATGTCAATAGCTGAACGCAACAGTCACAGCACCTTCTCTCATTGATGCACTATTTTGGTGAATTGTTGCTTTAGCCACTGTGCTGCTTAACACTAAGGAATTCAGGTCTCTTTTCCTCATCAGTGGAATTAAGACTATAAGGGGTCATGGCATTGTTAGCGGACCTTAATAATCTGGCTACAGTTACGACAGTAGTCACTTTATCAGCCAAGATTGGCAGCAAATGCAGAGGGTAGATTACTTGGCGAAATAGGTGGTATAAGTGTTGTCTGAAAATTCAGTAACTTTATGTGCACTGGGACGAATATGAGTTCTGCACCATGCGGGGTGTGTCTATTTTAACACGCTCAGTGTTTTGTTATGCTATGTTATTTGTATTGGAAAAAGCAGCCAGCCACCAAAGGAAAAGAAGCTAACTCCAACATAAAATAACAACAGACTTAGGGGCATATTATCAAGAAACGGCATTAAATTTATCGCCGCTTTAGCAGCAGAAAACTGCCGCTAAAGCGACGATAATGGGCTTGATAATATGCCCTTGAGAATTAACATAGAAGTCCATGTTCTGGTGTCAACATGAGTTTCTATTGGAATTCTCTGCGGCATATTATCAAGCCCATTATCGCCGCTTTAGCGGCAGTTTTCTGCCGCTAAAGCGGCGATAATTTTAACGCCATGCTTGATAATATGGCCCTAAGAGTCTCAATAAAAAACAATGGAAATTGTACACATCGGCACATATAGGATTGTATATGAAACCGAGTTTTCAAAGCTTTCCAAAAGGAGAGTAATTCTGATTAAGACCTAATTGACAATAGTATATAATTCCACAGAGTGAGGGCTCACAGTGAAGAAAGAACAGCCTCTTATTCTTGCTTTGGATGCTGTTCTTGGGACCAAGAGCAGAGAAGCTGCATAAAGTCACAGGTTAAGCAATAGACTGTATCTGTTGATGCGTTTAGAAATAAATGTAGGGACTAAATTGCACTCTGTGTTTCCCTGGCAACCAGGGAAGCTGTTCCAAGTTTAAAAGGAACCACGTCACCATGTTAACTTATGTACCAATGCTTAGTCCGGTCTTTAGCCAATTATGGTTACAATTGCTTATTTAAGAGCAGAAGGTGTCTAGAGGGGACCCAACTTTCTGATTTGTCTCAACTGAAAAATACATTGGCAAGCTACAGAAGAGAAATGCGATTTCAAAGAAAGTTTGAAATCTAGGACCACGCTCAGACCTTGAGCTGGATCTGATGGCACTGATAACAATCCCAGCTTATGGAGCCAATATAGATCATACGTGCGGTCTGGGTTGTTGTTAAAAATGACCACCCCATTTGATTCTGTGTTAACTTTTAAGCAGTTGTTCCCATACAATGCCAGGTGATAAGTATCAACTCTTAGAATGCGGGTTGAGTAGAGGGTTGATCCTCTAGGTGTAGTAGGATTTGGGAATTGTTTGCTTAAGTAAACAAACTACAACCCCACAAAGGCAGATTTCTATATCAGTGGTTGGAAATAGATGTTAAATAAGTGTAGAGATAAAGGGAAACCCTTGCGGAGTCCAAATAGAACATGGCATCTTTCTTTTTATTAAGATGACAATTGTACAGAAAGAAAAAAAAATATTCAACTAAGCCAATCAAGAGGAAGCATTCAAAACGAAAGCAGAGTATGACTGGCATCACTTTCCAATCTGAGAGTACCTATCACTGCTAATAGCACAGGTTCAGTGACATGTCCTCCGCGGAAGCCTGCTTCTCTTCAGTTAAAGAAATTAAACCTCTGAAGGAATTGCACATGATGTTAGCAACATATATTTTCACAACTTTGGCACCAAATAGCAGCAGTGAGATAGGTCTATAATTCTTTAAGACTGATGGATCTTCCCAAGATTTATTTAGCAAAGGTATGAACACTGCTTCCGTAAAGGATTGTGGTACAACTCCCTAAAGCAAAGATACATTCAACAAAGTCAAAAGCTGGTTACGAATCCAAATTGGAGGGGACACGAATCTTGTGACAACCTGATTTGATTTTAGCAATAATTTTCAGGAAAGTATCTAAGTCAATCAGAGTAAATACATAAATTGAGTCATCATTAAAGAGCATCTGAGTGGCTACTGGGTGATAGACTTCCCTGTCAGTTTCATCTCGCACTCCTTACTTTTATCCAAAAAACACAATTCAAGGGGTTACACAGATCGTGGAACACAGATGCATCTTCAAAGGACTGAGTGACCACTCCCTAAAGCAAAGTTGCATTCAACAAAGTCTAAAGCTGGTTACGAATCCAAATTGGAGGGGGAAATAATCTAGTAGACACCTGATTTGATTTTAGCAGTAACTTTCAGGAAAAATACATTGTATCATCATCATTAAAAAGCATCTGAGTGGCTATAGGGTGATATACTTCCCTGTTAGTCTCATCGCTCACATCCTTAATGGAATCCAAGAAACAGAATTCAAGGGGTTACACAGATCCTGGAACACAGATGCTCCTGGAGAAATTCTTCCACTAGAAGAAAGTTCATCAATAGTCCTGAAAACCTCTTTCTATATATCGGGGTTTTAAAATCTTATTAGAATAAAAGGTTGTATTAGGGTTAAGAATAATTTAATGACCTGTTTTATATCTTATCCTGGTTTCTTCCTAATAACTTCTATGCCAAAGTCTGTCTGAATGACATGAGTGAAGCAAGGAGCAGGTTTTAGTCATTCCTCAGTCTCAAAGCACCTGTTTAAAAAGTGCAACATTAAGACAACCAGAAAGAAGCTGAGCCCATATCTTCAACTAGGTGAGTGGTTTCACAGGGCTATTTTTACCACTACTACTTAGTCTAATTTGCTCCAATGGTGCATTTTCCTAATTCGAGAATTATCTACCTCTTCCTTAATTACAAGAGAAAATCAAATCACTGAGTGGTCAAACCAAATACAAGGTGAGGTAGAAATCATTTCAGTATAGTTGGTTCATAATAGGTCTAGAACAAGTCTCTCTAACATTTTCTGTAGTTAGAGTTACTTCTGATCAGTTAAAACCCATTGTGAGCTACTGAAGACTAAGCAACTCGCACATTGTTATCAAACACCCCCAAGCCCAGCTTCATTGACTAAGCCTAATGTCTATAGAGCCTGAGACTATGGTTTGAACAAAATACTTTGGCTAGATGCACTATGACAGGGCTGCAGTGTGTGTCAGTGAGATTGTAGTCTTTGCGGATGTATGAACATGCATGCGTATGAATGAAATATATGTGTAGGGGTTACTGAGAACCATGTCATATGTACTTGTGGAACAGGACATAACATTCAAGATATGTAGCTCTGTTACTTGTATAACACAAAAATGTAACCATGTTTTGTTTAAATGGGAGAAATTTAAAATCAGAAAACTGTTCTGCAAAAATGTCCATAATTTGGAACATTTTTCTGTCCTTTAAATTTCTCCCACTTAAAATAATGGCTGTATTTTTCAGTTATAAATATGACACTGTGTCTACCAGCCTCTGGTAGCAAGATGCCAGCTATGTGCAAAGGTGACACTTTGAAATGGGAGAAAATTAAACTGAAGAGTAAACTTTATATTCATTTGGATTCCGTAAAACTCATAATTTAGATTTTCTTTCATTTCCAAGTGTCATATGTAAAAACAGCAGGCATTTGACTCCCAGAGGCCTGTAAACATGGTGCCACATTTATAACAGAAAAAATAAAGTTATTTGTTTAATTGGAAAGAATTTAAAGTGAAGAAAAATGCTTCTTAAAACATTAAGACATAACTGGCTTAATTGAAAGTGGAGAAAAACATTACGACAATGTTTCATAGAAATATTTTTATACACTTTAGAATGTTCCCATTTATAACAAAATGACTGTATTTTTCAGTTTTAAATATGGCACAGAGTCTACTGCCCACTGGGAGTAAGAGGCCTGATGTTAGTAAATACAATACTCTGAAATGAGAAAAAAATAAAATGAAGACTTACCTTAATCATTAAGGAAACTTTTCATTTAAATTTTCTCCTATTTAAAGCATTCAAAAACATCATTTTGTTCTCATAATTTAATATAGAGTTGACAAGGACTTTTATTTGAGAGTTAATTAACTTAGCGTGTCAGTTCTTCACCTTCTTCACCTCTGTGCCCCAGCCTGGTCCATTTAACCTGACTGAGCACTGCTCATGATCAGACTGTGTTATTTACAGCATGGTGATAATGTAAAAAAAATTAGCCTTCCCTGAGCTTATTTAACATTCATGCAAATTTGAGTTATTGGCATTGTAAATAACAATGCCTTTTATTTATGTTTTGGGTTTTAAAACATAAATAAAAGGCATTGTCATTTACAATACTAATAGTTTAAACTCTCGCAAATGCAAGATCTATTGCATTTTAATAAAGGGCATTCTCGACACCTTATTAGAATGTAAATATCAGAGGAAGAGGCCGGCCTGCGACGTCTTCAAAGTAGTGATAGATAGTGCAGTGAAGAAGATGTGTAAGTGTTGTAAATTACACAGACACAAAGTGTGGAGTGAGAGTTACATATGATCTGAGATATAAACACTAACAAAGCGCTCCAACATCTATCGCTATGTGATTACACTGTCGCAGCTCAGGAGGAAGAGCTGGGGGGGGCTATTTCTTGCCCTTTCTATGATTTGAATGTGCAGTGTGGCATTGCGTAATGTCATTGCTATCTTTGGCCTAATAAAAAACACTCCAGCTGTAATGGGGCCCTGGCTTCACCTCCTGGTGCAGCGCTGGCTGTGCTTTATGACAGGCATGGAGGGAGGGAGGGATGGTCTCGGCTGCAGTTCTGGCCCGTACAATGCCCCTGCTCGTACAGTGCTCCTGCTATTACTAGTGAGTGAGTGTCACTGTGGTATTGGTGGTGGTGGTATTGGTATTGGTATTGGTGGTGGTGGTATCGGTATTGGTGGTGATGGTATTGGTGGTGCTGGAATTGGTGGTGGTGGTATTGGTGGTGGTGGTATTGGTGGAGGAGGTGTTATTGTTGGTGGCGGTAATGATATTGGTGGTGGTATTGGTATCGGTGGTGGTGGTACTGTTATTGGTGGTGGTCCTGGTATTGGCGCTGGTGGTATTGGTGGTGGTGGCATAGGTATTGGTTGTGGTATTGGTGTTGGTGGTATTTGTGTTGGTGGTATTTGTGTTGGTGGTATTGGTGGTGGTGGTATTGGTGGTGGTGGTGGTATTGGTAGTGGTGGTGGTATTGATGGTGGTGGTATTAGTGGTCGTGGTGGTATTGGTGGTGGTGGTATTGGTGGTGGTGGTATTAGTGCTGGTGGCATTGGTAGTGATGGTGGTATTGGTGGTGGTGATATTGGTGGTAGTGGTGGTATTGGTGGTGGTGGTGGTGGTATTGGTGGTGGTGGTATTGGTAGTGGTGGTATTGGTAGTGATGGTGGTATTGGTGGTGGTGGTATTTGTGGTGGTGGTGGAATTGGTGGTGGTATTGGTGGTGGTGGTATTGGTGCTGGTATTGGTGGTGGCATTGGTGGTGGTGATATTGGTGCTGGTGGTGGCATTGATGGTATTTGTGGTGGTATTGGTTGGGGTGGTGGTGGTATTAGTGGGGGTATTGGTGGTGGTATTGGTGGTATTGGTGGTGGTGGTGGTGTTATTGGTATTTTTGGTATTAATGGGGGTTGTCAGTCCCCCATCTGGATGAAGATGGAAGAGAGAACTCCTCAGAATCCAAACGATGCTCAATGGGTCCACCTCTTGATACCCCCAAGTCTGAGATGTGAAACAGAATGTTAGGGTGATCAAGCGAGGGAAAGGGTTAGGAAGGGAACAGCAGGGGAAAAGGAATAACCTGAAAGAAATGGTTAACACAAATATAAGACTACTCTCAGTAAATCTCACAACCGAAAGAAAGCCACATACCTCCAAAAGAAACTGCAAACTCTCACTTCTCCCACACTTTAGTTATAGTTTCCACAAACTATTAGTTCCCCTTCCTTCAAACCTAAAGAACAAATATACAGCCATTACACTCCACTCATAGTAGCTCAATACATTAATGTACTTTCATTCAAGTATAGAGTATACCTACCCCAAACATAAATAGTAAAGTGCAAACCAAAAATAACGTTCTGAAGCCTTAAAAAAACCCAAATCAAAACAAATCAAAATATGTCAAAGATCCCAGTGATAATCTCTTATAAATAAAAGACAAGATTGAGATTACTTAGTTCATGCGCAAAATTAATCCAATGCCGTTTTCCAATGGTATTGTTAGTAATCCGACTTCATGAGTAACCCTACTTGCAGGAGTAACAATACAGCACAGGCAAGGCAGTTCATGAACAAGTAAAAAAGTCACCAATATACATTGTCCCAGGTTATTAACACATAACCCAAACCAGGAATGGGAAACAATATACAAGTCACCTGGACTCCGCTTGTATTTAGTCTTGCACCGGCTAAGAAACGAAATGCAGTTACCTCACCACAAATCCGATTGCCAGTACGGTGTCTCCTTAGAACTGAAGCAGCAGAAGCTTCAGTTAGTTATCCAAACTCTCCTCTGAGAGAGAAATTAGCCGAACTCTTCTCTGAGAGTGAATGTCCTCAAATATCCTCCCCGTTACCGCTACAAGCAGCGAAAGATGGAAAACAAACCAGGTTCCGCAATTCACCAAATTGCCAACCAAACGAAGCAGACTAAAGTTTTATATATACGGGCCGGGAACAGCGTCAAATAAATTCCGGGACACAATCCAAGATCCAGAATTACACCCGCCCACCGACGTGCAATGTTCGAATTTAACGGCCACAGACAGACCGAGTCTGAACTACAACAATTCCCATTGCCTCCTGGGAGTTGTAATATTATCGTAAAAACGCCTGTAACAGCTACTACTCATATTTGCAGGTGCAGTGCTTCTATTTCCTGACAGTGGTGGTACTGGTGGTGCATGTATTGGTGGTATTGGTGGTGGTATTGGCATTGACGGTGTAATTGGTATTGGTGGTGGTGGTGGTGTTGGTGGTGGTGGTGGTATCGGTGGTGGTTGTATTGGTGGTGGTATTGGTGGTGGTTGTATTGGTGGTGGTATTCATGGTGGTATTGGTGGTATTGGTGGTGGTGGTATTGGTAGTGGTATTGGTGGTAGTGGAGGTGGTGGTATTGATGGTGGTGGTGGTATTGGTGGTATGGTGCCTGCAAGGGATTTTCTTTAAATGCACTTAGTCAGACATTTGGCGTACAATATACTAATTGCAAGCTCCACTCAGTAGCTTGCAACTGATTGTTCAAGAGCTGAGTTTACGTATTTATATCAGAATTAATCTCTTACAAATACTTTTCGAACCAGTTACATTTTTCAAAATGCAAACTTAATAACAAAGAAATATTTATTGAAGGGTACAAAAGACTAAAACACCACACAGTTACTGAGGTTTACAAATGATTTGTTTTTTCTAACTCCTCATAATCACTGATGTGAACATCTATTCCAAACCAAACATATAGGAGGAAAATGAAACAGATCAACACAGAGAACAATTCCTTCTAGAAGGTGAAACACAGAGGTAATAGATGTGGTTGTCGACGTTTCGATCTGTTTGGTGCGAACATCCGTTAGACCATTTTCATGACGATGAGTTTAAGTGTTGAACGACCCTTCAGAAAATTCCATTGGTAATTCCTACTAGTACCTGAATCCATATTAGATTTCAGCTTTATCGGTCTCTGACATCAGAAGAGAGGCAATTAAAAAGCTTATTTTGTGGGTTTGTACAAATTCGGTGACCCGTAAGATGTAATCCAGCCGGATTTACTTCCTTCTGTGCTCACAATCGTCTATCAATTGGAAGGATGCTGCTCCTCCGAAGTGCCGCTGTCCCTGCAGACACTGACTGCAGGGCCCTTTTTGCTTTTTCAAAATCATTCTCATGCTACCTGACTATCTGTTACCATACCTGCAGAAATGGAATTCGATCTCCTTAACCTGTAGGGCTACACTGTGGTTGAGCTCAAGGAGTTCTGTAAGGAATGGGGACTTCCTTCCAAGAAGGGCACCAAAAAGCTGGAGCTTCCAAAAGCACTGAGGGCCTGGCTGGAGGCTCACCCGTTGCTGACAGCAACAGATAAACAGGATGAGGAAGATGATATGGAGGGGCAAGGAAAGGACCTGGGCACAGGTTCTGAGATGCAGCACACAGAGGTATTTTTGTTTGCTGAGCTGGAGGTCAGTCCCAGAGTGGAAAGCAGTGTGTCCTCCCACAGCCTGTCCCCAGAGGAGCTGGCAGACAGGAAGGCTGACAGGAAGTTTAGACTGCAGATGGCCAAACATGAGATGGAGGCAGGGCAAAAGAAACTGGCCATGGAGGAAAATTAAAGATGAGGCAGAGAAATTGTTGTAGGGAAATTAATTACTTCCGGCTCATGAAGAGATCTGAAACTTAAGACAAGGCAAACAAATTCCAGCAAAAATGGTGGCAGCATACCCACAGTGTCCGAGGGTGACAGGAACCCTCACATACTTAAAGATCTGGTGCCTAACTATGTGTAGGGGATAATATTGACAAGTGGTTTTCTGCCTATGTGGCGGGCCTTAAGATGCACAGGGTCCCAGAAGAGTTTGGGGCGGGGGGGGGGCAAACAGTCTGGAAACTCATACCTACAGAGGTTGGGACACATTGCTTACACTGAAGGTGGGGGACCAGATGAAGCACACGCTAAAGAAAAATATCCTTGTTACCAAATTCGGGCTCACCCCAGAGACGTGCTGCATTAGGTTCAGCGATAGCCAAAAGATGCAGAACCACTCTCTGGTGAATGGTTGGGTGTGGGACAACAAAGTTGATGATTATTCTTGGTCTGATACTGAGAAAGCACATGTTTTAAAGAGGTGTGCCAGCACTTTTTTGATAGTAAGCTCACTGACCCCAGAGAGCTTGCAAAGAAGGCAGATCTGGTCATCACCAGTGTGTCCAAAAAAGGTATTGTAGGGGTGATCACCAGAAGGGTGGTCTGGGGTCCCACCAGAAGAAAGAGGGCGGAGAAAGAAGACCCCCCCCAAAATGTTTTGTAAGGGTACAACTGTAGCCAGGCCCAACCTGATCAGAAGAAGAAGGGATTATTTGATCACAAGACAGGGAGGTTCATCCCCCAGTGCACTGAGTGTTACAAATATGGGTATTCTAATGGAGACACCAAATGTTCCAAGAGTGCACAGCTCCCCCACCAGTGGGCAGTAGGCAGACTCCTAGGTTGGTCAATGTAGTGCTTGGGGAGGAGTGGTCCCAGGTAACATGAGGGAAAGGGCGTTGACTACAGCCCCCAGGCTCCATCGCCCTGCGCATTACTCTTCCCACGCCGGGAGGTGCTTAATGGCAGTAGCTAGGTCCCGCTGTGGGGGACTCACATGAGCTGAGCTGGGGCATTGACTACAGCCATAATATAACAAAATACAGTTCAAAGCCGGAGGGTCCTAGGGAAAGTTTTAAAGACCACACAGGATTTATTCCTCAATGTCAAAACAATCAACAGTACGAAATCCTGAGGTCTATAGAAGTGCTAGGAAAGTGTGGAAAACCACTACAGATTGCTTAATCAAAGTAAAAGTAAAAGTGAAGCAAAACCAGTAAATAAGCCCAGCAAACGTATCTTTGTGCATATCCATTTACAGGACGAAATCCCTCACTCACCATAGGTGACATGCTTCATCATGTGGGATTCTCCTCCAAGAGGAAAAACCTAGTTCCCCTGGGGGCTACAACCCCCTCTCTGAGAGGGAGGAGCTCAGGGATGTTTTAAGTATGGTATTGGATATACTAAATCCACAAATGAAGAGCTAGTAGTATGTGTGAGGGCGCAGCGCAACAAAATTGTTTTCAAAACTGTGAGGAAAGGTGAAGTTAAAACTAGCGGAAGGACGTCAAAAAACCTTTATTATGAGACGTTCTTCGCCAGGTTTAAAATAACAGTGCACCAGCAGTCTAAATTACAAACCGCGGTGGTGGAATAACACTAATCGGTCAACATGTTTCAGCCATGTGGCCTATAAGTAGGCTAGGCGTTCGTCAGGACCTATGATGCTGCTGCGTACAAGTGAAACAGTGAAGTAACACAAAAAGTATACAGAAACACAAAATATCTTGATGTGCCCGTTGATGATGAATATTACCCGTAACTACTGGGTAAGTCACCACACCTCTACCTGGCAACCGCTCAGGAAAGGGGCACCGCTCTGTCCGTCGGTACGCCGGCGTAGTATAGAGCCTGAAGCCGGAGGGTAAAGGGATATGCCCAAAGATACGTTTGTTGGGCTTATTTACTGGTTTTGCTTCACTTTTTACTTTTACTTTGATTAAGCAATCTGTAGTGGTTTTCCACACTTTCCTAGCACTTCTACAGACTTCAGGATTTCATTGACTACAGCCCCCAGGCTCCACCGTATGCTGAATCACTCTTCCCACACCCAGGGGCACTTTAATGCAGCAGCAAGGTCTTGCTGTGGGGGACTCTTACGAGCTGAGTCGTGGCGTTGACTACAGCCCCCAGGCTCCACCACACACCGCATCACTCTTCCCGCGCCGGGTGGTGCTTAAAGGCAGTAGTCGTTAGGTCCTGCTGTGGGGGACTCTCACAAGCTGAGCTTGGGCGTTGACTACAGCCCCCAGGCTCCACCGCACGCCGCATCACTCTTCCCGTGCCCAGATGCAATTAAAGAAAGCAGTGAGGACCCGCTGTGCGGGACGCGTGCAGGCTGCGCCCGGGCGACGGCGGGGCTAAGGGCGGGCCGGTCCACGCCCGGAAGAGCCCAGAGGAGGCTGGGCTGGGCCCCCCTAATCTCTATGCTCCCACCATGGGTAAGAAAAAGCCGCCTGCAACCTCTTTAGATACTTTTCTGGCCAAGGCAGCATCGGCTTTAGAAAAGGATTTCACTCTCAGAGAAAGGAGTCTTTCGATGGGATCAGGGGCTGGCCAGTAACTTAATTTAGCTGTTCCCCCAACTCAGGGGGGTGTACTGACACGAGATGGGTAAGTCCTTCCTAAACTGCCGGTGGTCTCTGTGCCGCTCCCCGAATATTCACAGGCTGCCTCTATATTTAGTGGGAAACCAACAGATCCTACTTCCTCAAATTGGAAACGGAAAAGAGGCCATGCGATACTGCCTTCAAAGTGCCCTGCCAAGAAGATTAGACAGGTCGCCAAGCCAGCGAGATCCACGTTTAGTATTGGCCAGTTACATCCTGAGACTACTTTTCCCACATATTGGTGTGACCTTCTTGATAACTTTCAACAACTAATGCAACTGATCTATGCCCGTTTAGATTCTATAAATCGTACTCTACTAGGTCTGTATTCGAATAAGTTAGCGCAACAAATGGCGGTAGACTCCATTAGCAGTTTAGCTACTTCCAGCCTCCAGCCCCAAACCCAAACTAAGGTCATTCCTTCTGATGTTTGTAAAACTCCTAAAAACTGTAATGGTGAATGTCATAATTTGTGTTTTAATTGTCAAAAATAGACTCCTTGGTTGTGAGTTAGATAAAGTGCCCTCTACTTCTACTGGTTATCTTTGTGCTGTAAATCAGTCGGCTCCCAGTAGGGATCCTATAGGTCCGGACTTAGTAGGTTTGGTCCCTTGGTGTTGCCCCACGCAGGCGACCATTCAAGACCTTATGGGTAAGGGGAAATTACATGACTTATCAAGGCTACAGGCTAAGGTAAATCCTCCTTCCATCCAGGCCCACAGCAAACCAAACCAACCGTATATGAACCTCCCCCCTGCAGCTTGTCCGTATGTTTTCATTTTAGTTTATTTTCCCTTTTCCAATCTAAGAGAGTCTTCACTTCAGCTGATGGCCAAGGGTCGACACTGGATTACTCAAAACTCTAATAGAGGTCATCTCATCCAAAATCATGTGATAATGGCCAGAAGAACGTAGTGGATTGGTTCCGATGTAAAAACAACCAATAATGACTGCATCATTTTAAACTTCGATAATGAAAGGCTAGTGAGAGACCTATTAGGGAGTTTACTTGCTGCCCCTTCACCTCAATCCCAGATTTATGCAGTTTCTTTTTTTTTTGTATAGGCCCGCACCAGTATGTAGTTAGTTACACTGTACACACTCAGGGTCATCCTTTAGTGAGAACTAGTCATTAGCCTGCTCACTTGGCTTTTGATGCTCTTCCCCTTTCAAATAGGTACTCATTGTTGGAAGATATGGAGGCATGTGATTGACTCCTTTCTCCATTAAATCATTTGTATCCTTAGCCTATTCTTCATAATGATTATCAAACGGTTTCTGGTTTGGTATTGGCAGAAAGGGTACAGATGGCTGTTCTAGACTCACTAAGTAGTATTACACCTTTACCGATTGGCCCTACATCATCTTTCTTTCCAGAATCTACAACGACTTGTTCGCAGGAGTCCTTAAGAGATTTAAAGTTCCTCTCCTGGAACATAGCGGGTTATGAAAACAAAAAAGAGAATCAAAACTGGTATAAAGTGTTTATGAACTCTGATATTATTTGCTTCCAGGAAACTTGGGCAGAGCAGTCTGTCTATGTAAATGACTACTGCTTCTTTGGCACGCCAGCACTTCCGTCAGCAGCAGGCAGATCTAAGGGGGGCTTACTTACACTCATAGCAAACACGATCCCCAAGGTAAGGTTACCTTTATCAATAATTCGCCCCATTTTCATTTTATCCTAACTGAAGGCTCTGGGAAAATAGATTTGTTATTGATTAATTTCTATAATAATAATTTTAAGAATTCCACACAGGTGACAGATGAGTTGGGGGAAATATTGGAACCTCTTCTAACTCACCACCCACGTTCAATTTTTTAATTTGGGCTGGGGATTTTAATGTGTATTGCTGCCCCAAATCGGACCAACATGTTTGTGGGGTAACTGGCACCAATGACTTGTTGCTTGTCCATTTTAGGCACCATAACTATGGAAATACTTTAAGCAGTTCTTTATTAACTTGGGTCCTAGTTATTATAAACCGGTGTCACCTTTTCTTTTTCTCTTTCTTTTTCCTTTCCCGTTTTTTCCTAATAGTTCAATATTTAGTAGCGTTCAGGTTTTTTAACAAGACTTTTTTTTTGCGCACAGGCATTAGGAACTTAACTGATGGTGCTAAAATTATACGGTTTCAACTCCATTAACTTAATGTAAGTAATGTAAGTGTATTTATGTAGTTATGTAGTTATGTGTTCCTTTTTTTTTCCCCTTTATATTTTGGGGGGGGATTTCTCCATATATGAAGATTATGACCTCAATGCATAATGTCACACTCTTTGTTTCTTATTGCCAAGAGACATTAGGAGATCATCTGCAGCTTGCACTGATCTGATGTTGTGCATTTTGTTGTCTATCATGATTTTAAGAGAAGCAGGAAAGCCCATCTGTACTGTTGCGCCTAACTTGCGGAAAGCGTCCATCCTTCGCCCTAGCTCCCATTGTTTATCCAAGGTGAAGCGGGACAGATCAGAGCGGATCTGGAAGTTATATCCCTTGTATGTCTGTGACTTGAGCTTAAGTCCCTGGTTCAAAATTTGTTCTTTTAAAGAATAGGTATGGAAATTAATGAGAATTTTCCTGGGCTTGGCCCGCTGCATGTTACGTCTGAAGGGGTCTCTATGTATACGCTGAATATCCGCTGCTAACTCCTCAGTAGATTGAGAAATATTTAGTGTTTCTTTTAGTAAGGTAGTTATATAACTCTTGATATCAGCACCTTCGCTCCCCTCAGGAATATTCAAAATGCGTACATTACTCCGCCTTGCGTTGTTTTCCAAAGTCTCCATTCTTTCGGAGAGGGCTTGTTCTTCTTTCCTAAGCTTTACAATATCTTCCGTGGTGCCTTCAGCTCTCATTGATATTTGGCCCACTGTCTCTTCTAAAGCTTGAGTTCTTAGCGTCAGGTTGCCTAGTCTCTCATCAAGAGATTCACAAAAAGTTCTTATCTCTCTCTGGTTAGAGGCTGACTCAGCAAATCCTTGTTTAATCTCTGCAGATAAGGCTGCAAACATTGCTTGTACCGAGGCTACAGAAATAGTCTCTGTGCCTGTAACAACCACTTCACTTAATTCTTGGGATACGCCCAAAGAAGTTTCATCGAATAATCTAGCCTCGTAGTTGTCTTCAATGTGATTGATAGAGCTCTCAGCTAAGTCATTTCTACCAGCTACTGAGGAGTTCGGTAATAATACTCCATCTACTGCCATCGCATTTTCATTGTCTGTTGTGCCTTGTTCCGCTATATTTTTCAGATCTGAGCTCTCTGCCACAAACTCCACCAAAGGAGTCTCTTCTACTTGTGTAGTATGGGATGGATCCGCGCAGGGAACTTGATTTTCAACTAAAGTGGTTAATGTCTTAGGTAACGCATCCGACTCTTTGTTTTCCATAGTCTTGAATCCTGATTTAGAAGTATTACTACTGGACTGGGTTTGCTCTCTCCCAAGGCTCAAGATCTGAGGAATCACTTTGAAATATGAGCGCAGAGAGGGGGTCACTCTAGGGATGGTAGCTGTTAAAGGTTTAGCTTTGGCGCGTTTCCTCCCCCTTTTTGCTTTAACCTCCACTGAGAGATAAGAGGATGTTTCTTCGTTCAATTGATCTAATTTTGAACTTTCCCCTGTTTCAGAAGCCTCCTTATCCACCTCCTCGGCAACAACTTGCAATGTACTCTTTCCTCTCTTTCTGCGAGGTGCTGCTGCTCCCACTAAGTCCTTTGATGCCCCCTTCCCTCTGAGTTTCCTAACGGGCTCCACAGGCTCAACAGCACTCATGTATGCCTGATTTTGGCAGTGGAATGCGTAATAAACCTTGCTACCAGACCATTCATTCACTCGTACTTTACTTACTTCAACCGATCCAGAGACTTTAAAAAAGGTACAATCCTCATGTAGTTTGAAATCAGGTGTGGCATGGGGAACGGTATTCAGATTGCAGAGAGCTCCGTTAGAGGAATCAATACCGAGGAGACTTTGGAAGCGTCTCCCTTTATGCAGCTGGGCAGCGAGCTGCCTCCCCGGATACAATGCAGGCGGAGATTCGTTGAGCTTATTCAAGTAGCGCTGAGCCCCGTTAGAGAAGCCGACGCCGTAGAGACTTTGGAAGCGTCTCCCTCTCCGCAGCTCGGCAGCGGCTAGCCTCCACGGATACAATGCAGGTGAGAAAACACTGAGAGTAGGGCGTTCCCTTCCTTGCTCGCTGCTGAGGTTACTGAGGCAGCCGCGCCCTGCTTCCAGACCGCAGCTCCGGATCACAGCAAACCGGCACATCAAGTGGCACATCAAGTGGCAAATTAAACGAAAAAGACACGATCCTGAATTACACGATTGAGAGGCCAAAACCCGTAAGATTAGACTGCTGGCGAGTCAGATTCCTCCGGTTAATGACAAGGCATCTACGGGGTTAGACGGAGCGGAGCACTGCCGCAGTCAGCCGACTGCCGCCATGTTTTCCCCCTCTGCATCTAAGCACGTAATATGAGGACAAAAAAATAAATAAATAAATAAATAAATAAACCGGTGTCACCCCTTGACTGGTCAACCCCTTCCCACCTTTCAATGTACTGGAGCTACCTTTGCAATTGATTTTACAATTATTCAAGCTAATTTTAAGAGATGTATTAAGTCCTCTGTGGCCGAGTTGACAGAATTTAGTGATCACGCTTTCCTTCTCTTCTGTATTGTTTGGCCCCTCCCTGCTAAGTCAAGCTCTATATTTGCAGCGAAACCGATTCTGAGCAGAAAAAACTGATTTACACTTAAGCGGGAGAAAGTTGATCCATCTCTCTTCCTCCCAAAGGTTGTAAAGGAGGTGTTATCTGGGATTGAATTTTGCTTAGACACCCACACCCACAGTCATCAAGTAGTAATAGCATTTAGTAGAATTTGAACATCTATAAATTCTAATCCTTTACACCCAGCTACAAGAAACACTCCATCGGCGACAAGGTGGTTTGAGACAAATTATTCGAAGGCCTCCAAACAATTTTGCACTGCTCTCAAAACAAATCCCAGAAACAAAGATCTAATAAGGAAGCTACGAGCTGACGATCAGACAGCTAGGGAGGTGAGAAAAAAGGAGTTACGGGATGAAGCATGGGTAAATTTGTGTGAGGCCTCAAAGAGCAAACACAGCAAGGCATTTTGGAGGGTGGTAAATGCCCCTTTTGTGCAGGGCTTGCTCCTCTCTCGATATCCATATAGATGAATCCATCTGGCTGTCTCACTTCCAGAGTATTTTTAATGTAGAGATAGATAGCGTTACAAAAATCATGAGGACTGGTTGGTTGCCCATCGGGGGATGGGAAATTGAGCTTGCGCTCTCTCAATCGCCTGCACCAAAGGCAGCGGGCCGGATGGGGTTACTCTGGATATTTTCTGTGTACACAAAAATGTATGGGCTCCACTCATGACCCACGTTTTTAATGCTGTTACCAAAGTGGGTCCCCTGGTATCCTGGAAACAATCTGTGATCCTCCCTATATATAAGAAGGGGTATCCTCAAACCTGGCAAATTACCGCCCAATCTCCTTGCTGGATAGCACTGCTAAACTAATGGGGAGATTACTTTTAAATAGGCTGGTGGAGTGGGCATATGTTAAAAATGTTTTAGCCGAGACACAATATGGGTTTAGAAAGGGCAGGGGCACGATCAATCAAGGCCTAAATTTAGCCTTGCTCTCAGCAAATTACGTTCACACAAAAACGAGTCTGTTTTATATTGCGTTTGTGGACATGTCTGCGGTCTTCGACTGCGTAAACCACTCAAAATTGTGGGTTATTTTGGAGTCGATGGGCGTGGACAGCTCCATAATCCTTTTTATTAGGGAGATGCATAGAGAGGCAGGGGCCATAGTTAGGTTTGGTAAACAGGGGGAATGTACAGAAATGTTTTAAATTTCAAAGGGGGTATGACAGGGGTGTTTCCTTGCCCCCTTTCTTTTTTCCTTGTACACCAATAAATGTAATGACGTTTTGACTGCACAGTGCAGGGGGATGTTCCATCTGCAGGTGGCCTATCACTGCCTGCTCTTTGCTAGGTAGATGATGCGGTTTTGATTGCCAGGACACCCCTGGCCCTACAGCGTTTGATTGGCTCTTATTCGAATTTCATGGCTAAATTGGGTTTGCTTGTTAACAAATTGAAAACTTTTGTTATGATAGCGGGGTTGGGAAGGAAAAAGTCTATTTCATTCAGTCCTTCGGACCAGGAAAAGGTAATCAGAGAGGGGGATTGTTTTATAAGATCATTTTCATTAGTCTGTTGTTAATTGTCCAATTACCGATAATGAATTGTTGTAAGGGTTTTAATACATTAACTAGATTTCGACACAGGATTAGGAAGACTTTATGTAGGCATGGAGCTATTTTAAATTGTTTGACGTAATAATTTATTTTTATTATTTTTAAATATTGATAATGAATTGCTGTCAGTTTTAGTGGTGAGGATTCTTGTAAATATTGTTATTTACAAAAATCTATTAATTATTGATTCTAATTGCTTTTTGATCATTTTGTACTGTGATATGTTTCTGTACTTTTATGCATTCACCAAATGCAAATAACGTTATCTGACTGACTGACCACGGATGAAGACAGCCTCACACAAGTTCTGCAGGTCCCGTTTGTTTTTCTTCGCTTATCAGATTATACAGAATCTGCCAATGGTGGCTTCACCCAACAAAGCAGGAAACATTAACACCAAATAAACAACAACTTTAGAAAAGGGTTTTATTTGACAAAATGCAAGGACTCTCTCTCTCTTTTAGAATAAGGCTTGAGGTTTTATTTTACACAATGCTCTCTAACAAAAAGGCTTTCCCAGATGCAAAATGCACAACATTCAAATACACAAAGATATATATATATATATATATATATATATATATATATATATATATATATATATATATATATATATATATATATATATTTATATGCAAGAAATAATAACCCACTTGATAAATGCAGCAGTTAAATGCCATGAATAAACAAGCAGAAAATATTATGAGATAACACTGAAGAAACTCTAATATGCTGGACATCCTGCAAGAGATCAGAAAGATATATACACACTAGATACATCAAATGATTACTTTGGATGTGCACCTCAACTCACTCACACATCACAAAGAAAACACCTCAAATGATCAAAGCCACTGGCCAAACATCACAATGGCAATAATCAAAGCTCAAGCACCTCAAATGACCACAGCCACTGGAACCACGCATTACAATGGCACTAGTTAGAAACTAATCACCTCACCCGACCGTTCACTCAACATCCTGGCCAATTGTCGTTTGGAGGCCCATTCACAGCTGGCTTGGACTCTTGACCGGGACTCAAGTTCCATTTGTCTTACAGCAATACGTCTATTCTGTAAGTGAGCGCCCAGCTCAACTGGCAACAAACACCAGCTTTATAGTCTCAAAATCTGCACTAGAAGATTCGAGAAAACTTTCCTCCCGGGCCAGAGTAATCTTACCAGGACTGGCCAGCTTCCAAGCAAGCATTCCAATGGCAGGAAGGAGCTCCCATGTTCCCTCTCCAATCTCGCATGTTCCCGCCTTTATCTTGGCGAAGCTCACGAAAGCCTTCAAGGGGACATTAAACAATCTCTCACAAAACAATCCTTGAACGTGAATAACCCAAACAACTTGCAAGCATTGTTGTGCATGCAGAAAAAGCTCAAGCAAGGCAGAGTCAGAAAACAGGATGCCATGAGGCCATGTCAAAGCCAATAGTAAGAACTTCATAATACTTATCAATGTACAACACAATGCACATTTGTGCACAACTGCTTATAGATTCACATACTTCATCTCTCAATGTCCTATAGCATCACATACTTCATCTCTCAATGTACAACACCGAGCACATTTGTGCATCACTGCACACAACACTGCACTTCGAGACCAAAAAGTTAATTCCACATCTCTCTCTCCCTCTCATGCTTTCAAATGCACATCCCACACCTTCTGTTCTTGGCAAGGCTATCCTACTCCGTGACAGCTCCCACTGAAGGACTGCAAGATTACAAGAAATAAACTTTTACGAGAAACAGGCATATGCAGGACGTTGTACATTCAGGTTAGGATAAAATAACACACCAGAATCAATTAAAACAAGCATTGGCATAGCCAATAAGTCTTGCATTGATTAAGTTTGAGCTATTGACATTGCTAAATATTGCAACACCAATTGCATCCAAAGTCTATAAATTGTATGGCCAAAAAATGTGTATTTATTTTTGTAACAATGGTGGCATGCTGCGCTTTAGATGAATATGTTGAAAAGTAAAGTGTGCCATACTGCGATTGCTACAATAGTTAATTGTGGATGTGTTAACAATTGATGTGTGCACTGATGGCTGGTGGTGTGTGTGCCGGTAGAAATTGTGCACTGATGGCTGGTGGTGTGTGTGCCTGGTGGAAGTGTGCACTGCCAGTTGGTGGTGTGTGAGCCTGGTGGAAGCATGCACTGACGGCTGGTGGTGTGTGTGCCTTGTGAAAGCGTGCACTGACAGCTGGTGGTGTGTGTGTGCCTGGTAAAAGCGTGCACTGACGTCTGGTGGTGTGTGCCTGGTGGAAGCGTACACTGACGGCTGGTGGTGTTTGTGCCCAGTGAAATTGTGCACTGACGGTGTGGGTGTGTGTGTGGTTGTGGTGGTTGTATGTGTTGTGGTTGTGTGTGTTGTGGTTGTGTGTGTTGTGGTTGTGTGTGTGTGCTTGTGTGGGTGCTTGTGGTTGTTTTTGTGTAATTGGGTGTGGTGTGTGTGTGTGTGTGGTTGGGTGTGGTGTGTGTGTGTGGTTGTGTGTGTGGTTGTATGTGGTTGTATGTGGTTGTGGTTGTGTTTGTGGTTGTGTCACAGGGCAGCGAAGGGCACAGAAGGAGAAAACGGAACAGAATCACGGGGGCAGCGAAGGGGACAGAAGGAGAAAAAAGGCACAGAATCGCTTGGTTACTCCAAGGAGTGCCCTGGCGCCAAGACAAGATAGTACGTGCTACGTGATTTTAGTATCCAATCGAGTAGGGTTATTGGGACCCCTGTTTTGCTCTTTGGTTTGAAGAAGTTTGCTTTCAGAAGGTAGCCCTCACTGAAGTTTGATTGCTCTGGGCGATTTGGGACCAGAGATAGAGGTCAAGGCTGTTCACCTGGAAGCCTCTCCTGGGGGGTGGGCCTAGAAGTTAGGTCGAGGGCCTTATTAGCTGATGCTAACCTTTTCAAAATAGAAATTTAAACTCATGATGGAACTTATGAACCCTGAAATTGTTACCTAAGTGGGATCAGAGGTATATAAAAGTCCTTGGCGTCTTGGCTCAAATATTCAGCACTGGGCGAGATGCTAGAGAATTGATTGCAGGAAACCAGTTTCAAGGCTACACACCATTTTCAATTTAATCCGCTGGTGGGTTCGCAGAGCGGGTTACCAAAAGGGGAACGTAAGCTAACCTAGTGTACATCTGCCCGCAAGTGACTCCCATTGTTCTTACATTCTTGGATAGGGTGTTTTTTCATTTGCTGGTTTTCAGTCTCAATAGCTCATATTTAAATTAAAGAATGAAAATATCGGCAAACCTTTCTTTAAAAAAAAGTGGAATCTCTGGGTGCCGATTGCTGATCCCTGCTAAAATACAGCAGGCGCGTAGGTGATGTGAAGTTAGTTCCGAATGTATGTGTAGTCATCGCGATCACTCTCAAAAGCGAAAGTGATTGCGATTGTGATTCGCGCACTAGCGGGGGGAGGGGCGAATATGGGGCTGAAGGCAGATGGCTGGGCAAGAAGGGGGGGAATGCGGGGAGCAGCTGTGCGTGTGCACGCCATCCGTGCACTGCAGCTTGTCGCCAGCACAAAAATGTGGGTAGCACTTTCTAAACCCACCTACTAAATGTCTTGCAGAGCATCGCTTACGCGATAGCTCAGGCGAGACCTAATAATGGTAGTCAAAGGTCATCACAGGGTCAGACCACAAGAGTGCCTCTAGCACCACACTGTTACACTTTCCAGGCCAGTTGGAAAGCAAGGCTCCCCTGGTTCCAAAGCCTAACATTGGCACTCCATTTGAAAGGATGGGCATCGACATTGATGGTCCCTTAGACACCAAGACAACCTTAGGCAACAGGTTAATTCTGGTATTGGTGAACCACGCCACATGGTACCCAGAGGCCATCCCTCTGAAGTTACTGATTGCACCTGCAGTGGCTGGGGCCGTGATGGGGATTTTTACCCATGTAGAGTTCCCAAAGGAAGTTGTGTCTATCAGCGTACATGAAGTCCATGTAGAATGAGTGTGACCTAACCCACAATTGTTCCATGCCATAAGACCCACAAACCAACAGGCTTGTTGAGGGATTCAACAACAACCTAACTGGCATGATATTGGGCAAGCCTGAGGCCATGAGGCGGAAGTGGGTCGTCCTCTTGTCATGCCGGGTGTTCGCTTATAGGGAGGCACCACAGAAGGGGGATTGGGTTTAGCCCACTTGAGCTACTCTATGGATACCCTGTTAGGGAGCCTCTCAGCCTTTTGAGAGAGGGGTGGAAGCAAGCATCCAGGAAACCTTCTCAGGATGTAGTCACCTACATGATGGCTAGTCGTAACCAGATGCAGCGCGTCTGTAAGAAGGCTAAAGACAATCTTGAGGCCAGTCAAGAAGTAAAGAAACTGGTACAACCGGATGCCACTCTGGTGGAGTTTTAGCCTGGTCAGAAGGAGTGGGTCATGGAAGCCTCTAGAGCCAGATCTCTCCAAGACCATACCATCTACCTGGTGATTCTCAAGATCCATAGATACCCCTTAGGGTGCTCCACATAAACCACCTCAGAACTCACTTTGAGAGGTCTGAAATCACCATTCTCTTGGTGACAGATGACGGAGTGGAAGAGGAGAGTGAACTTCTACCTGACCTCCTGTTTACCCAGGAGCACAATGTGTCAGTAGAGGATGTTAACCTCTTCCCTACTCTGACCCCAGAGCAGAGTGAATGTCGCCAGTTACTGGGCACCTCTCGTGTTTGTTCTCCCTCACCCCTGGTGTCACAGACTTGTATACCCACAGTGTTGATACTGGAGACAGTATGCCTGTCAAAAACAAAAATTACAGGTTGTCGGACATGGTGAGAGCCAGTATCAAAAAAGAGGACTCTAAGATGCTGGCATTAGGGGTGAATGATCCCTCTAGCAGTCCCTGTTCTAGCCCAGTTGTGTTATTACCTAAGGCCGCCCAACTGGGTGCCACCCAGAACTCCCATTCTGCGTGGATTAGAAGGAACTCAACTCAGTCACCAAGACCGATTCTCACCCCATCCCCTGGATGATGTGTTCATAGACAGCCTGGGTGCTGCCAAATTGCTAAGTACTTTTGATCTCACATTAGGGTACTAGCAGGGTGAGTGAAGGGGCAAAAGAAAGGCCTGTATTCTCTCCCCCAGAGAGCCGCTTCCAGTTCAGGGCGATGCCCTGCTACCTTTCAGAGGTTGGTGAATAGGGTCCTTGCTCGGACGAAGGCATTCAGTGCCACCTACCTTGATGACATACCTGAAATCTCCTCAGCTAAAGAAGAAGACCTGTACCATCTCCAAGAGGGGCTCCTGCCCCTGCAGCAGACAGGCTTGACTATCAAGGCCAGTAAGGGCCGGATAAGGCAGGGAACCCTGGTATATTTGGGCCAAATAGAGGGTAGGGGCAAGGTGCAGTCCCTCCAGGCCAAGACTGAAAACGTCCTGACCTCAAGCTCCCCAAATTACAGGCTGAGGTGAGGGCCTCCCTGGGCCTCACTGGTTATTGCAGGAGGTTTGTTAAGGGATATGGAATCATTGTTGCCCCCTTAACAGAGCTGACTTCCAAGAAGCAACCCAAAAAGGCGATCTGGACAGAGGCCTCTCAGAAAGCCCTTGACACTCTCAAGGAGGCCATGTGTATGCACCTGTACTCAAGGCTTCTGAATTCTCCAGGGAATTAATTGTGCAGATGGATGCTTCAGAGCATGGGATAGAGGCTGTCCTAACACAGTTAAATGAGATGGGTCTGGACCAACTTGTAGCCTTCATTAGTAGGAGAGTCATTACCAGTAACAGAGGTAGAGTGCAATTGAGAGAGAGGCCTTTGCTTTGTTCTGGGCACTGAAGAAACTGAGACCATGCCTGGTTGGAACTCACATCTGAGTTTGGTGAGAACAGAGGCCCCTTAGAAGGTTCAACACAAATGAGGGGTGAAAATCCCAAGCTGTTGAAGTGGTCCATCTCTATACACGGAATGGATTTTATGGTGGAACACCACACTGGGCCAGACCATGCCAGTGCTGATGGCCTCTCCCTCAGTTCCTTCGCCATAGTGATGAGAACTCCCTGGAGGTTGGGTTGTTCTCCCCACTTTCAGCTGGAAGGGGACACCTGTTGGACCGGTCAGCTTCAGTGAGGTCTTCCCCTCCATTTGTTTGCTGATCTAGGTTTTGTTGGCCTTAGGACTCCATGCACTTCAATACTGTTAACCTGTGCTAAAGTGCATGTGCTGACCCCCTAAAACATGCTAATATTGGTTTACTCCAGATTGGCACATTCAATTTACATTTAAGTCCCTAGTACAGTGGTATTACATGTAACCAGGGCCTGTAGATTACATGCTACTCGTGGGTCTACAGCACTTATTGTGTCGCCCAGTTAAGTAACCTTTTATACAAGTCTGAGGCCATTTCATCCTGACTAAATAAACCATTTGCAGGCGTAAGCCTTCCTTTTGAATACATATATGTCACTCCTTGTGTAGGTCATAAACATCCCATAGGGCAGGGCGCAATGTATTGAAAAAAAGTTGGACATGTACTTTCAAGTTTTACATGTCCTGTTAGTGAAGAACTCTTAGCAAGGCCTACCTCTCAGATAGGGTATCATTGTGTTACCTTATAACATTTCATTAGTGATAACTTTCAATTGGGAGCAAGTAGGAATGTCGAGTTTGATGTCTATAGAATTGTAATTTAAAAGCCTCTTTAGTGGTAAAGTTGAATTTTAATTCATAATTCTGAAGATGGCAATTTTAGAAAGTTATATGCACACTATAAATAGTAGACTGAACTCCAATGTACTCCAACTTTTTTTGATGCTCAGTGGTATTTGAGGTGTGCTAGCTTGATGTGAGCTACGCTCATGCGCTAATTGCTGAATGTAAACATAATGTAGCCACATCAGGTCCCCACACAAGCTGCACAGCCATGTGTATACATGAATCAGATGAGTCAAAAGTCTTTTGCCAAATTATCACAATTTAAATTTCTTTTTGGACCACATTTTCTCAATTTTTATTCTCCAAATTTCCCTCATTCTTCACTTCATTTTACACTATTTCCAAAATCGCCCTGCTGGGATTTTCACAATAGCATGAGACAGTCTGATTTTCCACATGTCACAATATCTTTAAAAGTACCCAATCCATTCCGGGATAATTCCCTTCATCAGTGGTATCTAAAATCCAACACATCAGCATAATGAATATAACCTTGATTGTACTAACAAACCTTGTACACCTACACACTCTGTGAACATTCTGCTTAATGCATTGTAATTAATATATACTACATGTAAACCGTGTCATGCTTTGGCCCAACAAAAAAGAAACAGAAAAAATCCTTGACCTACTAACCCCCAATGCAAAAGGAACCCTCCTTAAAAACAAAGGCAACAGTGATCTGGAACCCCATATTTATGTCACAAAAGGAAACCTCTGAAACCCACATTCAATCAGTACTTAAAAACAAACTACAAATGCATGTTTGCCAATCACACCCATTCCCTTGGAGAGAACAACCCTTTATCACAATATCCATTCATTTGCTTACTAAATCTTATGCTTGACTACGTTCGTGACTGGAAGTAGACCAATATAACTTTTTTTAAAGGGTAGCAGTATGTTTGAATTCCCATCTATCCTGTCCGCCTTCATTTCACTTCAAGGGAAGCAGCCCTGTTCCTGACAAAATTCCAATTGCCACGTTTTAATGGTGGTGTTGGACGTGGCCCTTTTTGCAGGTCATCCCTGAACTTTTTGCCTTCCTCCTGTATTTTCTCTGACCTGTTTTTGTTGGTTTTATGACTCTGGGCACTTTACCACTGCTGATCAGTGCTAAAGTGCATATGCTCTCCCTATTGTAAAGTATTGTATTGATTAGTGACTCCATGATTGGTTCATTTGATTTACCTGTCAGACCCTAGTACAGTGCACCATGTGTGCCCAGGGATTGTAAATCAAATGCTGCAGGTGGGCTTGCAGCACTGGTTGTGCCACCCACAGAAGCAGCCTGTAAAATGTGTCTCAGGCCTGCCATTGCAGAGCCTGTGTGCAGTCTATTACTGCCATGCTAAATTGGTAAAGTGCACCCACTTGCCATTCCCTAAACCTTCCCTTTTCTTCATGTCAGACACCCCTAAGGTAGGCCCGAGGGCAGGGTGCATTGTAGGTTTAAGGTAGGACATGCCCTGGTGTGTGTGGCATGTCCTAATAGTGAATTACAGCCATTTTCGTTTTTCACTATTGCAAGGCTACCAGTCCCCATAGGACAGAATGGGCACTGTGAATATAACACCTTATAATCATAACTGACCCAGGGAACATGGTAGAAATTCGAGTTTAGTATGCCTAAACTCAGAATGATAAAATACATTTTTTAGTGAAGTTGGTTTTAACATTCTGTGTTTGAAAATACCAATTCTAGAAAGTAGGTATTTTCTTACCTAACCATCCAGCCTGCCTCTGCTAGCTTGTGTATAGTGTGTCTGATTTTGTGAGTGACAGGGGCTGGGGGATTCCAGGAGACAGGGTGAGTCAGCACAGGGCTGAATAGACCTATCTACATGTAGAGTGGTGGGAGGAGATAGCACTTGGGTCTGAATAGGGCTGTGCCTGCCTTTCACAATGCTGGCTCCACCTCCTGTGGTGCGTCTGATGTCCCTGGCCCACCCTGTCAAAGGAAAGAAGGAGTCCTGTAAACAAAGTGTTCCAGCACTGCACAGAGCTGGTTTGGACTAGGTACAGGCTCCTCTGCCTTCAGAGGACAAAGGATTTAGTAGTATAAATATGGGGACCCAGACCCCAAGACTTTAGATCACTTCTGGAACAACAAGACAAACCTCTGCCAAGGAGAAGCACCAAAGGAAGCTGTAGGAGTTGGACTGCCCCCCTGCCAGTGTGCTGTGTTTCTGGGTTGGGCTACAGTGGTGTCTTCAGTGCCAAGGAGAGGAGAAGGAACTTTTAAAGAACTTTCATCATCTGGCAGAATATTACTCCAAGGGCTTGATTTGAGCTTGCCTCCTGACCGAAGTCTCAGGGAAACCAAACTTCACCTCTTCTGTTTTGCCTGCATCTGGAACTTGCTGTTCTAGCTGCTATGGAAGGAATTTTGCAACACCGACGCTGGTGAGTTACGCCATCTTCTGCATCGAAGCCGTGAGCGCTGTCCGACTTGCAACGTAGACCCGCCGCCGTGCCACATCGACGCCAGCGAACGACATCGTAAGCCTGCCATAGTCATGTGCCCTGCTCCAACTTGCAACGCCGGCCCGACACCTGCTGCTGTTCCGCATCAACTCCAAAGCCGATCATCGACGTGGGTGGTCAAGAATCCATTGACATCGTGACATCGTACGGAACCGTGGTTTCGTCGCCATCGTGACGTCACTTCCTCTCCAGTCAGGAACCGACGCCTCCTCTGCCTGCCCAAGGTATTTTTCTCTTCTGTGCCATTGGTGGCATTCTAGCCATGTACCATGTCGTCATCAATACAAAAAAGTTCCCTTTAGTGCCAGGGACTGATGGGATAATTTGTCTTTTTTTTATTTCTTACATTTATTTTGCAAGAAATATGTAGCAGTCCAAGCACGATGCTTGACCTCTCTGACTCTTGCCGAAAGTCACATACCATATAAGCAATGCAGGTGGTGACCATCTTTAAACATGCTTGTGCTTATGAGTGGGCACACATGTGGCCATTTTGTAATAGTTCAAAATTAGCAGTATAACAATAACAAAAAACATTCCAAAATAGATGCCCATTTGCCCACACACATGCGCGGCCATCTTAGAATGTTTTTTGACAAAGTGGAACAAAAACTATTACAAAATGACAGCTCCTTTATCCATTGACATGTCTACCTAGGCGGCTATCTTTGAATGTTTTCTGGTATAATTCAATAAATATTATTATGAAGACACAAGGATTCGCAAACCCAATTCCCAGATCTACATGCTTTGCCAATGCTTGTTTTACGTTGTTCCTAGCCGGAAAAAAAGATATGGACCAAAAGTATAATCTCTAGCCTTATATCTACTATTCGTGAAAATCAGATATTGCTAATGCACTCCATCAGTGTAGATTTACATTTTTTAAGGAAAGGGTCGTATTTTAACATGAACAGCAGAAAAGTGAACATCATTTCGAAATAGTAATACTGTTAGGGATCTTATCAAGGAACGTAGCTGCTTGCTTCCGACTGTACAGGTACGGAAGTCCTCTATCAAGCGAAAGGATACACGGGGAGCATCATTCTATAGGTAACTATATATTATTTTATCAAATCTAAATAAGCAGTCATGCACACATCCACATGCTGGTATATTCATTCTTTAACATATTCGACTTCCTTTCTGCTAAGAGCTTTCCTGTTTAATCGTTCGCTGACCTCTGACCTTATTATCATTTCCTTACTAAATTCCATTGTGTAAGAAGCTAAAACTAGAAAAATGATGGGTTTTCAAGAGTTCTGTTTTTGTACCTTTTGATGGAAATGTCAGAATCACTTTGTCATCCTGCCAAGACATGGAATCGCGGAACAGTTGGCTTGGTTTTATCTTTTTCTCTTCATTTTGAAGCATCTCACTTCTATGCCTGTATACTTTTACGCTCCCTACTGAGCTGTAAATAACATCCGACGTTCTTGGCAGAGGTTCTTGGCACACTTTAGGCAGCCGGCAAAACCCCGAGAAACAGGAGGTTTCTGCAAAATAACTCGACTGAGTAGGTTTCTGCAAAACAAGCTAAACTGATATCTGTCAATTGGAAAAGGAAAGATTAAAAGGGCAAATTCGTCACCCCGTTACCTTCGGTGCAGCACTGCGTGCTTCTACAGAACATGCGTCCACGTCTGAGGGGTGCTCCAAACACCTTCAGTTAAACCTTAGTTGCGAAAATTCTTTTGATTCCGGATAAAAGAATGTGATGACACGGCTGTTATGAATCTCACAATTACTTCTCACTGGGACACAGATATCCATTTTCATGTAACACCCCACCACTGTTGGTTTACCAAAGGTCTATGTAACTCACTGCCACATCATCTCCTTCCTGTTCTTATATTATTTGAGATGAAATCCTATGGCAAAATAGATAACTAGTTCGCTAAAAGCTTATTTTTATTAGCCTACAAGCCGCTTCCCTTCTCTGGGAGGCACATTCCTTTCAAGACTCATGCTTTGAGTCCATTTTAAGGCAGACAATCCATGGCAAAATCTTGCATGATCGACGTATTACATATATTTGCCACCCTTTGTGGACCATTAGGTGCTGATGGGCTTCCTTGCTGGGCACTAAATACCACAGAAACCAAACCCTGCTTGGTTTTGGATGAGACAAATACTGGCAGCAACAGATCACCTGTGTGGATTCAATATGGTGGTTCTGCCTCCCATCAAGACCTGGCATTGTCTTCCATACTGTCTTCCCAGCTGAGGCTTCCCCCATCTTGGCTGCAGGCTATGTTGTTATGTTAGGTGTATTTGTAGAGCATTCTAATCACCCATTATGGAATCCAGGCGCTCACCTATTGGGTAGGCGGCTGTCTTCTTGATGGAGTTATTCACAAAGCCTGGTTTTCAGTTTTTTTTGCGAAATTCAAGAAGTGATGGAGAAATTTTGATGTGATGCTGGAGCTTTTTCCACACTTTGGGGGCGATGTATGAGAAGGTGCGGCTTCTAGCTTTTGTTTTGTGCATGTGAGGTGCGTATGTGTCTGGGAGGTTTGGCAGTGAACGTGGCTGTTGAGGTAAGGAAGGATAGTGTTGTGACATGCCTGGTATGTGTGTGCAAGGAGGTTGAACTGGGTGCATTTGTGTATGGATTGGCAATGATGTTTCCTGATGTGTGGAGTAATGTGGGTGTGACTAGGTAGGTTGAGGAGGATTCTTGCTGCTGGTGTTTTGGTTTGTTTGGAGCCTGCTCAGGAGCTTCTTGGTGATTTCTACGTAGCGTGCATTGTCATAGTCAAGTCTGCTGGTGATCAGGGCCTGCCTGACTATATTTCGCATGTTTTCTGATAGCCATTTGAAGATTGCTACTTTTACTTAGGCTATCTTGTTGAGTTTGTCTTACAGGATAATTTCAAAATTTCTGACTTGGTGGAGCCGAGGTCTGCTGGCCACCAGGTGGAGTCTCATGCCGAGTTTTTCCTTCCGAAGTTCATTACTTACATTTTGGACTTAATCCAGGAGGCTACTGTGGACATGCCTGTGATGAAATTTTTCTACGTTATGAGAGACTTTTCGGACAGAAAGAGTGTTAGTTGGGTGTCGTCAGCGTAGAAATGTTTGCTGATGCCATGTGATCTGATGAGGTCTGCCAGTAGGGTCACGTAGATGTTAAAAAGGGTTGGGCTGAGAGAAGATCCCTGGGGGACTCTGCAGATAAACTTCTTGGCTTCCGACATGTAATATGGCTGGTTGGGTTTTTGTGTTGTGTCATGTTGCTTTGGGTTTTTGTGTTCTTCCTGATAGAAAGTAGCAGATCCAGTTGAGGGCGGGTCTTTGGATTCCTGTTTCATGTAGTCCTTTGATCAGGGTTGAGTAGAAGACGGTGTCGAAAGCCACTGAGAGGTCGAGCATTATGAGGGTGGCAGTTTCTTCCTGGGCGAGGATCATCCTGATGTCATGTGTGGCTGCGATAAGGGGAGTTTCGATGCTGTGCTTGAGCCGGAAACCAAATTGAGTATTGTCCAGGATTTGGTGTGTGTTGAGGTAGTGAGTGAGTTGCTTGTTGATAGCTTTATCCATGACCTTGGCTGGGTACAGTAGAGGGGAGATTGGGCAGTAATTCGATAGTTGAGAGGCTATGCCTTTTTGTTGGCATTCTAACAAGAATATAAGCTTTCCTCATATACACAGTACAAGATAGGCTCAAAAAGCAGAAATTGAAGATTTCCAAGTAGAAAGCAGTTTCACAAGGGCAGCAGCATTTTGGATTTCTTATACACAGCAAAATGCTGAGCTCATGAAGCAGCCACTGTGACACAAAACACTAAGGACAGACAGCAGCTAAACAAGCTTTCTTCACTCACATAACTGAGCCAACTGTGGTGCAAGCTTTCTTAACACAGATAAAGAACTGCCTGGGCAGCAGCTGTGATAAACCTTTCACACAGTTACTGATCAGGCTTTAGCAGTATACGAATTGCTCACAAAACAGGAACAGCTTGGAAACAGTTATGCATATGTCCCTTACAACACAGGTGCAGTGTGAGCAGGACCTATGCAAGTTATGAAAGGATGCATGGTAGCTGTAGAAGCCGCCCCCTCATAGCAGATAAAGAAACCAGGAGCAGAGCAAACCTCCTTAATAAAACGGATGCAGCATGTACAGCAGCTTGTTGAATCTCCATTTTACAAAATAATTGCACTGTGAGCAACAGCAGAGCAAGATTACCTCACAAAACCAGGACAGAACACGACATAAGCACTCCCTCCATTAGCACTTTAGAGGGTCATCGCCTTCTATGAGAGGCCATAGTCAGCAGCAATGGGGGGCTATTTCAGCAGTCTTGTTCCAGTGATCAGAGGGACTCTGCGGAGTGTTTGTTAAACCTCTGCAAGACAGCATTTCAGTTCATTAGCGTGTGCATCACAATTCCAAATGTATTTATCTGGCAAAAGAGATACGCAAATGTACCAGATCGACTGGAATAGAAAGTAAACAGACCTCCTCAGATCCTCACTTTCTTCTGATCACGTCAATGCTTTTGCAATCTTTCTGACCACTGCAGCTTGGGGTACACAGTGGTACCAAAGGGCAAGCCAGGGGTTGCAGCGGCCATGCTTAGAGATTTTTAAATAGCATCCAGTGGTTGAGTCGTGGAGCCAGTGCTGGGCTTACACAGAACATGAAGGCACGTTTCTTTTGGAGGCATCATTTATGGTGTTCTTGTAGTAGTTGAAAAATGCATGTCAGCTGAGCACCTTCTGGTCTGCATGCCGATTTCTTGCATACATGTTTTCCTTATCTTGTGTCTTGTTGTTTGATGGTGCATTTGCTTTAAATAAGATCTTGGCAAAGCCATAAAGCGGGGTGTTTGGCTTGCATTGTTCTGCTGTCAACTGAAGGATGCTGCTGAAGTCTCTGAGAAGGGCCTCTACGTCAGTGTTGGAGACACCTGTAAATCTCCGGGATGTCAGGCTGGCATGTCAGCAGATCTGAAGTTTTTGAACTTTATGAAGTATATGTTGATCATTTTTGCTGACTTCTTTTGACCTCTATGTGAGGGTGGTGCACAAAGCAAGTACAAATTCCTGTCAACGGGCCATGGTGTGTAGAATATGTGAATATGGTGCAGATGCACCACCAGATGTGTCCATTAGTCTGTTACTATGGGTTAGCAGTTAGAAAAGCTTGGCAATGCCTGCAATGGCCAGCAGGTCAAGGAAGCCAACGTTTATGGTTCTGATTGATGTGTTGCCTGGTAACTTGAAATCAGTGAGGTATATGTTGTTCAAGTAGGTACTGGAGGCGGCCATGTTGAGATCTGACGTTTCAGAGTTACATAGTGGCAGTCGGTGTTCAAAAGAAGAGGTGAAATTGTACATTTTGTGTGGCTCATAATGTCAGGAAAAGAGCATGAAGCTATTGATGAATGGTTGTACCATCAGAGTTCCCATTCATGAAGAACAGTAGATAACTGAGAGTCCCTCATTCAGTTTTGTTTGACCAGCTTTCAAGCAAGATTCTGTGGTGAGTGTGATGCAGATGAGGTTGATTATATTAGTTGTGCACTAGTATTGATTTACGATTGTTAGTTATACCAAAGAAGGTGAATGGAGATACATAGAGGAAGAACATGGTGCAGCTGCAGTGGCATGCTAAAAAGTAAAGCACACCATAGGGAGGCCCTGCCCAGGGCCCTTCAAGACTATAGATGCCCTTCTCTTTGCCTTTTGCTATGGATGTAAAGGTGAGGAACCACCATGGGTCAGAAGGCAAATGAAGGTCAGATCCTCCTGTGGTTGGTTGTCTAGTTGCAACTGTCACAATGCCAGGATAAGTCATCATTTTGCCTGCGTAGTGAAGGAATGTTATTGAAATACCCTACCTGATACACTGTGGAAGCATGGAGCCCCAGAAAGCAAGTCTAAAACATTGTCTACAGAGGATCCATTTCCCCCATTTCTTATTATGAGGTTACTCACAACAACATGAACTCCTTAGGGAATAATATTGCTTACAGAAAGAAAAGAAATGGATACTCTGAAAAAGACTATGACCTCTGAATGTTTATAATTTGTCTTGATGGACATTGATCAGAAGACAATGTATCTGAGTTAAATTTTTAGTGGTTTAATTTTGTCCCTCCTTTTCTGAATCACTCTCATATTCTATAGTTGTCATAAATGTAATTAACGCTTCAGTTGATCACAAATGGAAATGTAGAGTTGTTCAGGTGTGTTACTCCTAATGCTGATGCAAGATCTAGATCTAAATTGACTAAGGATTTCTTTAGTATGCAGTGTATTTAAGACATTGAGTGCAAACATAGTGAAATGCTTCAGACACTTGATATTAATGCATTGCCCGGCTTACTGTCAACCCTGAAAACAAAACCAGACAATGGTGAAGATTTGCCTCTGGAGGAAAAAGAGCGAGAAATGAGAGATGTATAATGGGGAGACAATCTGAGGATGTTAATGATAGAGATACATGTATTTAGTACTCCATTACAGTGGGAAAAGGGAAGGAAAGTTCAAAACAGTATATAATGGTAATGATGAATGGGGGGAGATTGAAAGTGGTGCTAGCCCTGAAAGGAAAGATACTGAACAGTGCAAATCAATATCCCGCCCTCTCAAATTAAAGTTCTGATATACAGGCTCTCATGATGTAGAACTGACAACATTCTCCAGGTAAACTGGCAAGTAAGAATCATTGCTTAAGACTGGCAGATGACAATTTGTTTTTCATTAACTATCTACTTATTGGGCACAGCAAAGTTCAACTAGAAGTGTTCAATAACTCTGTGATTGTAAAATGATTTTAATCATACAGAGTAACATCTGTTACTACTAGTACAATAGTTCTATCTCCAGAAAATATGTGGAAGCATACTAACTGGTGTGGCCAATTCCTGTAAATTGAACTCAGTTCTGGTGAAGATAAAGACATGAATTTCGGATTGTTACACTAGCTAAAATCATAGTCAAATAAATTGAAACTTTTGTATTGGCTGACCTGGAGATCATTCAGTAAAACATGTTTGTTTGGAATTTGCTAGGGTAAGAGGTTCCTGTGCATGGTTTCCCCTCAGATCTCTCATTGGTGGACTTAAATGCCAAATGCTCAGATTTCCCATATTTGGTCTTGAATGCTAAAAAGTAGGCAGGTGTTGCTGATTCTCAGTCTTTGGAATCACATAATATCGTACTCTGCAATGGTAGTTTAAAGAAAGATGCTTTGCGCCAATTGTAAAGGTTCTCATTGTCTCACTATGGTGAGACTGCTGCGTACATTTGTGATCATTGGTTAAACATCCAGTTTGTGCATCATTTAGAGAGTGACCATTTATCACAGTCCCTGCTTCTCAGAAATGTTGTGGAGGGAAAATGAATTGGGGCTCTGCATAAAATTAAAACTTACACTGGTAAGGGTCCATACTAAAACTAGCACCTTACAAGAAATCTTTTGGTCCTCCATGGGGATTGGTCTAAAAACCTTGTATTTGCCAGTCTTCTATGGCCTCTTGAAAACGCACCTACTTTCCAGTGTAGGACAGCACAGTTGGAGGGCAGAGGAATAAAACTGTACAGTTCAGTCAGTGTAGTGAAGTATCAATGATCCAACGATTATTCCTTTTGAAACCTTCCTCTTTTACACAACAAGGACAGGCAGTGTGTCACTATCAGTATATGTTAGGGATCAAGAGATCCACCTCCATTCCTTTCCTATTGCTCACCTGTCTTGAGGTCATTGTGCGATAATGGGGTCAAGCACACTCTGAGGATAGAGATTATGGCAGCCGGTGTGGGTACCTCAGTATCATGATGGAACAGAACAATCCAAGGGGAGGAAGAGGTCCTTTTTAAAAAGAAACTCCATATAATATAAGTAGGTGGTTTCCAGATCCATTTTAAAATAGCTCGGTAAGAAAGGAACGCGTACTGGTCTGAAGACCAGAGAACATAAAATTGGCCATCTAGTTCCAAAGACTACAAGCAATGAAGAATCTGAATCATGCTCCAAAGGATGCCCCCCATTTTGGGGTCCTTCAAACTTTACTGCAAGACCAGGTAACTTCAGTCCTCTAGCACTCTTTTGGCCACCACAATATCCATGGTTCTTTCCTCCAGGACCTTTCCTAGGACATCATTATCCAGTTTCCAACATTCAAGGGAATTTTATTTTTAGGAAGAGGCCTATGAGGACTGAAATTGTGTATTTCTATATCCTCAGCAACATCCACAAACAGCCGCCATTCCTCCGACCCGGGAGACCTATAGTATCTGGCATAGGCTTTGTACTTGAACCACTATAGATTGTTTTCTCGGACTCTTAATACCTAATAAGATATCCTAATTGAACGCAAATGATGCTCAGAGCCTACTAGAGAGGGTTGACTTTGATCTTGAGAGTAACATCTTAATATGGCTGAGTGGTGAAGCTTTATATACGAGCATCCCTCAAGATGATGCACTTACCACTATAGAATAACTACTTAAAGTTGCTCCTCCAGTGGATACACACAAATTCACTGTATCATGCAGTGAGCAACATTGGTGATGAAAGAGAACTTTTTCCTTTATGAGCATTAACTATTTTTTACAGGTCACCAGGACTTCCATGGGATGGGCAACACTGTTGCTTCCAGTATGGCTATTATGTACCTGTACAAGTTTGAAGAAAATCACATCTAGTCCCCTTATCAATCATTATCATTGTAGAAGAGAAACATAGATGGTATCTTGGTCATATGGGAAGGTAATGAGACACTAATACATGCCTTTCTGCTTTGGTTTATCATATGTAAGCAAATTTGAAATTCACTACATGTGCCGCAATGACCAGATGGCCTTTCTGAACTGCTTAATCCATTCACTAGATGACAGCTAGTAACTGAAGTTTACAAAACACTACAGATAGAACTGCCCTCTTACACTTTCAGAGCTTTAATCCCAGAGAGATCCATTAAGGATAACTTACCTTTAGGACAATTCCTCTGCCTTAGGAGGAACTGTTCTGAACACAAAATCTATGATGATCATGTCAAAAAGCTCACAGTCCAGCTGAGAGAGAGAGCTTATCACACAAGACTCATATAATATAATTCAACATAATAGCTTACTTTTGGTTATCCTGGCTGGATTAAAAACATAACGTCCGAGGGCTGGCTCGCTATCTGTTCCGTCAAACATCTTTAAAGAGTGCAGAGAGATATACACTCACGTTTATTTCTTATTTTAGCAGCCTGAAATCCTGATGTACATATGCAGCCACATGGATCCCCGCTACACACCATTCTGTTTAGGACTTTCATTTTAAATAGTATGCATAGTGGTCATCATCTGGTCTGCTGAAAGGTAGTATCTTGTAAACCATTCAAGGCAACCAAGAATCAACTATTAATTCAGATTATCGAAGGCTGTTTTATATGTACTCCTTTCACTGCCCCAGGCACATTTCTTCTCCTTCACATAAAAAAAACCCTTGCTCCCACTAATGGTGGTTGTAGCCCACTTAAGCTCTCATGAGGTTAAGTGTGGGAATGCGCAATGATGAAGTATGACACAATTTTGTGGATGAGGGCCTCACAATTCCCAGTGAAAAACTGCCTGTAGTTGGGGCTAATCAAAGCTATTAGCCCTATTCTTCTTAAAATGTGTAGTTTAGTAACGGTTGTGGAAACCAATCACGTCACAGAAACAGTGAAGGTAAGAGAACTAATGCAAAATCTTTGACTCTCTGTGTCACAATTCTCCCACTAATGTAGGCCTGATATTATCCTCCAAAGATTTTGACTATATAAGCTATTTTTTGACCTAAGATTGGTGTATATAAGAATTGGCTGGGTTGTCCGGCATTTACCTACCACATTTGATGCTTGAAATTACTCTCATGACCCAAAATCATGATAGAGCCGAGTTACATAAACAGCATCATGAAAATCCTTAATAGATTCTGACATCTCAAACGGTTTTTAAAGTGGTTTTAATCAGAAAGTTTTGGCATATTTGATGGGTTTACTACCATATACTGTGATTGTGTACACTGCCATATTACAAACCATTGACTAACCCTACAAAAGTTAATTGTAAAATACACAGTTGTCAACAGAAGCTGCAGCTCGGTAATGAGACAAGCTATCGGATTTAATGCACCATAGGACAATTTCCTGATCACACTTACAGTATTTAACAACTGTTAGTTAATTTAATATACCCTCTGGGCATTATAAGAAGCTTCCCAAGACTTCATAGAACGTCCTTTACTGGTCACACCTGGTAATACCAGTAAGCACCTCAAGACATCTTTGAGTTTCCTCTATGGGTCCTACCTCATGAGCGCCCATAACCTTGCATAGGGTTGTCGCTGTGTTAGACTTGACAGCCTAAGGGTGGTCTTCCCCCAAACGTTTTCCTCCTCCATTTTTGATGATCTTATTTTTGTTGGTCTTAGGACTCTGCATATGTTACCACTGCTAACCAGTGCTAAAGTGCTTGAGCTCTCTACTTTAAATATGCTAAAATTGACTTATACCCAATCAGCACATTTTATTTACTGTATGCCCCTAGTAATGTGGTAGAACATATACCCAGGGCCTGTAAATTAAATACTACTAGGGAGCCTGCTGCATGTTTATGTGGTTTTAAACTGCTGTTTCAACCCTGCAAGATAAACCACATGCCAGGCCAAAACCTCCCTTTTTAATACATATAGGTCAGACCTAGGGTAGGCCCCACACAGCCCAGAGGGCAGGGTACAGTGTTTTTAAAACGTTGGACATGTACCTTTGAGTTTTGCATGTCCTGGTAGTGGAAAATACTTTGATTAATTTTTCACTACTATGAGACCTATCTCTCCCTTAGGATAACGTTGGGTTAACCTATTACATTTAATAAGTGATAACTTTCAGTTGGGAACAGGTAGGAATCTCAAGTTTAGCGTATAAAGAATTGTACTTTGAAGCCCTCTTTAATGGTAAAGTTGGATTTTCAGTCACAGTTCTGAAAATGCCACTTTTAGAAAGTTTACATTTTCTGGTCCTAACCATTTGGTGTCTGCTGCCTATATCCTGGGCACATGACTAGGTGTAGCTGGCAGAAGGTCTTTTGTGTATTGATACCAGACAGTAAGACACAGGGGAATAGATGGTAGCAGGATTTAGCCATCTCTGACTTGATGAGGGACAGCAGCTGTCACCTACCACACTTGCACATCACAAAGACTCTGCCTAAGCACTCTCACAAAGGGGTTTGACACTGGTCTTTTGTGACCCCAGACAAGTTGGGGCCAGGGTAGAGAGGCCGGAAACTCCAAAAACCTCTGGGGTTGGAAACCTCCAGAACTGTCGCTTACTTCAAAGCTGGCACCAGGTATAAATATTGGACCCTTATACCCTACTGTTCAGTACACCTCTGGACTTGTGAAAGACTTAGAAGGACTGCTGTGCTCTGTTGCCCTGCTGCCTGAGTGTAGGACTGGATCTGCATCTTGAATCCAGGACCACAAGAGTGACTCCAAGAAGCCTCAGGGTCGGAACAGGCTTAAACCATCTTGAACCCAACACCTAGACTCAGTACTCTATGAGTCTTGTCCTCGATGTGGTACCACTCCAGTCTTGGACCCTTGGAAGTGGACCTGAAGGTGCTCTGCTAGGCCGGCTGTGGTCTTAGCAGAACAGGCACAGCGTGACGCATCCTGTTGCAAAACTCCGCATCAGAACAGCAGTGCGGTGCATCTCCTACCAAAACTCCACATCGTTACCGTTCCTTAATGCATCCCTGAGGTAGGACTCCACATTGCAACGCGCGGCCTCCTCAGAACCACTGCAATGCAACGCATCCTCGACGAAGGTCGGCCGATAGCAAGCCGCTCATTGACGCATCCTCTACGGCGATGCAGGACTCGGCATCGCAAGCTCTACAACTTCTTCGGAACCAGCCGGTGCGCGATGCATCTTCGACGCAAGACTGTGCTTCTCAAGCCCCTTGTCCACTGCATCCTCAACGACAATGCAGGTTTTCGCATCACCTCCTCGCAGTGTCCAGGAACCACCGCTGTGACATGCATATCCTCACAAAGACCTTGCATCACATCGGCTGTGCAACGTATCCCTGACCTGGGACTTCGTAATGCTCCGCAACCAGGATTTAAGCTACTCTTATTTAGTGGGCTGAATATGACGTGTCACTACGCGAGTCATTACATCGCTGGGCATTACAACGTGGTCGTTACAACGATCGCATTGTTACCACGCAATGCCATTACTACGCAAGTCATTACATCGACTTGCAGTAGATGGCGCGCTAACATTAGGAATATATAATTAACTATTCCAACGCCAGCCTACGCAACAGTAGGGAAGGTGTTGAATAGTAAACTATACTATTCCTTATGTTAGCACGCCATCTAGTGCAAGTCGATGTAATGACTTGCGTAGTTATTGGCATTGCGTTGTTACAACGCGGTCGTTGTAATGACCGTGTTGTAATGGCATCGCGGTGTAATGACCGCGATGTAAAGGTCGTTTCCCAGTGGGCCTAACTTGGCCCCTGTATCTGGCCTGCACACCATCCCAGTCAGCCTGAAATTGTCCCCTGACTTTGCCCAAGTTGGGCATGACCAGATAACCACAGTTGGCACTTTGTGATTGTAGGCATTACTTTTACTTAACCATTTAAAATTGCATATCTCTTCTTCCACTGAGCGGATTTTTGTTGTTTCGGTCTCAAAGAATTTATTACATTTTACTCCAATTTTCTTAAGTGGCTTGGTATTTTCCTTGTGTTGTGATTTCACTTTATTTCTGTTTGAAGTGCTGCATGCATATTTTACACATTGCATCTAAGTTAAGCCTGAATGCTTTTGTGCCAAGCTTCCTGAGGGTTAAGCACAGGATAAGTTGGGGTTTCTTGTGTTTCACCCTGAGAGATATGGTGGATCCTGCTTGACTAAGGCTTCATCCCCTTAACCAGTTACCTAATTTCCAAAAAGCCTGCATTGCTGTAGACCTTTATCAATGTGAGGAGGAGCCCATAATCAATAAATCAATCAATTGAGGATATGTAAAGCACGGTGAGGGTCTCGAGGAGCTGGACTTACTAATTCTTTGTTGTGATCTGTTCATTCAAACAGGCAGGTCTTGAGTTTTTTCCTGAATTGATGGAACGATGAGGTAATCCTGAGGTGCAGGGTAAGGTCCACGCTTTGGCCGCCAGGTGTGAGAAGAAGCATCTTCCTCAGTTGTTGCAGCGGATCCGGGGGGTGTCTGTGAGGAAGAGGGAGGCAGATCATAGCTATCTGGTCAGTTGGTGGAAGGTCATGCGTAGGTTGATGCATGCCACCTGTACGGTGGGTGAAGACTTCCATCCTATAATTGGTGGAAGCATTCACATTTATCTACTTGTCATATATTGTCATTTAATTCATATTAGTTTCTGCTCAGACCATTCTCGGGCTTTATAGGAATGGTTGATATGCCGCATTCAACATGCTGACCGCACGGAAAGAGATGGTCTCAATGCAGGGGAAATGGTGAATTCCATTCTAAGATGAAACCTATGATTATAAAAGTTTTATTGTGATATCCAGAACAACGATGATCCCCACATTATTGAAACCTTCTAGCAACGCAGTCTGTCCCCAAGAGATTGCAAGCACTCACAGCCGAAACAAACTGCAGTGTTATAAAAACCCACTAGTTTCCTATTTTCTGTTTACACAACTTTTTCAGACACCACAAATGCCAGTACAGGAAAATCCTGCAGAGTCTATTTTGTTTATTTTATGCTTGACATCAGAAAAGCATTTAAAGTGAATTTAGAGGATGCACTCTTCCTAGGTTTTAGGTTATAAGAAACAAGAAGGTTGGTACTCCAAGGGCAGTATCATGATCCCATTCTTACGCTTTGCAGATGCAGTGGGGTCTGTGTGTTTCTTTTTTCCATCTACAATCCATAACTTATTTTTAAAAATGCCACTTTAGTGCATGTGTTTCTGGCAGCAAAGCTTGGACTCACGAGGAGACAATTCGCACCCTGTGTTTCTGAGCTCTGTTGTCTGCAGCTCATGCACTAATTCTGAGATTTTTAGAGCTAACGTAAGCTCTGAAGATGGGGAAAAAACGACGGTCCCCTACTGCATTGAACAGTGATGATACGACCCTAATGAGGAAGAATTTACTGGCATTAGTATATTTTGCAAAGCAGGTATGTACCCTGACTTTTTGTTTTGCTTCGTAGCTTCTAAACTGTTGAGTTACAGATTAGAACTCAGAACCTTGACCGTCGTCTGTGAATTCTACAACTATAGATATGCATTTGTGCTTTGAATCTTTAAGGAAGAAGAGATGCTCCTTTGCTCAGTGAATGTACAGCAAGCTCAGTTAATGTAAAGACATCAACATCAAACACACGTTAAAAAAAGAGCGAATTCTTGCAGAGAAAGGTTAGCCATTAATTCATTGCACTTCAAAGGAAAACAAAACATATTATCTACACCCAAAGGCGAAACACAAAATCCTTAGACGAAACCAACTTCTCATTGTGCAAATCTGAAAATGCTAATGCAAACATCAAGCACAATGTAAAGGAAGCTCTATGCAACAGAAACAATGCGACGCTCATTCCTCCCCCACGCAGGAACAACACACCAAGGATTATTTAAACTGTTATTTCCATAAAGGTCTAAGCACCTATTCTTCGAGCCAGATGTACAGATCATAGAAAAATTTAAAATGCTGTCTTCTTTCCCATTTAAACATTTATTGGATATATTCAGTAATGGCAGCCGATGTGGGTTTTCTTGAAGAGTGCTGTTCCCCACCATGTAGCATAGAAATATAATGCATCCTGAAGTATTAGATCTGAACATTAAGAATTCATGCACAATGCAGGCATCTTACTGTGTAGGACTGAAGGGTTTTGAAAATTGTGGAGAACTAGACAGTAGAGATTGAAGGCATGCAAACACTAGACCGCAAAAAAATTACTTTCACATTCATTCATTCAGTCAGTCAAAATATCTTTATTCAATTGAAAATAACCTAAAAGAGACACACATATTCTCTAAAAACATAGCTAAGAACATCACTAAAATAAAAAAAGCAGTACAAATTTGATAATATGCTCATAAACTGCAAAGAAATCTATATGAAACAATTTGTGAAAATGACCTGCTCCCAAAATAACATATACATAATAGAAACATGAGCAAATGAAGGAGGCAAGCATGAAACAGACAATATTGATATACGATTAGTCACAGCAAGTTGGACTATGGCAACACCTTCTATGCCAGGATCTCCATGCAACTCGCTAGAAGACTACAGATCATCCAGAACCTGGCAGCCAAACTCATCCTCAACCTTCCACACAGGGTACATAGAACCAGATCAGATCAGGAGGATGAGTGTTCTCTTGCACCGCTCCTAAAGCACCTACCTCTCCACATCCTCTCTTCCTATATTATGCAAGTAGCTGAAAACGTGGCTTTTCAATTGCCAACCTACTATAGGCAGGGCTAGACACCTATTCAGCACCAGGATACCCTCGCAGGTGATAGTGCACTTTACAAATAGACATAGCATAACATAACTGTTAGATTTGGGGGTCTCTAGTTGGCACAGGTATGCACTTGTGACAAATAGGGACCCTCGCCTCTAGTCAGGGTAAGGGGGTACACTCCCAAAATAACCACTGCTCACCACCTTGGTAGCTTGGCACGAGCAGATAGGCTTATCTCAGAGGCAGTGTGTAAAGCATTTGTGAACACATACAGTAATCAAGTAACAACACTACAGAGGGACACCACACAAGTGTTATATCAAAAATAAGTATTCTTTATATAGATTTACCACAAGACCATAAACGACAAAAATCCACAATACTGTTACTTTAAAATGGTAGAATTTAGCTTAGTTCTCTTTAGCTCTTTAAATGCAACACTTTAAGTCAATGTACCTGTAGATGCGACACGCAGGGCAGCGAAAGTGTTGCAACGATGTTGATGCGATGAAAGTTTGGTGCAAAGAAATAAAGACGTGAAGATTTTCCTGATTCAGCACACTTCTCCGATGTTGCGAGAGATCTCGGCCTAATGTGTCAGCTGCAGCGGCGACACCCTTGTCCAGTGCTGCGACGACAGTGGATTTGGTGGCGACACTCTTCTCCAGCGATGCAAGACACTTCCGCTCGATGCGATAACTGCAGCAGTTCCGACGGCGGCACGCTTTTCCGTGGATGCGAGGTCTTTTCTTGATGTGGTGCAATGCGACAGCTACAGTGGCGTCATCCAAGATACGACGGCAGCGGCTGCGACGGCGTCACGCTTCTTCCTCGATGCGAGAATCTTCTCTTGATGCGATGCAATGCGTCAGCTACGATGGCTGCGACAATGACATGCTTCTTCGGTATTGCGGTGCGCTTTTCGTGATGCGGTGTGATGCGACAGCTACAGCGGCGACACCCTTGTTCAGTGATGCGACGGCAGCGGCTGCAACGGCGACACGCTCCTTCTCCGTGAGTCTCGCTTCCAGCTCCTTGCGACACGCAGTCCCTCAGAAGGCCCAACAACAGCAGCAGGCACTTCCAAAGAACTCTGGGGAGCTGGGGGTTAAAGTCTGTTGTTCCTGAGACTTCAGCAGGAGGCAAGCTCTTTTCCTAGCCCTTGGAGATCCTTCACAAGTTGAGCAAAAGTACACACAAAGTTCCTTTCTCCTCTCTTTGGCAGTAGGCAACCCCTGCAGGCCAATCCCCCAGTTTCAGGGATAGTCTCTCCTCAGTTTCTTCCTGGTTCCTCTCCTCAGCAGAGATTTCTTCTTGGTTCCCAAAGTGATCTAAATTCTTGGGATCAGGGTCCCAATACTTATACCCCCAAATCCTTTGTCCTCTGAGGGCAGAGGGGCCTTTGCCTAGTCCAAACCAGTACTGGTCAGTCCTGGAGCACTTTGTTTACCTGACTCCTTCTTTCCTTTCAGAGGGCAGGGCAGAGACATCAGACGCACCCCAGGAGGTGGAGCCAGCATTGTGGAGGGAAGGCACAGCCCTATTCAGGTCCCAGGTGCAACTCCTCCCTCTCATCTAGATGCAGATCTCTCTATTCACCACTGTGCCACCTCACCCTGTCTCCTGGAATTCCCCAGCCCTGTTACTCAAACTCCAGACAAGGAACACACAGCCTAGCAGAGGCAGGTTTGAATGGTTAGACAAGAAAATACCTACTTTCTAAAAGTGGTATTTTCAAACACAGAATGTTAAAACCAACTTCACTAAAAGATGTATTTTATCATTCTGAGTTCAGGCATACTAAATTCGAATTTCTATCATGTTCCCTGAGTCAGGTAGGCGTATAAGATGTAATAACCAAAGTGCCCATTCTGGCCTATGGAGAACAGGTAGCCTTGCAATAGTGAAAAACGAAAATGGCTGTAATTCACTATTAGAACATGCCACATACACCAGTGCATGCCCTACCTTATCCTTACTATGCACTCTGCCCTTGGGCCTACCATAGGGGTGTCTGATATGAAGAAAAGGGAAGGTTTAGGGACTGGCAAGTGGGTGCACTTTCCCAGTCAGCATGGCAGTACCAGACTGCACGCAGGCTCTGCAATGGCAGACCTTAGACACACTTTTACAGGCTGCTTCTGTGGGTGGCACAACCAGTGCTGCAAGCCCACCAGCAGCATTTGGATTTACAAGCCCTGGGCACTCCTGGTGCACTGTACTAGGGTCTTACAGGTAAACCAAACCAACCAATTATGGAATCACAAATTCATACATCAATTTACAATAGGGAGCACTTGCACTGTGGCTCTGGATAGCAGTGGCACAGTGCCCTGAACATCTACCACCAGCAAAAACACATGACGCAACAGCAAAAATGGAAGGGAGACCCACGCCAAGGTGCCAGGTCTAACAATAACTGTTTGACCCGACCTGACAGTCTTAGCGTGGTCTTCCGCTAAATGTTTTGCCTGCTTGCCTCCAATTATTTTGGATTTTTGCTTCTGTAGGCCTTAGGACTCTGAGCATCTTACCCCTGCTAACTAGTGCTAAAGTGCTTGTGCGCACTCCCCTAAACATGGTTTGATTGGCTCACACCGAATTGATATATTTAATTTACCTATAAATTCCTAGTAGAGTGCACTACACGTGCCCAAGATCTGCCAATGAAATGATATTAGTGGGCCTGCTAGTTGGACAAAAATGGGGTGACCCTGTGTCCCTCAGAACCTGGGTATATATTAGTAAACAAAAAGTGGTTCTGTCGGGTTTATCGGTTATTTCTTATCAGCACGCTTAGTGTCACATAAATTATTCTCTCCTATTAAACATTCGTATCTAAACTGCCTAAACATAGGAAACACTTTCGCAAATAATAAAACACGTGACTCAAATTGCTGTCTACTGTTTTGTTTTATCTAAATTAAATCATTCATTTATATTTTCACATTTATAATCAAGGCTGTCAATACAAGGTGAAATTTACAAGTAATAGGCGATCAAGTATCATGTGTGCTCAGTGCTCAGTGGTGTGCAATTTATACAGAGTGGTTAAGATATGTACATGTGGGGGATGGGCCAGATAATTATGGACACGCAATAACTCTGCTGGATATTAATTATTCTTTTGGTATGCAGAGCCTTGGTCAATCTGGACCTGGCGAGGTCGTCAAAGTTTCAACCCAAAATATGCTCCATTAGGTAGTCAAGGCGGGTCTTCATCAGGACAGAGCGGGGATAGGGCAGTGACAGCTTATAAATTGAGGAAAGAGCATATGAGGCGTGTTTAGTTGCTACGTCTGACGGAGATACGAATGTGAGGACAGGGTGACAAAACTCACCCACAATGAACCAGAGTGAATCCTGGTTGAGCAATCATCTTGTGGCGCCTGGAGGTAGAATCAGAGTGGGCCCAGGTGGTGACTGTCTAGAAGATAAATGAGGAGTGTGATTTAGACCCACTGCCGTGCGCATGCGACTGTCACATTAGCATAATTCTAACATCGAGGAATTCATGTGTGTGCAAGAACTGATTCAACAGTTAATACCGCACGCTATTAACTGTTAAATCCGCCAGCTAGATACCGGTAATATCAGCTCCGGTTTCTAATTTCTAACTTAAAACCATCATTCACCTAGTCAATGAGCTTCCTCACTCTAAGTTCATTTTGCCAAACATGCGGGCGGGTTTAATGGTAATCCGTCAGCGAGATACCGGTAATTTTAAACTTAAAAACCATTGTTCTCTTACAAGAGAATGGACCTTGTGCCTTCTTGCTACACCCACTAGTAGGGTTCTTGCACACTCATGAATTCCTCGATGTTAGAATGATGCTAGTGTGAAAGTTTGTAGTGCTCTTTATATTAGCACCAGTTGCTTTACACAAGGACACATTCGTTTTTTCTAGGGAGATTACGTGATTTTCCCAGAATCAAGGATGTTAAGCCAACTCCGAAACGCAAACACAGTTTCCCAGCTCCATAGTCTGCTGCCCATACACCATCATCGTTCTTTAGCTCACTTCGCCACCCTAGTTCCGACCCAGTTAAGTGGCGAAGTGAGATAACAAACGATGATGGGTTCAACCCAGATCTGTGACTAGGGGTGAGTGTCTAAAAAGTTTCAGCGCTGCGTCCATCATCTCCTTGTGTTTGCTGTGTTCGCCCTATGTTGGCAGGTTATGCCCAGACGTGGGTTCGTTGCTCACTTTGCCACTGGATTCAAGCTATCCTGGCTGATTAGGGGTGTTACCCTGAAACCGGTCCCTTGATGCTTGTTTCCAGTCCAGGGAAGACCTAGCTGGGCAGTTCGGTCTGTACTGTTCCCAGGAGGCACAGGGCCAAGACTGATTTGCATATGGCTGAGTCTGAACTGGGGTGGCGAAGTGAGCTAAAGAACGATGATGGATTCAACCCAGATCTGTGACTGGTGGTGAGTGTCTGGAAAAATTCAGCGCTACATCCATCACCTCCTTGTGCTTGCTATGTGAGTCATGTTTGTATTGTGGGCCCAGGGGGCATAAGTGCTCTACCGTTGTTTTATTTTTACCCACCCCCAAAGAGCAATCAGACCTTGGTTAGGACCTCGGGTAGGACCCCGTTGGGGACTTCATCACAAATGAAAAAGAAGGTTGATCCATCTTCGGGGCGTGGTGCTGGGATGAACCAGCTTGATAAGTTGACTCAATATAGAGGGCTTGATAATATGACTCAAAATAGAGGTCCATTTACCCCCAAACTACTGTCTAATCCTGTAAATGAGGACACAATGGTGAATGGCCTAGTGTGCTCCAACAGGTTTTCCCCACTGAGCCGCTTGGATGAAAACGATTGACTGCAGCCCCTTGTCCCAGTGGGTGGGGAGGGGGGAGAAGAACCCCCTAAGGAGAGGCTGGAGGAGAACTTGAATTGTAATATTTTAAGCTGGAATGTTGCAGGAGTTCGAACGAAAAGTAGGGAACCCAGATGGATTAATTTTCTTAAAGCCTATGATGTAGTGGGTTTACAAGAGGCATGGGAAAGAGAAGATCATTTCTGGCTGAATGATTATAAATCATACTTTGTGTCAGCGCGGCCCTCAGCCTCGGGGAGAGGAAAACATTGCGCTGTGTATACCGGTTCTACCAATTGCTTGGTTGTAGAAATTAATAATGTTAATTCTATGAAATTGTTAATAGTAAATTTCTACAACTCACCGAAGGTTGGATGTTTTAATTGATTATAGGCTCAAACAAACCACTTCTTATTCTATTTTTATCTTGGGAGATTTTAATGTTCACTCGTGTCTGAATGATTGTTTTGTAGGAGACTATTTAGGCCCAGAGGATCCCCTTAGTTGCCATTTTGAGCATAGTCCACAAGGAGAATGCCTGCAGGATCTCCTGGCGGCAGTTGACTTGTGCCAGCCAAACACAAACATTACGGGGAGGAGGATCCATACTTTTAAGACAAGGGGGCAGGATTCTATAATTGATTATAGTTTTATTTCTCTGGTATTATTACACCAAGCCATTAAGTGTGGTGCAATCTGGTCTGACTATAGTGACCATAATACTGTTACACTTGAGTTATGTGAGTCAATTGGCCTTAAAGAAAAGACGGATAATTACCCACCAGTTTACATGTAAGGACCACAGATCAGGGACGGAGGCTAAAATGGACTAGTATAATCCTGGAGTCTTTCCTTCAAGACTTATTGCTTAAAGCGGATGTGAGTTTTAATATATGTCCTAATCCTGGAGATAAGTGCTCAGAGGTTTTATTGGCATTAGAAGAGATCTGTGCGCAGGTGGCTTTGGGCCTAACAATCCCGAGCAGAAGTTATATTAATTTGGGGGAGAAATGGTTTGATAAAGAGCGCTCGAAAACCCACCAAAAGCTTATTTCTGCCCTGAAGCAGGTCCCTAGATATCGTACCCTTGTAGCCCAATTGAGACAGTCCTATAAATGTACGATTAATCGCCACAAGCAGGAAATTAAAGAAGAGGCGTGGAATGACGTGCTTTCTGTTGAGGTCAATAGGGATAGTGCAGGATTTTGGGCTATAGTCAATAAACCCTTTTTTTACGGGACTTAATAACACTCCCTTAGAATGTAACATTACTGAGGATCAGTGGTACTCCCATTTTAATACTGTTTATGGAGCATCACAAGTCGAGATGGTCTCCCCAGATACTTTTGTTTTAACTCAGTGCAATACATCATTGACTTTTATGGAAACTGAAGTAGAGGCAGCTATTGTACAAATGACTAGCCATAAGGCCCCTGGCCCCGATTGTGTCCCGGTCGATTTATATAAAATAGGGCCACAGCTCTGGGCGAAAATTATAACTAATCTTTTCAACGCGGCTAGTAAGCACGGATTTCCGCCTTCCTGGTCTCTCTCGACCATTATCCCAGTAATCAAAGAGGGGAAGAGAGAGGTGACCCAGGTTGTTACAGACCTATTTCCTTGATTGATTCAGTGGTGAAGATTTTAGGTAGTTATTTTAAATACACTTTCCGATTGGTTGGACGACTCTGGAATTTTAATAGATTGTCAATATGGTTTTAGAAAAGGTAGACGTACAATAGATCAATGCTTAAACCTGCACCTTTAGGTAGAGAAATATACAGTGGCGAAACAAGGTACGCTGCAGCTGGCCTTTATGGACCTAGTAAATAGAACAAAGTTATGGTCAATATTGATGGACATGGGGATGGACCACTTTTTAGTTTATTTTTTAGCAGATACCTATAAGGATCTTTATGCTAGGGTCAGAGTCAACCAAGATGGTAAATGCACTAAGCACTTTAGAATTGACAAAGGGGTTCGTCAGGGTTGTATTTTAGCCTCTCTGCTTTTTTTATTATATATAAATAATTTTAATATCTTCTTTAACACCGCCACTTTAAACATTCCACGTATAGGGGACAGGGTTATTCCTGCTCTCCTATACGCGGATGATGCGGTTCTTTTGGCCCGCACTGCAGTTGGTCTGCAGAAACTTTTGGATTCCTGTGGATCTTTTATGCAATCGCTGGACCTTATTCTCAATAAAGCCAAATCGCATACAATCACAATAGTGCAGAGGCCAAAAAACTGTAAAACTTTTTATTGAGAATTAGTCGAGCTGTCAATGGTCTCCTCTTTCCCCTATTTGGGAGTTTTATTTGGTGAAAGAGGCTCCTGGATTCCCCAGCTAAGGGCAAAAAAAGTGTTATGTCGAGGTCTATAGCTGCCATTCACGGTTTTGCTTCCCGATTGGGAGCGAAGCCTTTTGAAGCCTTGCTTAAATGTATGGCTCTAAAAGCATTACAATAGTATCGTATGGGTCTGCGATTTGGGGATATAAATCCGCAATGGTGCTTCAGCATGTTGAAAATAAATTTATGAGATATCTCCTGGCGGTCCCCAAATCTACCTCTACTTTTGCTATTCACAAAAAGCTGGGCAGTGGCTTTGTTGAGGATCAAATTGGCATGTGTCCTGTGATTTGTTGGCTAAAGACATGGATTAATTCCGAACTGGGACTGAACAGAGAAATCCTGAGGGACTGCTTAGCGTTGGACAACGTAGGTAAAATCCAATGGTTACAATATGTCAAGTCATGCTTGGAAAATTTGGGCGACCGGAACTCTTTTCTACACCGGAAAAAATAGTGAAAGAAGATGTGGCATGGGTTAAAACCCAATTCTTAAATATGTTGTCTACGAGAGAGAGGCATTGGAGATTGTCAAACCTATGGTAAGAGCACATTTGCTGTTAAAGACAGTCCCACGGATCAAACCGTATTTGTTAATCGTTACAAAACCTTTTAATCGATTTCTTCTAATTAAGTTCCATTTTAATTTTATCCATTGTCTTTTAGCAGATGTGCAGGGCTGGAGCAGCGTAAAAGACCTAGGTCCCTGTACAAGTGATAATTTTTCATTGCAGGACACCATGCACTTTACAATGTTTTGTGAACATTTTAGCTCTATCAGGAGAAAGTTTTTAAGACCCATTTTTACGGGTAAGGGATTTGTGCAAGTCAGACCAGTCCTGCTATATCTGCACTTGTTAAACAACTCATGGGAGATTTTTAATGTTGCGAATTTCTTGGTGGCAGCAGTCACATAGGAAGAAACGGGTCTAAATATTTTAAAGTGCAGATTGATTTTATTCATAGATATAATTGCTTTTACTGCATGAACTAATTGAACTATAATTAATTTGTTTTTATTAGCACTATTTTATTGTTTGAATGCGGTATATTGTAAGGAACTCTAAATGTATAAATATGTTTTTTCATCAGTTTTTTATGTATTGTTCACTGTGATGTACTTTTATGGCTTTGGTTAGCCGAATAAAGTGGTTTGACTTGAGTCATGTTTGTCATGGAAGTGGGAGTCATTTATATTCTTAAACCCTTGTGGTCATTTTGCTGGGCCATGTAACCATACATGGGTGTGTCTCACAAAAAATGTGGAAGTGGGTGAGAGAGGCAATGTGACAGCATATCTTGCAGGTGCAGAAAGTATAATTTCCACATTGGCTGATATGGGCCATTTGCCAAGTATGGGTGGAAGTCTCATGTCTATGCATGTCTAATGACTCAAAATGGGGCAAACGGGGCATCTGCATATTTCTGGGCAAATGGTCTATATCTCCAAAAGACCAATCAAGCCCATACTCAATAAAAAAATAACTACTGAAACATTTAACAATCAACGAGGATAAAATTGCACATAAGCCCTGAAGATAATTACATGTTGTCATACACTGTTGGTCTCTAAAAATAATGTACTACAAAAAAACGACTTCCTTTAATTAAAAAAGATACAACAAAACCATTTATGCATTTTAAACATAAATGTTAATGCTAGCACTGGGTAAAGAAAACAAAAAATACACTCATCATATTTAGGTTGGAGTGCCAGGTCCGTATACCTCGTTGCTGTGAGAGCAGAACAAATCCACAGGTGGGGCAGAGCCTGTGAAAGGAAATTCAGTACTAGTAGAACTGATGGTTTGTGGATGTAGAAGTGAAGTCCCTATATTCCATCCAGATTTAAAATGCTGCAGGAAATCTACTATCACATCCAACTTCCTTATCACTTACTTGAGATGATATACCTCTGCAGTCACCCTAGCACACAGCTCTTTTAACACCTGCAGGTACTCCTTAGATACAAGGACTGGGGCACAGGGGCAGGGGACAAGGTGTTTGTAGAAAAGGAGACATCTTTGTCTTGGGGCTTGATCCTTGCTGACGCCACATTAGAAATGGTGGTGATAGTGCCTCTATGAGCAGGTGTTACTTGCTACTTGCACCATAACTGACCTACCTATATCATTTGAATATTATTTTGTAAATATTACAAGTCTGCTCCTTTTTTCTATATTCCCTCTGATCTACCCTTGTTATTATGGATATATTCTGTGTGCACAATATTGAAAAATCTCCAACAAGCGAATTGTGCATTGCTCATTAATGTATTTTTATAAATATTAATCCCTGCAATGTACCAGTTAAACACATTTCCACTGACATTTGATACATGTTATAACATTAAATCTAATTGGAAATACATAAACATTTAATTGGCATTTATGATTAAGGTCTCTTTGTGTTAAAAGTCTGTTATTTCATAAGTCAGTTTTATACTTATTATTTGGATCTATTCAGATCCAATTTACATAATGTACATCTTCTGGTTTTAATGTCATACAAAAAAAATCATTGTTTTTGTAGTTCAGAGAAACATATTAGCTCTTCATGTTCATTAAAACTACCTGCTATAAAGGTTTTAAATACATGTATCCATTTGGTTTCACATCTAGAGACTGTTGCTCGGATATGAACTTACCTTAAAGAAATGAAAAGGTAAGAGGCGTTTGGCAAAAACAGGAAGGAGTTGCCTTAATTAAACACAGCAGCTGGCCAGCAGCTGGGAGTGTCTCGACAGAATGCGCCTGAGAAAATGTCTCTCCTTGTACAAAGTTTCAGCTAACATTATATACATCTTGTGAGGTACAATAAAACGATTTCCGTATTCTTGGAAGCGCATCTCAGTCATAAATTAACAAGACTGGGCATCTGACACAGATGGCTCTTGACCTCGGGGAGAGCTAGTGTGTGCCAGTGTGTATATCTCCAGATGTCTACGTGTGGTGTGCATGTAGTGACCTAATTGGCGGAGTGTCCCTATCTACATGTGATATTTAGCTTTAGGTATTTTTTGACCAACGCATGCCTTTGGCTAAACATTTTTTATTGGAGCTAATTTGTTGTGCAGCTATCTATCTGTGGGATTGAGCTGGGTTTTCCTTGGGTGCACGTTTGTCTTTATGCCAAGTGAGACCCCACTTGTGACCTGTCACTTGATAGGTGTGGGTTGGGGGTCGCAGGACTTGTCTGACCACGTTTCTCCAACTCGTGGGAGACCTTCGGTGATTCCGGCAGCAATGATACGAATTCATTAGAACTTCTGAAAATAATATGGCTGTGATTGATTTCATTCTTATTGACACTCTCAACATTGTGCGTAGAGATGTCATAGCGTACAACGACATTGTCTTTACTGATATTGACATAGTTATGCGTGCCTGGAACATGGTGTACATCGACATTGTTTCTACTGGTATCAGCATTGTTATGCGCATATGGATTATGGCATGCATTGACATTGTTACTGGCAGTATTGACACTGCTGTGCTGGCATAGATTATGGCATACATTGACCTTGCATTTATGGGTATTGCCATTGTTATGCAGGCACAGGTTATGGCATACATTGACATTGCATTTATTGGTATTATTGTTGTCAGGCCTGCACATATCATGGTATTCATTGACATCATATTCACTAATTCCAACAAGATAATAACACTTCTCTTTCACCACTTCCCAAAAATAGTTTAACCTGATACACAGCTTGAAACCTCATTTGGAACACAGAAGGGTTTATTAAGTTTGAAGTGTCTAGACAATGGAGATTCATTGAGTTGCAATGTAACATTAGACTTTGATTTGTTCCAGTATATACTTTTTTTACCTGTGTTTCTCTCGCAGTGAAACCCACATGGGCATTTAATGATGTAAATTACAAAGTCACTTTACCAAGTGGAAAGTCCTCTAATTTTAATACCAATAAGTTTTCTGTTAGGTTTTAATGTAATGTGAATTGATTCCTTAGATAGACCATATTTTCTCATCAGGCCTGCATTTCAAATTCCAAAATAATTTGTGTGCAAATAATGTTTTTTTCTTTGAAAATCTGTTTTAACTCCTCGTCTGTTTCAACAAGTTTCCGATGGCTGTAAATTATGTTTTTAATCTAATATGCAATGTCTGAGTATTGATTACTCTAGATGATTTTTGTTCATTATTTTTTGCTAGTAAACACATTTTGTTTTGCTTTTAAGAATACATCATCTTCATATCCACAGTCTGAAGTGATGAGTTAAACGTGGTTATTCTACACTAAACCTATACCTGCTCCTATGTAAGCTGTATGGTTGTCTGAAAAGTCTAGGCAAATGTTCTACCTGGAAGTATGGAAAGTTCAAATTTCTTATCTTAGTAAGAACGAAGTTCCAGCAGAAGTATGAAAAAGAGGAAAATGTTGTCCATGTGATACCTGGGAGCAAGGAATTCAGCACAGAAGTGTCCAACTTGTTTATACTTAATGTGCTAATAATTTACAATTGAGTCACACTTTTTGATGTATATAACTTTTGCCTCAAATGTGAGAAGATGCTGACCACGATGCATCAGGAGGCTCAACTATTGTATGAATAGCCCTAAAAATATGTTGTCATCACATATACACAAAGGCATTCTAAACAGTCCTGATTGGACATCCAGTGCTTCCTGATGGATTTACCACATTAGAAAAACTGTAGAAACACCCCTAAATATCACCTTGATAGAGTTTGAGGAAAGGTGCACATCCAACAATACCAGGTGAATGCCCCTCCCGTATTATTTATATTGTATGACTTTAAATTGGGCTATTCTTGGCATTTGCCAAACTCTTAATAATCCTCCCCAATTTGTAAACAATGTATAAGTACAGAGTATGGCAATGTACAACAGTAAATGCCACTACAGATTTCTTTTCTGTATCAAATGTCACAGGTAAATTTAGACTGTTGTACCTTAGGTTTACAAAGATATGTGGGACTTGCAAACAAACTATATCAAGCAACTTCCTGGATGACCAGACCATCCAAATATGAGAATGTTATTGGGACTTCTCAAAGATGACATATGGCTCGTAGTCACGTCATTGAGCGTAGATTTTGGTACTTGCTTCTAAGATGATGCTACTTGGCCTGTAGCTGTTCTTCCAAATCTGCCACCACCATTATGCAACAAATTATAGGTGTTGTTGTGCACTGCACCTTCTGGTTTTTGCTTGGTGGACCACCCCGGCAGATGAAAACATGTAGGCCATATCCAGAGGGGAGTCCCTCCCAGTGCTTCCAACAGTGTTGCCTGCAGCACTCATACAAATCCTTGTAATGCACACTAATCTTTAAAAAGAAAAGCTTTATTGTTTTACTTTAAGAATGACCATTACTCATCAAAACACCAAAATTATACACTGAATTACTATGCATGACCTTAAAAGCAGTTCCTAACCATTCTTCAAGCTATGCTTATTAAAAAATGGGTGATATAAATTTAGACTGCCACGTTGGTGGAAAACTATCAACCTTATTGAGCGACGAAGTGTGAATGTAGGTGTTGCAGTAAGACAACTCTTCACAGCACTGAAGGTTTGCTGGAATGGAACATATTTAAAGTGACAACTTTGCAAAATATTCTGGCCCAGTTAGATTCTTCCAGATAAGTTACATCTGACGACAAGCAAGGGATGTCCCATCCATCCTATTTATAGTATCTGGACATCCAAACACTTTAAATAGGGTAGATGAGATCTCTGCTGCTTTTTCACAGATATTCCACATCTGCCAAACTTCAAATCCACCACTTTCAATTGATAAAACAAACATCCAAAATAGGATTTGCTTTTTTCAGGTATAACAAATCTGCCTGACATCCAGGGAGCCTTCTCCATGAATGTGGGGCATTTGCATATGGCTCATCTGCCCTATTTAGGTTTTAAACGTTGCTATACACTTCAAAAGGGTGTACAGGTCATGCCCTTATTTTTGACTGGTCTCCTGCCATTGTGACAAACTCTACAAATATCCCCAAGTCTGTACATGGGCGTTATGTTGAGCCTCAATGATACGTACATGACAAGTCTTGGAGATTTTTGTGCATTTATGATTTTGTGGATTATTAATAAGGTGCAGAATGTAGTTTTACAGTTAATTACACATGTACACATTGTTTTAATAAGATTGCTTTTAAAACAAATTCCCTACATCATGTAGAAGTGTGTTGTCCTGACCCGTGTTAACTAGGCCTCAATTAGGGACTAACAGCCATGCTTTACAGAATAGATGGCTCTCCTTCCCCTTGCACATTTCACTGTTTGTTATTTCTGCAGCATGCAGTCAAGCAGAAACATATTCATTAATTTCCTTTTTGATTGTTTATGCGGGTCTCAACAAACCTTTCCTTGCTCAGTCACAAAACTGTATCTTTATTTCAAGGGTCATCCCCTAGTTCACTGTACCCTATTTATTCCTAATAGCTTGCTGTTGTTCATGTATCTAGTGTGTTCCACCATCTCCGGATAGCTGTAGCAAAGAGTGGTCAGAATGAGTATTTATTAAGTGGTATAGCGCGTAGTTGTTAAGGCAATATGACGTTTAATAAGACTGTTCTCTAATTTGTTGAAAGTGTAACACAGGTAATCATAGCACGATGAATGTGCTTGAGTCACAGGCAGACGTTCAGGAAGTTGTATTCCTTTTACTAGTAAACTGAAGATAGGAGTGAATACTTGTAGAAATGAAGACTGGGAGTTTTGGGACATGAATACGTCGTGTAAAAGGCGATGCATTGTGATACATACGATAATGATGGGAGTCAGACTCATGGATGTACTTGTAATTTTCATATGTGTAGCTGAAATATAAAAAAAATGGAATGTTATCTTCGTGGATAGACCATGTGTCTTCTTTTACTCGCGTGACATAACAGTTTGCGACACCATTTGTGAGTTGTATTGTATTGTATAGTATTGTAACATTTATATAGCATTTACTATCCCTATGGGAGCCACAGATGTGCCTGCCTACATGGGTAGTACGCTTTTAGGAAGCTGGCTCTGTATATACTATACCAAAACTAGATATAGTGTGTACACAGTCTAGAGGAACCCCAAAGGTAGGCAGAGGTAAAAGTAGATAGCACCTTACTCACTGTTTGTGGTAGTGTTGGCGAGCAGTAAGGCTGTATTAGAGGGTAGTGTTAAGCATTTGGTGTACACACTCAATCAGCAAATTATGTCACACACTCAAACACTGAACTCAGAAAAATGTTGTTTGTATAAAAATATTGTTAAGTTATTTTATTTCTAGAACCAAGCCAAGCCTGGCGTAGCTAAGTGAAATAAATGCTTTGCAAAATATTATTCGGTGTTTACAAGTGAATGCAAGTTCAAATGCAGTTGTTTGAAATATAGGTAAGTCAAGGTATTGAAATTACTGTACAGATTACTTTTTCATTACTTTTTAAAGATTACTTTTCAAGTTACTTTTTCTACTCAATGTGATGTGCCTAGATATCACACTGGGACATTTCCTAGAGAAAAGGTAAGTGAAATCAGTTTTGCATAGTTGTAATTTTTCAGCTTTCCATACAAATCAACTCCACACTTAAAACCTTTTTCAGAGAAAAACAGTCAATAGGTTCCTATTGAGAGAAATTAAGGTAACCGTTACCAGGTAAGTACTCTGTCTTTGGAGATGCGTTTCTGGGGTTAGAACAAGGGTTACCCCAGGGTCAAGGATGCTCTCTTGTTACACCCTCAGCGGCACTAGGGCGGCCGGGTGCAGAGTGCTGAGGCCCAATGTTATCCAATAGGGGATAAGGGTCCTCCGGTTGGTGGCTGCTTACGAGCAGGCCACTGGGTTGTGGGAGCAAAGCACCTGGTGTTAGGCTCAGGGCAAATGGGGATCCGAGTTAGCTGGGTGCAGGGTGCTGTTTTGGCGTTGTGTGCCCTGTTGATTGCAATGGGGTTTCTTCTGTTTCAACACAGACTGCAGGCTCGGGGACTGAGATCTTCTGGAGGTGACCACCGGTTGGAGAGGTAGGTTGGGATGCCTGGGGATACTGGGACAGTGTCAGTTGGGCCACCCAAGGCCGTGGGGCTTCAGGTGGAGGGGTGTCTTTAGGCATCGGTTTCTCTTACCAGCTCCGGTAGCGGTCGGGGGATCCTCCAGAAAGAGGCTGCAGGCTTCACTGGGTGATTTGAGGAAGGTCAAAGATCACCAGATCTTGGGTCAGAATCGCCGGGGAGACCTCCTCATGGTGTTGGGCTACTCGAACTCGGGCCGTGGTGACGGGTGCAAACTCGTGGATTTGGCTGGAGTCTGTAGTTAAACAAATCCGGTGTTCACGGGAGACAAAGTCTTTTCTTTGGAAGGCAGGGCAGGTCCTCAGGGTTTTTGAGGTTGCTGGCTGCAGGAGACACTGGAGTTTTGCTTCTGCAGGTTCAAGGTGGGGACAGGCCGGGAGAGCTAAGAAAGTCAGTGGGTGTCCTCCTCTTCTGAGCTTCGCATGGCTGTTCAGTCCTTCTTCTTCTTTTCTTCTTGGTCGTTGCTTGTCTGAGGAGGCAAGGTTCAGGGGTGCCTAGATTTAGGGGGGTTACAGGTAAGCAAAAGGTTTGGACTGATAACGCCAGATTCTTATCTTATCTTATCTTATCATCTCTTACCACCCTTAAGAATCCTCGGCCGACTGGACCTTTTTACCTGCTGTGAAGTGTAAAGGGCAGAGAACCAACACATCCAAATAGGATCAGTAACCAACCGATTCCAACACTAAAGAATCACTAACTCTTTTGTGTTGCATTTTCACCCTAAGTGGGAAGGGTATACCCAGACGTGGTTCCTGTGCTCACTACGCCATTGGAGTCAAGCTATCCTGGCTGATGAGGGCTGAAAGCCCAAAACTGGTCCTAGGATGCTTGATTCCTGTCCAGGGAAGACATGGCCTGGCAGTTCCGTCTGGACTGTTCCCATGAGGCACAGGGTCAAGACTGATTTGCTTATGGCTATGTCGGACCTGGGGTGGCGTGGTGAGCAAAATAACGATGGATTAAATCCAGATCTGTGACTGGGGGTGAATGTTTGACAATGTTCTACATTCCATCCATCATCTTTTTGTGTTGCATTGAAATTACTGTACAGATTACTTTTTCATTACTTTTTAGATTACTTTTTAAGTTACTTTTTCTACTCAATGTGATGTGCCTAGATATCACTCTGGGGCATTTCCTAGAGAAAAGGTAAGTCAAATCAGTTTTGCACAGTTGTAATTTTTCAGCTTTCCATACAAATCAACTCCAGACTTAAAACCTTTTTCAGAGAAAATCAGTCAATAGGTTCCTATTGAGAGAAATTAAGGTAACCGTTACCGGGTAAGTACTCTGTTTTTGTGGATGGATTTCTGGGGTTAGAACAAGGTTTCCCCCAGGATCAAGGATGCTCTCTTGTTACACCCTCAGCACCACTAGGGTGGCCAAGTGCAGAGTGCTGAGGCCCAATGTTATCCAATGAAGATAGGGGTCATCCGGTTGGTGGCTGCTTACGAGCAGGCCAATGGGTTGTGGGAGCAAATCTCCTGGTGTTAGGCTCAGGGCAAATGGGGATCCGAGTTAGCACCCAAAGTGCACTCGCAGCGCCACAGGGTCGGCTGGGTGCAGGGTGCTGTTTTGGCGCTGTGTGCCCTGTTGATTCCAATGGGGTTTCTCCTGTTACAACACAGACTGCAGGCTCGGGGACTGAGATCTTCTGGAGGTGACCACCAGTTGGAGAGGTAAGTTGGGATGCCTGGGGATACTGGGACAGTGTCAGTTGGGCCACCCAAGGCTGTGGGGCTAGAGGTGGAGGGATGTCTTTAGGCATCGGTTTCTCTTACCAGTTCCGGTAGCGGTCCTCCAGAAAGAGGCTGCAGGCTTCACTGGGTGATTCGAGGCAGGTCAAAGATCACCAGATCTTGGGTCAGAATCGCCGGGGAGACCTCCTCATGGTGTTGGGCTATTCAAACTCGGGCCGTCGTGACGGGTGCAAACTCGCAGACTTGTCTGGAGTCTGTGGGTGAACAAATCCGGTGTTCACGGGAGACAAAGTCTTTTCTTTGGAGGGCAGGGCAGGTCCTCAGGGTTTTTGAGGTTGCTGGCTGCAGGACACACTGGAGTTTTGCTTCTGCAGGTTCAAGGTGGGGACAGGCCGGTAGAGCTAAGAAAGTCAGTGGGCGTCCTCCTCTTCTTAGCTTCGCACGGCTGTTCAGTCCTCCTTCTTTTTTTCTTGGTCGTTGCTTGTCTGAGGAGGCAAGGTTTAGGGGTGCCCTAAAATACTAGATTTAGGAGGTTACAGGTAAGTGAAAGGTTGGGACTGATAACGCCGGATTCTCATCTTATCTTATCTTATCTTATCTTATCTTATCTTATCTTATCTTATCATCTCTTACCACCCTTAAGAATCCTCGGCCGACTGGACCTTTTTACCTGCTGTGAAGTATAAAGGGGAGAGAGCCAACACATCCAAATAAGATCAGTAACCAACCAATTCCAACACTAAAGAATCACTAACTCTAAGTTAAGATTTAGGGGATTTATTACAAAGCCAAAAATAACTGAACATACAAGCACCTCATGAGGAGGTTAAGAAAATACATGGGCAGTAATACAAAGTTTAGTCTACGCAACACCCTAATTCGATGAAGCATAAAAAGGACAATGAACTCTAAATATATCAAGCAAAAGATAACTGCTTCAATATCTAAATCAGTCTTCATGGATATCTACAAAGAAATGGATTAATCTGTCCCTACACTAACACTAAAGTGACATCCCTGCATAGCATTTCCCAAGGCAAGATTGGGAAAAAAGGTGTCAGCTTGTGAAGACTTCCTAAGAAGTACACTCACGTCGAAGGGGTTAGTAGTCAAAGCGACCAAACGTGCTCTAAATCTCCTTTCTCGATATCGATTCCTTCCTTCCCTCATCTGCTCCTTCTCTGACGCTCATCCCTCGGGGCACTGTCCCTAATACAAAATGCACAACATGGAAGACACGCCTTTATTACACCTCTTCTGACTGGACACCTCCTGGAGGTACTTTTCCATTGAAACCTGTACTTCGTCCAATAACGGTTGAAACGTCCTTGATTCCCAGGCTGCCTCGGCGCAGAAAGTAGCATCTTCCAATTATCAGCATTCCTGGAGACTCTTGTAGCAAACCCTCCTCCATACCTAACTCTTAAAACAAAAGGTTAGTCTTAGTTAACGATGACGACGTCCTTGCACCTGCAACAGAAGCCTGAGAACCAAAAAATCTTCCCTGTACATGAAATTCGCTGACTAACTCCAAATGAGAGCCTTTCCAGGAAAGTACATCTCGGCCTGCACAATTCAGCTAACATAAGAAATGCGAGTAGGCCTCTCATAGTAAAACATAGACATTCAATTAGGCCTCTATACATCAAAACTACACACGTTAATAAATGTTGCATCTGTGAGCACTATATTTCATTACATTCAGTATATAAGTAATCATTCCTACAAGTGCAGACTTTAATATGTGCACCTTTAAATCTAATGCATTACATTGCACACAAGTTAATTCACTAAGCACTTTACAATAGACAGTTACATTTAAAAGTCATGAGCTCTTTCTATTAACACAAATTACATTTGAAACATTACACTCTCATTATTCATTATTACATTTACTCTTCTAATGATCCTCTGTTAATAAAACGTAAAGATATATGTGGATGCGGACTATTCTTTTTTTTTTTTTTGAAAATTTTATTGAACAATAAATCAATTACAAGCGTGGGCCTACAACCACCGGGGCCGGCCGCTAGATTCAAAAAGGCTCGTACAGTACTTAAGGCAGTAGTCGACTCCCGGGGCCCAGTCCCGTACACGGCTCCGGATAGTCCTAGGGAAGCAGGATACATAGGTTTAACATAAATAACAAATAAAAAACAAAAGGCGAGGCATAAGGACAAAAAAGTGTGGGTCAGGCTACCTCCGGGGGACTCTAGTTCAGACCTTCAAATAGCTATCAGGAGGAAGGAGTACTGATAGGTCGGGGGGGGGGTCACGGGAGAGGAACGTCTATAGTCGGTTATTCCAAAAGTCGCAAGGAACCATCAAGGGTCAGGGGGACAAAGCAATATCGGTGTCCACTAGGGGGGGAGTACAGATACCTCCACGATACGCGTTCCATTGCCCCCAGATTCTACCCCATGCCCCCGGTTTACCACGAGCCACATACACAGTCTTCTCCCTGAACATGCACCAGTCCATGTTCTCCTTCCATACGGACACGGTGGGAGGCCGCTGGGAACCCCATAGCTGCGCTATATCTCTCTTGGCAATCATGTTCCCCAGGGCCGCCCACCGAGTCTGAGCCGCGCTATAATCATTGGGCTCCCACACATTCAGGACACAGCGACGCACCTCTGGCAACAGCGCAACCCCGGTGACTTGTCCCATGACCTCATGAACCCGGCGCCAGTATTCAGCCACCTCGCGGCACTCCCAAAGGATATGGAGAAAGGTGGCACTGAGCCCACATCCCCGCTTACAGAGCCCGTCTTCAGAAAATCCCATCGAGACCAAACGGGGACCCGTCACATACACCCGGTGGAGAATCTTAAGCTGGACCAGGCGGAGACGGGCTGGAATGGCCACTTCCTTGGGGGACGACAGTGCGGACTGCCAGTCCTCGTCGTCCAGTTCCACCCCATCCCCCGTCCATGCCTCCCGGAGGCGCACCAAGAGGTCAGCCCGATTATTGATAAGTTTTTTATAAATTAAAGAGATAGTACTGTCGGGGACATGACCATCAAGTATGCGGTCCTCGAGGGGCGAAGAAGCCGGGATCTTGGTCCCCTCCCCAAAAACCGAGAGCAGGGCATGCCGAACCTGGGCGTAGCGAAAGAACTCTCTTTCCGTAAGTTCGTATTCGCTCTGGAGCGCCGCGAATGTTTTAACCGCACCCTTTATCCATAAGTCTCCCACTCTACTAATACCAATCGTGTCCCAACGTTCAAACCCCTTCGTTGTCCAGAGGCTTCCCAGTCGGTCGGAGGCAAACAGGGGAGTAGCACATGTTAATCGCTCACTCCAGCCCATGGCTGCATTGGCCGCCCTCCAGATCCGTACCGCAATCTTAGTAGGGCCCGTAAGGGTCCGTCCAGCCGAGCTGGAGTAAAGTGCCCTGTTATAATTTCCGCCGGGAAGCAGGAATTTATCCATCTCATACGCCGGATTCAAGCCAGGCGCATACGTGGCATGGTTAATGGCCGATAGCTGTGAGGCCCAATAATACCTGCGAATGTCGGGAAGCGCGATGCCCCCGTCATACCAGGGGAGAGTAAGTTTTGCCAGAGCGATACGAGCCCGTCCGTCCCACACCAGTCTCCTCTGCAGGCTCTCCACCTCCCGAAAGTAGGACACAGGAATGACATCGAAGGAGTTCTGAAGTGCATAGAGGAATCTGGGAAGGGACATCATTTTAAACAGCGCTGCCCGACCCAGCGGGGACAAGGGCAGCTTACACCACCGAGCCGTGTCCTCCCTCAAACGCCGAAGTGGAAGCAGGAGATTCTGCTCATAGCGAGCCACCGGGTCCATCGAGACGTATATTCCCAGGTATTTAAAGCCGGACAGAGATAATTGGATCGGAAGCCGAGGCGGCAAGAGAGGAGGGTCGCCGGAGATAGGATAGACACAGGATTTAGACCAGTTGATCGTTAGACCCGAATTTCTCCCAAAGGAAGTCAGAACATCGAAGAGAACATTAAGCGAATGCCGCGGCGAGGTGAGATACAGGAGAATATCGTCTGCATACAACGAGACCCGATCTTCGAAGCCCGGGGCCCACCGAATCCCTCTGAGCGAGGGCTCCCAGCGGAGCCAAGCAGCGAGCGGCTCCAAGGCAAGAGCAAAGAGCAGAGGGGACAACGGGCACCCCTGCCTCGTACCCCTACCGAGAGCGAAGGGCCGAGAGACCCGACCATTAACCACCACCTGAGCCATGGGTCCCGTGTAAAGAAGCTTCACCCAGCCAAGAAATCCTTCCCCAAAGCCGAATTTGGTCAAAACAGCCCAGAGGAATGGCCACTCGATGGTGTCAAAGGCCATCGTGGCGTCTAAAGAAACCAGCACGGCCGGTTCGGAGAGGTACGCCGCCCTGGCGAGGGCGCCGTGAAGACGCCGCAAGTTAAGAGCGGTGTTACGGTGAGGGATGAAGCCGCATTGATCAGGATGAATCAGATCGCAGATAACGCTCAACAAACGATTGGCAAGGACTTTGGCCAGGATTTTAGGCTCTGCGTTTAGCAGTGAAATAGGCCTATAGGAGGCACAGCGGTCTCGTGGCTTACCGTCCTTGGGGATCACGACTATCGTAGCCAGACGCTGGTCGTCAGGAAGGGAGCCTGCCTCAAGGGATTCCTGAAACATTCGACGGAGGAAGGGAGCGAGTTTATCCGGGCGCAACTTATATAGTTCAATAGGCAGACCGTTGGGACCCATCGCCTTGCCCGAACGAACGGACCGAATCGCAGATGCAATTTCATCTACAGACAAGGGGGCGTCCAGCTGCTCACGGTCTTCGACGGACAGGCAGGGCAAAGCAATATCCCTCAGCAGAAGGCAAGAGTCTTCCTCGTCCCTATCAGTCACCGGGGAGTACACGGCCCGGAGGTGGTCAGCAAAACATTCCACAATCTCGCCAGGCTCAGTCAGACACACTCCATCCGAGACACGCAGCTCCGGGACCACACGATTCACTCTCTCCTTCTTATCCAGCCACGCAATCAACTTTCCCGCCTTGTCCCCGGCATCATACAATCGACCCTGCTGCTCCCTACACATCGTTTTGGCAGCGTCAGTGACAAGAGACCTGTATTCAAACTGTTTCAGGCTGAGGGCATGGAGCCCGTCCGGAGTGACACCCGTCTCCAAGGCCGACTCCAGCCCCGAGATGTCAGTCTCCAGCTTCACCACTGCCTCACTCTTATGCTTCTTAGCCACCACTATCTGGGAGAGGGCGTGTCCGCGGATTACAGTTTTAAAGGCTTCCCACAGGGACCTTGCGGACGACACCGACCCCTCGTTTTCAAGGAAGTATTGGTCCATAGCCTTAACCAGACTGTCGCGAGTCGTAGGGTCTCGCAGGTACCACGGGTTGATGGGAGCGATCCGCCCTGCAGACCGCGACTCGGTGTCAAAGAGCAACCACAGCGGGGAATGATCGGAGATACCCCGCGCCAGGTGCCTAATCTCTCGTATCCGACCAGTCTGTGCCGCGGGCATAAGGAAATAGTCTAACCTAGAAAGACTTCCATGCGCCTCGGAATGAAAGGTGTACTGACATTGGTTCGGATGCATTAATCTCCAACTATCTACCAGACCGAAGGTCTCCAGCAGTCCACCAAGCCATGCCTGGGCAGCGGGGAGGGCCCTGGGTGGGTGACGATCCAGGTCACCCGAAACCACCGAATTAAAGTCCCCGCCCATAAGCAAAAGACTATCCGGAAGTTCAAGCAGCATTCGACCCAAGTCCGCAAAGGTGGAGTTCTGGAGGCCCGGGGGGACGTAAACTGAGACCAAGGAAAGGGGCTGCCCCTCCCACCTTCCAGTCAGACACACATAGCGCCCTCTGTCATCCGAGATTACCCTAGTGATATCCAACGGAAGTGAGGATCGCAGGAGAATGCCCACCCCCCTGGAACCAGTTGTGAAACCAGAATGGGCCACGAGGCGGTATCCCCCCCTGTTCATTGCATGACAAACATTACCAACCAGATGCGTCTCCTGGATAAACACCACATCAGGAGTCAGACGGCGCAAATACTGCAGTACTACACCCCGTTTGATACGGTCCCCCAACCCATTGACGTTCCATGACATCAGCCTCAACCCGTCCCCCCCCATCCCCTCCGATAGATCAAAGGCCCCCCATTCAGTAGCACAGTTCCCGAATCTGGACAAAAATCAGTACCTCGCCCTGCAAACAAAAAAAACACAGCAAAACAACCCCTCCCTCCCCCCAACCCCCCCCCCCAAATCCAACTCCCCCCACCCTGCACCCCTGCGGGCCAGAAAACCCCCCCAACTTGCAGTGTGCCTGTCGCCCTCCTAACCCCATTCTACGAAAAGACCCCGGAGGAGGAAAGGGACCCGTCCCCGCCCGCCCCCCACACAGGTCCTAGCGAGACAAAATGAACAAAAGAAGTAAAACCCAGCTGAACAGTGCAAAATGGCAGATTCAAGGACCAAAAGTCACTCCAAAGGGGACCCGTCACCTTCGGCGCCTGCAGAGGGCCCGGGACGGCCACCTCTGTCCGGCAGCGAGTCCAGCCAGTCACTCACGGCCACAGGAGAGTCAAAAAAGGCAGTCCGATCCTCATGTTCCACTCGGAGTTTTGCAGGGTAGAGCATAGAGTACTTTAGGCCCAGTTCACGGAGACGACGCTTCACCCCCTGGAATCCCATCCGCTGTTTCTGGACGAGTTGGGTAAAGTCCGGATAAAAGTTAATGGATGAGTTCTCATGACGAACCGGGCCGTGGACCCGTGAGGCCTGCAGAATCGCATCTCGGTCTCTATAGTGGAACAGTTTGGCCACGATAGGCCTCGGGGGGGCCCCCGGCCGCGGCCGACCGCCCGGAACTCGATGGGCCCGCTCCACGGCAAAGAACTTGCTTAGGCCTGCAGGGGCCAACTGTTGGAGGATGAGTTCCTCGACCAGGAGGTCAACCGGGCGGTCGTCAGAGGACTCCGGTACGCCTATGACACGGATGTTGTTGCGTCGGGCCCGTCCCTCGAAGTCCTCCAGCCGCCGAGCCATCTGGTCGTTGACCGCCTTAATGTCACCCAGCGCGGCCTGCAGGTCCGACACATCCGCACCAAGGGTGGAGGTCCGCACATCGAGAGCCTGAACCCTCTCGTTAGTTTTGGAGAGGTCTGCCCGAATTAAGGTGACATCGATTGCCACCGTGTCGATTTTACGGGCCAGGGCCTCGTATTGCGTGGCGATGGTTTCCCTGATGCCATCAATGGCGCCCATGATGTCCTGCAGGGAAAGCTCCGGAGAGACGGTCGTGCCAGCGCCGGCGGCATCCGGGGGGGGCCGGTCGCTCCAGGGGACCCTCTGCCCTGAGTGTAGCGGTCCATGTTGTTGGCCTGGACCGGTCCCCCGCGGAGGGAGGCCTTAGTCTTACGCCCCTCGGGGCCCCCCTTGCCCCCCATGTGGTCACGGATAACGAAGGGGACCGCCGATCAAGAGTCATAGGGGCACCGGCACCGCAGACCAGCGCCTCACCAGGGACCACAAGATAGCGGTGCGGGGGGACCCAAGGCGATGGGCACACTAGTGGCAGGTGGAGACAAGGCCTCGTGCAGGGGCCAAGGAAACACCCCGCCACAACAAGCGCCCTCGCAGGCCAGCCCCCTGAAGTCCGAAAGTGAAACCGAAAGTGGTAGGGCGGCCACTGGCACCGTACTGCAGCCGCTGTTGTTCAATTACGACACGGCTCCACGGTTCACCTTCGCCCCGGGCACCTCCGTCGGGTGGGTCCCAAAAGTTCGAACAACGACAACTCAGGATTCCCAGGTCCGATTCGAGTTCTGAAAAGAGATACGTGCTCAGCCGGTCTTCATCTACCAGATTCCATAAACCACATCAGGATATTCTCAGGATAAATTCCGAGGAGCAGCAAGGGTCCGGGGAGCCCTGTGCTCACGCGACCATCTTGGATGCGCGCTAGGCTCCTCCCCCGACTATTCTTAATTATGATGCACCCCTATAGTTTTCATAACCTCATGGCGCTCTATCAGTTCCCTCCTTTGATGACACGTGTCACCACCATTACCACCATTACCTGGAGAAAGAACCGACCTAAACAGAGCTCGTAGCCATTCTTCCCTGTCGGAACTTCTTTAGATTCTTGATATGCAGATAGTGACTGTCCTGCAGTCTAGCCATCCTTATCTCTTGTTCCCTAAGGGAACTTTCAACTTGATTTGCCTTGTACCACTGATAAGCTCTGGCAAATCCCCATGAGCAAACCACACAAACCACTATGATAATGATAGGCTTCAGAATGTAACCAAGGATACCTTTCCTCAAGTTGGCAAACCAATTTCCAACTCTGCCAAATCCTTTCCCAACTTTTTCCCAAACACCCTCTTCAGTCAGATCCTGGATCTCATGATAGATCACAGTGATGTTATTTATATACTTCTTCAGATCTTTGCTGTCGTCTGGTACATAAGTATAGCACTCTTGAACCTTCAACATTTTACAGACTCCGCCCTCTTTTGCCAGTAAGACATCTAAAGCAAGATGGTTCTGCATCACCATCGTCCTTATCGACAACATCTCTCCATCCACAAGTATCAACGACTTAGCCGTGTTCATTGACAACTCGTCAACAACAGTTGCCAATCTCCTAATCTTCATATCATTCAGAATCACTCTCAGGCTTGGTATCAGTGCTCCAAAGATATCTCCAATCACTGCTCCCACACTTGCACCTCTTCTCACTCTAGAGTACTTCCCATCTTCCAGAAGCTCTAAATCCTCTGCAAGGTATATTTTGGGAAAAATAATTCCTAAGTAACAAGTTCCATACCAATTCGCAGGCAACTTTCTGCATACTTTCTGCACACATAATTTACTGTTGGCAACACTTGCACCGAACCCTGCAAAAAGTTCTTTGCAGACTCTTCCATAGTGAAAACACGATCACACGTACTTTGTCCCACGTAGACCTTATCATAATAGGTCTGTACATGCTTCACACACAGCTTCCCCTTCTGCACTAAGTCCAATGCTATAGGGCCATAACTCCCCTTTGTTCTGTGAGATCTCTCCTCCTCAGTCCAGTCTACTGGACTTTCCCCAGTATCTCGTGTTTTTGTTAGCTGTCTATATCTTCTACTTGGTCTACAAATTTCTTCTCTACTTCAGTTAATGAGCAAGTTAAATTGTGTCTATGGGCATACGCTGTATCTAACGTTGAAGTCGGTATGAAATACTTCCCAAATCTTTCTTCCTGCTTATAATAGTCATACTTATTCAAGTGCTAGTAAGCTGGTACCTCTGAAATCACTGCTTCATAATTCAAAAAGAAGTATTCATAATGGCCTCTCCCGTAGAACATACTAAGCAACAAACTACATGAAATTCCATACGTCAGTAGAAGATGGTGATATTTAATCCCCTCATCCACTGAGGCATTCAGCTGCATACACACATAACAATCTTTCGCATCCATCGCCTCCACGTATTCATAGAGCAGCTTGGCATACGCATTAAGCTTATAATCACCTCTAGACAAATCTACATGCAGTCTACGACTATCTTGATTTAGCAAAGCTTTTTCAGCTCCTATCATACCCTCTTTCTTGGTTGAAGTACTGGGCGTCGGTGTTCCCTTCACCTCTGTGACTCCTAGCTCATGTGGAATAGCAACTGACGCTATAATAACTACAACTTTTGATACTATCACTCCTCCTATGAGTGTACCTATCATACATTTGGACATACGGTTCGGATTTCCAGCCTCCATTTTTGTTGTCGGTTTTGGGTTCAGCAACGAACACTTAGAGTTTCTTTCTCCTCCACAAGTTGCTGTTCAAACCAGTTCAAAACAACACTCCAGAAAGGCTAGAAATTCCCTTTACAGTACTTTTAGTTCCTTATTTACACAGTCCAAAAAGACTTCTTAACCCTCGTTCTTCTTCTACGGAAAGTCCCTAAATTTCTTCTTTTTCCACTCGGGCCTAGGTTATCTTCTTTTAAACACTTATTTACAAAACACAGTTTATTCACAATCCACAAAAAGTTAAGATCCAATTGCAGCTAAAACATGATGCAAAATTTCAAGACGAACGTTCTACCATTTGGTGAGGTGGCAATTCAAATCCAAGCGATGGAAAAACCAGTCTGTGCAAGATCAAGATTCGTACCTCACTCAAAACTGAAGGATGTGGAACAGTGATGGTCAATTAAATCAATGAGGACATTGTTCCTTGTTGGCGGTGAAACAAAATTAGTGATCACCTGCGCAACAAAAAAGAAAGAAAGGGGAAAGAAAGACTGTAGAGGGGAAGGGGAGGGAGAGGGGAGGTGAAAGGAGGCAGAGAGAACTATCCCCGGTATCGAGGATCCAATCCTGAAGGGGAGGACTCACTGTAGCCTCTGGTTGGCCCTCACACACCCCAAGGGATGTCTTGCTTCATCATTGGGCTTGTTGTTGCTCCTCGTCGGGCCGGCGCTGCAATGCCCGACGGTCCCCCGAAGGGTCTCTTTATCGGAGATCTTTTAAAGAGAGTCGCCGACAGGTGAGTGCGGGTGTGTGGGATAAAAATGGTGATGGATCCAAGAGGTATGTGATTACGTGCGTGCAAAGTGTGTGAATAAAATTACCCAGGGGTATCCAAAAAAGTACTATTTAATTGTTATGGGGCCCCTGGTAAATTAAAAAGACCAGTAGGTCGGGAAGTCACTATTGAGCGCAAAGTGCTAATGTGACTTAAAAAGAGGTCGACATGTTTTACGCCCAATTAGCCCGGGAGGGTCAGTGGCGTTTCTTCAGGACCTAGCTATGTGGGAAGATGTGCACGGTGAAGACGGGGGTTCTAGAGATTGGGTGGGTAACCCGCATCTGTGGAAGGTAATGAGAGGCACGGAGCTGCGGGGTACAATGACCTATTCAGCAGGGTCAGAGAGTGATTTCTGTGAAACGTACCAAAGTTGTGTTACCCTCGTAAGTGTAAGAGAGGACTTCATAGGTCATGCCGTGGCTGCCTGCACCCTATTAGGGTTGTGTCGGGGGCCGGCTCGTTCAGCACCTACCCTCTGCCAGCGGCTGCCTGTACGGACAGGCAGCCGCTGGCAGAGGGTAGGTGTTTATCAAAGCTGTGGACGGTACTGCTGGCAATTGCATCGCCCTCCCCATCAGGATCTCATGCACAGAAAGACCCGTTCTTCTATCTGGGACACTGCGAATACTCATCAACACCAAAGGCAATGCATCAGGCCATTTCAAAGACGTAACGAACACACTTTTGCCATCCGTGCCTTTAAAGTTCCGTTTATCGGCTCCACTATCCCAGAAGCCTCTGGTCGATAGCTGCAATGGAGTCTCTGATCAACATTTAGGGCGTCACAAAGCATGTTCATGATCTCGCTGTGGAAGTGCGTCCCCCTATTCGACTCCAACGAGGTTGGAAAACCGAACCTAGGAATCAGCTCTCTCAACAGCAGCTTTGCCACTGTGAGGGTGTCACACCTTCTTGTTGGGTAAGCTTCCACCCACCGTGAGAAAACACACACCACCACTAAAATGTACCTCAATCCGTTGCACTTAGGCATCTCAATAAAGTCCAATTGCATCCTATTGAAAGGCCCTCCCGACCTCCCAATGTGACTCAATGTAAACACAGTCTTCTTTCCAGCATTCATCTGTTGACAAGTAACACATCTCTGACACACTGCTTCAGCAACCGTCCGAAACCGTGGGTTGTACCACGTATGTCTGAACACTCGCACCATTGCATCCCTTCCAAGATGCACAGCACCATGAATCTGCCTTGCCATAGGGCTCAATAAGTAATCTGGTAATACTGCTCGACCATCACTTGAAACCTAAATGCCAATCTCCATTTTCTCACATCCTGATTTGACGCATCCATCCTTTTCCTGCTCTGAGACCTCTTCCTACAGGCGCTTGAGTTCGTCCCAAGTGTCTGCCATGGCTAACATCATGTTGAACTTGGTTTCCTCTTGCCTCTCTCCTGTGTAATCTCCAGTAAATATACAACCTTGCCCAGCGCCAAAACGTGCAACTTCGTTAGCATATCTGTTACCTAGAGAAACAAAGTCAGTTCCCTTTCCGTGCACTGCACATTTATGGTTTAAATCTTTTATTGATTTTCGTAACAACAGAGGAAAGGAAACCAGACCCAACACCTTAATACAATCTATGACAAACACAAGTGTTGCGACTAATAGCATTACCAGGGTAAGAAGCATGGAGCGAGGCTACCAGAGAAAGCAGGATAAGAAAGAGAACAAAGGACGAAAACATCAGAGGAAGAACCTCCAAAAATGTAAACCCAAAGGATCCCCAAACCTGCCCACCCTCTGTCCCCCTCCCCCCCTCCTCTCGTCCATCAACTGGGGAAAAAAAAAAAAGGGAGGGGGAAAAGAAAAGTCCCCGGGATAGGGAATGAGGACCAGAGACCCACAGCAGATCATCTCAATTTGGCAGATCTGCGCGGGAGGGCCTTCTGTGGGATCTGTGTTTCTGCCAGACGCAGTAATCTAAGATGTTATGTTATGTTATGCTATGTTATGTTAATTTATTTCTTCTATAGCGCACGGCTACTCCAAGGAGCATCCCGGCGCTTTGCTGAAGAACAATAACAGATAGAAACAACACATAGCGACTGCAAAGAAAAATAGAGAGAAAGACACAGGTTATCCAAAAGTACTTAATTAGCAAAGAGCCACGTTTTAAGCTCCTTCCTAAAGGCAAGGAGACTCGGGGCCTGCTTGAGAGAGAGTGGCAGTTCATTCCACTCCTTCGGGACTAGGTAGCGGAAGGATCTGCCACCCATCCTAGCACGCTTAATGGCCGGAACTGTCATTTTGAATAACAGAGATGATCTCAGGGCCCTGCCCGGTACATATCGGGACAGACGTTTCCTTATGTACTTGGGGCAAGGGCCGTGTAGAGCCTTAAAGGCAAAAGTCAGGCACTTAAAAAGAATTCTTTTAGTGATCGGCAGCCAGTGTAAGTCTCTCAGAAGAGCCGTAGCGCCGGCTCTTCTAGGGAGCCCGTAAATAGCACGGGCTGCCGAATTCTGGACCACTTGCAAACAGGTCAACAGATATTTTGGAAGGCCCAGAAAAAGGGCGTTAGCGTAGTCCAGACGCGATCCAATCTGGGCCTGAACAATAGTCTTCCTATATTGAACAGACAGAAGAGGAAGGAACTTTCTCAGCATACGTAAAATGCCGAAGCATTTACCTGAGAGACACGAGATGTGTGGCCCAAAAGACAGCTCATTGTCCACAATTACTCCTAGGTTTTTTGCTTTAAGTGACACGCTGTTAGGAGGAAATAAATCTTGAGGCCACCAGGCTTTCCAGTCTGGTTCACAGGTGCAACCAAAAAAGAGCAGCTCCGACTTGTCGGGATTGCACTTAAGCCCATTACACCTGAACCACTCGAAGACCGCCCCCAAGCAGTCCTTGATCTGTACGCCATCGAAAGTACCGCCCCTGTCACAAGTGAACAGGAGCTGGGTATCATCGGCGTAAGATATGACCTGGGCGCCAAAGGATTCCGCGACTGCCGCCAGAGGAGCCATAAAGATATTAAATAGCGTGGGGCTAAGAATGGAACCCTGCGGTACCCCTACCTCTAGCGGAGACATTTCCGCGGAAAAAGGAGGCGCCCAGATCGTTTGTCGGCGGCCGGCTAGAAAAGATTTAAGCCAACTCCACACCGTTCCCTGAATGCCGCACTCCCAGAGTCTTTTAGGGAGGCGATCATGGGGGACGGTGTCGAATGCCGCCGATAGATCTAACATTATCAGCATAGCCCTTCCTCCCGAATCGAGAACTTCCCTGATGGCATCCGTGACCTCTAAGAGGGCCGACTCTGTGCTGAAATTTGCACGAAATCCAGATTGCGTATCGTGCAACAGGTCGTGTTCCTCAATGAAATTAGAAATCGTCCGATGGACAAATTTCTCGGCCACCTTTGCCAAAGCAGGGAGAAGGGAGATAGGTCTATAGTTGGCATGGATGAGGGGGTCCAGGGCAGGCTTCTTGATCAATGGCAGGATCAAGGCGTGTTTCCATGCTTGTGGGACCGCTCCTGTGCTCAATGAAGAATTCAGGAGAGGATTCAGTAGAGCATTTAAAACAGGTGCTACCCTCCCCAGATGTTTAGCTGGGCACGGGTCAAGTGGAGAACCGGACTTCAAACCAGACAGAAGCTCCAGGGAGGTGTCAAGACAAAGATGAGGAAAAAGTGTGAGAGAAGGGCCTAGACTCTCCCTAAAAACAGGGGGAGACGAGAGACCTGCGGCCACATGTGAGCTAGGGTCGAGAAGAGAGGCTTGAATAGTAGTAATTTTAGTCGTAAAAAAAGTTGCAAGCTGTTTTAACCATTCTTCAGAATGGATATGAGATGGAGTGCAAACAGCAGGGGACATAAAATCCAAAACAACTTTAAAGATTTCCTTACAACCATTTTCAGCCTCATCAATTCGACGCTCAAAGTATGATTTTTTTTCCTTCCAAATTGACTGATGATAGGCTTTAGTCAATCCTCGAAATTTTGCTTTCTCAGTCAAGTCATAGGCCCGTCACCAGACTCTCTCTGCCTTTTTACAGCCTTGGCGCTGCTCCCTTAACTGGGGGGTGAACCACGGGGCAGACATTCTGCGTTCGCCACTATACTGCTTCTTTTCGGGAACTAGGGTCTGAAGTCTTGCTGTCAACCAACTCTGAAAGAGATAAAGATTCTCTTCCAACGTACACAAAAGAGGACAAGGAAAGATATTAAGAGCCTCAGATAGCATCTCGGCCGAAAGAAGATGGAAAGGGCGCGAGGAGCGCGAAGTCTGTATAGATTCTCTCACCCGGATGGGAGCTGCGACGGGAACCGAAAAAGAAACCAGAAAATGGTCTGACCAGAGTACCGGTTGTGAGGCCTCTATCACAATAGTTTTAGTAGAGAAGATCTGGTTCAGAGTATGGCCTTTATTATGCGTTGGCTTAAGAAGAAACGGGGACAGACCTAAGGTATTAGTAATATCACTCAATTTCATTGCATCAGGGTCCACTACAATATCCATATGGATATTGAGGTCCCCAAGAAGCATGCAGTGCTCAGATCTGAGACAGGGGACAGAGAGAGCAACTTGTAGTGCATCAAAAAACGACCCAATCGGCCCCGGGGCTCTATACAAGAGAATCCCGGTGCAAGCCTGGAGGGAGGAGAGCTGAAGGGTGAAGCCTAAGGCTTCACAGCCCTGAATGTTCTCCACTGGAAAGGTTGCACAGGAGATGTTTTTCTTAACCACAAGAGCTACTCCTCCCCCTCTACCAGATGTTCTATCCCTTCTAAAGATGTTATATTCTGGAGGGATGGCGTTAGCAAGGTCAGGTGTTGAACAATCACTCAGCCAAGTCTCTGTAAGGAATAAACAAGATATATTGGCTTTATACAGTAAGTTCCAAATATCCAAAGAGTGACCAATCACGGATCTAGTATTAAGAAGATAACATTGGAACGGGGACGGAGTGGTGTCAGGCGCAATCCTGGTGGAAGTTAGAGGCCGCCACCCACAAGTAGAACAGCTTTTTCGGAAAAGCCGGCTGCCAGGAAAAGCAAGATGACATTGGCCACAAGAGGGGCGCAAAGCAAGTAAATCGGTCGCACTGTAGTATACCATACCGTAAAGTTTTTACCCACCGGTATCGCCAGCCCAGACAGAAATACACGCCTCTCTGTCCTGCCCCTGCCACTCCCGAGACGCGGACGAGCGCAGACGGGCAGGACTCTGGCTGGACTCAGGCGCGATGAAGGCGCTCCGCTGCGCGTCACCGCTGTGCGGCTGATAGAAGGCTTAAGTAGGCTCAGCAGGCCGAAATCTCGCGAGAGTACGCGAGTGCCCGAGCCCAATCAAAGATGGCGCCTAGATTCGTCCCAGGTACCCCGTGATCCCGGACCCGCCAAAGGCAGTGGTGGTGGCCCCCAAGGGGGGTTTTTACAGTGCAGAGTGAGGCCAGGGGGGTCGCAGCAAGTTAAAAACAAGGCAAACAACAAAGATAAAAGAAAATACGAAAACGGGAGTATTTAAAAAGCAATTAAACAGGCAGAAAGCGCAGCGAGCGCTAGTGCTAACGGTGAAATGGTCACCTTCTCCAGGCTGACCTACCGTCTCTCACTGCCTCAAGTAGGCTCAGCAGGCCGAAATCTCGCGAGAGTACGCGAGTGCCCGAGCCCAATCAAAGATGGCGCCTAGATTCGTCCCAGGTACCCCGTGATCCCGGACCCGCCAAAGGCAGTGGTGGTGGCCCTCAAGGGGGTTTTTTACAGTGCAGAGTGAGGCCAGGGGGGTCGCAGCAAGTTAAAAACAAGGCAAACAACAAAGATAAAAGAAAATACGAAAACGGGAGTATTTAAAAAGCAATTAAACGGGCAGAAAGCGCAGCGAGCGCTAGTGCTAACGGTGAAATGGTCACCTTCTCCAGGCTGACCTACCGTCTCTCACTGCCTCAAGTAGGCTCAGCAGGCCGAAATCTCGCGAGAGTACGCGAGTGCCCGAGCCCAATCAAAGATGGCGCCTAGATTCGTCCCAGGTACCCCGTGATCCCGGACCCGCCAAAGGCAGTGGTGGTGGCCCCCAAGGGGGGTTTTTACAGTGCAGAGTGAGGCCAGGGGGGTCGCAGCAAGTTAAAAACAAGGCAAACAACAAAGATAAAAGAAAATACGAAAACGGGAGTATTTAAAAAGCAATTAAACAGGCAGAAAGCGCAGCGAGCGCTAGTGCTAACGGTGAAATGGTCACCTTCTCCAGGCTGACCTACCGTCTCTCACTGCCTCAAGTAGGCTCAGCAGGCCGAAATCTCGCGAGAGTACGTGAGTGCCCGAGCCCAATCAAAGATGGCGCCTAGATTCGTCCCAGGTACCCCGTGATCCCGGACCCGCCAAAGGCAGTGGTGGTGGCCCCCAAGGGGGGTTTTTACAGTGCAGAGTGAGGCCAGGGGGGTCGCAGCAAGTTAAAAACAAGGCAAACAACAAAGATAAAAGAAAATACGAAAACGGGAGTATTTAAAAAGCAATTAAACAGGCAGAAAGCGCAGCGAGCGCTAGTGCTAACGGTGAAATGGTCACCTTCTCCAGGCTGACCTACCGTCTCTCACTGCCTCAAGTAGGCTCAGCAGGCCGAAATCTCGCGAGAGTACGCGAGTGCCCGAGCCCAATCAAAGATGGCGCCTAGATTCGTCCCAGGTACCCCGTGATCCCGGACCCGCCAAAGGCAGTGGTGGTGGCCCCCAAGGGGGGTTTTTACAGTGCAGAGTGAGGCCAGGGGGGTCGCAGCAAGTTAAAAACAAGGCAAACAACAAAGATAAAAGAAAATACGAAAACGGGAGTATTTAAAAAGCAATTAAACAGGCAGAAAGCGCAGCGAGCGCTAGTGCTAACGGTGAAATGGTCACCTTCTCCAGGTGCGGGGGCATGTTAGTTACCTGAAATCAACCATGAGGAGGGTGAGAAAGGGGCGCCAGAGCACTGGGAATTCAGACCCTCTACCTGCCAGAGTGAGAGTGAGCTTCTCCATCCCCAAGACCGACCACAGTCTCTGCAACCATCCCGAATGAGGTGGAGGGGAGGGGGAGCGCCAGTGTGCCAGTATATTCTGTGTGGCAGCTCCCAAAGCGATAGCGATCAGGTGTCCCCTTTGGGATTTTAGAGGGTACATCAACGGGTTTGGTAGGCCCAGAAGTACATGGGCAGGGAAGCGCGGGAGCTGTGTGTCTAGGTGAGTATCCATGTCGTCCAATATTTGGGACCAGTAAAGCTGAATGTGCTCACAACTCCATAGTAGATGTTCTAGGGTGCCCACCTCCCCATAGCCCCTCCAGCAGAGAGCACTCTGGCGGGGATCAAAGCGATGGAGACGCTCAGGCGTATAGTACCAGTAGGTGACTACCTTAGTCATTGTCTCGGTCAGGCCTGCATGGTATGCTGAGTGTTGAGCCCTGTAGTAGATGTTATCCCATTCCTTATGAGTGAGGGACCTCCCGATCTCCCTCTCCCAGCGCATCCGGCCCGCGTTGTACGTATGTGCGTTTGTGTCAAGTAGGTGCTTGTAAAGATCGGAAATGAGCTTTTTATCTGAGGATCTGGTAATCAACCATTTCTCAAATGTAGTGAGGGGGCGATGAGCACCAGGTTTCACTTGAGGCTGCAGGACCCAATGTCTAAGTTGCGCGTATGGGAGCCTCTCTGTCTCTGGAAGACCATAATCTGTGCGAAGCTGTGGAAAGGGAATGATGCCATCTGTGTCGAATAGATGTCCAAGGCATCTACACGGAGAGGGCCGCCAGAGTGCAAAAGCCCTAGACACCATGCCTGGTTGGAATTCGGGATTGTTAAAGAGTGGCGTCAATGGAGAGGGGAAGGATGTCAGACCGTGTGTGATAGCAGTACGATCCCACGCCTCCAAAGTCAGACCCGTGAAGCACTGCACATTTAACTACAGCGATTTCTTTCGGACATTGCAAAGCTTCCAGCAGTTGTCTCACGTATTCCCTATTTCAGAAAGGTGAACCAGATGATATCATGTAACCCCTCTGAGACCATAGCTGCCCAAAGTCATGAACCACACCAAACCTATACTGACTATGATTTCGGCCACTTTTGCGGAGTATGCTCCCTCTAAACAAGCAGCTTCAATCACTCCTGTAATTGTACATACAGCAAATGCTGCTCTCAACTGACCAACATTGTCTCTTAAGCATGAACCATCCACAAAGAAAGTTTCGTCAGGGTCAAGCAGAGGTTCATCAACAATGTCAGGTCTCGGCTTGGTGCAAATTTCAGTCACATTGAGACAGTCATGGTCTTCACAATCTTCATCACCTGTGTTTGGCAAAGGCATAAGTGTAGCAGGGTTTAAAACAGAATACCTCCTCAGAGTCACATTCTTCGCGGCAAGTATAACTTGCTCGTAGCGTGTGAGTCTGTTGTTTGTCAGGTGCTAAGTTTTACAGGTTTTATTCCTGTGATCGTTTCTGGTGACAAATTGTACTGTGGTGTTCTCGGGAACTCAACATTCTGCTTAACCTGAATCTTAACTGGCTCGACACCTTTGATTAACCCAATCTCTTATCTCCCGTGAAATCCCACAGACCCAATGAAACAGAATTTCTCAAGTCAAATGGGAGTTCTTCCACTGTCAGCACAGGATACATCTCTATGCACAAGTGCTGGTTTGCAACCTTAAAGGTGGCATCATTGTCTTTTATCTGCACTTCTACTCCCTTGGGTGTACAGTAAATGGTGCAATTCAACTTGAACAAAAGGTCTCGTCCTAGCAAGCAGAGTGGACTTGAGTCGCACACCACAAACTGGTGTCGATCTCAAAAGGTTCCTATCCTCACAGGAATCACCTCAGCGAATGGGTTTGTCATTCTCTTGTTTGCCACTCCTACAACTTGGATTGATTGTTCCGAGAGGGGTAGGGTGGGAACTACTGCAGATCTTACAGTAGAACGGGTAGCACCAGTATCAACCAAAAAGGTGGTAGGATGACCGTCAACATCTGCCTCTACAAACGGTCCCCTCTGGTCTACCTCTAAGACTGATCCAAGAGTGCAGTCTTCCTCCCCCCTCGGGCACAGTCATTTCAACGGGTCTGAGCTGTACTCATCAAAGTTCTTGAAAAGGGGCATCTGCTGGTACGTCCGATTTTCCTGTGGAATTCTCGGAGGTTGCGGGACCTGGACCTGTGGGACTATCGTCCCCCATTGCATAGATCTAGGTCTCTTAACTGTATTGACAGTCTCAGGTACCTACACTAGCTCTGCTTCTTGTTGTACCTGATTTGCTGGATTCAACCTACACTTGCACTTCCAATGCCCAATCTTGTGACAAAGATGGCATGCAGTGGTCTTTTTCAATGTTGCCACATCCATCCCTGTCTTGGGGGTTTATGGGTTCCCCTTTTCCTTGACCCTGCGCATTCTGATTCCCTCCTTGATTGTTTCCCTGTCTTCTCCCTAACGTCCCTCCATTTGACTGCTTCTGCAGCTCTCTATCAGCAGTCTGCATTTGAACCAACATCAACTTATCCTTAAGTTTCTTATGTTTTGAATCCACTTCATCACTGCAATACCCGGCATATCGCAGTATTTCGTCCACTGACTTCTTCTGCCAGCAGATCAGATGTTGCTGAATCATGAAGCTAACCTCTGGTCTAAGACCCAATACGAACTTGGAAACAAACTGTCCCTTATGTTTGGGGTCTAATGTGTCTAGCCTACTATACTGCTTGAAGGCCTGTAAGAGCCTTCCGTAGTATTCGTGGACGGATTCTTTCGGTTCCTGAACTGTTCAAACTATCTTGGCCCAATCAAGATCTTGTGGGGAGATTTTAGATTTCAGCCATGTAATTACCTGCTCAAACTTTTTCATAACAATTGGAGAAGGACCATTGGTAACAGCATCCCTGTCTGGTTTAGAAGTTGGCCAATCAACTGCAACTTTACAAGCTGCCCACAGATCACTTGGTACAATGATATCAAACAATGTATTTAGATCGATCCACAACACCTTCGAGATTTTGACAAACCGATCGACCTGCTTATACCATTCGACTGGCTTTTCCCTCAACCGAGGGAAATCATTTGTGAATGCTGCTAAATCACCCCTACTCCAAGGCACTTGCACATACCCATGTTCTGCACTTCTTGCAAAGGGTAATTCTCCACTCCTATCATTCCTCCTCCCGGAGGTGGCGTCTCTCCTATGCTTCTCTTAGTGCTTTTCTTTTTGGACCATCTTTCCTTCCACTTATCAAACATGCTCCATGCACGTATCCCTACTACCAATTATCGAATGTGAGCTTTCAACCCTATGACTCTCTTCTCTTCCAATTCCTGATTACTGTACTGCAACCTATGACTTTCCTGTAACATCTTCGTTTTGACAGATCCACCTCATACCTTTTTGCCAGTTCAGTCAATTTCTCGTTTGCTAATCTCACCTTGCGAGTCACATCCTTCGCTACAAACAGCAGCTCATCTGGCTCATGAAGTTCTATTCTTTCCAAAGGCAGGTTTCCACCAATTATCTTGCCTACTTCAGCCTTCAATCTCACCACATCCAACATATTTGCTCTTATAGCAACCTTCAGGGTTCCTCAACTAGATGTGCCACTCGACTCATCCTTCTCACTGCTCTGATCTCCGCATCTGTTCTTTTCCGCCACACTCCTAGAGACTGGTCAACCTATTGAATCCTCACGATCCCAATCTCCTGGCATCCTGTCACACTGATTTCTTACTGGTGGTTCCCACATTCTTAGATCTGATCTCGACTCAGCCAGGGGCTTTGGTCTTTCTGTTCTCACATCCACCTGTCCTCTAGAGGAGTCTGCAGTGGCTGGCAATGGCGTACTCGATTCTATGGGTCTCGGTAGGTGAGCTGCTCCGCTCACCATGCCATTCCCCCCAGAACTAATCCCTTCTCCTACTGCTGACTGTACCAAACTCCCATCCCTCGCCTGATCCGGGTCATAAACTGACACTATGGGTCCAATGGTAAACAGCACTGTAAGAGCATCTGGTAACCTTGCAGCTCCGTTAGCCTCAGCACTTGCTGGTGTCTGTGCCCTCATCCCTTCTGTTCCTGCTGAGATTTTTCCAACTACTCTCACGTTAGGTTGAGTCTGCGAGTCCACAATCCCCTCTATCGGTACTGACTTTCCCTCTTCTGATTCTGGATTATATGGGGGTGGTTTCTCTGACCGTAGCCTCTCTAGTAAGCCATCATCTGTGTCACTATTGTCCTCTTCCGTATTCTTCTTCTGCGTCTCACCCACCTTCACCATCAACGGGAATAGCCTATCCCCCTTGATAGTCTCCACTCTCCATCTTTTCTCCAATGCATCCCATTGCGCATCTTGAAAGGCCCTGATCGATTTTTTCACCCTTTCCTGACTTCAATCTCGTTTCCTATCATGTGCTGCTCTAATACATGCATGTAGTGCTTCGAACTGTGTTGGTCTGGGTAGAGGTCACAACAAAGACATCACCGATTTCAACTGATACAACGCTTCCAAACTGAAAGTACCATATCTCGGAAAAGCCAATTCTCCCTCTTTTTCCGTCATTTTATGCCAATTCTCAAGCCAAATTATAGTATGCAATTCCACATTCTTTGCCATGTATGAGCCAGGGTATCTTCGGGCGGAGCCTCTTCTCCTCCCCGAGTAACCACCGCTCGATCTCTTCTACACATGTCTCATAAAACTTTAAAACATTTCATGGTGAGATCAACTTGAATCAACTTCTTCGTTCTACTTCCTGATGTCAATCCACCAATACCAGCGCGGCTTCCCACTAACCGACCTATCACAGCGCTGCACCCTCTGACGTCACACTTCCTCCGCATGCAGCAGTTCCCCTCCTTTACATTTCGTCTTTTGTACTCTCACGCGTCTCTCTCATACAATGAAATAACTGTTTGTCCACCAAACGACCGAACAGTCACTTCTCTGATTGCCTGTCCACCGACTGGACAGTCTCACACAATTGTCGACCTCAACTCTGGCAATCGTCTGTCCACGAAACGACCGGACAACTGCCTCAGACTATCTGCCCACGAACGGTCGGACAGTCATGTACTTAATCGATAGGATCCAAACACTCAATATTCTACATACAGCAACCCACGACCTGCGTCTGTTAATCACACACTCATACATATGTTTCCATATCACCGGTGGGTCACTCAACGATGTCTCATGATTCCCACAATCACTGGTCAGACAATTTCAACTCTGGGTGTCTTCTACATCACCATCTCTTATCCCATCAAAATCAAATTTCATGGACCGCGCTCACTCACAGTCCAAAACCACACTCACTCAACTCTCACACCAACTCTGTAAGACATCACACAATCAACACAACCCTGCAATCTATCATACACACAACCCTGTTCATACTCACTCTCCCACGAACTGCTGTTTCCGCCGCACCGTTACTCTCCGTCAGTTTCCATCAACGCCGTCGTCCTCCGCTCACGATCCACCGGATCACCATCCCTTGGGCTCTATGGGGACTCTATGGAGACTCGATCGCGACTCACCCTAAGCTAGATCTCCCCTTACTACAGAGATAACCATCCTACTCTGCTACCAACTGATAACGCCAGATTCGTATCTTATCATCTCTTACCACCCTTAAGAATACTCGGCCGACTGGACCTTTTTACCTGCTGTGAAGTGTAAAGGGGAGAGAACCAACACATCCAAATAAGATCTGTAACCAACCAATTCCAACACTAAAGAATCACTAACTTTAAGTTAAGATTTAGGGGATTTTTTACAAAGCCAAAAATAACTGAACATACAAGCACCTCATGACGAGGTTAAGAAAATACATGGGCACTAATACAAAGTTTAGTCTACGCAACAACCTAATTCGATGAAGCACAAAAAGGACAATGAACTCTAAAAATATCAAGCAAAAGAGATCTAAATCAGTCTTCATGGATACCTACAAAGAAATTGATTAATGTGCCCCTACACTAACACTAAAGTGACATCCCTGCATAGCATTTCCCAAGGCAAGATTGGGAAAAAAGATGTCAGCTTGTGAAGACTTCCTAAGAAGTACACTCACGTTGAAGGGGTCAGTAGTCAAAGCTACCAAACTTGCTCTAAATCTCCTTTCTCAATATCGATCCCTTGCTTCCCTCATCTGCTCCTTCTCTGACGCTCATCCCTCGGGGCACTGTCCCTAATACAAAATTCACAACATGGAAGACACGCCTTCGTTACACCTTTTCTGACTGCCCCCCCCCCCTTTCAATGTACTTTTCCATTGAAACCTCTACTTCGTCCAATAACGGTTGAAAAGTCCTTGAGTCCCAGGCTCCCTCGGCGCAGAAAGTACCATCTTCCAATTATCAGCATTCCTGGAGACTCTTGTAGCAAACACTCCTCCATACCTAACTCCTAAAACAAAAGGTTAGTCTTAGCTAACGAGGACGATGTTCTTGCACCTGCAACAGAAGCCTGAGAACCAAAAAATCTTCCCTGTACATGAAATTCGCTGACTAACTCCAAATGAGAGCCTTCCCAGGAAAGTACATCTCGGTCTGCACAATTCAGCTAACATAAGAAATGCGAGTAGGCCTCTCATAGTAAAACATAGACATTCAATTAGGCCTCTATACATTAAAACTACACACGTTAATCAATGTTGCATCTGTGAGCACTATATTTCATTACATTCAGTATATAAGTAATCATTCCTACAAATGCAGACTTTAATATGTGCACGTTTAAATCTAATGCATTACATTGCACACAAGTTAATTCACTAAGCACTTTACAATAGACAGTTACATTTTAAAAGTCATAAACTCTTTCGAGTAACACAAATTACATTCCAAACATTACACTCTCATTATTCGTTATTACATTTACTCTTCTAATGATCCTCTGTTAATAAAACAAAAAGATATTTGTGGATGTGGTCTATGCATAATTATGATGCACCCCTACAATTTTTAAAACCTCATGGCGCTCTGTCAGGACCAATGGGTCCCTTCCTTAGGGTGGGTACACCACCTTTTATGCCACCCTCCAGTGGGAGGGGGGCATATGCCTCACTCTGGTTGGCTGGGTCCCCCCATCTACAAGATGGCGGGGACTGAGAGTTGTGCTTCACCTCGCCTCCCCCATCTCAGTGGTGGGGTTGGAAGAGGAGGGCACACCTCCCTTCCTCACTTGGTTTTCCCGCTGTTTCTCCCACCCAAAGTGGGGGTCAGAATCGGTGGTTACCAGTTGCTGGGAGCAGCAAAAGGCCTGGGGAAGCTCACAAAGGTGGCAAGCCTTTGAAGCTTCCCCTTCATGGAACGTGCCCATCCTGAGGGAGGAGGCATGGCACCTCGTCCCAGGATGTGCATTATTTCAGACCCCCGGTAAATGCAGGCTCCCGACCCAGGGGTCCAGAAACATGCATGGTGGTGGCAGCTGTGGAGCAAACACTCAGCCTGGACACTAGTGTTAGGTAATATTTCATGGGGCATCTCTAAGATGCCCTCTGTGTGCATTTTTCATTTGATACCAAACTTCTCAGTTTTCAGTAAAGCCATTATGGTACTGTGGAGTTCATAATGACAAACTCCCAGCACCATATACTCTTAATGGCATTACTGCACTTACAATGTCTAAGAATGGACTTAGACACTGTAGGGGTACAGGGTTCATGCACCTGTACTCTCACCACTTGTATAGTTCACCCAGCTAGAGGGCTGGCTGATCTATGCCAGGGCAGTGGGTTGTAGGCATGGCACTCAGGGATGTGTGCCATGTCGACTCTTCACTTTGTTCTGCACCAAAACACGCAGCCTGCAAAGGCAGTGTGTGAGTGTAAAGGTACAGGGCCTCCTAGTGTGGCACAATAAGTGCTGCAGCCCTTAGAGGCCTTCCCTGGCCACATGTCATTTACCAGGGGCTGACATGTGGCCAGAGAATGCCAATTGGGATTTGTCTTCAATTCAGTTTTAGGGAAAGAACATAGGCCCTGGGTACCTGATTGGCAGGAGCCCAGGGCACACTCAGTCAAAGTACATCAGAAGTTCAGCAAAAAGTAGGGGCAAACATGCAGAAAGTGGGCACTTTCTTACAACGCTACACCATATAGTGTATATGGGTGGAAGAATACTGTCTTTGGATTGATCCTATGTGGGAAGAGGTTACATGTCATGTGTGAAGACAACTGAGGTGCAGTTATCCTGTTATGGATCGCAGCACTTAGCTGTGTGATTGGTGAAGAAGTGTGAGAGACAGGTGCGTAATAAATAATTTTCAGTAAACTGGCAGCTTGGAGTCGCTCTGCAGGTCCCTTGTGGTATTTATTATTTTCATAGTCCACTGAACTGGGTATTGCACTGGGCTGTACATTCAGAGATATTTTGTGTAAAGTTTAAAGTCTATGGTCCTGAGCAGTTATGGATTGGAGGGAGACATTGACCTTGGAGCTCTTGGGGTGAACTTTCTTACTATCATTCCATATCTTATTAGCAATGTGAGCTGTCAAAAGCGGTCATAGTATGTAGCAAGGTGTTACCCACAGTGGTGGACTAAATGAAAGCCCTCCACTGACCATCAGCATGAGGTAGATCTCTGCAGTGATTCCATGCCTTTTAAGCTGGTGACGGGTGGTTTAATGCCAGGGACTGGTACAGTATTGGGTGATGGACGGATGTATGACGTTACAACGCACACTTTTACAACGCATGCACTTACAACGCATTTTTTACAACGCATAATCCATTACAACGCATGACTTTACAACGCAGTACACTACAACGCATTTTTAAAAAATACCTTTACAACGCATTACCATTACAACGCATACTACCTTTACAACGCATACCATTACAACGCATAATATTAAATTACATTTAAGGTAAGTATTAGATAGTATAGGGGTAAAAATTACTATTCTAACTCCAGGGGGTGCAACAGTAAGGTAAGTGTTGGATAGTGTAGGGGTAAAAATTACTATTCTAACTCCAGGGGGTGCAACAGTAAGGTAAGTGTTGGATAGTGTAGGGGTAAAAATTACTATTCTAACTCCAGGGGGTGCAACAGTAGGGTAAGTGTTGGATAGTGTAGGGGTAAAAATTACTATTCTAACTCCAGGGGGTGCAACAGTAGGGTAAGTGTTGGATAGTGTAGGGGTAAAAATTACTATTCTAACTCCAGGGGGTGCATCAGTAGGGTAAGTGTTGGATAGTATAGGGGTAAAAATTACTATTCTAACTCCAGGGGGTGCATCAGTAGGGTAAGTGTTGGATACTATAGGGGTAAAAATTACTATTCTAACTCCAGGGGGTGCATCAGTAGGGTAAGTGTTGGATAGTATAGGGGTAAAAATTACTATTCTAACTCCAGGGGGTGCATCAGTAGGGTAAGTGTTGGATAGTATAGGGGTAAAAATTACTATTCTAACTCCAGGGGGTGCATCAGTAGGGTAAGTGTTGGATAGTGTAGGGGTAAAAATTACTATTCTAACTCAAGGGGGTGCATCAGTAGGGTAAGTGTTGGATAGTATAGTGTAATATTATGCGTTGTAATGGTATGCGTTGTAATGGTAGTATGCGTTGTAATGGAATGCGTTGTAAAGGTAGTTTTTAAAAATGCGTTGTAGTGTCATGCGTTGTAATGTCATGCGTTGTAATGGATTATGCGTTGTAAAAAATGCGTTGTAATGGTAGTGCGTTGTAAAAGTTGCGTTGTAAAGGTTGTTCCCCGTGATGGACATGTCCTTTAGCAGTTTTGCCTTATGTGAGTGTGAGAGTGTCAAGCAATATAAGGAAATTATCATGTAGTGTGTATGAACTACAATCGACTGCCCAACCTCTGAGTGTTATGGAACTAGTATTAGTATGAGGCAGCAGAATTATATTATAACTGTATTTATATAGCATTTAGTACCCCTGAAGAGGTATTGTAGCACTTTATGCCAGGCCGTTGGCTGCTCCAGAACCAGGGTTAGTATTTTATTGTGCTCAGAGAGAGGAGGCATGCAGCAGATGGAAAGGAAGGAGAGAATCATTCGAAGGAAAAAGGAGAGTAGAGAATTAGAAGTTTTAAGTCAAAGTTAGTTTTCATGCAGGGCTTTCAGGAGCACTGTAGTTTACAGGAATGAGTGATTTGGCATTCTTAGCCATGTTCTAACACTCGTTGGGAGTATTATTATATCCTGCTAGGTTCATAACACAAGCGATGACACACAATCAGATGTGCTGGCATTTTCAACACCAGGGACAACAACTTAACTGCATGGGTTGGAAATGAATGATGTCTTTTTCTCTACCAATTTGTTTCTCCAGCGTGCATGCATCAATGATGTTAGACACTTTGTCTTAACTTCGTTTAAATGTATCATCATTGCAATGTGGTAAGTATTTGGTAGAGAAGCACATACCTTATATTTTAGGGTCCCATGGCTACCACTGGAACACTACTGAGATATAATGCAATGTGTGTCTCTAATTATTTGCACAATGGCAGAGAGGCCACAACACACCTCTTAGCGTGAAGCATTGCATCAGCTCTGTGTTCATATATTGACACTTGACACATTGTGAAGCATAACTCTGCATCCATTTCTTCTTCAAAATATGCTGCTTGTTATGTTTTTACTGTTAATTGTCTTTTGCATCAACTAACCATGAGGCGGCTTATTTGGAGCCTGAGTGGGTAATTATGATGTAACAATCATGTGCAGATTGTTGGGTTAGGGTGTGTCCTATTCTAGGTGTACTGGCTGTAGGCGTCCATGTGGTGATAAATCCTGGATAATCATTTGTTGTGTATGTCACAATGATACACTAGGGTTTGTCTTCACTGCTGTTTATTATGTGATTGTAAAGAAGCTCAATGCACATGTAGGCTTTGAGGCTTAGAATTGTTTACGTATGTTAGTGATGATATCTAAGACTGATTAATCAACATTCATATTGTAGTCTATTGCATGCATACATATAGGCTCAGTAAAACGGAGATTTCTTGTTAGCTGTTTTTTAGGCTTCTGTGACTTACTGTGTGCAGCTGCCCCGTGGGAGCCTGATCACTTTGGGGTTATTGCTTGCTTGTGTGTTTTGTTTTTAATTGGGAATACATTTTGTCAAGGTGATATGGGGTATATTGTCACTGCACTTTAAAACAGCTTATGGATTCACACCGTTTCTAATGCTGGATACGCCATCTGAATTAACATACATATATGTATGCAGCATCATAGAACTTTGAAGGTTTTTTATCAATGTTTTATGACAGTTTATATAAACCATACAAATAATTATATATGTATATATATGTATATATATATATATTCACTGAAAAAACCATAGGTTGCACACATGTTATAGTTAGCTGGACATTTCACTCGTAAAAAACCATTGAAATTCTCCCGTTATAGTTAGTGCAGCTAACTATAACTCGCGCGACCGCAATCCAATGCTGATGACGTCACATATTACATCACTCATGACATGGTCAGTGACATCACTCATGACATCACTGATGACATCTCCAATGACTATAACTATAACGGGGGAATTTCAATGGTTTTGACCGATTCGAATGTTGACTGACATCTAACCACCAATCAGAATTACACTCGCTCACGGCACGGTGCGCGCACGGTGCGCGCCTATAGATATTTATGTACTTTTAACTGCAATTTTCTCAGGAACTACTGAACAGATAGACACCATATATGCAAAAGGCACATGCCTGACCTGAGGACTACCTCTTTGCCAAATTTCAAGTAATTCTGTTCAGCCGTTCGGGCTGTACCTTCGACTAAATGTCCTATGGGAAAATGCATGGGGAAAACGCGTTTTGGGACCCCCCTTTTTTCTCGGCCCCCGCTTGACGAATCACCCTGAGACTTTCAGAGTAGGAGCTGAGCGGAGCGCCCCATTAGTTTTGAAAATTTCGCGAGGATTCGTCAACCGGCGCCAAAGTTATTCAAAATAGAATTTTCAGATTTCCTATGGAAACTCGGTCCTAACTATAACTATCTACTGGCGACCGCCAGTAGATAATATATATATATATATACATATTCACTGAAAAAACCAAAGGTTTCAGGGGCGTTATAGTTAGGAATTGGCATTTAAAAAACCTTAGAAATTCACTAAAAAAAACATAGGTTTCAGGGGCGTTATAGTTAGCTGGACATTTCCCTCATTCAAAACCCTAGAAATTCCCCTGTTATAGTTAGTTCAGCTAACTATAACTCGTTCCCCCGCAATGCACTGCTGATGACGTTACATATTACATCACTCATGACATGGTCAGTGACATCACTGATGACATCTCAAATGACATCACTGATGACATCAGTGATCACAGGGTAGGTGAGCCTGCACACAATCTCTGGATTTCCGGACACTAACTGTTGGTGTCCCTTTTATTCCACTGGAAATTGATGAGGCCATACTATTTAGGCCCTTAGGTTCCGTGACATCAGTGGGACATTTCCCACTGTATTTACGATGTGGGAGGTAGGTTTTCCCCTCTCATTTTGTGTAGATAGCATTTGATACCCTGGTCCTGATGAATTGCCCATGATCTTACTGACAACAGAGGCAAGAAACATGTCAACCGAATGAGAGTAGGGCGTAGGCATCTAGGCACTTAACTCCTAGCTTTACGCCACTCTATTGACTTTTAATCAGGCAATTTACCTACCAGAATAAATACAATTCACAAGGAATAATTGACCTGTTTTAACTCACTTACACTACATCTACACTACTGGGCTCCTCACCCCTACTGCACCAAACGGCAGGGACAAAAGATCTCCGATAAAGAGCCCCATTTATGGGAGCCCGTCAGGCATTGCAGCGCCGGCCCGACGAGGAGCAAGCCCAGATGATGAAGCATGACACCTAGCTTGCTGGGTGTGTGAGGGCTCCAGTTTCAAAGAGGGGTCTCCCCCCCCTCTCACTTTGAAAAATAGGATTCACTTATTGAACCTACATACCAAACCTAGTACTCGCTGACCTTATATGTCTTCTCACCCTTAGGAACTGCATACCCATCTTTATACACATTACTCTCAGTTGTGCCCATGCTAAATGTGGCCATATTCCTATGTGCATTCTCATGGACCGTGGTTGTTTTGGAGGTACTTGCTGTGTGTAAGTTGACAAGTGTATGATTAGTGCAGCTAAAGGTGTCCCTACAACTCAATTGTGATGACAGTCATTGTTTGTGTAGTGTCAGTCAGAACGTGAGATGTTTTGCACATCTCATGGTGTATTGCAGTGACATGTGTCCACTTTCGTCTCACCTAGGAGGAGACCAAATCTGTATCGTCTGTTCACAGTGCTGGCAGACATGGAGGATGGGGAGATCATCCGGAAATTCCGTCTGGATAGAGCCGCCCTATAGACCCTTTGTGCTCAGTTGGAGTCCCACCTGCAGCCTCGCAGAACATATCCAACAGCTTTCACCCCAACGTCTAAGGTGATAGCAGCCCTGCATTTTTTTGCCACTGGATCATTCCAGAACACGGTGGCCAGCGCAGGTGGGATGTCGCAACCTATGTTCAGCATGGTGCTGTGTGATGTCCTGGCCGCTATGATGATATACAAGGACAGATATATCCATTTCCCCAGGGGGACTGAATTGGCGGCTGTGAAGGGAGATTTGTATCCCCTTGGTCACATCCCCCATGTTGTTGGTGTCATAGACTGCACCCATGTTGGGCTGGTTCCACCACAGGAACGTGAGCACATCTACAGAAATCGCAAACATTACCACTCTATTAATGTGCAAGTGGTGTGCCAGGCAGATATGATCATCTCACACGTGTGTGCCAGATTTCCAGGCTCAGCCCATGACTCATACATCCTGTGTACCAGCATCGTACTACAGCTGATGGCTAATCTGCTTCCTGAGTGAGCATGGATTGTGGATGAGTATGCCTAATCAAATAGCGTGCTGTGTGTGACATGCTATCCTCTGACACAGCAACATTACAATGTTTATCTGTGTTTCTCACACCTAGGTGACTCTGCATATCCCAACCGTCCTTGGTTGCTGAGCCCACTGCGGAATCCCAGGACACCAGCTGATGTCCGCTACAATGATGCCCATGGGAGGACACATCGTGTGGTGGCGCGTACTTTTGGCCTGCTGAGGTCACGATTTTGGTGCCTGGACTCGCCCAGGACGGTGTGTCAGATAGTAGTGGCATGCTTCATGCTCCACAACCTAGCCATTCGCAAGGAGATCCCCCTGATCCAGGATGATGATGAGCAGCAAAGGCCCCCGCCTGCAAACCAACCCGTGCCCAGTGACGAGGACAGTGGAGAGGAGGAGGTGTTGACCTGCATCAACAGCTCATCACCCGCTACTTCACTTGAAGGTGAGTGACAATGTACAACGGACCCATTGTCTGATGATGATGCTGTTGTTGTGAAGGTGTATGTGAGCTTTGTGACTGCAGCCGGTTGTTGACTCACTGGTGGATGACAATGTTTCTGGGACAGGTTATTTTGGTACATCGACAGGATGTGTATGTTGGCACTTGTTGTCCATTGTGATGTGTGCATGTTGGATTAACTTGATGGTAAGTGTTGTGTGATGTCTGTGATGCCACACCCAGACTAGTGTATGTTGTTCTGTTGTGGTTTCCTAGGTCCCTTCAACCTCTCCTTGCCTACATACATTCCATACATTATAATCATGGTGAAGACTGAACATCCTGCATAAACATGGATCAGAAGCAGCGACATGTGTGTAAGGAGTGTTGATTTACAATGTGGACATGTGAGGGGTGAACATTTACATTGGGGTGATCAGTGAGTTGACAGTTATGGTAGATGAGATAGTAGAGTAGTCACCACATAGATGTGGTGTCCCAGTCCAACAGATAGATGCCATTCCCAAGGCAGTGTGGGGAAGCATAGTCCAAAACGTCAATGCAGTAGTGAAGAGGGTGAGCTTCATGGCTGGCTCCGTGACTAACGTCTGGCAGGTGCATTGCCATGGGTGACTCCCAGGGATTTCTTGGGACGGCCCCTTTGTCGCTTGGCAGGGGGGGCCTCTGCTGTAGGGCCAGGCGCATCTGAAGAGTCACCCCTCTCTGTGGCCGCAGGGCAGGATGGTGAACTGTCATCCTGCGGCCCACCAGAGAGGGGTGGAGGCGTCGATGATGGTGCAGTTCTGTCCCTCAGGACCGCCACTAGCTGGCTCAAGAGGTCCACAATTTGTCCCATGCGGGTGTCCATGGACCTCATCAGCAGGAGGAGGTCACGGAAATCTTCATCAGCACGGCCCCTTTGTCCCTGGGCCCGTTCATAGGCCCCAAGGGCTCTGGTGATATTGTCCAGGGCTGCGGTCCCAGTGTCCGGGTGTCTTTGAGTGACCCTGCCCCTCCCACCTGCCCTGCTGCAACGGACCTGTTGCTTCACCACAGTGGGCCTCCGCATCCTCTACCTGCCCTCCTCAGTCGGTGGGGTGGTGTGGTCTTCCTCTGGGACAGGGTGGGTGTTGCTGGCGGCACTGGCGGCACTGCTGGTGGTGGAGGCTGCACAGGCCGTAACAGCAGGTGTCTGGGTGACTGGTGGTGTTGCAGCAGATGTGGGGGGGGCGATGGGGTTATGCGACCGATTGCGCCCCGGCATACCAGATTGGCTTGCTCGGAGCTCCTCATCCTAAGAATCCTTGTGGTCAACATCCGAGGGTCCATGTTCTGGGGGGGTGGAGACTGGCTCTGCAGGTTGGTGGTGTTGTCCTCTGCAATGAGTTCTTGGTCATCTGTGGACAGATAGGAAATGGTCATTGTAGTGCACCCCGCTAGCCTTGTGTTAGCTGTGTATTATTCACTGTTTGTACACCACACAGTTGACTGATCATCACATTGTTTGTATGTGCACTGCCCTATGAAGATGGCTACCTACCTGTACGTTTGTTTGTGGTGATACAATGGCTTCCAACTGCTTCTCGGTGGGGGAGTGGTCCATCCTGCTCAGGTGTGGGACAGGGAGCATGGTGTTTGTTGTAGTGAAGTCTTCCCACCCCCAGACCCCCTCCCTGTTAAGATGGCTACCTACCTGTTAGTTTGCTTGTGGTGATACAATGGCTTCCAACTGCTTCAGGGTGGGGGAGTGGTCCATCCTGCTCAGGTGTGAGACAGGGGGCATGTTGGGAGTTGTGGTGCTGACTGCCTGTACACATACCCCATGGTGATGTTGCTAGCTACGTTTGGGGTGCATGAGAGGGAGTAAATGTTGAATCTGTGATACATGTGTTGGGGTGTGTGTGGTGCAGATGGATGGAATAGGCCTGGGAGGTGTAGCTTTGTAGTTGTGCAAGGCAGTACATGGCAGTGTGGTAGTGGTAATTTGCTTGTACTTACCAGCCTCCACTCCCCGACTACTCCTGTGAGACTCTCTGGATGCAGTATGGCAAGCACCTTCTCCTCCCATGCAGAGAATGTTTTGGGTGCAATAGGAGGGCCACCGCCAGTACTCTGAGCCAGCTCACGGTTCTTGATCCTCTTCAGGTCATGCCACCGCTTCATGATTTCATTTTTGGAGCGCTAGGTGGTCCCTACTGCATTGACCCTTTCGACTATCCTTGCCACATTTGGGCTCTTGTGGTTAATGGATACCAAACAGTTGTGGTTCTACTCTAATTATCTCCTCTACCAAGACCTTCAACTCGCTCTCAGTGAATTTGGGCATTTTTTGTGTGGCCATGGTGTGTGATGTGCAGAAGGGTTATGAGTGCAGGGGTGTGAGTGGTTTGGGTGGGTGTGATGTGTATGGTGTGTGATGTGAAGGGGGGTTATGGGTGCTGGTGTTGAAGTGGTGGTGGTGCTGTGAGTGGTGATGGTGTGTTGCTTTGCCTATCCTTTGTTGTCAGGGTTTGTGGCCTTCAGTCTTGGAATGCTGGAAAGGGTTGTGGTCAGGGAAGGGGCTGGTTTTATACTCAGCTATGTGGGTGTGTCCAAATGGGTTGTTGCTGTCAGGTGTGTTGTGTGGGTTGTCCTGGGATTTGTATTTTTGTATTTGCCATGTGGTAGTATCATTGGGGTGTGTTCTGTTTTTTTGGTGGCATGGCTAGTTTGCTGTGTGCACGGCGGTGGCTATGCAGCAGCTCTTCCGCCCGCTCTCCCATTCATCACAGTTTGCGACCGCGGCGGTCGGAGACAGCGGTAAGTTCCGTGGGATATCCTCATTTTCCGTGCGGTCTCTCTGCTGTCCTAGCGGCGGTTTGGTTCTTTTCCGCCGAGATTCCGTCGGGCGCGGATGGGTTTTGGGCATATACGCACACTACAGGTGTTTTTTTTTAGACTCGTTCCGCCGCGGTCAGTCTTTTTTGGCGGTTGTTCCTAATTTGGCAGTTGGTTTTTCCCCGGGACCGGCGGGCGGTTGGATTCTGCTTTCATGGCGGTTGGGGTGGTTTTCTATCCGCCATGCTAATGGACCCCTTAATGTTTATTTATGTAAATATAACATTAAAAAAATTAAATCAAATTAAATAAATTCATTGATTATTGTTACTTAGGGCCCAATTAGGATAATGGGGAGACCGCCACCGACAGCCCTCCGGTGGCGGTCCCACTGCCAACGGACCCATGACATCCATCTGCCATATGTGAATGGCGGTCGGAAAGACCGACTGACCAACCGCCACGTATCTGACGGGCTCATTGAGCCCGGCGGTGAGACAGACAGGGCCGTATTCCCTACAATGGTGGCAGTGCCTGCCAGGCACCGCCGTAGAGATTACGATTTCCCCTTTCGCCTACCTGTTCATGGCGATCAACCCGCCATGAACAGGCAGGCGAAGGGACTTCGGGGGCCCGTAGCGCGTCCCCCTGACCATCCAATGTGGACACTGGAGGGGCACAGGTGCCCTCCTACATATCCCTGCACCATGTGGCAGGGACCACATGGTGCCCGCCACGTAGTGCAGTGATATGTACAGGATGCATTTAATGCATTGCGGCAGGTACTGCAGCCAGCAGCACCCGCCACAATGCAAAGAATAAACTGTGCGACATTGTGTCGCATCGTAATCCCTATGGAGGGACCATCGACCGCTAGTTGGTCAGTCCCGTTTCTTAGGTCCGCTAGCCATCTTAATCGAGCCCTTAATTCTAAAAAAATCTGTTATTTAAAAACCTATTGTAAAATAAAAAGTGAAATATTGTAGTGTTTGGTGAAATAAATTGATTTACGTTTGATTTAAAATAAAAAACACATTTACTTTTCATACTATGATTTTAGTTATTAATTCGAAAAAGGTAGTTGTGCATTTTAAATATTTAAATTAGAAATAAGCAATATGTATTTGATTAATTTGTATTTTTATTTGAAATCATTTATGTAATTTAAGTAGTATTTTTTTTGTCACATTTTTGTAATGTTTTAATAGACTAATTGCTAAACAATTGAATTGGCAAACATTTAAAAATTAATTTAAAGGTTTAAAAAAACAGGAAAATTTGGAGACAATATATTCATTTATGACTAATTTAGTTTTATTATTTTATAGAGATGACTTAGAGCTTGATTACGACTTTGGCGCAGGGGCGAAGGCACAATGCTGCTTCCGCTGCGCCAAAGCCATGCAAGCACCACCGACCGTATATACAGTTGGCGGTACTGTGTCATTCCCATGGCGGTGCCTGGAAAACAGGCACCACAATGGGAACAACAAAAAAGTTCCAGCACGGCATGGACGTCCACGTCCATGCCGTGCTGGAACTTTGTGGGGGTACAGACAGGGGGCACATTTTGTGCCCCCCTGAATGTATCCCTATGGCGGTGTGGCCATAGAGGCCCTGTAGGACCCTCTTTGTTCCTGCACTGCCAGCCTTTTCATGGCAGGCTCCACCATGAAAAGGCTAGCGGTCCAGGAACTCGTAACATTCTGAACGGGACTGCGCCAGTCCCTGCTTAGCATATTGTGTTGTGGGGCTCCTGTGATACCGCCAGGGAATGACTGTTCTCTGGTGCGGCCAATGTCCCTCCGCCACAAAGACTTTAGAAGTCATAATACGGCTGACAGTGGACCACCACTGCTGCGCCACCGTGAGTATGGCGGTCAGAAGACCGCCAAACTCATAATCAAGCCCTTATTTTGAATATATATTAGAACATTTTGAATGAAATGTTTTACATTTTTATTATAACTTTATTTATATTTGAGAGTTCACAATAAGTTAAAATTGCTTACTGTTTAGCACATTGCTGACATTCTACCTTAAGTTAAGGTATATTTTAGTACTAATATAAAAAATATATATTTTACTACTTTTTATGATTTAATATATATGTTAATAGTTTTTTATGTATGCTTAGAGTGCAGTATCTTTTTTATGTAAGCTATATTGTAGTGAGAATAGTATAACATGTTTGTTTAGTGTCCAGCACCTTTGTTGTTTAGAGGTAGATTGGAGTGGGAATAGTAATGTATGTATGTTTACTGTTTAGCATCTTCAATGACGTCCGGTCTTTTGGATTGGGAATAGTAAATTCTATAGGTTTAGGGGCTTATTACGATGTCTGCGAAAAAACTTCCCCAGACATCTTTGCCACCGCGTTGGAGCTCTTCCAAAAGACTCGGTCGGTTTGCATTTCGACTGCCCAATTACAATGTTCGTGGTCGGTATGTAAACCGCGCGTTTATTCGGAATCATTTCCAACCGAATTGCGGAGTATTTGTGTCGGTCAGAAACGCATCGTACACCCCTATGGACAGCGTTTCCTCCGTCGGGATTACGATTTCCAACAGCCTGTACAACACGGAAAGGCTGTCGGAAAGTGACTTTGGTCCCCGTGGCCTACAGTTGGTGGCTGAGGAGGCACCTTTTTTTCCCAGAGTTTTATATAGAACGAACTTGGCCCAAAGGTATTGGGTATCAGAGCACTTTACATGAGCACCAGTTGCTTACACAAGACACATTCATTTTTGTTAGGCACGGGGAGATTAAGGGGGTCATTAGGATGGCAGGTGGATCGCCACCGCCGGCCCGGTGGTGGCAATCTGCCCGCCATCCCAACAAGATTTACCCTCGCCATATTATTATGGCGGGGTATCGCGGCGGACGGAAAGTCCATATGCCGCTTTTCTGCCCGTCGGCAATCGTTCCGATTGCTGGCCGGGAGGAGCTGGGGCATAATATGGTGTCAGTTCCTAGAAGGCACCGCCATCCATATTATGATGCTGGGTATCACAGGCCTTTGAAAGGCTGGCGGGGAATTGCTTTGGGGGCCCGTTGCGGGCCCCCAGGGGAGTGGCAGGCTGCACTTGGGGGGTACCATAGTCATGCACAAAGTGGCAGGCACCGCACAGTGCCTGCCATGTTGTGCATGGCAATGCACAACATGCCTCTTTGGCATTGCGGCGGGTGCTGCTTACAACAGCCCCGCCACAATGTCAAAGATGCGGAATGTGACCGCCAGGGTGGCGGTCGCATCCTAATTGGTGGTGCGGGACCGCCGCACCGCTGGTGGGCAGATAAAGTCCGCCTGCCATCCTAATGGGCCCCTGAGTGAATAACCCACAATCACAGGATGTTGAGATTCATTGCCGAGACTCAAACTCTGATCCCTAGATTTGAGATCGTCCTAGCTTTTGGGCTACATCCTATCCCCATAAGAAACCCCCTTTAAAATCCTTAACTCTGTGGTAGGGACCATGGGGTGCCTGCAACAAGGTTCAGGGATTTCCACACAAACCCCATTTTCCCATAGGAGCCTGTATTACGGCCGGTTGACGTGCGTAAAATGAACTCCCATAGGAAACAATGGGAATCCGAGCAAATGGTGTTTAGTCGCATCGTTATCCGGTGGTCGGAACTGCCAACCGCAAGTCGGTTGGTCCCGAATCGGAGTCGGTGTCAGGCGGAGGCTTTCCGCCCGGCATCGTAATGAGCCCCAGAGTGTCCATCACCACTGACTTAAGGTAGTTTGGAGTGGGAATTGAAAATTATATATGTTTAGTGTCCAACACCTTCCCTGACATAAGGTAGTTTGGAGCTGCGAATAGTAAGTTATGTATGTGTAGTGTTTCGTATTTTCAATTAATAAACACATATATTTTTGGGAAACTTAATTTTTATTTATATAGATAAGACATTGAATTCGGTATTTTAAATATTTATGCAATTTTAATATACCAAAAATGTAGATTTATTTTATAAACATAAATCAGGTTTTTACATTCATTTTTTATATCGTTTTTTTAATTATTATTGTAACATAAATAAATAGAATAATATATATATTTTTTCGGATAATCAGTAGATTCATTGCAGTTTTGAGAATATAGTATAAATATACATTTATTACTATATGTAATGAAAGATCCCTTTTTCCCTTCAAGCAAGCAAAGCAAGCAAATAAACATTGTCTCTGCTTCTGCAGTGTAATGAGGGTTTCTATTGATTTTGGTGCCGAGCAGATCTATATGAACTGCAAGGGTTGGCGAAGCGTTACATGCCGGAAGGCACAGGGTGATGTCCCTCACCTGCTTGCATTGTGCCTCACAACAGCACTTGAAGGCTGCTGAGTCGCTCATCAAATCTCCTCTCAGGGAGGCCTTTCTGGCTGCCCAGAGTACCTGTGCTGAGGAAACGGATACAGCATTCTCATACCAAATAGCATCTCAGTTAGTTGCACAACCGATGGTTGTCCTCATGGGGTTTGTACCATGTTGCATTCATAAGCTAGTGCGCCAGGTGGGGTTGCAGGAGGCGTAGGTCAAGGTAGAGCGGCACACGGTCATGGTCAGATGTATGCTTCAGTACAATTGAGACAGCCAGCAGATTATAGGGTGACCACCCGTGCATAAATTTCACAGACCGTCCGTAATTTGGACCTCACGTCCATTGTCAGTGAGGATACCTTTTACGGATGCCTTTGGTCCGTAATTTTGGGCATTGCAGGGAACAGCACATGAAGCCTCAGCTCCCTGATGGGGCCGCCTCACACTCCTCGTGCCGGCAGATGATTGCCAAATACAGAATGACAATGGGTCAGTCTGGGCTGCAAAGCATGTGGTGGGCCTCCTTTAGTCTCGGTCTAGGGCAGGGCTTTCTGTCAGATGGAAGAAATGTGCAAAAACACCAATGCTGCTATGTGAGAATCCAGTTAAAGAAAAGAAGCTGGTGAAAGAAGTTAAAAAGAAGGGGCTAGAGTTCTTTCACAGTCTCATCTTTTTTGAACTGATGCTTTTTCAATATTATATTCAATGAAGCCATGGTTGCTGCTTTTTTATTTTATGCAACTAGCAACCATTGACGAGGCCATAAATTCTGGCTTGTTGTAGGGGTAACATTACTTTTTGTGTTATATATCTGGATACTATGACAGAAGAGGCAAAATACCAGTCGGGCAGCACACAAAACATAGCACAGATTATTATTTTAGGTGTTTTAATCCACGCCCTTAATTAAATCGAACACCATCTTTGGAGAGACCCCCCCCATTTTTTTCATCCCACTTAAAGCCCTGGAAACAACACCATGTCACAGTCCCCTCATGGCCTGGCACTGTGCATCATGCATGACTCATGACTTCCACTTTTTCAGATTGCATATGTACAGGGGTATAGTGACCCCTACCACCACGTCACCCCTTGCTTTATGAACTAAAGCAAGGGTGAAATTCTTGATGGGCCTCTTCTGTCTGCAACTCTGCAGACAAAGGCTCAGCTCATGATTAATATGAAAAGGTGGGCAAGTGAGTAAGTGAAGGGATGGCTGGATGGATTAGTCAAAGGGTGAATGGATGAATGAAAGGGTGAATAGATAGATAAAAGAAGGATAGATGACTGAGTTGAAGGATGAATGAGAGAAAAGGTAAATAAATGGATGTATGGTGGAAGGGTAGATGGATGGGTAAAAGGGTGGATGGATGAATGAAAGGATGGATGGGTGAGTGAACGGGTGGATGATGGGCAAGTAAATGGGATGATGGATGATTGATGAATTGATAAATGAAAGGTTGAATGGATGGACAATGAATGAAAGGGTACATGTAAGGATGGATGAGTGAGTGAAATACAGGGTAGATGGACACAAGGATTAATAGATGAGTGAAGGAGTGAAAGGGTGGATGGATGAGAGAAAGGATAGATGAGTGGTAGGGTTAATGGATGGATTCATGAGTGGATGAGTAGATGGATGGGTGGGTGGATGGAAGGAAGGATGGCTGAGTTAAATGGTCGATGGAGAAAGAAAGGGCGGATGGATGGATGACTGAAAGGGTGAATGGGTGGAAGGATGAGTGACTGGGTGGATGGATGAGTAAGTGAAAGAATGGCTGGATGAGTAAAAGGGTAAATGGCTGGATGGATGGATGGATGAATGAATGGATGGATGAATGGATGGATGGATGGATGGATGGAAGAGTGTATGGATGAGTATATGGATGGATAGGGTGAAAGGGTGGATGGATGGATAATAGATGGATGAGTAAAAGGGTGGATGGAGGGATGATGAGTGAAATTATGGATGGAAGGATACATGATGGATAGGTTTGCAAATGGTTGAATATGTTTAAATATGGATGGGCTTACTTATATACTATTGTGCGACCTCCTCTGATGTGTCTGTTAAACTAACCTTTTGTCCCGAAGTTTTTTCCGGAATTTTGACCTCCCGTCCTGAATTTTTGTCATGAATTTTGACCCTTGGTTCTGAATTTTTACACCCTAGTAGATCACGATTTTCTGACAAAATATGTTAAATAAAATATCGCCATATTAAATAATGTCACACAGAATTATTGTATACATGAATACCCTAGTCAAGAATATCGATTTTAAGGTAAGTAATATAGTTGTTAGCAATATCGAAATCATTAATATAGTTTACAGAAATATCATTCTTAGGAATATCGTATTTAAGTTTTTTTTAATGTATTTTAGTATGTTTTCTTTTTTTATGTTATAGAATGTTTGTTTTGATAATGTTTCTTAGTATTGTTTTTAAAATGTTAGTATTTTTGGAATTAAATTTATATTTGTTTTATTTTTAAGTACCGTAGCAGGTTGTGTGATTCATAGGAGTTTAGGGAGGGAAGTAAATAAATTATAATGAATCAATGAATATTTATATTGAATAATTTTTATAAAATTCAAAATTAATGTGCCGTTCTGATCCTGTAAAACCCGGGTACGAACCGTCGGACGGAGCGTTTTCTCCATCCGACTCGTACTCAGCTACGCGCTGGGGGTCTGCACCGTACCTACGGGGGTGGGGGTCTGCACCGTACCTACGGGGGTAGGGGTACGCTCCGTACCTACGGGGGTGGGGGTCCGCACTGTACCTATGGGGGTGGGTGTACGCTCCGTGCCTACGGGGGGCTGGGGGTACGGCGCGTACTTGGGGGGGGCTGGGGGTACGGCGCGTACTTGGGGGGGTGGGCTGGGGGAGTGTTCGGCGCGTATGCGGGCACATGTTTGGACGTCGCCATGGTTGCCATGGGAGTTCGCTCCGTACGGTGTTTTTTCCATACGGTTGTGCATTCGGACGGACGGGACGGATCGTATTTCCGCGCTCGGACTTCAGTTTATCGATTCGTACGTAAAACTGTCCGGGGACGTGTCGGACACTTTTTCCGACCCAGGGACATGTCGGGGAATTTTCCCAATGCGATTCGTATGTATTTTTTTACATACGAATCGTACTTGTCAGTTTGTACGGGACTTGTACGATTCGTACGTAAAAAAATCCGGATACGATTCGTACGGGGAATATTTTTGACGGATCGGAATCGGCACCTAATTGTTCATTGTATAGTTAAATAAAAAAATATTTAAGTTTAAGGAGCAGGGGTATAGGGAAGGAAGTTAATTAATTATAATTAATGAAGCGTTTTAAGTTAATATGAATTCTTTAACTGAGAAATATTTATTTCAATTGTATAATACTTTTTTGGAATTACTTTTCAGGTGCGGGGTTTGTGTTTTGTAGTGGTATAGGGTGTTGAGTAAATTATTTCTAAATAATTATTTGATCATCAGTAATAATAATTTGACAATTAATTTAGTATATTGTGTAGTACAATATTATATTTGTGGTGTATATTATTTTTGTATTTGTAAATGGTGTGAAGGAATTTAATTTTAATAATTAAATATAATTTTAATTTCAATAATTAATGAAATTATAAATAATTGTGCAGAATATGTACTTGAGATAATGTTTATTTTATATATTAGGTGAGAGATGTGGCATTTGTAGTAATAAAGGAAGTAAAGTTAATGCAATATAATAAATTTTATATAGTTAACAATTAATATTAATTGTTTAACTGACAATTATGAAAAAATGCAAAGAATATTACCTTAATTTATATATTGGGTTTGAGCTGGTTTTTATTGTATCGTTAGAGGGTGGGAAGGTTAATAATTATAAATATTGTGTTAATAGAAAAATTTGTATTACTAATTTAATATATTTTTATTTAAATAACATATGTACATAATATCATTTGAATACTTTATTTTAGATGTGTGTTGTGTACCTTGTTTAGATATAGGGTATTAATTTATTTAAGTAATATTACATTAAAAAATAGTTATTTAATTTTACATAAATATTTTATTTGTTATTGTACATTTTAATTCTGTTATGCTTTTTGAATGTAAATAATGTTGGTTTCAATTATGATGGCCGTCTGAAAAACATCCACCCCCTATTGTTGCGAGACCGGGACCGACCGACAGACAGACAGGTAGTCAGTGGTCCCCACCCCCCAAATTAAGACCTGACAAAATATGCCTATATGTATTGAGGCTTCTACTGCGGCCCGGAAAAGGCCACAGCACAAGCCGCAAGGCGCAGCACAAGCCCCAATGCAAAGAGGCATTGTTTTAAACATCCTTCAAATGTGGTGACTACAATTGTACCGCTCCTCTGACGGGCTCCTTGAGCCCTTTGGAAACTGTCAGTTGGTCCCTGGGCCAATGCAGTCAGACCGGCATCCTAATGTGGCGGTCTGACTGCGGTTAGAGATCTCGATAGGACTGACATCGATGGCACGTCGGTGTCGATTACACTGATATCATAGTCGGCCCCATTGTATTTATAGGTAAATAATAAATAAAAAAATATGGTTTTATTTTTTAATTATAGTAATATTTATAGTTATGTTTATGTATTATCAATTGTAATACATATTGTTTATCTTTATTTATTCAAAATATAAATTTTGTTTTTTTTGTATTTACAAAATAAATTTTTTAGGTTATTTAGTATTATTTTGAAACTATTTTATTTTGTTTCAGTTAATTAGTCTGTTATTCATTTTCCACTTAGTGGAGTGGGAATGAATACATTTTACACCTCTGCAATACAACTCCTTCCCTATTGTTGCACTAAATGGAGTGTGAATAGTACATTTGACCTGTCCACCAGCTAACAATTTCCCTACTGGTGCGCCGACTGGAATGGAAATACTTAATTTTACCCCTCCGCAATCCAACACTTTCACTAATGTTGCATTGACTGGAGTGGGTATAGTACATTTTACCCATCATGAGAATACCATTTGCCTACTATTTTATACATTGTAGTGGGAATAGTATAAACATTTTATAATCCAAATTACATTGTTTAAAGTTATTTTAGTTTGTTAATGATTAATCAGAATTATATTTGTAATTATTATTTTTAATATGTAATAAATGCTTACTAAAGTGTCATTTTGAATTTAGTTTAATTTGTAATATTTTTTAAATGTTTTTGGTTATTGGATATATATATATATATATATATATATATATATATATATATATATATATTCACTGACAAAACCATAGGTTTCAGGGGCGTTATAGTTAGCTGGACTTTTCACTCGTACAAAACCATAGAAATTCCCCCGTTATAGTTAGTTCAGCTAACTATAACTCGTGCACCCGCAATGCACTGCTGATGACGTCACATATTACATAACTCATGACATGGTCAGTGACATCACTCATGACATCACTGATGACATCTCATATGACATCACTGTATGTGTGTTTTTCTGAAAATTACATATGTTTTATATATGTATATCTCAAGGTCGATGGAAGAATAAATGGGTATATAAGTGTCTAAATGGATGATTTGTTTTTGAAAAATTGATTATATAACTGACTGATTAAGTGTATCTTAGTGAATACATGGCTTAGTGAGTAATGTTTAAATATGTAAATATCTGTATCAGTCTCTCACTTTGTGTATAAGTGGCTGCATGGGTTGGTGAGTAGCTACATGAGTGTCTATATAGTATGTTAGTTGTTTTTTTGAGAATCAGTATAAGTGTCTGATGTCTGTATGGTTCGGTGGGGGTATTACGTAGTGCATAGGTGCATGAATGAGTGACTCACTGTTTGCATGTGTTGAAGACAGCATGTGTGCAGGACTATATGGGTGGATGAGTGTGTGCATGGGTGTGTTAGTGAGTGAATGACTGTCTCAATAGTGTCTCTATGAGTAACTACATATGTTTGAAACTAGTATCTCTGACTATTGGTGTATATAAGTGAGTATATGTGAGAGTGAGAGATTGAAAGAGTTCCTGTATTAATAAGTATGTGTTTCTATAAGTGATTGTTAAAAAGACTAAGTATGTGTAAGTTTCTGTAGAAGTAAGTGTGGTGGTGTGTGTATAACTGTATATGCAGGTAAACGGATGTTTGATTCTTTATTAGCATGAGTGACTATGTGTGTGAGTAACTTTATGGATGAGTGGCGTTGTGCAACAGGATGTATAGGTGCATTAGTACATATGATGAGTGAGTACATGTATGAGTGACTGTATAGGACTGTTGGTGAATGAGTGGATGTGGATCTTACAATTACTGAATAGGTTGTTGTAACTGGTATTGGTATGTCCATTGTTTTGAAAATTTTAATTTCTATTTTTGAATGTGTGTATCAAAGGTTATATTAGGGGGAGAGGAGGTCTGCCACTCTATCACAAGAATGATGTCATCAGTGATGTCATCAGTGATGTCATGAGTGATGTCACTGACCATGTCATGAGTGATGTAATATGTGACATCATCAGCAGTGCATTGCGGGCGCGCGAGTTATAGTTAGCTGAACTAACTATAACGGGGGAATTTCTATGGTTTTGTACGAGTGAAAAGTCCAGCTAACTATAACGCCACTTTTGTAATAAATATAGAATGTTAGCAATCTAGTTGTTCATTGGAATACTGTTGAGAGGCAGAGGCCAAGGGCACGGACTCTGAAAATTGAAGGCAGGTAGGAGAGTGCAGAGGCAACAATTTGACCACACTGGGCAGGCAGGAAGGGCAGTGAGAGCACAACAGACTATGGAGGGCAGTGGAAAGGAGAGCAGGGGCAACAAACCAACAATACAGGACTGGCAAGAGAGGCTGTGGCAATATAATAGACCATTGAGGGCAGAAGGAAGAGGCAGTGGAAGTACAACCATACATGCCAACAGACCCGTTTCAGCCAGGAAACGTCCAATGTTTTTAAGCTCAAATGGGCTTTATTTGATCTGTCTCCTGTCTACAATCTCCTCTTTTTCAATGTAACTCAAAGGGATAAATCAATACCCCAGTTGTTTTTCAAAATCTCCCTCTTACCAAGTTCAAAATGTTCGCAAGTCTGGTACATTGGATCATGGTAGGCAGGAGGAATTGGGGTAGGGACATGGACTCGGATAACAGAGGACAGAAGGGACATGGAGAGGTGCACCAAACTGACCCTACAGGGCAGGCATCAGGGTTTGCAGCAGCACAATACACCACACAGGGCATGCGGGAAGGGAGTGCAGCACAACAATCCATAGAAAGCAATAGGGAGGGGATAGGACCATGCACATGGACAACAGAGAACAGAGGGGAAAGAGGCAATGGTAGCTAGCTGACCATAATGGACAGACAGGAGAGAAAGCTGCAGCATAACTGACCATAAAGGGCAGGAGGGACGGATAAGGGGCATTACAATGGAACAGACAAGCCAGGAGGGAGGGAATAGGGGTCTGCACATGGAAACAGAGGGCTGGGGGCAACGGGGCAGGGCAGGAGCAGCAAGATGACCATGGAGGTCAGGCAGGATGGGCACTAGAAACAAGACACACCATGGAGAGCAACAGTGAGACTATGATGGGATACACACAGACCATGGAGGGAAGGTGGGAGGGGGTCAGGGGCAGCTAGCTGACCAAACAGGGAAGGTGAGAGGGGCCATGGCAGCACAGAAGACCATGCATGGCAAGCGGGAGGGTTAGTGGCAGCACAATGGCTATGATGGGCAAGAAGCAGGGTGCAGGGGCATGCACAAAGGACCATGGAGGATAGAAGTGAGGGTCAGGCCCTGGGCACAGACAAAGAGTTTAGGGGAAGGGGCCTCACAACAGACCGCGCGGGACAGGCAGGAGGAGCAGTTGCAGCACAACAGACCAGGGAGGGCAGAAGGTTGTGGCAGTAAAATGGACCATGGAGGACATGAGGAAGGGGATAGGGGCATGGCATGTGGACAGGCAGAGTGGAGGTGGCAGAGACAGGTTACAGTCATTTGACTATGCTAGCCAGGTGGGAGGGGAGTGGCAGCTCAAAAGAACAGTCAGAGTAGATAGGAGTGGCAGGTCCATGGAACATGGTGGGCAAAAGAATGGAGCAGGGGCATGCACAAAGACATCAGAGGGCAGGGGGAAGGAGAATAGGGGCAGCAGGCTAAGCACAGAGGCTAAGCAGAAGGTCAATGATGGGCCATAGAATTGGGCAATGGAGGGCAGGAGGAGTGGACTGGTACATCATGCTAAATGGAGGGCAGTGGCAGCACATCAGACCATGCATGGCAGGAGGGAGGAGGCTAGTCCATGGATTCACACAACAGAGGATAGGGAGGAGGTGGATGGGGCAGCAAGCTAATTGTTCAGAGAAGGTGGGTATTAGGAACTTTATTGTTTTTAAAATGTGTGTCTGTGCGAACTACTTAAAATATGAACAAGTATGCAGCACAATTTCACTTTTATTCAGGAAGAAGAGGACGTTTGTGACTGTGACTCCGGGCTCACTTGGCAGAAACACCCCCTGACCCTCCACCCCCCATCGCAAAATGTAATGCCCGTGAAAAGAGTATGTGGATGCAGTGTTATATAGAACATAGTCCTGAGACCACGATTGTAAATGAAAACTAGATATAGTATATGGTATAAACTATGCACCAAAAAGTGTGATATAAGATGAACCGGGGCGTGAAATATAATATGCAATACATTGTGCACAATGACAGATTCATTGGAGAGCGCGCGATAGCACAGGCACAAGCACGTGCTATGCGATATGCGCCTTGGAGTTTAATATGCACAGGACAGTGTTGTGTAACCTAACTAGTCTCTAAAGTTGTAATATAAAATATTTGCTGGGGAGTGTAACGTTGCATATGCACTGTGACAAAGATATAGATCCCGGATTGTAATATGTATGGCATAGCGCTGTGCGTTATAACATAGGCATCGAGGAAGGCACGTTAGATGGGGCAATATAACCTGTGCGAATGCAAGTGTGGCATGACATATTCACGGGGGGTGTTACAGTGCACATGGGCTAGAGAGTGTCATAGCATACGCACTAGCTGGTTGAATACCACACAGAGGTGTGTGGCACTCGGTGGGCACTGGTGGGTGTAACACAGCACTGGGCTCAGCCAGGAGCACGCTGTGACTCTCAAGTGAGGTTCGTCTCCTTTCCAGAGAGTAAAATAAAAAGTATTACACATCCGGCGGTGGATGTGTGTTTTATTAACCGTGAGGGGGGTTACTCGCATAGTTTGGTCGAATTTTTGTCGAATCCCCTTTGAATGGCTTGGTGTGCGTGTGTATTAAATGTGCCCGTCAATAGCTACCCATGTTTGTATAAATAAACGACAAGGGTGTATACTTGGAGAGTACCCACCGGCGGGGGCGCCTGGATTAGGCACGGTAGGGCGTCAGACACGTCAGAGCTTCACTAGCGTTGTAAATACATTCCACGTGGATTCATTGTATGCATAGTCGCCTTTTAATGAATATCACGCAAATCGTCATGCTGATAGGTACATACGGTTTGTCCAGCATGTCCTATGTGGTTCTATAAATATATATATTTTTAAAATAATAAAAACAAGGGCCGGCCCCAGGGGATGGGGTCCCCGGGGCCATAAGTGGCCTGAGGAGGGGGGCAACGCAGCCCCCCTCCTAAAGATTTTTTTTTTAAAAAGGCCATGACCCGGTGGTTGGGGTCCCCGGGGCCGATTAAGGCCTTGGGAGGGGGGCCACGCGGCCCCCTTCCAAATTAAGTTTTTTTCAACAAAACAAATTAGGGTGCAGGCCCTGGGGGATGGGGTCCCCAGGGCCAATAAATTAGAAAAAGAAGGGGGGCCACACAGCCCTCCTTCTTAAAAAAATAAAATAAATAAAAGACCGGCATCGCGCCGGAGGCCACCCCCCCTCCTTGCAGCACTCTGCAAACACGCCCCCTGGCCAGTTGTAAGTTGGGGAATTAATTCCCCTTCAATACTGAGGGTCCCTGAGGGGCAACTAGCCCAACAGGTATCTCCAGTATGCGCCAGGGAGCTGCGTTGCAGACAGGTGTTCTGAGGCCATGCCCCTTTTTACACCTCTAGGCAACGCAGCTCTGTGGCACTTACTGGAGGTACCTAGTGGGATAGTTTGACCCTAGGGACCCTTAGGATTCAAGGGGACTTATTCTCTCAACTTAGAACGGCCACAGGGCGCGTTTACACAGTGGTGAAGGGAGGGGACGGGGCCTGAGGTGACGTGTGCAAACACACCCTGTGGCGCGTTTTAAGTTGGGGAAATAATTCCCTTTCAATCCTGAGGGACCCTGGGGGACAACTAGTCCACCAGGTGCTTCCAGTAAGCGCCACTGCTCTGCGTTGCAGAGAGGTGGTGCAGGCCGTGCCCCTTTTTACACCTCTCTGCAATGGCGCTTACTGGATGTACCTAGTGGGCTATTTTGCCACTAGGGACCCTCAGGATTCAAGAGGACTTAATCTCCCAACTTAAAACGGCCACAGGGCGTGTTTTCACAGTGGTGAAGGGAGGGGACTGGGCCTGAGGTGACGTGTGCAAACATGCCCTATGGCACGTTTTAAGTTGGGGAAATTATTCCCCTAAAATCCTGAGGCACCCTGGGGTCCAACTAGCCCACCAGGTTCTTCCAGTAAGCGCCACTGCACTGCGTTGCAGAGAGGTGGTCTGGGCAGTGCCCCTTTTTTCATCTCTCTGCAACGCAGCTCTGTGGCACTTACTGGAGGTACCTAGTGGTCTAATTGGACCCTAGGGACCCTCAGGATTCAAGGGGACTTAATCTCCCAACTTAAAATGGCCACAGGGCGTGTTTACACAGTAGGGAAGGGAGGGGACGGGGCCTGAGGTGACGTGTGCAAACACGCCCTGTGGCGCATTTTAAGAGGTAGTTTTAATACCCTGCCCTATTATATACTAGGGGCTTACAGAGGAGGTCATGCTAATCACAGGGGGACCCCAACGCATAGTGTTCCCTAGTGTATGTAGGGATTTTCACTGTATTCTGAGTGTCTTTTAACATAGCACTGGCTCTAGGACTGCTTAGTCAGACTCAGTTACCACCAGTATCCGTCTGAAAAAGTTGAGGGTACAGGATGATTTTGCAACAAGGCTTCTTTCTGCTCTTCTGTTTGTTCTTTCTGCACGTTATCCTTCTTCCTGCACTTTTCTTTGTCTTTGAGGACTTCTGTTGCTTCTTTCTGCATTTCTTTTTTTTCTTTCTGTGAGTTTTTTCTTCTTTCTTCACATGTCCTATCTCTGTAGGCATAGTTAGAAATTAGCATTTAAAAAACCTTTGAAATTCACTGAAAAAACCATAGGTTTCAGGCACGTTATAGTTAGGAATTAGCATTTAAGAAACCTTAGAAATTCACTGAAGAAACCATAGGTTTCAGGGGCGTTATAGTTAGCTGGACTTTTCACTCGTACAAAACCATAGAAATTCCCCCGTAATAGTTAGTTTAGCTAACTATAACTCGCGCGCGCGCAATGCACTGCTGATGACGTCACATACTACATCACTCATAACATGGTCAGTGACATCACTCATGACATCACTGATGACATCTCAAATGACATCACTAATGACATCATCCTTGTGATAGAGTGGCAGACCTCCTCTCCCCCTAATATAACTTTTGATACACACATTCAAAAATAGAAACTAAAATTTTCAAAACAATGGACATACCAATACCAGTTACAACAACCTATTCAGTAATTCTAAGATCCACATTCGCATCCACTCATTCACCAACAGTCCTATACAGTCACTCATACATGTACTCACTCATCATATGTACTCATACACCTATACATCCTGTTACACAACATCACTCATCCATAGAGTTACTCACACACATAGGTGCCGATTACGATCCTGGAAAAACCGGGTACGAACTGTCGGTCGGAGCGTTTTCTCCGTCCGACTCGTACCCGGTTGTAAAACTTTACAAACATGGAAGTACGATTCGCACGGAGACACCATTTCCGTGCGAATCGTAAAAAACACCGTCCGACGAAAATATACATACGAATGTGATCCGGGAATGCTCCGACGTGACGTCGGGACGCTTCCAGGCAGCGTTTCACGACCCAAGGAAGTACGATTCGACCCGACAGCAGTCCGGACGGCAATATTTTCACGGCACCCAAAAAGTGCCGGAAAAGTGAAGTACGCCACGAAACGACCAGAATAGGGGGCCCGGTACGCGCTGTACCCCCCCCAGCCCCCGTGAGTATGCGCCTAACCACCCCCCCAGCCCCCGTGAGTACACGCCTAACCACCCCCCAGCCCCCGTACGTACGCGCCGAACCCCCCGTGTATGTACACCCGTGTACGTGTCGAACCCCCCGTGTATGTACACCCGTGTACGTGTCGAACCCCCCCGTGTATGTACACCCGTGTACGTGTCGAACCCCCCGTGTATGTACACCCGTGTACGTTCGAGTCGTACCCCCCGTGTATGTACACCCGTGTACGTGTCGAACCCCCCCATGTATGTACACCTGTGTACGTGTCGAACCCCCCGTGTATGTACACCCATGTACGTTCGAGTCGTACCCCCACCCGTGTATGTACGGTGCGTACCCCCAGCGCTAAGCGCTGGGGGTACGCACACATACACGGGTGGGGGTACGACTTGAACGTACATGGGTGTACACACACGGGGGGTTCGACACGTACACGGGTGTACATACACGGGGGGTTCGACACGTACACGGGTATACATACACGGGGGGTTCGACACGTACACGGGTGTACATACACGGGGGGTTCGGCGCGTACGTACGGGGGCTGGGGGGGTGGTTAAGCGCGTATGCGGGCACATGTCTCCATGGTTGCAATGGGAGTTTGGTGCGGACGGTGTTTTTTCCATACGGTTGTGACATCGGACGCACGGGATGGATCGTACTTGCGCGGTCGGACTTCACTTTTCACGTTTGTACGATAAATCGTCCGGGGAAGTGTCGGACACATTTTCCGACCCGAGGACGTGTGGGGAATTATTCCCAATGCGACTCGTATGGAGGTTTCCCCATGCGAATCGTACTTGGCAGTTTGTACGGCACTTGTACGATTCGTACGGTAAAAAGACCGGATACGAGTCGTACGGGGAAAATTTTTCCAGGATCGTAATCGGCACCATAGTCTCTCATGCTAATAAAGAATCAAACATCCATTTACGTGCATATACTGTTATACACACACCACCACACTTACTTCTGCAGAAACTTACACATACTTAGTCTTTTAAACAATGACTTATAGAAACACATACTTATTCATACAGGAACTCTTCCAATCCCTCACTCTCACATATACTCACTTATATACACTAATATTCACATATACTAGTTTAAAACATATGTAGTTACTCATAAAGACACTATTGAGACAGTCATTCACTCACTAACACACCCATGCACACACTCATCCACCCATACAGCTCTGCACACATGCTATCTTCAACACATACAAACAGTGAGTCACTCATTCATGAACCTATGCACTACATAATACCCTCCACCGAACCATACAGACACTCAGACACTCATACTGATACTCAAAAAACCAACTAATAACCTATATAGACACTCATGTAGCTACTCACCAACCCATGCAGCCACTTATGCACAACGTGAGAGACTGATACAGATATTTACATATTCAAACATTACTCACTAAGCCATGTATTCACTAAGATACACTTAATCAGTCAGTAATACAATCAGTTTTTCAATAACAAATCATCCATTTAGACACTTATATACCCATTTATTCTTCCATCGACCTTGAGATATACATATATAAAACATATGTAATTTTCAGAAAAACCTACATTCACTGGATGATGTCATCAGTGATGTCATCAATGATGTCATTTGAGATGTCATCAGTGATGTCATCAGTGATATCACTGACCATGTCATGAGTGATGTAATATGTTACGTCATCAGCAGTGCATTGCGGGCGCGCGAGTTATAGTTAGCTGAACTAACTAAACGGGGGAATTTCAATGGTTTTGTATGAGTGAAAAGTCCAGCTAACTATAACACCCCTGAAACCTATGGTTTCTTCAGTGAATATATATATATATATATATATATATATATATATATATATATATATATATATATATATATATATATTATCTACTGGCGGTCGCCAGTAGATAGTTATAGTTAGGACCGTGTTTCCATAGGAAATCTCAAAATTCCATTCCCAATAAGTCTGGCGCCGGTTGACGAATCCTCGCGAAATTTTCAAATATAATGGGGCGCTCCGCTCAGCTCCTACCCTGAAAGTCTCGGGGTGATTCGTTAAGCGGGGGCGGAGAAAAAGGGGGGGTCCCAAAACGCGTTTCCCCCATGCATTTTTCCATAGGACCTTTAGTTGCAGCTACAGCCCGAACGGCTGAACAGAATTAATCGAAATTTGGCAGAGAGGTAGCCATAAGGTCAAGGAAGTGCCTTTCGCAGGACTGGTTTAAATCTGTTCAGTATTTCCTGAGAAAATAGCATTTAAAAGCATATCAATATCTATACGCGTGCAGGGTGCGCGCAATGTGCAAGCCCTGTGCGCGCACCCTGCCGTGCGCGAGCGTAATTCTGATTGGTTGTTAGATGTCAGTAAACATTCGAATCGGTCAAAATCAGGAAGTGTCGGCCGCCATTTAGTCTGTCGCACTGAAAAGGAAAGGTGGAGAACGTGAATAGGGGGCAGAGTAGGGAGTTCTTGACCCCCTAGCCATTGTCAGGGGTTCACAGTAGGACCACGAAGGGCAAAAAAAAAAGATTTTAATTTTTTTTAAAAACATCGCGAGGTGCACGCACTCTGCGCGCACCCGAAAAAAAACATTAAAAAAAATAGAAATAAAAATCAAGTTTAAGTGTTTAGATATTAGGTGGCTCTAAAAAGAGCCCTTGTGTTTATTGAGTGTTTTTCGGTACCTACAAGTAAGTACCGATGCAGAGTCTAAAGTTCAAGAGGAAGACTCTGTTGCCTCCATCATTGAAATGTACACCGTCTCCTCTATAAATGTCTTGCATGTTGTAACGCAAGTTGTTGTGGTATATAGAACCCATACCATAGTCTCTGAGGAAAGCAGAAACAGACTTATTGACGTGCTTTCTTGCTTTGTCAATCTGCGGACAAAATTGGTTGGACCAGTTCCACTTTTGCCTTTGGCATATATTAGAATATACAAAGGCAGTTTGTGGAAAAAGTGACATCAATTGCAGAAAGGTGTCCTTAATAAGCATTTCCAGACCTACCCCAGTTAAAGTGCCTAGGTCATTTCCACCACAGTGCACAATAATAAGGTTAGGCTGTGGGAGATGTAGAAAGGTTTTCACCAAAGGCATTAATTGGTGCCACTTTAATCCTCTCTGACCAATCCATTTAATGTCTACATTTGGCAAAGCAAGGTCTTTTACAATACCTCTTTTTTCTGCAAATTTTTCACTCCAGAAGACATAGCTATGACCTACAATCCACACTGTGAACATCTTTCAAGGAGAACAGGATGCACTCAGGAGGTGTCTTTCAGTAGAATGGCAATATGAAAAGAAAGACAGTTAAAAAATGGAGGCATACATACTTTTTTTTTAATAAAAAGAACTCTTTGGCTGATTCAAACCATTTTACAGTTAAAACTAGGCTGTATGTTTACATTTTTAAAAGCATGTTTTGGATTGGTACAGAAAAATGTGTTCCCACTGAACATTACTTTGGATTTGCTGTTAGGTTTGAAAAGTCAAGCACTCTTGCTCTTTGGATTTGAAACATTGTGTGCTGAACTTCTGACCTCTCTGCTCACACCAGTGTTCTATGACCTGTTGCTATGGTAGCAGGCAGAAGTCATGTTGGGGGAAGGGATGATTTGGAAAGGGGTTGAAAGTTGCAACCAATAGAAATGTGTGATTCCATTTGAAAAAATGTGGGAAGGACTGTGATTTTACATTAACATGTATATGTGTGAAAAAAGAGAGGGAAACATTGCCATTTACTGGTTGTGGTGAGAGGAGAGAGGTGTACAGCTCTGAGATTCTGGCTCTGATAATCTGCTGCACACAGGAATTGTTATCAGAGATTTAATTTGTGTTGGTCTTGCTCTATTACCCTTGCACTCGCAGGAAAGGGGCAGCTTGTTTTTTGTAACACATGGTCATGGTCTCAAGGAGCTGTTAGGACATGTGCTCTTTTCTGCTTGTCTAAAATATAAGAAAAATGTGTCAGGCTGTCACAGTAATTATCACTTGCTCCACCACAGTACTAAATGTGCTTTCAAATTGCCAAAGAAAATATCGCTTTGTGCTTAGAATTGTTGTCAGAGATTTAATTTGTGTTGCTGTTGTTTTGTAAAACTTGCACTTTTAAGAAAGGGCCAGCTTCTTTTCTTCAACTGTGTTGGTTAGCACTCAGCAGAAATCACTATCTCAAAAATGAGAGGCAAATGCAAACACATTTGAAAATAGCATGGTACATTTTCCTACCACTTTAAAAGTTGTGTTTTACATTTTATGTTAAGGAAGATATTTAAGTGCCTTGAACATGCGAGATATTATGGAGTATGTCTTCAACACAAGTTAAGGTGTACTGGTATCACCCAGGAATACTGTTTTCTGCCTAGAATTACACCATGAGACAGTGTGCACACAGGAATTGTTGTCAGAGATTTAATTTGTGTTGCTGTTGTTCTGTAAAACTTGCACTTTCAGGAAAGGGCCTGGTATCATCCAGGAATACTGTTTTGTGCCTAGAATCACACCATGAGACAGTGTGCGCACAGGAATTGTTGTCAGAGATTTAATTTGTGTTGCTGTTGTTCTGTAAAACTTGCACTTTCAGGAAAGGGCCTGGTATCATCCAGGAATACTGTTTTGTGCCTAGAATCACACCATGAGACAGTGTGCGCACAGGAATTGTTGTCAGAGATTTAATTTGTGTTGCTGTTGTTCTGTAAAACTTGCACTCGCAGGAAAAGGGCAGCTTGTTTTCTTAAAGTGTGATGGCTAGCACTCAGCAGAAATCATGATCTCACAAATGAGAGGCAAATGCTAACACATTTGAAATCTTCAGGGTAGATTTTCCTTCCAATCTTGTAATGGGTGAGGTAGTTCCTACATGTACAAAACTCCAATTAACCCTTACCAAACATGTACTCTTACACACATATCTGCAGTCTTAATGCAGTTGTAAAAGTCTCTATGCAGATCTCTCTTGCAACTGACAATACACAGTCTAAAGAAACACACTCTTTGCACACATGCAGCAGCTTCTCCTACACTCCCATGCATAATACTCAGCGCTGTGTTGTGTTTCAGATAGCAGTGTGTAATGCAAACACATTCAACGTCATCAAGGCTCATTTCCTTTGCTGAAGTCTAATCACTCACCCTGTAACACATGGTCATGGTCTCAAGGAGCTGTTAGGACATGTGCTCTTTTGTGCTTGTCTAAAATATAAGGAAAATGTGTCAGGCTGTCACAGTAATTATCACTTGCTCCTCCACAGTACTAAATGTGCTTTCAAATTGCTAAAGGAAATATCGCTTTCTGCCTAGAATCACACCATGAGTCTGTGTGCACACAGGAATTGTTGTCAGAGATTTAATTTTAGTTGCTGTTGTTCTGTAAAACTTGCACTTTCAGGAAAGGGCCAGCTTGTTTTCTTCAAATGTGTTGGTTAGCACTCAGCAGAAATCACTATCTCAAAAATGAGAGGCAAATGCTAACACATTTCAAATCAACAAGGTAGATTTTCCTTCCAATCTTGTAATGGGTGAGGTAGTTCCTACATGTTCAAAACTCCAATTAACCCTTACCACACATGTACTCTTACACACATATCCGCAGTGTTCATGCAGTTGTGCAAGTCTCCATGCAGATCTCTCTTGCAACTGACAATACACAGTCTCCAGAAACACACTCTTTGCACACATGCAGCAGCTTTTCCTACACTCCCATGCATAATACTCAGCTCTGTGTTGTGTTTCAGATAGCAGTGTGTAACGCAAACACATTCAACGTCATCAAGGCTCATTTCCTTTGCTGGAGTCTAATCACTCACCCTGTAACACATGGTCATGGTCTGAAGGAGCTGTTAGGACATGTGCTCTTTTTTGGCTGTCTAAAATATAAGAAAAATGTGTCAGGCTGTCACAGTAATTATCACGTGCTCCTCCACAGTACTAAATGTGCTTTCAAATTGCCAAAGGAAATATCGCTTTCTGCCTAGAATCACACCATGAGTCTGTGTGCACACAGGAATTGTTGTCAGAGATTTAATTTGTGTTGCTGTTGTTCTGTAAAACTTGCACTTTCAGGAAAGGGCCAGCTTGTTTTCTTCAAATGTGTTGGTTAGCACTCAGCAGAAATCACTATCTCAAAAATGAGAGGCAAATGCTAACACATTTCAAATCAACAAGGTAGATTTTCCTTCAAATCTTGTAATGGGTGAGGTAGTTCCTACATGTTCAAAACTCAAATTAACCCTTACCACACATGTACTCTTACACACATATCTGCAGTGTTCATGCAGTTGTGCAAGTCTCCATGCAGATCTCTCTTGCAACTGACAATACACAGTCTCCAGAAACACACTCTGCACACATGCAGCAGCTTCTCCTACACTCCCATGCGTAATACTCAGCTCTGTGTTTTGTTTCAGATAGCAGTGTGTAACGCAAACACATTCAACGTCATCAAGGCTCATTTCCTTTGCTGTAGTCTAATCACTCACCCTGTAACACATGGTCATGGTCTCAAGGAGCTGTTAGGACATGTGCTCTTTTTTGGTTGTCTAAAATATAAGAAAAATGTGTCAGGCTGTCACAGTAATTATCACTTGCTCCTCCACAGTAGTAAATGTGCTTTCAAATTGCCAAAGGAAATATCGTTTTTTGCCTAGAATCACACCATGAGTCTGTGTGCACACAGGAATTGTTGTCAGAGATTTAATTCATGTTTCTCTTGTTTTGTAAGACTTGGACTCGTAGGAAAGGGTCAGCTCATGTGATAGGATTTGAAAAGCTCAAAAAAAATTGTAATGAATTAAAATTACATAAAGGTATTTTTTTTTAGTTTCTTGCAGGTATTGCTGAGCAACAGTGAAAAAATTTAAAGATGCCTATAAAGTCAAGAAAGAGAAAAGAAAAGCAACAACAACTATATTTGAAGACGACTGGTAAAAAAAAAATAGGAGGAGAAGCTCGTGTTGGAAAACAGAAAAAGTCTTCTGGTAAGCAGACTAAAGAATTTTTTAAAAATATCTTCAAAAAAAAATGATCGAAAGATAAATTCAAACAGTGTTTCAAGTACAAAACAACAACAGAGTCGACAGCAAAAACAAAATGCTAATGTAGACTCAGAAGTAAGAAAGAGTGACTTAACACGAAAAATAGATTTTAAAAACATTCGTCGAAAAATGTTTCAGAGAAGAGTGATGTTAAATTTGCTAAAGGATGTGAAAAAATATAAGAAGAAAACCCAATTTTATAAGAAAAAGAAATTTATTGAAAGTATTGTTACGAAGGCTTTAGAAATAAAAAAAAACTATTCATTTTAATTTTGAACAGGATGCGTAGATTAGATAAATTAGTCAATGCAATGAAGTCACAAAGCAAAAGGAAAAGAAAAGTGAAAAAAATACCTTTTGTAAAGTGTTCTTAGGAGAATGGAAGCATAGTTCAAGTACTGAACCATTTTTTAATGAAGAGAGTTATCTTCAAAGTAATAGTTTGTTGCATGCAGTTGACACCAATGGTAGAGCATATGAAGTTAAGGATGGTTGTGTAATGGAAAAGGAGAAAATGGTTCCAAGAAATGAGGAAGAAGTGATGGCTGATGAGGTTATGGGGAGACGTCCTAAAGCCCCAGTGTACACTTGGAATTGTAGTAGTATTTGTACTGTGCGTCAGGAATCTATTGATAAATTACGTGACTTTCTAAGAGAATATAGTAAAAAGAGTGTTAAACAGAAGATTAAGGTGCTTCAAAGACTAAATCCATGCAGAGTGAGAGAGAATACTGGTTTGCAAGGACATTCTCTGGCTTGTCTATCTAGGAAAGTGTGTCAAAGTGTTTTTCACCATTTTAGGATGCTGGCTGTTCATCATACTGAAATGAGAAGGTTTGTAAGAACATTGTATTTAGCTAAAAGTTCAGCACTAGAGTTAAATGAGTTGAATAATGCTCTGTTCCGTGGATCTGTATCAGATGTAGTGAAGGTTACTGATGAGATTCAGTTTTGTTACTTTGGTCCAGAACAAGAAAGTGCAGAAAATGACACAGTTATTGATGAAAATGTGGAAGAGAATGTAGAACTTACTGTTAGTAAAAATTTTGAAGATGAAATGACAAAATTTACTATCATCTCTAATGAAAGACCAAATTTTACTTGTATTTGTTGCCGGAGAAGCCATTATAAAATTCAAACAAGGAATGTTCATCTGTATAAAAAAAGTAAAAATGAAGATAATTATAAGTGGAAAGATTTTGCAACATACATATTTCTGGAAAATTGTTTTGAATTGGGTGAAGATCAGCGTATTTGTAAATACTGTTATAACAAGTTAGAAGAAAATAGAATGCCAGCAAGAGCTGTACATAATAAATTAGAATTGGTTGATATTCCTCCAGAACTTTCTGATTTAAATACATATGAGTCTATACTCATTGAATGTGTCCATCCGTTTCAGACCATAGTGCGTATGGAGCCAAAAACAGGTAAATTACCTCCTTCGGATTTACAAAGAGGTTTAAAAGGAAGAGTTGTCTATTTGCCATTGGATTTGAAAAAAAATATGGAAACAATTGATGCAGATACTTTGGAAAGTGAACCATTAGTTATTCTGGTTAATGGTGTACCTACAAAGAATAAGAAAATTTGGCAGGAGCTGGTGGATGTACGAAAAGTACAAAGAGCAAATTTGTATTTGAAAAAAAATAATAAATGGTATGAAGCCATTGATATGGATGAAGATTAAGAAGTTTTACTAGAAGACATAGGAATACCAACTGGGCAAATTGAAAAAGTGGATAAGTCAAAAGAAGAAGACATTTATGAACATTTCAGCATACATCCTCTTCATTCTAAAGAAGTTATGGGAAACGCTATTGATCTGTTTCAGATGAAGAAAGCAAAAGGAACTCCTGTGAGTGTATGGGAGGAGAGCTTGGAAGCTCGTTGTTTTCCCCAACTGTTTCCTACAGGAGAAGATGGACGATATGATGAACGTCCAGTACAGATTCCTGCTTCGGAGTATCGGACTACAAGATTATATGCAGAAGATCCCAGATTTCGTCAAAGTATTCCTTATTTGTTCCATCTTTTATTTGAAAGTGACTTGTCTGCACTATCTCATGCAGTAAATCACATTTTGAAAACTGGAGTACATCTACATAATGTGTCAGCAAAGGACTTTATCAACAAAGTGCAACAGCGAGATGATCATTTGGAATCTCAATTGATCAATCTGATGGCTTGTCAGCGTGGGACTAATGAATATTGGTACCGACGCCATGGAGAATTGAAGTGTATGTTACGGAATTTAGGAACTCCTACATGGTTCCTTACCCTAAGCTGTGCTAAGTACGCTTGGGATGATCTTCTAGATTTTCTTCGAGAGGCAAATTCAAACATTAAAAACATACAATACAAGACAGCAGGAGAATTGTGCTCATTGGATCCGGTTAATGTTTGCAGATATTTTAATCATAGATTTGAGGCTATGATGTCCTTCATCTGCAATAAAAAAAATCCACCTCTTGGAGAAGTTGTGGATTTCTTTTGGAGAAAAGAGTACCAAGCAAGAGGTGCTCCTCACATTCATATGCTGTTGTGGATCAAGGATGCCCCAAAATTTGGAACAGATGCTGATGAAGCAGTTTTATCTTTCATTGAAGGATATGCAACATGTGCTATACCTAAAAGCACAGAGGAGAAAAACTTAAAAGAGAAAGTTTTACGTTTCCAAAGTCATCGGTGTGGAAAATACTGTCGACGAAAGTACAAGAGTAAAGATAAATTCTACACAAAATGTCGATTTGGATTTCCACGACCTGTTCTTTCAAAAGGAAGAGTAAACAGTTTTATGTCAGCTGTGCGACATACTATTACAAGAAAATCGCCTAAGAATACCTACAACCTAAGAAGAAAAGAAGAGTCAAAATATATAAATGACTACAACCCAGTCATTTTATCCATGTGGAATGCTAACATGGATATACAGTATGTGGCTGACAATTCTATTGCTGTTGCTCGGTATGTCACATCTTACATCACTAAATCTGAGAAAACGTAATTGAAGGAAATGTGGGAAGAGATTTCTCACGAGAAGACTGTCAGTAAGAAGCTATACAGTTTCAGTTTAAAGATGTTATCGCATCGAGAAATTGGATCCTACGAATGCTCAGATAGGTTATCATCTGCAAGTCTGTACTCGAAATCCAGAAGAATAATTTGGGTAAGTTTAGGCCTTGCAGGAATGCGAAATCGGGTACTGAAATCTATTCGAGAAATTGAATATTTAGCAGAGTTCGAACCAGAAAGTACAGACAATTTAAGAACAAACATGTTGGACACATATTACCCACAAAGAAGTCATCACCTTGAGAACATGTGTCTCTATGAAGTGCTGCAGAACTTCATTTTTAAACGGAATGCCACAGAAGATATCAACAATGGAAAATATAAAGTCAGTGGTGAGGAAGGATGTTTGGTGAAGCAAACAAAAGGAAGTTTGATAAATCACCGGAAGCTGAGTTGCGACACTCCTGACAAAAAGGAATTTTACTACTTGGCACTTTTGCAGCTGTTTAAACCATGGCCTTCAGAGGACGAACTACTTGGAGAATTCCAGAGTTATGAAGATTCCTTCAATGCTAGCAAAGACAGCATGGAATGCAGTACTTTCACAACTTATGTTCAAATGTTAAATGAAGAAATTGAACAAGAAGCAACAATTGCAGCTGAAGTAGCTAGAGACAGTTCTCAAGACAGTCAAAGTTCTGGGACATTCAGTCAAGATCCTCTAGGACAACCAATCGTAGCAAATGAAGCAGCAATAGCCATGAATGAAGTGGAAACAGCTATGAATCAAGCTCAGGAAGATTTAGTAGACTTAACATATTTGGAGCAGCAACTGAATGAAGAACAAAAACAAATTTATGAAGAAGTCAGGAAAAAAATTGATCACGGATTACTACATGAAAATAAAGAGTGCTCATGCACATCTTTTGAACCAATGAGAATGTATGTAAGTGGACAAGCAGGAACTGGAAAAAGTTTCTTAATTAATGTAATTAGAAGCTACCTACAGAAGAAAATGGATTCCATTTTGTCTTGTGTTGTTACTGCTCCAACTGGGTTAGCAGCGTATAACATAAAAGGAGTTACCTTACATCGTTTGCTAATGTTACCAGTAGAGCATGAGAACAAAATACAGTACCACAAACTAGCAAGAGAAGCATGCTTGGAAGTTTCAAGAGTATTGAAGAAAATGAAAGTACTCATTATTGATGAGGTAAGCATGGTATCAAACTTAATGCTTGCCTTTGTGCATTTAAGAATGCAGCAAATTCTGAAGACAGACAATGACGTGTTATTTGGAGGAAAACACGTCATAGTTTTTGGGGATCTTTTGCAACTTACTCCAGTTAAAGGACAACCGGTATTCCATACACTGACACATGAAGACACGAAAAAGTCGTTAGGAAGTATAGGCAATGTAAATATTTGGACATATTTTGAGTATAAGGAACTCATTACCAATATGAGGCAAGCCAATGATGAGGACTATGCAAGTATTCTGAAAGATATAAGAATTGGACTACTCACAGAACATGGCAGAAAAGTATTACAGAGTCGATTGCTGAGTAATTCGTTTACAACAGAAGAAATAGTTCCAGAGAAAATATACAAGAAAATTGCTGAAAAAATACTGTAATCTGCTTAATGCCAACACTACATGAATGCTCTGTATTCAATCAAGAACTTTTGAAATTGGAAAATGAAGAGATCATAAAACTGGAAGCTGTGGATAAAATTCAACATGAACGAATAACTATTATATTGACAGGCAAATTGGCTACTAAATTGGATTCTCTGGAGAAAAACATTTCAAAAACAGCTGGTTTGGAAAAGAATCTTTATGTGTGTATGAACTGTAGAGTAATTTTAAGACGTAATTTGGATGTAGAAAAAGGTTTAGTGAATGGAGCTATGGGTAAAGTTGTGGGTTTTGTAAAGTACCAGAAAAAAGATGGAATTGAATTCTTAAAAATAAAATTTGATCAGATTGAAGAGGTTAAAGTCATTAGTCGTTGTTCAGTTCGTTTTTTGCTAGTGAAAGACTTATATGTACGTAGGAAGCAGTTTCCGATTTCTCTAGCATATGCTGTAACTATTCACAAGTCTCAAGGATTAACTGTTGATAGTGCTTTTGTAAACATTGGATCTACTGTGTTTAAAGAAGGTATGGCATATGTTGCTTTGTCACGCGTGAAAAAATTATCTGGTTTATTCATGATAGACTTTGATGACTCAAAAGTAAGTGCTGATGCAAACTGTGTAAAGGAGTATAATAGATTAAGAAGAAGCTATGCTCCTCATTTAGGTCAGTATCCTGTGTTTGAAAAACGTGTTGTTTGTCGGAAAAGGAGATTTGAGAATATCTGTAATGAGGATGTACAGAAGAGAAAACAAAAAGACAGTGATGTGACTGCAAGCAAAAAGAAAAAGGACAGTGTGGAAGAGGTTGTTGGTTGTCATTTTGAAAATAGCTCTGGTGTCAGCTGCTACGCAAATGTAGTGCTGAATGTTGTATTTTATCTTGAAAGTTTGCAAGAGCAGATAATACTAAATCATGAAAAAAGATTCTGTTCTTTGCTGAGTCTCCTTTATGAGAAGCTGAGTAATGATAAAAATAAAATAGAAAGTGCTTCTGATGTTAGAAATCTTTTAGATGTATGTTCTGGATGTACACAGTTTACACAAAATGTCCAGCAAGATGCACAGGAATTCTTGATGTATATCCTGATGGTACTGGAAGATGAAGGGGTAGAAGTATAAAATGTATTTGGTGTCTCTTATAAATGGGAACATTGTTGTGATAACTGTATGAACACATGCAGTACTAATGTTGATTCTGAAAGGTTCATATATTTACCATTACCAGAAAGTAAAACAGTGACTTTTAGTAAATTAGTTAAAGATGCTAATCACAACATGGAATGTTCTGAATGTAAATCTGAAATGTTGTCAACGTTATTTTTAAAGAAATATGGACAGTATGTAATTTTAATGGTACAACGTTGTAGAGCTGATGGAACAAAATTGGAAACTTTACTAAAGAAGTTTGTTGGTATTCAATTATCTATATCTGGAAAAACTTTTGTAGCAGTTGCAATAATTTTTCATGACGGTCCTTCTATAACTTCTGGTCATTACACAGTTTATCTTAAATGTGAAAAAGGATGGACACTGTGTAATGATTCTCAATTGATTTCCAAGCAACGTTTGCCTTATGATTTACCCAATTGTGACTTAATTTTTCTGAAACCCAAATTTTAAATACTAAATTCAGCATCTGATGAAAGCATTATTTACATTTTAAAGGATTAAAATTGAATATTTCACTCAAAAAGGATTTTAAACTTACCATTTGGCCTCAAGGAAAGGTAAAACAAACAATTGTGGACTTCTTTGACAGATATTATTTTGGAAAATGTTCTTTTGCAACAAGGTTTACAGACGTTATTTCTGGAAAATTGTTATTGTACTTAAAAGGTATTTTTGACATTTCTATTAAGGTATGTTTTAGTGAGGATACATTTGGGGCTTTTTTAAACAATCTTTCAGATTGTTTTTTTTTTTGCCCGCTGTTAAATGATGAATACAATTGATTTCACTATTTTCAGTGAAAATCAAAACATTCTGAAAACAGCAAAAAAGGGCAAAAAAATGCTTTGCTAAATATGAAAAAACATGTACTGTTTAATAAAATGTATTGTTGAATATTAATACTTTTTTTTTTTTTTCAGAACTAGAAAGAAAATTTAGAAAATGTAATTCAGTTTCCTTGCAATTAAATAAAAACATTTATTTCTAAATAAGTTACTTTGATGGTCAGGTAAGTTTAAAATATCTGTATGTGTCACTGCTTTCGTTTCATGCTTCCTTTTCTTCACCTCTCCTTACTCTGCTTTTCTCATTTCTCTTCTCACTCTCTCTTTCTGCTTTACTACTCTTTTGTAACTCCCTCACTCCTTCTCGACTACTCCCCTATCTTAACTACCTCCATCACTAATTTTTCATCCATGTTTCTTTCTCTGTATCCATATGTCTTAGTCTTTTTAACTGCCTTACTCCTTCTCAGTTGTTTGCTCTCTGTCTCTGTATCTGTCACTCTCTGTTTGTCTGTTTTACCCTTAATTTCCTTAACATCTCTGGGGCAGATTTACAAGCCACCTGCGCCACCACTACGTCACTTTTCTTGACGTACTAGGGGCGCAGGGTGCTTTTCCATATTTACAAGGAGAGGATAAGCCACTCTGTGTGTCTTTTCCTCTCCTTGTAAATACAGCCAATTCAAACGCAGCACTAAAATGAGCTATTATCTTTTTTGATAGGTTTAGGGTACCTATACGTAAGTACTGATGCAGAGTTTAAAGTTTAATAGGAAGACTCTCTTCCCTTCATCTGTGAAATGTACACCATCTCTTTTTTAATTACTTTGCCACTCCCCTCTCTTTGTCAATGAGTGATGTCACTGACCATGTCATGAGTGATGTAATATGTGACATCATCAGCAGTGGATTGCGGGCGCGCGAGTTATAGTTAGCTGAACTAACTATAACGGGGGAATTTCATTGGTTTTTTACGAGTAAAATGTCCAGCTAACTATAACATGTGTGAAACCTATGTTTTTTTCAGTGAATTTGCAAGGTTTTTTAAATGCTATTTCCTAACTGTAACGTGTGTGAAACCTATGGTTTTTTCAGTGAATTTGCAAGGTTTTTTAAATGCTAATTCCTAACTATAACGTGTGTGAAACCTATGGTTTTTTCAGTGAATATATATATACAGCATAAAATTATAATTCAGATATTACCCAAAATGTAGAAGAGACATACACTGCATCGCGTACCACACAGGAGTTTAGACATTCATAATTTGCCAACGCTCTTCCCTTTTTTGCAACATCATGATTCTACCTCATTTTCGCTAAAATTAATAGCCATAACATTTACTTTGGTAGCCATTCTCCTTAAACATTTTATCTTTTATCTCGTTTATCAACACTTTTTCATAAGTGGGAGCATGGGCATCCTTCTAAAGTCTGTCTGTAAAGGGCCATCCACAATACTGTATTAGGTTGATTTCTCGCTTTCCATACACAACCTGCAAATTCTTCTGTCCCTGATGATACCAGCCCAGTCACTGGTACTCTCCAGAAATAGATCATTTCCCACAGGGAACATCATATTACACACCTAGCCTTGTGAGTCAAACCTAACATTAAGTATGGTTGAATCACAACTCCCTCAATGCAGAAGCGTATACACTATCTACATGTCAGTTCTGTACAAGGCTACATCTGCACGTCGATATTCAAAGGGCTACCCTAAAGCTCAAGACACATCGTCTCCCAGACCCTCATCTCCAGCCTACTGGACTATGACAACACTCTCTATGCAGGGATTACAGCTCACCTCCTCCGACCAAACAGAATGCCACAGTCAGACTCTTCCTGGATCTCACTAGACAAACCCACATCACCACCTGCCTCAAGGAACTCCACTGGCTCCTGGTACAAAAAAGATGCCAGTTCAAACTCCTGATCTTTGCATTCAAGGCCCTACACAACTTTGGACCTACCTACTTGTACCCCCGCCAGAACTTCCATGAGGCCCCCAAACATCTCTGCTCCACATCCCTTTCTCTAACCCTCATCCCCGCATCTGACATAGCAAATACAGAGGCAGCATCTACTCCTATCTAGCAGCGAGGACATATAACAAGATATCTTTTCATCTACGGCCATATCCTTCTCTTTCAGAGTTCCACAAGTCCCTAAAGACCTGGCTATCCGGATAATCGACTGCACCCTGCCACCACCTGGATACGCTTACGGGTAAAAAGAACCACTATACAAATCTACTTATTGATTGATTGAGGCCGTATTATACATTGTGCCTCAGAGGCACAAAGGGCATATGCCCGCTTTGTGTGTCCCCCAGGCATAATGGAGCGCCCCCTTCTGTAATAGTGATAACATTAGTGCACATGTAGCGCCAGCACTGTCATGAGAGGGTGTTCCTTCATTTGAATGGGGGCATGGCCCCATGCAAATGGGGACATCTCTTTGCCTCTGCACCTACACCATATTATAGATGAAGACGCAAATAGGTACTTCCTCCTGAAGGAAGTCCTTTGGAGGGGGGGAAGGGATTTCGATGGAACCCCTAGACATTCCACTGCAGGTAGGTGCAGACACTCACTGCACCCACCTGCAGGGGGATCTCTTTCCACACTTTAAAGTTCAGGTGGATTGTAGCACAGCGCAAACAGGGACATTGCGCCCTTTCCATAATAGGGCCCGGCTACATCTGTTAAGATGTATATGTACAACGTTTTTGAATTGTGTGATGGTTAGAGTCTGGTTACAAAATATTTATTTTGTTCCAGCATTTCCAAAATATATTAGAGTTCTTCAATCTTACTAGCGTCAGTTTAAAAGCTTGAGGTAATTTGTTCTTTTCTAATTGGAGACAACAAAGTATCGGGAGACGGTACACTGTAAAGCCAATTGAAATATCCAGCTTGGGCACAGCTACAGGTTGACATAAGTGAAAGCTCCTATCTTATAACCTCAAGGGTTACTGAGATCCACAGACCAAGCACTTTTCTCCAAACTGGAGTGTCAGTTGCAGAGCCTGCATAGAATGAATGTACACTATGGGAACCAAATTTCAGTACAACACATCAGGAGCAGCAATATCGTGGCCAAATAAGCCTTATTGTATGCCAAACTGGAATACACCCATGTACACAATTACATTTGGCTAAACTTCTGGCCACTATACCAACATATTGCTTTTTCATCCAAAACATAGGGCCCCTATTTAGTTTAGTATTAATGTGTTATACTTGTATATTACTTACCCTTGGGAGGAATGTGGAATCCTGCGTTGAGTTCCAGATTCCTGGAAGGGTGGTTGTGTTCCAGTGAAATCACTGGAACACAACCATGGTATGGGCGTATCGCTCAAGTGTGCATGGAGTGACTGGCAAAAACACTTTTGAGCTGATGCACAAGAGATTACCAGGCACGAAACTGGTTCCCACTTGGATGAAAGAAATAGTCCATGGGATAAGTGATTAGGTATCTCTTCAGGAGGATAGACTTGCTCGATGCATTTCTCAAGGTGATTGGGTAAAACTGAGGATTGGTAGGTGTGGAGGTTGTCTGTCTAAATTTAGACTTCCGTTCAGGATAGCACAGGCTTTATGTCATGAAGTGGTGCTGGAGAATAGTGAGAGATGAAACTATAGGCATGTGGCGTTGTATCAAAAAAGTGGAAGTTGTGATGTGGTTATGAAGCATAATACCCAGCCTTCTAACAGTGCTCACATGATGATGTCAAATGACGAACTGATCCTAGTGCATCCCCTCTGGATAGAGGAGATACCAGTGTCAATGGGGATTACGATGACACCACAGTGGAGAGAACAAGGGGTAGGAGAGTACGCCACCTTCCAGGATATCTTGACAATTATGTTCTTACTTGAAATTCGAGGTTATTGTTTGGATTCTTGATGTTTCGGCGTTCGGAATTATTTAATTATGATTTTTTTTTTATTTGTAACATATTGTTATCTGGTGTGATGAGGGAAGGGAATATGTTCTACTTGTGTATTACCCTCGGGAGGATTGTTGAATCCTGTGTTGGGTTCAAGAATCCTGGAAGGGTGGCTGTGTTCCAGTGAAGTCAGTTGGAGCTTGGCTGGCAGAGGAACAGCCACCAGATGTCGTAGGGAGATCATGTTAAGTGAATAAAGTATATTTACCACTTACCTGTCGTGCTACTACTTTTTCATTCCGCTTTCAGACAAAGGTCAAGCCATACAACTATTTTTAAGTTTATCTACACTCAGTGTACATGCTTAGACATCCAAAACAAAGAATCTTGGTCTTACTAAGATGACCCTAAGGCTATGGCCATTGAGTAGGTGTCCAGAAAGTTAAGACCACAGTGTATACTGACATGCCTCCTATACATTAATATCTAATTTAAGTTTGGGAAAAAACTAGAAATTCACTGAAAAAAGCAAAGGTTGAAGTGAGATTATAGTTAGGTGGAAATGTCATTCATAGCATTACGTTTTAAAGGCAAAAGAACACTGAAATCCACCAGCTATAGCTTACTTAGCTTACTATTAAATTGCACCCCGCTTATGACCTCATATATCACATCACTCCTCTTTTAGCTGTCAAAATCTCCCACAAGAGTAGTGCCGACAAAGTGGGCTGAATCAATTATTTTTATTTTGGCACGATGAGGAATATTCCCTTACCCTGCCCAGTACTATATTAAGTTTCGGGACACGGGTACCGAGACCCTGTGTCCAGTAATGGTGGCCGCACAATTTTCTTTCATTCTGCAGACAGGCAATACGTTTTGTTCTGTCCTGTAGGACCGCTGGGTCCTGCTGGACCAATCCAGACAACTAGAAAACAGAATCCTTGCGACCAAAAACAACGCTCATCTTTTAAACAATTTGCAATCCATTTACGCAACTCATTTATATGTATTAGTGCTGTCTTATAAATGTGTTTTTGTTTCGCTCACATTTTAAAGCATGCTTTTATTATGCTTCTACTACACTTGCCTCTGTTTCGAGTGTCACTATGTCTAAAATGTGCAATGTGTACTTTCAACTTTTTGTGTCTTCTGTGTATAAATATGTCACGTATTATGATTTTTTTATTTATGCTGCAACAAAATCAAAGTGAGTGAATGTAAGACATAATAACAGTCCTTGTCATGGTAAACTTCTAAAGTCACTGAATAAACCTGTGCTTAATCCCCTGGTAGCTTGACACAAAGCTGCCAGGCTTAACCTATAGGCAATGTGTAAAGTACTTATGCAGCACTCAAACAGTAATAAAGTGAAAGCACAACAAAAGAAAAAGCCCAAACCATCTAAAAAAAATAGAGAATATTTTAATAAATGCCAGCTGCTGTTATCTGGTTATACTAGACCGAATCAAAGTCAACAGGTAAGTGCAATGGAGCGTGGGTTGGATACAGGGACCAGGTTCGTCCCAACGGAAAGTTTACCTTCTGACCTATACATTTTTATGGAGAAAAAGAGGCCATAGACGAGTTGTCAGCATGTCTTTTTTCAAGCTGGATCCAAAGCGAGTACGGTTGAAGGATCGGGGTTCCAATGCAGTCCTCGATGAAGGCGGGAAAGTTGAGAGCGGCGAAACTCGAAGCCACAGCGTAGGAAGGCCTCAATGTTGATCAGATACTTCTCTATATTGATCCTGGTAAAGCCCTTTACGTTCGGATTACAGCTATGGTAGATGCCGCAGTCCCAGCTATGGTTACATCTGTTGTAACTGCTCTGGGCCCTGCTGTGGTTGCAGATATGCACATTGCTATGGTCTCTGCAGTCAATGCGTCTGTTGTTCACTGCTGTGGTCCCTCCTCTGTTTGGGGCTCTTATTTTGATGTCACAGCTGTTGTTGCTATTGTTGTAGCAGACATTGTTGCAACTGTCGTGTCTGCTGTGATGGCAGCTGTTATTAATGCTGTGGTGTCTGTTGCAGAGGCAGCTGTTATCTCTACTGTAGTTACTGCATTTGTCACAGCCGGTTGTGTTGCTGAAGTTACCTGCTTTGGTACTGTTGCTAGATCTGGGGTCCCTATTGTGTCAGTAGACATTGTTGATCTTGTAGTACTATTCTAAGGGTGTGCAGCAACCTTTTTGTCAGGAAAGATATATAATGCGACCATGGAAAGGGACTATTTGACTAGCCCCCTCACCTACACACAAACACAAAGTGGTATGCATAAACATTAAAATTAACACTGAAAGCCCCTTGCTGTATTTTCTTTTGTATTTGGAACACTTAAGACCTGGCCGACAGCTAACACTGTCTATTGCCAGACCTAAGAAAACATTTATTTTAGATGTGTTGGTATAAAAATGTAATTAAATAACTTTGATCATTTAGAAAGTATTGAAGATCTATAGAACTACATAACATTAAATACTTCTCAATGCACTGATATCATCTGATATACCAAGGTGAAACACTCCTACGTGTTAATGAAATACACTTTTTTGAATTTTGAAGAGAAATTTGTCATGTTTTTAAACATTTGTTGCAATATGTCTTAAAAATGAATGTTTTTAAAGTTATGTTTTTCAGGATACCTTATTTGCTTTTTTCCTTTTACCTCAGCTAGCTTGTAAATAAATACTTGCCCTTCTATTTAACACATTTCTGAAAGGAATACATGTCTTTACATCGAATGCGCTACAACGCATTCCATGACATAGCAAGTCATTACAATGACCTGCTGTAAGGGGCGCGCTGGACTTAGGAATAGTATAATTTACTATTTCTACTCCAGTTTGTGCAACAGCAGGGAATGTGTTGGACTGTATATCCAACACCTTCTGCCCCCTACGGCAAGTAACGACTTGCGATGTAATGGTTGTAACGACCACTTTGTATTGGAATGCGTTGTAGATAATTCGATGTAAACGATGTCACCCTTCTGAAAGATAGTGCTCGCCCAAGTAAAATGCAGCCCAGTCGGGTCATCAGCAGTGGGTTGCATGTGGAGGTCGAGATGCCTGCAAGCAGTCCCAAGAAATAGCCCTCATTACAACACATGTGTTTACAACGCAGGCCATTACACCGCAAGTCGTTACAATGACGCGTTGTTACATAGCATGCCATTACAACGCAAGTTGTTACAACAACATGCTGTAGGGGAGGCGCTGGAGTTTTGAATAGTATAATTTACTATTCCAACTCCAGTGTGTGCAACAGTAGGGAAGTTGTGGGTAGAAATCCAACCAATCCAACACCTTTTGCCCCCTACAGCAGGTTGTTGTAACAACTTGCATTGTAATGGAATGCGATGTAACAACGCGTCGTTGTAACGACTTTCGTTGTACAGGCATCACGATGTAATGGTTGCGTTGTAATGGATGTTTTCCGGCCCCAAGGCCGTAGATTGAGTATCACTGATTGTGTGTCTGTCCAGGGTCACTGTAGATCCAGTTACTACTTCTGTCCTCTCACACTTGATAGAGAGGTTGCGAATATGACCTGGGTCTTACACTGTTGGATAGCTGTTCCTATATTTTAACATACATTTACAAAGGAAAGTAGATGTGCTGAGTTCAAATAGTGTGTACATATTAGTGTAACTTGTGGTATCATTCTTGAGATTCAAATCGTTGAAATGGTCTGAGGAGTTCCTGGCTTCCAGTTTCGATATAATGTAGTCTGCAGAAGTCAAAAGGTTAAGAACCACTGTTCTATTAAACTTCCTTAAATCACAGCTATGACTAGGGGCTAAAATTGTCTTTGTAATGTTGATTCCTTTTTTGACAGTGGGGGTTTCTATTGTTTTCTTCTGAGTAACATAAAATTGGGGCAAATTAGTCTCTATTTAAGCAAGCAATAAACCTTTTGTAGTGCAGGAAAAGTACAAAAGTAGGAAATTGCATTTGACGTCTACACCTTCAAATATGCATGTGATAAACAAAGACCTAAAAGAATGGTCAATCAAATGTTTTAGTTTCTATTGAAATGCAAATTGTAGAACTGACGCAGTAAATGTGACCCTTCATATCTTTTTTTAGCTTGAAAGTTTGCTCCTAATTATATAGCCAATTTGGACCTATTCATCACTAAAGTAATCATTAGCTCAAATGAAAGTCCATTAGTCACTTCGTTGGTTTATACTCTACAGTTTGGTTAAAGAAATTAACTCACGCTTTGCCTCTGAGTGTCTGTCTTTCAATAATTCACTATGAATATGTTTTTGTCAAACTAACTCTGCGATGTATTTTTATTTTGCGTTGCTTTTAAAGTCTTCCACCGAAAGAAACTCAAACTCATAATGAATTAAACGAAACAGTCCCTTTAAACCAAATAATATAGCAATATTTGCCAAATTTCGTTTGGCTGGTGACATGCATTAGTTCTAACTGAGTAATTTTTCTCTATTTGATGACTTTCACATGTATTTGCATCAAGTGGTTGTCTTTTCAGGCCTCTGGAGAAGATCTTTCTTCCTTTCTTTCTTTCTTCCTTTCTTTGTTCCTTTCTTTCTTTCTTTCTTTCTTTCTTTCTTTCTTTCTTTCTTTCTTTCTTTCTTTCTTTCTTACTCCAGCTCAGTAGTTTCTACTGTGAACAGTGCCGTGGGCTATGACCTTTTCCAGAGGAAATTACTGGACAGTGTGAGGTGGATGGTTGAAAGTTTGCTCTCTCCTATCTGCATCAGGCAGGGGACTATTGAAGAACTTTTATGTAGTATTACGGCAAGGCACCTCACCTCCTCTGTTAATCCAGCAGCACAGCCCATTCACACACAGGTGCCCGGAGATTTGCATTTTTTACTGAGGTGCCTTCAAATGATTACAACCTCCCTTTCAACTGCCCTCATGCTAGTCAGACGGGTAGCATCCTGCCTATCCCGCATCTTCATCTTCCACAACACTGCCAATACCAAGTTGTGTCTGGGTCTTGTAGTATGGGAGGTCTTCATGTTCCTGCGGGAGGCCCAAGTCTGGGTAGGCACTTCGGCCCAAGGTGGTTTTGCAGCCCCCCTCCCCAAATGCCTGATGTTAATAACCCGGCTTGTCTTACCAATAGTTCACTGGCTCCAGAAGCCTCCATGGGAAGTTTACCATAGGCCATGGGGAATATGAGGGCACAAAGCAAAGAGGGTGGTGTTCCAAAGAGGTCACTATCAGTTTTCGACTCACCCGCTGTCCTTATGTTGCGATAATGCTAAATGCCCCTCCTCTGCTTCAAGGCACTACTGAATCATCATCTCATTTAAGGGATAAAGTGCTTCACTAGTTGCAGTCCAATTCTATTTACCTGGTCTTCAAAGCTGACCACATTTTGTTGAAAGGCAGGGTCGGGTGGATTAGTCCATCTAAAAAAACTTTTGAGGGGGATTGTATTATCCTTAACTTCAAGCATCCCAAGTTTGTGGGCGAGATCATCCATAGGTCGTCCTCTCACTTTTTTAATTCAGTTAATATTATGCTTCCCCCCTGGGCTTTTTCTATCGCCACCTGATTCAAGTACCTTATGGGTCTGACTGTCCATCTTCTGATCTTTGCAACACTGTATGAGCGCATAATTTTCTTTATCTGGTTTGAATCTAAATGATGTACTGTATTTCCCATCTTCTACTCTTTGATGGCCTAACGTGATTGGGCTGAATAAAGATTTCCGACTTGATTGCTTTCTTGACAGTGGGGGGATGAGTAGGCTGGGGCAAATTCATCTGTATTTAAGGAAGCAATTAACCTTTGTTAGATGTATTTGTAGTGCGGGGAAAGTGCAAATGTAGGAAACTACATTTGAGGGCTCCACCTTCAAATTTGCATGTGATTAACAAAGTCCTAAAAGCATGGTCAATCAAATGTTTTAGTTTCTATTGAAATCCAAATTGCAGAACTGACTTGCAGTAAATTTGACCCTTTATATCTTTTTTCAGCCTTAAAGTTTTTACTAATTATGTAGCCAATGAGAACCTATTAATCACTGAAGAAATCATTAGCTCAAATAAAAGTCTATTAGTCACTTCATTGGTTTATACTCTACAGTTTGGTTAAAGAAATTAACTCACACTTTGCCTGTGAATGGCTATCCCAAATAATACAGTAGGAGCAAAAGTAAACAATCCCTTTGAACCGAATTTAATATAGCAATGTTTGTCAAATTTTGTTTGGCTGATGTGCATTAGTTCAGACTGAGTCATTTTTCTCAACTTAATGGACATTAACATGCTATTGCATCAAGTTGGTGTCATTTTCAGGCCTCTGGAGAAGATATTCCATTCTTTATTAGGTCTCGCCTGATCCAGCGCATGCGCTGGTCTGGCGAGACTTTTTGTGAGGGCTCAAAAAAGTGCTACCACTGTAGCCTAGAGCTACAGTGCATGTGCGCGGGCACGCGCGCCTCACTTTTGCGGCCGCACGGCCGCTTTGATGTTTGATCGCGATCACTTTCGCAGCCGCTTTGATGTTCTTCGTGAGCCGTGAGTTCTTCCTGTTTATTACTTCTATGTAGTAATGATGGCACCTATGCGCAACCATTACTACAGAGCAGTAATAAACAGAAACAAGCATTGACATAGCCAATAGGTCTCGCTTTTAGGACCTTATAAGGATTTAGTTATGCAACTGTTGCATGGCTAAACACTTATAAGTTCCCAAAAGCGAGACCTATTGGCTATGCCAATGCTTGTTTTTTTTGTTTCTATCTAGCTCTCTACTCCATCTCCCTCTGTATTCTTATCCTTGCCCTCACACTCTCCATCCACCCATCCTCATTCTACTGCTCTCTCAATATCTTTATCCATCACCCTCTACTGCTCCCCTCTCCTTATTTCTCTCTCTCTCTCTCTCTCTCTCTCTCTCGCTCTCTTTCTCTCTCAGACAGTGGAGTCTGTGTGGATTATTTAGTATTAAATCATTTTTATTAGCAGAGCACATAGCATGAAAATACAGTGCATCGTCGCCTATAACCCAGCGGGCCGGCTACAGCACAATCAGAGAGGGAAAACAGGACCTATGGTTTCTAGGTGGTCTGTTATGCGAGCTGACATAGCATGCCGCCTACAACCCATCTTGGGCCAGCCCCGTTAGGTGGGGAAAAACTTAACGGTCCTGTCATAGAAGTATAGGAGCATGAGAAGGTCTACTGCACAAGAAGTATACATGTAACAGTGAGCCGGGGAGTTGGTATGGCCAACTAGAGGCGATAAGGTCTGCTTATTACGGAAAAATAGAAATCACAAACAGAACCATAAATAAGTCAAAATGGAAAATCCCAACGCCCACCCCCTCCCCCACCCTCCCCCTCTCCAGGTGAGCTAGGAACTATACTCTTATAAATGGGTATGGCCCGGTGAGATGGTTTTTGGAGCCGCGGGGGGCCCAGTGAGCCCGATCGTGACCATAAATGCTAGCCATCATCCTGGGTCTCGGGAATCAGTTGCAAGATCCGTAGATAGGCCGGACACGACAGTTCCCGGAACTCCGTGGATAAAATTGAGATGAAGGGGCCCAGATCTTGGCGTATTCAGCTTTGTTCCCTAGAGTGGCCATGGACAATCTCTCCATGCCCAAAAGGGACCACAACTGGTGTAGCCATTGTGTGTGCTCTGGGATCCTGTCCATCCTCAACCAGCTAGGAGTACCCGGTGTGCGGTATTCAGCGCGAGGGTCATCTGTCTGCCTTTGATAGAGCGCAATGGGAAGGTCAGTGCGTTGGGCAATCCTAAAATGGTGTAAGCAGGTAATCTGTATGGTAGTGTCAAAGGCCTTATCTATTTTGTCGAGGATCATGTCCCAATACCTGTTAAGTTTCGGACAATTCCACAGCAGATGAAGGAGGGTACCTGGGCTCCCGCAGCCATGCCAACAGGCCGTTGCACTGGGGGTTCCACTTGGTTAAGCAAGCCGGGGTGAGGTACTAATAGGATACAATTTTAAATGCGGTCTCCGCGTGGCCCATGGAGTGTGTGGTATGGTGAGTCCTATAAAAGATGTCTTCCCACTCTTTGTCTGAGAGAGTGCGACCTATTTCCGCCTCCCACCGTCTCTGTTCCGGTGTTCGGGCTCCCTAGGCGCTCTGGGTGAGGAACGTAAATCTCTGAGATAAGTTTGCGGTCATCTTTTTTCAAGAAAAGCCCCTTTTCAAATGGTAGCATTGGTCTACTAACCAGGGGGCTTGTTCGGGGACCTGTCACCCATTGCAGCATCTGCGTATGTAGGAGGAGGTCAGAGCCTGCGAGGCCATAGTCCGCTCAGACCTGGTCAAAGGGGATGGGGCTATGCGGTCGAACAGATGTCCCAGGTGCTTGCACCCGCCCTCCAACCATCGCGTGCCCGCCCCTTTTTCCATCCCAGGCAGGAAATTGGGGTTTAAAAAGATGGGCGACATGGGGGAGAAAAATGTTGTAAGATTAGCCCTTTCGGACATTCTATGCCAGACTAACATAGTGGGCCGAGTGACTGGCGAGGAGTACAGTCACCAAGAACGCGACGATCAAGACAGCCAGGCCTCCCTCCAGATATGGTGGCCAGCTACCGTTTGGTCCATAAAGACCCAGTGTTTCTCCATCATAGGACGGTTCCATGCAACAAGGTAGCGTAGCAGCGATGCCCAGAAATAGCGAGTGATGTTTGGCAAGGCCAGGCCATCCTCCTTTTTAGGGCGTCACAGCAAGGTCTTCTGCAACCTGGGAGAGATCGGTCCCCAGATGAAATGCTCAATTTCAGTTTGTATGTGTGCGAACGTGTTCGAAGGAGGCAGTAAAAGGAGAGTCTCGAAGAGGTATAAGACCCAAAGCAGGACATTCATTTTAACTGCGGGCAGTCTCCCAAGCCACGACAGAGGCAGGCATCGCCAATGAGCAAGATCTTTTCAAATGCGGGAGAGTAGGGAGGTATAGTTTACTTCCGCGGTCTTGTCCAGGCTCGGATGAAGGCCCAACCCCAGATATGTGATACTCTCCGTCACCCAGTCAAAATCAAATTGAGCCCGCAAGGAGTCCACTGTCGTGGGTGTTGCAGTAAGGTTCAGTACTTGCGACTTCTGCAGATTTATTTTGAATCCAGAAACCTGACTAAAGACCTACAGGTCTTCTACGATGGTTGGCATGGAAGTCAGGGGGTGTGCCAACGAGAAGATAACGTTGTCTGCCTAGAGGCTAATTAGATGGTGGTCGGACCCAAATGGGATACCTTCTGCCTGTGAATTGTCCCAGAGCCTTTGGGCAAAAGGCTCCATATACAGGGCGAAGAGTAGGGGGAAGAGAGGGCAACCCTGTCTGGTGCCCCTCCCCACCGCGAAATTGCTCGGAAGGACCCCATTAACCCTGACCACAGCAGTGAGAGTACTGCAGATGCTCATCACCCACTTGCGGAACCTGACTCCTAAACCAATGCTGTTGGACTTGGCCCTTTTTGCAGGGTCATCCCTGAAATTTTTACCTTCCTCCTGTATTTTTTCTGACCTGTTGTTGGCTGTTCTATGACTCTGGGCACTTTACCACTGCTGATCAGTGCTAAAGTGCATATGCTCTCCCTACTGTAAAATGTATATGTTGGTTGGATTCCATGATTGGCTTATTTGCTTTACTGTCACACCCCAGTAAAGTGCACCAGGGGTACCCAGGGCTTGTAAATATAAATGCTGCTGGTGGGCTTGCAGCACTGGTTGTGCCACCCACAGAAGTGGCCTAGGAAAATGTGTCTAAGGTCTGCCATTGCAGAACCTGCGTGCAGTCTGGTACTGTCATGCCGACTGGGCAAGTGCATCCACTTGCCAGTCCCTAAACCTTCCCTTAATTTCATATTAGTCACCCCTATGGTAGGTCCAAGGGCAGGGTGCATTGTAAGCATAAGGTAGGACAAGCCCTGATGTGTGTGGCATGTCGTAATTACAGCCATTTTCGTTTTTCACTATTGCAAGGCTACCTGTTCCCATAGGCCAGAATGGGCTGTTAGAATTGTTACATCCTATGATCCTAACAGACCCAGGGAACATGGTAGAAATTCGAGTTTAGTATGCCTTAAATCAGAATAATAAAATACATCTTTTAGTAAAGTTTATTTTAATATTCTGTTTTTGCAAATACCACTTTTAGAAAGTTGGTATTTGCTTACCTAACCATTTCAGCCCGCCTCTGCTATGATGTGTATCTGCCTGTCTGGTTTGTGTGAGTGACAGGGCTGGGGAAACCCAGAGGGGCAGGGCTAGGTAGCCTGGTGGTGAATGGAGAGATTGACATCCAGATGGGTGGGAGGAGTGCACCTGGATTCTGAATAGGGCTGTGCTCTGCCACCACAATGCTGGCTCCACTTCCTGTGGAGCGGCTGATGTCTCTGCCCTGCACCCTGAATAGAAAGTCACAGTCATTTCAACAAAGTGCTCAGGCACTGGTTTGGACTGGGCAAAGGCCCCTCTACCCCAGAGGAACAAAGGAATTAGGGGTATAAGTATTGGGACCCTGCTCCCAAGAAATTAGATCCTGCTTGACAAGATGAACCTTTGCCTGCGGAGAAGGAACTGGGAACGCTGTAAGGAGGATTGGCCTGCAGTGGTTGCCTTGCTGCTGAAGGAGAGGAGAAAGACTACAAAAGACTTTATTTCAACTTGTGCTTAAAAAGATCTCCAAGGGCTTGGAATAGAGCTTGCCTCCTGCTGAAGTCTCAGGAACAACAGACTTCACCCCCCAGCTCCCCAGAGTTCTTTGGAAGTGCCTGCTGCTGTTGTTGGGCCTTCTGAGGGACTGCGTGTCGCAAGGAGCTGGAAGCGCGACTCACAGAGGAGAAGCGTGCCGCCTACGGACCTGCTGTTGTTGTCGCATCTCGTAAAGTGTGTCGCAGCTGCAGCATCGCATCGAGCGGAAGCGTCTCGCATCATCCAGGAAGTGTCTCGCAACGCCGAAGAAGCGTGTCGCCATCGCAGCCATCGTAGCTGACGTATCGCACCGCATCAAGAGAAGAGTCTCACATCAAGGAAGAAGCGTGTCGCCATCGCAGCCATCGTAGCTGTCGCATTGCACCGCATCAAGAAAAGCGCCTCGCTTCCACGGAGAAGCGTGCCGCCGTCGGAGCTGCTGTCGTCGCATCGCGTAAAGAGTGTCGCCGCTGCAGCATCGCATCGAGCGGAAGCGTCTCGCAAACGTCGGAGAAGAGTGCCGCTGCCAAGGCCGCTGTTGTCGCATCGTGTAAAGGGGGACGCCGCCTCAGCTGAGGCATCGAGTCGAGTCTTCTCGCAACATCGGAGAAGCGTAACGCATCTGGAAGATCTTCACGTCTTTATTTCTTTGCATCAAAAACTGAATCGCATCAACATCGTTGCAACACTTTCGTTGCCCTGCGTGTCGCATCTAAAAGGTACATTGACTTAAAGTGTCGCACTGAAGAGAACTAAGCAAAATTCTACCATCTAAAGTAACAGTATTGTGTATTTTTGTCGTTTAATGGTCTTGTGGTAACTCTATATAAAGAATCCTTATTTTTAATATAAATCCTGTGTGGTGTCCATTTGTAGTGTTGTCACTGGGTTACTGTATGTGTTCACAAATGCTTAACCTATAACGCTCTGAGATAAGCCTGTCTGCTCGTGCCAAGCTACCAAGGGGGTGAGCAGGGGTTATTTTAGGAGTGTACCCCCTTACCCTGACTAGAGGAAAGGTTCCCTGCTTGACACAAGTACCTACCCGTGCCAACCAAGGAACCCGGATTCTAACAAATGCGCTCAAGGGTGGCAAACAAATACAGCCAGTGCACTCAATCGAAGTCTTTCTCTGCATCAACTGCCAGCAGTAAAGCCTCTTCTTCAGAGCGGTGTACCTTATCAATTAAGTGACAGATCCTTTTAGTATTGTCTCCTCACTGTCTACTCAGGATCAAGCCCGATTGATCCGGGTCAATCAAACCAGGCATTAAAGGGTTCAGCCTATAGGCCAGGATGCTAGAGAACAATTTTGCGTCGATATTCAACAAGGAAATCGGCCGATATGAGCTACAAAATGCCAGATCCTTCCCTGGCTTAGGGATGACCGAGATCGCCGCCTGCAGCATAGAAGCTGTGAGAGTGCCCGTGTCCGCAAAAGTGTTAAATAAGCAAGTGAGCAGCGGAGCCAGCTCCGCACAATAGGTCTTATAAAAAAGGGCACTGAAGCCGTCTGGGCCTGGCGCCTTCAAGGGCTTTAGACGGGCAGTGGCAGAAATCACCTCTTCAATCCGTATAGGGGCCTCCAGTCCTTCCGCTTCGCTATTCGGAAGCGGGGTGACTGCTGCGCCGCCCAGGTACTCCCAAGGGTCCACAAGCTGAGAGGATTCAGCTGAATAAAGGTTCTCGTAGAAGGACCGAAAAGCTGCCACGATGCCAGGATCGTCCGAAATCTCAGAACCCCGCTCCCCCTGGACCGCTTTAACTGCCTGTGACTGTCGCTGACTGCTGAGGTAGTGTGCTAACATGCGACTGCCCTTGTTAGAGCCCACATAGTATTTATGTTTTAATCGGATCACCGCATATTCAGCCCTGTCAAGATCTAAGCGCCGCAGTTGGAGACGCTCCTCATCCAATTGGCGCCAGACACGAGGGGCACTGGTGCGTTTGTGAATTGCCTCGAGTTCCCTAACTTTAACCTCCAGTTCCTCCCGCTTGGCCTGCCTGGTTTTATTATCGTAAGCTGCTTTGGCGATTAAGGCCCCTCTCTAGACCAATTTAAGCACTTCCCAGACGGAGGACCAGGGTGCAGAACCGTTATCGTTAAGTGCTAGATGATCAGTCAAGGTACGCCGAAGGTCCTCTACCACCGAAGGGGACCATAACAGGGAGGCACTCAAGGGCCAGTGTGGTGGGGATGATTTCATGGGCAAAAGGCGCAGAGAGAGTGTAATTTGTGCGTGATCTGAGATGGATCTAACCTCGATAGTAGAGGCAGTGGTACAAGCCCATGCGGTCTGTGTGACGAGGAAATGGTCTAATCGGGCGTAGGTCTTATGGGCCGCTGAATAGTAGGAGCAATCTCTTTCACTGGGGTGTAAGCAGCGCCATAAGTCCCTGATTCCACAATCCTCCAGCCACCTCTAACCGGTCCAAGAAAAAGCACCAGCTCCGCCTGACCTCGGGCTCGAACGGTCCACCCGTGCGTCCATGACTAAATTTAGATCACCACCCACCACTACCATGGAGTCGGGTGTAGGGAGAACCTCGGCCAGGGCATCTGTCAGGAATTTCTCTTGGTGTTAGTTTGGGGAGTAGATTGAGGCTATTGTGACGTTGGAGGACCCAATTCGTAGCCTCAGCGCTAGGAGTCGTCCCTTGATCTCTGCCACAGAGCCCACAACAGAACCTCTAAAGTGTGTGGAAAAGAGAATGGCCACCCCACCCCTCTTACTCTACCCGAAGACCAAAATTGCAGGGGGAACCTTCTGTGCTGCATGCGGTGTGTGTCGCATTGTAGGAGGTGGGTTTCTTGAAGTAGGCACACATCCCCCCAGAGTGCTCCAGCAATGAAAACTGCCTTCCGCTTAGTGGGATTGTTAAGGCCTCTGGCGTTAAGACTAACTACCTTGGCTTCCATCAGGTGGGCAAAACCCGTCATGTTCTATGACTGTAGCAGTGGGGCCAGCAAAAAGGGACCTATCCTGGAGAGGACCCCATGTAAACCTGGAACCGGAAAAACCCTGACAGTGGGGCCCTAGATAAGCTCACCGCAGAGGAGACCCCCATCCCATACCAACAGAAACCAACCCAAGAACCATAAAACCATAACAAAAGCAAGCACACAGAGTCCATCACAATGTCTGATTGAGAAACCTTGGGGACTGCTAAAAGGGTGAGGGGACCCTTAGTGAAAGAGGAAAAATATCCCCCAATCCCGCTGGGTCCAACGAAGATAGAACAAGCCCACAAGCACATTACCCTCAATCATTAGCATCCAGAGAGTCCCCCTCTGTGCCAGCAAGAGTCCGGAGTACAGCAGACTGCTCCTTGCTGATTGTGGCCGGGTCAGGCCGGAGGCACTCCAGACCACAGACACCTCGGGACCCGCACCTCCTGGGCTTCTGTGTGCCCAGCTACGAGGCATCCAACTGGGCGGGCAAATCGTCGAGATTCAGATTCAGCACTTCACAAGCCTCGGAAAGGGAGTGGACTTGGTTCAGCTTCCCATCTAGGCGGCAAATGAGGCAAAACGGGTGGCCCCAGGAGTATGCTACATTTTTTGAGCATAGGTGGGTAGTTATAGGGCGAAAGTCTTGTCTCTTTTGGAGGGTACTGGCTGCCAGGTCCTGGAATAGCTGTGGAGAGTGTTCTCGGAAGCGCAGAGGTTGACAAGAACGGGCAGCCTTAAGGATCTCCTCGTTTACTGTGAAATCATGCACACAGACCAGGATGTCTGCCAGGGGGCAGTTTGGTTGACGTGGCGGGCCGACACGGTGGCATCGGTCGATCTTGATGGAAGACTCCACCGGTGCATTCAGAACTGTCTGGAAGAGGTCTTGCATGTAACCCGCGAGGTCTTCCTCTTCCGACCCGGTTGGGACTGCATGGACTCGGACATTGTTCCTCCTCGACCTGTTCTCCAAATCCTTGGTGTGTGACTGGAGGACTTAGTGCTGATCCCGCAGCTGCAGGATTTCTTGTTGAAGTGCTGCGACCTCTTCATCTCTGGCCATTGCTGAGTCCTCCAGGTCGGCTACCCGCTCTCCCACCGCGTCCAAGTCTCTCCGCACCTCACGTAGATCTGCCTGCAAGTCTATTTTAATGGCCAGGATATCCTCCCTCTGGGAAGCAAACAGGGCCTCCAGGAATTCCCTTTTGACCGCACTATCCGAGCCATCGCCCGCTGGAGCTGTGCTAGATCCTGTGGCGTCAACTGCCGATTTCATGAGAAGGTCCCGGACGGATCTGTTCTTCTTGCCTTTGGATGTCGCCATATTGAAGCCTGAAAGCTGGCCCGACCCAGGGTAGAGGACGTGCCCAAAAGCAGAGAGAGGTGGTTACAAGATGGTCTCCAGGCGGGTAAGTAGGCGCACCCGTCTGCCAGAAAAGTTGTTGCGCAGAGCCAGGATCTCCGCCAGAAGCACAGGCAATCCGCATCAGCGTGTAGATGATGCACCCTGTGATGTTCCTGAGGGCGATCCACCCCCGTGATGGTAGGCCCAGACTCCATGTGACCCTGGCGCCTGCAACGTGTCCGCTGTGCTGTAGTCCGCAGCTACCTCTATGTCGCAGCCCTGTCAATGCGGCCCCACATACCAGTGGGGCTTGAAGCAACTCAGCGCCCCTCACCTGTGCAGGGGGGATGGGGTCCCAACGTCACCACTGGATAGAGGGCCCCATGGGACTCCTCACCCGAATTCAGCCTCCAGGCTCCCTCCGTCATGGTGGTATGTTCGCAGCGTGGGGAGCCGCCAAGTTGCCATCGCGGGACGGCCGATCCTGCAGCCTGAGTCTTGTGCAGGCCCACACACCCCCACAGCCAAGACTCACCAGTAGATCAGAGGCCCTGAGTAGGCTGCACCCAGCAAGCAAGGGCCTTGTGAGCTCCTATGCGCCAACCAACGGGGCCAGAACGCATCCGCTTCACCGCCAGTTACTCCCCGGGTGTAGCGACGCTCTGAGTCCAGCTCCCACTGACACTAGCGAGCCAGGCAGGACTCACTCTGCAGCCCTGCGCCATGCTGTAGACAGCCCCGTACGCCAGGGGCTGAGCATGTGCTCTCGTGCACTGGGGACCACCCAGGGCAATGTGTGGCTGTGGAAGGTCCTCCGGGGCTCGTCACAGCAGATTACGCTGGCCAGCAGCCTCTGCAATCGCGCGGCCGACCCTCGTGGTAGCCTGGCTCCCTACCACCTGGTGTCCCTGGCGCCGAAGGAAGGCTGGGGACCCCTTGTCTGCCCTCTGTCGAGCAGGAAGGTTGGTAGGTGAAGCACAGCTCCCGGCATGGAGAGCCGTAAGATTGTGTCACTTTTAGGGGGGTCCGGTTGCTGTGAGCGCGCTGGAAGATGCTTTGGTCCACTCACCCGCCATCTTGGCCACGCCCCTCTGTGTGGATTATTTACACAACAATTTTCCAATGAGCTTCGTCTGGCGGTAAACCCACATTCATCGTCATGGGATCATTTGTTAATAATTCAAAGGACTACTTAGAAGTAGTTTTACTTGTAATTCAACCCCTACTGCCTTGGAAGCAATAATTTGGATTGGCAAAAGCACTTGGATATTCTGGATCGAAGTGAGCAGAAGCATCCCCTCAGAATGTATTTGGAAACAAAAGGATTTATATAGAAATGAGCATCCTTTGCTTGGGCCGAGATTGTGATCAGGCTGCCATTGTTTGTATTCTACAGTTAGCTGTGTCACCATATGGATATAATAACAAACACATTTGTATCACGTACGTGAGTGCCTTGCACATAATGCCAAAGCAGTGTGATAGTGTTCTCACAAAGTTCTTTGTGTCAGCAAGGTCGGTGCCTCATGAACAGCTTGATGATAGTCATGTGTGGACTTAACCATCCAATCCACCTCCCATTCACAGGATGGTTAAGTCAGGTTTGAAATAGGTGTTAGATTCCAGCGATAACCACGCAGAGCGCTGCTTTTTTGATCGCTTCGCGGGTCCGGGGCCGTGTTGCTAATACGGTGAAGTTGTGATAGCGACTTTCTGAATGCAGTTTATGTAGGGAACGCCTACTATGCATATAATTAGCGATATTTATCGCTGCGTTCCAAGATAGGCTGCTGTCGCAGGTTAACATGCACTAATGCATGTTAGCCTGGACTTGTTGATAGTCCGTTAAAAATTTGCCGCTTTAGCGCTGGAAAGGGGCGATAAAGTCACGATAACATGCTTGATAATATGCCCCTATGTGTGCAGTTTTAATCTGCCATTTCGACCTGGCAAAATAAACTTTTTGCCGGGTCCAAACCTTTCTTTTTAATACGTACAAGTCATCCCTAGAGTAGGCCCTGGACAGCCCAGAGGGCAGGGTTCAATGTATTTAAAATGTAGGACATGTACTTTTAGGTTTTACATGTCCTGCTAGTGAAAAACTCTTAAATTAGTTTTTCACTATTGCAAGGTCTATCTCTCCCATCGATTAACATTGGAGTTGCCCTATTACATATTAGAAGTGTAATTTCCAAATGGGAAATGTTTGTTGTCTCTGGAATCCTACAATAAAAATCTAACTTATGGTGAAGTCGGATTTTAAATTATAATTCTGAAAAGTTGACATTTTCTTGCCTTAGCCATTTGTTGCCTATAGTTGTATCTAGGTCACATGACTGGGAGTGGGTGACAGCTGGGCTTTGTCAATTCCTTAGAGACAGCCATATACAATAGGGAGCTTAGATGTCCCTGGATGCGCCATCACTGGCAGGGTGGGAGAGAGGAGCTTAGCACAGCCCCACTTACACCTAAATAGGCTGTGCCCAGCCTCCACACAAAGGACTGCATACCCAGTGTAGTTAGTTTGGAGCCAGGACAGGGAAGACAGGATGCCTAGGAACTTCAAAGAAAAACCTCTGGAAGCTTCTCTCCCACTTAAAAGGAGCTCAGACACCACCACTTCAATACACTTCTGGACCTGTGGATACTCTGCCAGGAAGAAGGACTACTGTTCTGCTGAAGAACTGCCACTCTGCTGCACAGCACTCTACTGGAGTGCTGCTTTGCTGACATGCTGACCTTCTGCCTGGGTGAGAAGGACTGGAACTGCATCTCTTGAACCCAGAACTCCAGTAACTCCAAGGTCTAGTTGGCTAGCCTCCTAATCTGAAGCCTCAGGGACATAACAGGCTTCCAAAAACATTGCATCTGCACCAGGACAGCTGTGCTTCTACCCTGCCGAATGGTGCCACCCCAAGTCTTGGACCCTTGGAAGTGAGTTTAAGGTGCTTTACCAGCCTCTGTGGATCCAGCAGAACAGATGCATCTCCTCTGCTGTGCGGTGGACCCTGACCAGAACCGAAGATGGTCCACTTCCATGTAGATTTGACTTGTCACAAAGACTTGCATCGTGGCCGCAGCTGCATTGCTTTTGGAACCACTGCTGTGCAATACATTCTCTGGGCAGGCCCTCAAATCCCGATGACACCAGACTCCACATCACAGCCTCGCACCTCCTCGAGACCGATGCATCACCCCAACTGTGCAACGCATCCATGACTCTGGACTTCGCATGGCAAGCCCTTGTTGACGGGATCCTCGATGTCGACACAACAGGACCTCACACCCCAGCCTTGCCGCATCTTGGAACCAACGCATCGTTTCAACTGTGCGATACATCTTCGCCGCAGATCTATGCAATGGGCCTAACTGGGTCCATGTAGCTAGCCCACGCTTCATCGTGGTTGGCCTGAACTTGTGGCTTAGTCCCGGTCCAACCCGACTAGATATCCACAGTTTGCACTTTACGCCTTTTGGCATTATTTTCTCTAGAATCTTTAAAATTTGAAATCTCCATTTCTACTAATTTGATTTTTGTCGTGTTGGTCTTGTTTTAATTGTTAAAAAATACTCAATTTTTCTAGCTCTGTTGTGGGCTCCTTATGTCGCGTGTTTTCACTGTGTTACTGTTTGAAGTGTTGCACAAATACATTACACATTGCCTCTATGTTATGACTGACTGCTCTGTGCCAAGCTGCCAGGGGGTTGAGCAAAGGTTAATTTGGTGTTTCCTTGTGCCTTACCCTGACAAGGATTTTGGTTGCTGCTTGATCCGGGCTCATATCTCAGTCAACCAACAGCCCAATTTCCTCCACTGGTGGGAGCAGTGGGATTAGGCTTGTGTTTGTGTAGTGCCATACAATAATTTTGAGTTACACTACCACCCCACATAAATAGTCCAATTTGAGTTAAATTCTCTCTAATTGGTGGTGTGGCTGAGCAGACCAAGATGTAGGTCACATTTTAGATGCGTCCCAGGACCTCCTTCAGCTTTCTTGGTAATCCTGCTGCCGAAGAGCTCTTCACCATGCCTAAAGCAACAGCTGCCACCCACAAGAAGCCCTCTTGTCACTGGGGCCCTCACGCCATCCAGATCCCAGCTGCGTTTTCTGATTTGGCTGCAACAGTGGGACTGAAGAGTCATGATGGCGGCCCACTAAGCGAGGAAACAGACGGAGCTTGTTGCCCACAGGCACTGCCCCCCCCCGGAACTGGTAGGCAAGGGATGTGGGACTTCAGGCCACAGGGGGGGCTAGAGGAAAGCATGGAGAAGAATAAGGATCAAGGCGCTCACCCCTCCCTCCTTTCTGACCGCGGAGAGTCCCACCCCACCCCTGAATGTAGTGCGTTGAGGTGACGATCGCAGGGTGCAAGGAGAGCTACTGCAGCCCATGCAAAGATCTGGTGGCCTGGCTGCTCATGTTGCCTCCAGCCTTGTGGGCGGAGACGAGCGGGCCGATCTGGGAGTACTTACCCCTCTTTGTACAGTTTGCAGGGTCCAGACACTACTGCAGGCTGAGGTGTGGGGGTACTGGCCCAGAACTTGTGTTTTCCCAGCCAGCCCTGGGTATCTGCATGCTGCACCCCATCACCCCAGAGGGGGCATCCGGGATTGACTTAACACCTGCTCATATTGAGCCACAAGACGTGGGGTGGCTCTGAAGGCCACCCCTGCACTGATCCAGTGACCCCAGACTTCCAGAGGAGCCTGGAGAGAGAGAGAGACCTCCGTTCCACTTGTTGCGTGCAATCTGGCATCAGACCACACAAACTGCTGCTGCGGCACTGTAGTGTGAGGGGCTGACCCCTTGAAGAGCACGCTGCTTCGATCAGGGGGCATCCCCCAGGTAAAGTCCTTTGACCCATTCTCACGCAGGGAGGTCTGCTGAAGCCCACAAACCACGGACAAGGACAAGAGTCATGGGGCCAGGACAAAGATGGCTAAGTTCATGGTTTAGGCCCCTCTGGGTGCTAATTCCCAGCTGCGCCTCCCTCCGACTGCTCCGCTCCCTGTGGTTGCCGCTATGGACTAAGGATATGGCCACTATCCTACAGGCTATACAATCTTCCAAAGAGGAAGACCAAGATTGGTGAGGATGGCATAAATGTGGCGCTACTGCACCAGGACTTGCGCAATGTGATTGACAGGTTCTCCGAAGCAGAGGGTAGGGTCCTCATCCTGAAAGAAGAAGTGACAACCCTTAAACAGTCCATCGCCAAACTGATCACCACAGCAGCCACACTGGAATCTCACACTGAAGACTCTGAAAATCGATCTCGTCAAAACAACCTGTGGTTGGTGGGGTTCCCTTAAGGAGTTTAGGGTCAACACCCTGAGCAGATCCTGGAGGCCTGGCTCGTGTTCTGGATACCAGAGGGGAAGCTGTCACCCTGGTTCATTGTGGAGAGGGTGCACTGCTTCCTGGCCCAGTGGCTCCCTCCTAGGGCCCCCCCATCGGCCCTTCATAGCCCGAATCCTCAACGACAGAGACAGGGACGCAATTCTTCATGAGGCCTGACAAGCTGGCACCTTGTCCCAAGATTGTTGCAGCATTTCAATCTTTCCTGATGACACTTGGGTGGTCCAACAGTGAAGGAAGTCCTATGATGGCTTAGGGCCATGAACGTTCAATACATGCTCATCTTTCACACACCATTCAAGGTCATTCACGATTCTAAGACCTACTCCTTCGACTCCCTAGAAGATGCCTAGAAGTGGGCAACCAAACCCCCAACCTTCACAGCAGCCCCACACCAGAGCTAAGCAGGTCATGCTGGTCCCTGCCCGCGACCCAGGGCATGCCAGAGGATGCAGTCACACAGGGAGCGACCAACTGCTCATAGTCCCTCTGAGGCTTCTGGAAAGGGTGGCAACCGCTCCCACAGCGGAGAACGATACTGGGTGATGAGTGACACAAATTGCATGCACCACTCTGTGTCTCCCCACCTGCCGGATCAGTGAGGGCCAGGCTCAATCTTGACACAGATACCAGACCTGGGCTCTTGGAGCAGTGCCCAAAGACTTAACTGCACACCACACTCACTTAGCGCTTTTCACAGATAACCTTTGTTCTGCACAGTTGCACTTTATGTCGCTTTTTGTTGCACTGTATGAATTTGAATTGTTTGTTGCCTCTTAGCTGTGTTTAAGCTGTTCTATACGAGTGCATTTTTAATCATTTTAATCTTATTGCATCAATTTTAAACTTTGTCCCTGCTGCTATTCAAACTGCGCGCCTTCAGACTTTTAAAACTTTGTAAATCTGTACCTCTGATATCCGCATTAACACCTCCTAGGGCGGGTAATCGGGGAGGGATGTTGCTGTTACACTTCCACCTGTTCAGGAAGTGCTCTGGGGCAGGGCTCCAATCTTGATGCAGTGCCGTGGGGGAAATAAAAACATGGCCTCAGCAAGCCCGTCTGGGCCCATCCGAGCCCGGAATGCGCCCAGCGCCAGAACCCCTGCCCATCTGACGCCCAAAAAGTATGCACTGGAGCTATTGATCAGCCTGAATAAGGGTGAGTGCCCAAATCCCGATTTATTGGTCAATGAGGACTTTAATTGCACAGCAAGATGCAACTTATGTGGTTTAGTTGTCCACTGCCAACAGAGTATTTTTATAAGTGCCAGGGAAAATGGGGGCAATATCCCTCTACCCTTACCGGATAGTTACCAGCGTAGTACTGGCGGGTGGGGGGTATCCCAAGGACCTTCAGGAGACAATGTCCCTTGGCAGATACAGGCGGAACCAATGAGACCACAGGTTGTTAGTAACGACAGTATCAGGTGCATTCTACTGAATACAAGATCAATGGGGAAACATAAATATGAAATATGAACTAGAATGCATGATACAACTTTTAAAAACCTGACCTGGTCTTTTTAACAGAAACTTGGGCAAACTTGGGCAAACAATGCCTCCGAGCCAGACTGAAATGTTGCTCTACCCGCTGGCTATCAAGTAGCCTGTGCAAACAGGGTAGGGAAAAAGGGGGGGATTGCTATAATACACAGGTCCCAGTTCATAGTGAGGACTGAACTGGTGAAAGTATTGGAAACGGAGGCGATGACCTTCAGCATTAAAAGTATTAACACCTTGCTTCTTCCAGGGCTCCTTATTTACAGACCCCTGTGGCGCGGCCCCCATTCAACCTTGCACTTCAGACCTTTCTTGAGCCATGCCTTCATACCCCGTTGTTCAAAATTTTAGGGGACTTCAATTTTCATCTAGAAGCTAACAATGATACAGAAACAGCCACATTGGTGGACAATCTTGCAGGGTACGGGCTGAAGCAGATAGTTTTGGGGCCCACACACTCAGCTGGTCACACCTTGGATGGCATATTTATGAATAACCAGGATATAGATCTGACAAGCGTATCGCCTTTACCTTGGTCAGATCATTATGTAATACTCTTTAACATTGCTAACCCTAGAATTAGTAGAGATCGGAAGAACAGACCGCCTTTGGTCAAATTCCGCCGAGGGAAAGATATCCAAAAAAAAACAATTGGCAGCCTCCCTGGCAGATAATGCCCCTAACACTATGCTGGACCCTGATGTTGCGGCAAATAACTTTGATGACTGGATTAGGTCATCAATAGACCAACTTGCCCCTGAAATAACCAAGCAGCCCAAAAGGAACCGAGTGTCTGCACCTTGGTATGGGGCTGAGCTCAGACCCATAAAAGCCAAATGTAGGCGTCTTGAGCAGCTTTGGAGGACGGACTATAGTGAAAAGCACAAAAAGGACTATAACTTGGCCTTGGAGGAATATAAGGAAGCCATAAAACGTGCAAAAGCGACCTATTATATAACTAAAATTTATGAAGCCAAAAACTCCTCGAAGGAGCTTTTTAAAACAGTCGCAGCCCTATCTAAATGTCTGCATGACAGCCACTTTAAACAGGACCAAAACTTTGTGGAGAAAATTGCCTCTTTTTTTCAAAATAAAGTACAGGCAGAATATGACGAACTGCAACAATAATGGAAAACAATGAAGATCCCCCGGCGGATAACTCCTCTCAGAGCAGTCTGTTAGAGTTTTCAGTTCTAGCGGCAGAGAAAGTCAATGATATACTAATACTGACAAAATCAGGCTCACCTTTGGATCCCTGTCCTCCATCAATTCTGCAGTTGGTATCCGACTAAATCAGCGTACATATTAGCCCTCTCTTAAACTGGGTAATTAGCTCTGGTGTTTATCCGCAGTTATGGAAAAGGGCTTGCATTAGACCAATCATCAACAAAGCCGCACAGGATCCTGCTAAGGTAAAGAATTACCACCCGATATCATGTCTCCCATTACCAACTAAAATTCTGGAAAAGCAATCAATTTATAACTTATAGACTACTTGGATGGTTATCTACTTTTTGATTCCACCCAACACGGTTTTACAGCAAGATGTTCCACCAAATCTGCCTTGATAATGGCGACAGAAGAAATCCACAAACTGGTGGATAAAGGGGGCAGAGCAGTCCTCATCCTGCTTGACCTATTGGCAGCATTAGACACCGTGAACCACACGGTGTTGGTGCAGCGGCTGAAGGCAGTAGGTATCAGAGGGACGGCTCTAGCCCTCCTTTCATCCTTCCTGGCATACAGGGAACAACTGATCCACAGGGAGGTTCTTAAGTCTGCAAACGTGTGCCTCCCATGTGGAGTCCCACAGGGGTCGGCTCTGTCGCAAACGCTTTTCAACATCTATGTTACCCCTTTGGCCAGATTAATCAAAAAGCATATGCGGATGAGAACCAGATAGTGGTGCCGGTCTCGCAGAGGGTGGACATCAAAGCGGCCCGGTCTGTCTTAATGCAGTTATTGCTTGGATGAACGCAAACTTCCTCAAACTCAATACTGATAAGACCGAGGTTATTGAGTTTGGGAAGGGCCCCTCAGTTTGGAATCAACTTTGGTGGCCTGCGGAGGCTGGGAGCTGTCCAGCCCCGGTGACTAAGGCAAAGAACCCAGGCTTTATATTCGATAGTGAATTAAAGCTTGGGAAGCAAATCAATCAAGTAACCTCCGCCTTCTTTTTCATCTTGAAAGTTTTGCGTAAAATCTTGCCGTTCATCCCATTCACACTAAGGAAAACGGTAATTGGAGCCCTTGCACTTTCCCGAATTGATTATGGGACTGCACTATACTTAGGTATAGACAACGGCCAAACTGCTAAATTACAATCTCTGCAGAACGCAGCTGCCAGCGTATTGCTTGCTCTCCCCAAATATCATCATCAAGGCCTTTTGCCTAGTGCACAAGGCGCTCTACGGAGGCGGTGCCATAGACATTCAAAAGCTATTCTCTTGGTACAAACCTCTGCGAAGCCTGCGCTCTCCTGATACAGAGTTGCTACTGGTGCCTAGAATAAAAAAGGCTAGATGGGGTGGTAAGAGCTTTTAACATCGAGCTGCTAAGTTGTGGAACTCCCTCCCCTCACAGCTGAGATTGCAATCCAACAGGACTATCTTCAGGAAACAGGTTAAAACCTGTCTGTTTCCTAAGTGCTCTTAAATAAGCAAGTATCTGGATCATTATGAACTCACCTCAGTGCCAAGACGCCTCGGCAATCGCGCGCTCGATAAATGCATCGGTCAGTCGCAATGTCTGTCACCTTTCTATTAACAAGTCCATAGCCCTAGACGCAACTCAACTTCTGCTTTATCCTGCAGTGGAGGAGGTCCCATGCTACTATTTTGCTCATGATATTGTTTGATTGTTGGTTTACAGAAGGTTTGAGGGCGGCATACACTTTAGGGGGAAAAGTATGGTTTGGGGGATTTGGGGGGATGGGTTGTTTAATATTATGCTGACTGTTCTTTTAGTTCGTTTTGTTTTAGACTGACTTTGAATGCATGCACCACGTTTGACACTACACAAGGGTGGCAGAATTTTTCCCTCTTGTCCGCTGAGGCTGGCCTGCCACTGGGGGCCAGATGTCACACTATGCATCCAGGGTCCAATGCCACACTCTAGTGTCCTGTCATGGAACATGAATAGTCTCCTGGACCACATTAAGCAGACCGCTGTACTCCAATATGCTAGACTCTCGATACATGGCATTTTGAGGCTCCAGGAGACCCATCTTTTAGGGTCTCACTGCCCCTTCCTTAGGTGATTTGAATATGACTGGGTCTATCATGCGGGCTTCGGCAGGTGTTTCCGGGGGGTGGTGCTACTCCTCCATAGATCCTTTCCACTGGTGGTGACCTCCACAGTCATTGATACTATGGGCCGCTATGGGGGAGTGGAGGGCTTCCTGGAAGGAAAGCCCCACAAACTCCTCAGTGGGTACATACCACCCCAAAGCCCAGCCCAGGTCCCCTCTGCGTTAAGGAAGGCACTCCTCACCCTTCCGTCAGGATCCATGATTCTTGTCAGCGACTTCAATGTTCTGCCTGATCCAGCCCATGATTTGCTCTAGTCCACCCGACACCTACAGGTTTTTGCACACCGACAACTATTCGCATAAAGGTATTCCCTGGGGTTGTGTGATGCTTGACACCCCAGGGAATGGGAATACCCATACCTCAGCTGCCCACGGGACCTTTTCCCTCATCAATTTGCTGCACCTGCCGGCAACAGATATCCTCCCGGAAGGTATCTCAGAATACTCACCTGTCTATCTCCAGTTTGGGCACCCAGAACATACTCTGCGCCCAATGTGGCATCTTAATGTGTGGTGCCTGGTAAATGCCCAATGAACAGAGTTTCTGCAGCCCAAGGTACAAGCCTTCTTTGGATGCAAAAAAGACATGGTGAGTCCCCTGGGACCCTGTGGGTCGAGGACCGGCAGGAACTGGCCAATATCACTGCTCTTGTGGCGCAGGTTTTGAATGTGGAGTGGGAACTTCGACTGAACCCCTCTGAGTCTGGAGCACCAGCTGCGGATGACTGGGGCCTCCCTGAGCCTGGGCTTGCTTGGGGAGGCGCATCAGTCAATCAATCAATCAATCAATAAATCAATCAGCGAATTTGTATAGCGCGCTACTCACCCGCAAGGGTCTCAAGGCGCTCGGGGGGGGGGGGGTCGCTACTGCTCGAACAGCCAGGTTTTGAGTTGTTTCCTGAAGGAGATGGTTCTGGGTCAGCCGTAGGTGGGTTGGGAGGGAGTTCCACGTTTTGGCCGCCAGGTAGTAGAAGGACCTTCCCCCGGCGGTGGTCTTGCGAATGCGTGGAACGGAGGCGAGGGCGAGGCTGGCGGAGCGGAGCTGGCGGGTGGGTGTGTGGAACGTGAGGCAGCTGTTGAGGTACTTCGGGCCCATGTCGTGGAGGGCCTTGTGTGCGTGGGTGAGGAGTCTGAACGTGATCCTCTTGTTGACGGGGAGCCAGTGAAGGTCTCTCAGATGGGTGGAGATGTGGCTGTGGCGGGGGACGTCCAGGATGAGATGTGCTGACGCGTTCTGTATGCGTTGGAGTCTTTTCTGAAGTTTGGCAGTGGTTCCGGCGTAGAGGGTGTTCCCGTAGTCCAGGCGGCTGGTGACGGGGCCTGGGTGACTGTCTTCCTGGTTTCGGTGGGGATCCATCGGAAGATCTTACGGAGCATGCGCAGGGTGTTGAAGCAAGTTGATGAGACGGCTTTTACTTGCTTGGTCATCGTGAGGGAGGAGTCCAGGATGACGCCCAGGTTGCGTGCGTGGTCCGTAGGCTTGGGTGCGGTGCCCAGTGCCGGGGGCCACCAGGAGTCATCCCAGGCAGAGGGGGATGGTCCCAGGATGAGGACTTCCGTCTTGTCTGAGTTCAGTTTCAGATGGCTGAGCTTCATCCATTCCGCAACGTCTTTCATGTCCTCCTGGAGGCTGGATCTGGCGGAGGCGGGGTCGTTGGTGAGGGAGAGGATCAGCTTTGTAAAGGAGATGATGTTGAGGTTGTGTTGACGTGCGATGGCTGCGAGAGGGCTCATGTAGATGTTGAAGAGGGTGGGGCTGAGTGAGGATCCTTGTGGGATGCCGCAGATGACTTCGGTGGCCTCGGAACGGAACGGTGGGAGGCGGACTCTCTGGGTTCTTCCGGTGAGGAACGAGATGATCCACTCTAGGGCCGCTCCTTGGATGCCGGAGTTGCTGAGTCGCTGTATCAGTGTGCAGTGGGATACCGTGTCAAAGGCTGCCGAGAGGTCCAGGAGGATGAGGGCCGCTGTTTCCCCATTGTCGAGCATGGACCTGATGTCGTCGGTGGCAGCGATGAGGGCGGTCTCGGTACTGTGGTTTGCTCGGAAGCCGGACTGTGAGGGGTCGAGGTAGCCGTTCGTGTCGAGGAAGGCGGAGAGTTGTTTGTTGACGGTCTTCTGGTTGACTTTGGCAGGAAAGGGGAGGAGCGAGATGGGACGGAAGTTCTTGAGGTCCATGGGGACCGCGGTCGGTTTCTACAGGAGGGCGCTGATCTCGGCGTGTTTCCAGCTCTCCGGGAAGGTGGCGGAAGCGAAGGAGCTGTTGATGACGTCCCGGAGATGGGGTGCGATGATGGAGTCGGCTTTGTTGAAGATGTGGTGTGGGCAGGGGTCGGTAGGGGATCCGGAGTGGATGGTGTTTATCATGCGGGTGGTGTCTTCGGTGCTGACGGGGTTCCAGGTGCCGATGGTGGTAGTGGGGGGTGTTGCTTCAGTGGTTGGGTGCGTGGTCTGGGTGCCGAAGCTGTTGTGTATGTCTGTGATCTTCTGGTGGAAAAAAGTGGCGAGTGAGTCGCAGAGGTTTTGCAAGGGTGTGATGTCGTTGTTGCTGGCGCTGGGGTTGGAGAGCTCTTTAACGACGGTGAAGAGTTCCTTGCTATAGTGGGAGTTGTTGTCCAGCCGTTCTTTGAATGACGTCCTTTTAGTGGTGGGGATCAGCTGGTGGTGTTTGCGGGTGGCGTCCTTGAGGGCTGTCATGTTGTCTGCTGTCGGGTTGTGGTGCCAGGTTTTCACGAGGGTGCGGCAGGTTTTCTTGGAGTTCTTGAGGTCGTCGGTGAACCACCGGGTTCTCCTGCTGCCGGGTCTGCTGGGAGGATTCCTCAGTGGTGCGAGGTCATCGGCGCAGCTGGTGAGCCACTGTGCGAGGTTGCGGGCTGCTTCGTTGGGGTCCATTGTGTTGGTGGGTGGGTTCCGGCTGAGGGCCGTGGTGAGCTGGTCGGAGGTGATCTTGCTCCAGCTTCTGCGGGTGGCCTGTTGCGGGTGGTGGTGGATCATTGTTCTCCTGAAGGTGAAGTGGACGCAGCTGTGGTCTGTCCAGTGTAGTCCGGTGGAGTGGCTGAAGGAGATGTGCTTGCTGGAGGAGAAGATGGGGTCAAGCGTGTGGCCGGCGTAGTGGGTGGGGGTGTTGACCAGTTGCTTGAGTCCGAGGTTGGCGAGGTTGTCCAGCAGGGCGGCGGTGTTGCGGTCCTTGTCGTTTTCCAAGTGGAAGTTGAGGTCTCCAAGGAGGATGTAGTCCGATGAGGTGAGTGCGTGCGGGCTGACGAAGTCTGCGATTGCTTCGCTGAATTGTGTACGTGGTCCCGGGGGTCTGTAGATGAGGGTGCCTCTGAGGGTGGTCTTGGGGTCGGTGTGTATCTGGAAGTGGAGGTGTTCGGCGTCTGTGAGGCTGTTGTCGGAGTTGGTCGTGATGCGGAGGGTGTTTTTGTGGATGATAGCGATGCCTCCTCCGGTTTGGTTGACGCGGTCCCTCCGTGTGATATTGTAGCCGTCCAGGATGGCTATGGCGATGTCGGGGGCTGAGGAGGCGTTCATCCAGGTCTCTGTGAGGAAGGCGACGTCTGGTGAAGTCCAGGAGGTTCAGGTTGTGTCCAGGAGGTTCCAGATTTCGACGGCGTGCCTGTGGACGGAGCGGGTGTTGAGCAGGATACACTTGAGGTGGTTGTTGCTGGTGCTGGGTTTGGCGGGTGCGGTGCAGGTCCTGAGGCAGGTGAACTTGCAGGCTTGGCAGGTGAAGGGTCCGTGGGTGCGTCTCGGGGTGGCTCGATAGCAGTCGTTGATCCGGCCGGTGTTGAGAGCGTGGAGGGTGGCGACGTCGTAGCACAGTCGGGCGGGTTTGCGTCGGTGAGGACCAGGGTTTCTGGTGCTGGGCGCGGTCCAGGTGCAGACGGCGCGCCCACTGCGCGTGCTCGCGTGCTCGCGTGCTCGCTGCGCATACGCGTGCACTCCGCCATAAATGGCGAAGTGGGAGGGAGGAGCAGCTAGGAGGCGGGAGCGGGGCGGCGAATGGGAAGGGAAACAGAAGAAAAAGGGGCGGGCTGCAGGGGAGCAGAGGCGGGGAGAAGGGCAGGAAACGCGGCAGGGGCAGGACCGCAGTCTAAGGGATATACGAGTGGGCTGACAAAAGTTTAACATCATTATTCTAGAAGATGGAGGTCGTCGCTTGATTCTCGCTAGGGAATACTAAAATCCCAGGGAGGAGATCCTATCCCTTTAGATGAAGGACCAGTAGAACCACTAATACTGGAGTTATGATAAAACTTTGGCATGCCTCATTTGCATGGATATGCAGATAAGGGGATGGCAGTGGGAAGAGCAGTTTGAGGACAGAATTGCGCTAAATGCAGATTATATCCTTCTTTTTCTTGAACATCCACATTTGTTGGGGCCTCGAGGGCTAGAGATTCTTCACCTTTACGAAATAGCTGCTGGTTTGTGAGTCAATCAAAGTCCTTCCTCTTCCCGATCCATGGGGTGCATTACGGTGGAATGGCAGGGGCTCATTCCTGTTTAATGACTAAGCTTCCAATACTTGGACTTCCACATCTCCACAAACCCAGATTTCGCCTGGCACCTCAACCTCAGGCCCCTCATCTACGATATGAAGCAAGATTTCTAGAAGTGGTACCGGCTGCTGCTTAGTGTGCTGGGGAGAGTGGCTTTGTTCAAAATAATGATCCTCCCCGGCTCCTCTATTTGCTCTAACACTTTCCATATACTATACCCAACAGTTGGTTTCAGACCCTCAGTGCTTCCATCCACAACTTCCTACGGGCGAACCGCTGGTCTCACATACCATTGGGCAGGTGTAGACAGGCAACGTATAATGGGGGTCTTGGGTCTGCGGATGTCTGGCTCTACTATTTGGCATCGCAACTAGTGGTTATCAATGACTGTCCCACTAGAGGCTGAGATGACCAAGCTTATCAACTTGACCTTGCCCGCCTGCGCCTAAATGCTCTCATGAGGCTGCTCTATGGTAACTCAATACCCCGGTCCCTTCCAAGCCAGTCAGCGGTAGTACTCAGCATGTGGCGGGCTGCCTTGAGCTTCACGGGATGGGAAAAGACACTCATGCGACTCACTCCCCCCTAATGGGAATGATGACTGCTACACCAAACAGTTCAACTTGAGGGCTGTAAGGGATGGGATAGGTTGGGCTCTCTACTTTGGGGGATGTCTGGTAAGGCCGGCATCTCTGCTCCTTCCAAGATCAGCAAAATAGCAGTTCTCCTTAGTGCACTGCCGAGTCCACAAACATCTACAGCTGTGTCACAACCTGATCTGTCACCTGCGAGACTTCACTGTTCTTCTCTAATTCACTTCTCTCATGGTTAAGGTGCTCATGGAGGAGGTGGACTGGTGAGATATGTGAGCAGCATCACTGGAGATTGCAATCTACTCTAGACTGCGTCTCACCCAACTCTACTACCTGCACATTTCTTACCTCACGCCCCGGTGTAGCATGTAGCATGTAGATTGCCGGGGAGCTCCCGTATGCCACTTTCTTTTGTTGCCCTGTCCCAGACACTGATGTATTTCACATGATTTGGTCCTGATCCTGAATTGCAGGGATTCTGGTGGTGGGGTGGATGCAACCCACTCCCAGGTCCTAGATAGGAGAGTGAAGCTAACACCAAGGGTTGCCCTTCTGAGCATCCTGGAAGACCTGGGGGGCCGGAGCTGAGCGTACCCTGGTGGGGATAACTACCCTGGTTGCCAAAAGGGAAATCGCTCATATGTAGAAATTGCCCCAAGCTCCCACCCTGGCTGAGTGGCAAAGGGGGTGGACTGGTGTGCCATGTTGGAGCTGCTGGTTTACCATACACTAGGATGTTCTCAGAAGCACAACAAGATCTGGGGAATGTGATGGACGCACTTTGAACTGAAGCTTCCCACGGGTTCATGTTCCCACCGCCTCCGATATGCAGCCTCACTGTCATTGTATGAGATGTAACATTATCTATGTGATGCACTTGGAACAGTTGGATTATTGTGTTTTGTTTGTAGAAAAATCAATAAAATTGTGTATAATAAAAATCTTAATTGGCCTTTTTGGTTTTGCAAAACCTTTGTTGTACCTGAATCTACCTCTTCAAGCATAGAGTTTGAACTGTCACACATGGAGTCCTACACTGTGGTGGCCCAGCTCAAAGAGTTCTGTGAAGAGAGGGGACTTCCAACCAAGAGCACCACCAGGAAGGTGGAATTGCAAAAGACAATGAGGGCCTGGGCAGAAGTCCACCAGTCAGGAAATTAGGCGATGGGCAGCTAAGGAGAGGATTTGGATTTGCATCTCATTCCTCACTGTCATTGTATGAGATGTAACATTATCTATGTGATGCACTTGGAACAGTTGGATTATTGTGTTTTGTTTGTAGAAAAATCAATAAAATTGTGTATAATAAAAATCTTAATTGGCCTTTTTGGTTTTGCAAAACCTTTGTTGTACCTGAATCTACCTCTTCAAGCATAGAGTTTGAACTGTCACACATGGAGTCCTACACTGTGGTGGCCCAGCTCAAAGAGTTCTGTGAAGAGAGGGGACTTCCAACCAAGAGCACCACCAGGAAGGTGGAATTGCAAAAGACAATGAGGGCCTGGGCAGAAGTCCACCAGTCAGGAAATTAGGCGATGGGCAGCTAAGGAGAGGATTTGGATTTGCATCTCATTCCTAAGGTCCAGCAGCCTGCGGAATGGGGATAACTTGAACCCTAACTTTAAGCTCCAGGGCAGGAAGCAGTGTATTTTCCCACAGCCTGTCCCCAGAGGAGCTGCTGGAGAGGAGGAAGAGGAGAGAGTTGAGGAAGGAGCGAGAGTTCGGGCTGGAGATGGCCAGGCCTGGGATGGAGCAAAAGAAGCTGGCCATGGAGGAGAAACTAGCTTTGGAGTGTTTGGCTCAGGAAAGAAGACTTAAGAAGCTGGAACTGAAAGTAAGGCATGCAGGTTCCAGCAGCATTGGTGGCAGCATGCATGCAGTGCCTGAAGGAGACAAAAATGTCTGCATCCTTATGTTGCTTAATACTTGCAACAATAGGACACACTTAGGTAAAGGAAGTCAGCTCTCTCAAAATGAGGCAAATAAATGTATCAATGCATGCTCAAAATGAGGCAAATTAATTTATCAGTGCACTGTTAAAATGAAGTAAATGCCTTTATTAATGCAGCACTTTTAAGAGGAAGACAAAATATATTTATTACTGCACTTTCCCAGATCTAAAAAGAAAATAGCCATGCACAGCAAATATATATATATTACCCACTGGCGGTTAGGACCTAGTTACTATAGGAAAATGGCAACATTCTATTCGCAATAACTTTGGCGCCGATTGACGAATATTCACGAAATTTTCAAAACTAATTCTTTGTTGAGATCAGCTCCTATGTTGAAGTTTGGTGGTGATTCGTGAAGAGGGGGCGGAGAAAAAAGGGGGGTCCCAAAACGTGTTTTTTCAATGTTAATTTCCATAGGAAAATTTAGAGAAGGCTACAGGTCGAACAGGTGAACGGCATTACCCCAAATTTTGAAGGGAGAAGGGTCTTGGTCTAGAAAGCACACTTTTGTTTATTTGGTGTAAATCCGTTCAGTAGTTTTTGAGAAATATCGAAATTTACAGATATCGATATTTGGGAATTCTGCCATCTGATTGGCTGAGGCGTTACGAGCACGAGCTTGCTGGTAATTGGCTGCGAGCAGTTGCAACTAGGAAGTGTTGGCCGCCATTTTGTGATTCCGTTGAAGTGAGTAAGGGGAAAATAGGGAAGAAAAAGTGGGAAAGAGGAGGGTAGGAGCGCTGTGAGGTTTGTAGGGTGGGTATGGTGTGCTATAGAGGGAGTGTGAAGTGAAATATTTATCCCTACTGGTGTGAAAGTGCTTTTTTGACCACTATGAGATGGTGCTGAGGTGAGGTGCCGGTACAGTCTGGGATGAAATCGTGCGTCTAAACAGTGAGCTGAGTGCTGTAAAGTGATGTGCTCTGGGCGCTGTAGCATAGTGGGCGCTGTAGCATATATGTGCAGGTGGTGTTAGTATGCGTTTAGAGTATAGTGGGAGTGGGAGTGGGAAGCAAAGTACTTAGTGGTATCAGTATGAAGACTCGGGGATGAAACTGTTAGTGTAAGTTGTGAGTTTATTGCTGTGAAGTGATATGCTGTGGGCGGTGTAGGATACTGGCCGCTGTAGCATACCTGTGTAAGTAGTGTTAGTGTGCGTTTATTCTATACAGGGAGTGTGAAACTATCTACTCATCCCTATTGGTCTGAAGAGTGGAATGTAGTGTTTTAGGAAGCAGGAATAAAGGAATAATCGTGAAGAATATAATGCAGAATGTTGCAATGCCAGAGAAGGAAAATGGTAAAACGAGTTGTGTCTAAGAAAGTGGTTGTGTGTAATAAAGGCATGGAGTTTGAAAATTATATAGAAAGTGTCTTTATTTCAGTGCCATAATTGGACCCACTGGTGCAAGAGCTAGGGTATTCCAGCTGATGTAAAGTTGAACCACTTCTACTGTATTCAAACGTAAGCTCCGGCATCGGTGAATTGTATATTACATGTTACAGTTGCAGGTGAAATAAACATTAGCTATTACACTTGAATGACTCTACATTCTATAAAGAAAATAAAGGTAGGATACGATTAGTACATGCATCGTTTAAGAAAAGAAATAAATAAAAAAGAAATTGCAAAATGTAGTCATCAAACTTTTTATGTACCTTGGCAGTGCTTTTTTGTAACAAAATTAACAACAGTAGAATAGTTAGCAATCTGTTGTACAGTAGATTCAATGTGGTGCGTGTCAGAATTGGTACTAGTTCTACCCACATTGGAACTTTGAGGATGAATACAAACATTTTGCTTTTGAGAAGCATATTCGGTACCTTTGTAGTCAAACTGTACATTATTGTCTTCAGCTGTTTCAAAATAATATTCTTGTGTAGAGAGCTAAGGCATCGAGCTTAGACAAATTCCAATTGCTTCTGCTGTAGTCAAATCAAAGCTCCTGCATCAGTGAATTGCACATTATATGTTACAGTTCTATGTGACCTACAGAATAGCTATTAGACATGAATAAATACATTGTATAATGAAAATAAAGGTAGTTTACGATTTCCACACTGTGCCAACCAGTTCCTAAACAAAGTCGTCTTTTTAAATTTGTATCGTGAGGTTCTGAGCAGAGGCTTACTTTGAGTAAAATTGTGTGAAAGGGCTTTGTGAATAACAGGCAGGCAGAGAGGTGTGTACACAAAGAATAGACGTGGTTTCTAAATGGGTGTCGGGTTTAGGTTAATTTTGGAAGTAAATAGCGTATTTGCAGAGGCCATACATCACTGATTCCTGGTTAGACTGGAGACGTAAGGGGAATAATGAGGATAGAGTTCAAATGTCTGAGTATACTTAGAAAGTTATTATATCAAAGTAGTAGGATTGAAGTGTATTATAAAAAATGTAAAGGAAAAAGTCAAAAAAGATGGAAAAAAGTCCATTCAAGAATAATGTGAGTTTCTTACAAGTCTTGGAGATTCCAGTCCAGAAGTTCTTCAGCTGCTTGAGATGCGTAATGTTCCAAGAGCTATTGTTGCCATCGTGTGAGAAAAGCGAAGCGATTCAATTAATATCCTGAAGGGACAGTAATGTTCCTCGAATGTCGGAGCGGTAATTTGAATGGGCAGGTAATCTGCGATGTTGTGAAAGGTCGCACGTTGCAGGAGATCTTTCGCGGCTGCGCAGAAATCCCATTGCGCTGCAATTCCTTTTTGCATTGCATTCGCTATTGCTCCGCTGCCAGAACAATCACGTTCATGGTTTTCAAGATACTCCATTACCTGCTGGATATCTGGAGCGATTGTTGAGATGTTGGCAAGGCATACATCCATTCGCCAGTCGAATGGGCAAGTTTTGCAATCAAACGATGGTTGTACGCTTATTGCATAAAGTGTAGATAAATTTTATGTTGTAGCTAGCTCCGATAATAGATAGAGGCAGGCAGCCGAAAAGTTTTTCTGTTCTTTTACAGTATTGATGTAGCTTGGCGTAGAGGCGTATTCTGTCGGACATAGTTGTTACCATAGAGAGTGTAGACATTTCTTGAAGTAGAATTAGTGGTAGGATGGCCGCAAAGAGGGTGAGAATTTTGGGCACTGTTCCTGTTATTCCAGAAATGATCGAAAGAATGTCTGAATGTAGTCTGGTATTAAAAGAAGAACAGTTTGAAAGCGTGTTAGAAGGCTGTATGAGACTGTGTTAAAAAAGTGTGCCAGACCTTTAGTGTGATATGTATTGAAAATTGTGTAGCAATTCACAAAGTGTAATAGGAGGTTTGTATTTAAAAAGGAGTGTATTTTACTTGAAGTTCTTGGTATCTGCAGTCAATACATTTCTTTTGCAGAAGTGAGGGACACATCTGTTGTGAACAAAAGCGCTTTCAGTTTGGTTTGTTTAATGAAATCTGTTTTCAAAGTAGGGATTGAAGGCCAAGTTGAAGTTTGGGAGTTAGTTTGTGTGGGTGGGAATAGACATTGCCACAGGAAGTTACTCGGTTTGAAACAGTCAGGACATACGGTATGCCAGCTCACATTCCGTAGGAGTGCATGTTATTGAGAAGCAGATAACTGCCGTTAGAAAGCTGTGTGAATGTTGGTCTGATTGTGGGAGTTGGCGTACTTTTAATAAAGGACGCAAGATTGGGGGCTGTAAGCTAAGAAGCGTCGTGTAGTTGGACATTCTTGGATAGTAATGAATGACTGCTATTGTGGTTGCACTTTTCACCTGTGAGAAAAACTTCTGTATGCTCTTTAAAACAGCGATATGTAAATGGGAGAAACCACTGCTCGTGAATAACTGTGCTACTTTATATAATCACATACATGACAAACAACATGTACACCTAGCAGACACAACGACACTACGTACTGTGGAAACCGTGGCTAGCCATGTACACAAAGCAAACATGGCATGGCACCTCTGCCACACAATGCAGAATTTGGGGAGAGATGGGAGCAAAGTATGTGTGAAGGTGGCAAGTAATTCTCGATTATAAAAGTGTACAATGCAAAGTCTTGAGGGGATGTGCCAGACAGACTTGAGTATGCAGAGCACAGACATGTACATGTCAACATGCACTGATGGTCTATTGAGTGAAGTGGACAGTGGATGCAACCATGATAGTACAGTCCGTAGGGAAGCTTATGGAATTGTAGCGCGTACGTGCCTCCTTCCCCCCCCCCCCCCCCCCCAAATGTTTAGGGAAGTGGGCTGGCTCACCGTACGCAGGGCTAGCGTAGGGGTATGAATAAAAGGCACGTTTGGGTGTGGTTCTCTTCCGGACTGGCGAACGTACCTGCCAGGTCTGCGCAGCTTACACCGCCACGAGGCTGAAGCTGTGAGCGAAGGTAGGTGTGTGAATGATGCTGTCAGCCTGCTGGTACTCAGAAACCGTCATGGCCGCTGTGACGCATATATGCCCCACCGTTCACCTTTTGACACCGCTGTATGTGAAAGAGGGCCGACCACGTGCCGGCGGAAGGTCCTGGGCCGAGGTCTGCGAGCTCGGAAGGCTCCTGAGATTGATGTTGGCTACCGCGACACAGGCACACAGAGCCCAGCCTGAGGCCCAGGAGCGTGGAGTGCTATGTATAATAGTAACACAGTAGTCCGACAGGTACCAACAGTGGAACGGTGTTTTGATACCATAGTGGACGATGTTAGAACTGTATCTGAGAGTGGAGATGAAGGTACTCCCTTCGACCAGCTGCAACCAACTGTAGGTCCCAACAGTGGAACGGTGTCTTGATCCCATAATGTACGATGTCCGATATTACCTGCTGCTGAGTTTTCAGAGAACTCCCTCCGTTGAGGTGCATCACACTCTGTGCTTCCGTAGCTAACTGCTGTACAGGATTATTGGGCTTTGTTGACTGCAGTCGGTGGAGTACACCGCGGTACAGCAGGTCCGAACAATGAAACGGGGTCTTGATTCTATGATTGAGGATGTCAGAAGTTAAAGCCTGTGATGATTTTGGTGTACCCCGTCCGATCAGGTGCAATCAACTCTGGGTCTCAACAGTGGAACGGTGTCTTGATCTCAGAATGGACGATGTCCGATATTACCTGCTACTGAGTTTTCAGGGAACTCCCTCCGTTGAGGTGCATCAGACTCTGTGCTTCCGCAGCTAACTGCTGCACATAATTATAGGAGTTGGCTGACTGCAGTCGGTGGAGTACACCGCGGTACAGCAAGTCTGCACAGTGGAACGGTGTCTTGATATCACAATGGACGATGTTAGAACTGCATCTGAGAGTGGAGATGAAGGTACCCCCTCCAATCAGGTACAACCAACTCTAGGTTCGAACAATGGAACGGTGTCTTGATCCCACAATGGACGATGTTAGAACTGCATCTGCGAGTGGAGATGAAGGTACTCCCTTTGACCAGCTACAACCAACTCTGGGTCCCAACTGTGGAACGGTGTCTTGATCCCACAATGGACGATGTTAGAACTGCATCTGCGAGTGGAGATGAAGGTACTCCCTTTGACCAGCTGCAACCAACTCTGGGTCCCAACTGTGGAACGGTGTTTTGATGCCATAATGGATTATGTTAGAACTGCATCTGAGAGTGGAGATGAAGGTACTCCCTTTGACTAGGTGGAACCAACTTTAGGTTGCAACAGTGGAATGTTGTCTTGATTCCACAATGGAAGATGTCCGATATTACATTCTGCTTAATTTTTACAGAACTCCTGCCGTTGAGGTGGATTAGAGTCTGTGCTTCTGTAGTTAACTGCTGCACATGATTATTAGGCATGGTTTATTGCAGTTGCTGGAATACACAGCGGTACAGCATGTTCGAACAGTGAAACGAGGTCTTAATTCTATGATTAAGGATGTCAGAAGTGAAAGTGTGTGATGATTTTTGTTTATAGCTTCTGATGAGGCGCAACCAACTCTAGGTACCAACAGTGAAATGGTGTCTTGATCACACAATGGACGATGTCCGATATTACCTGTTGCTGGTTTTTCACACAACTCCGTCTGTTGAGGTGCATCAGATTCTGTGCTTCTGTAGTTAAGTGCTGCACATGGTTATTGGGCTTAGTTGACTGGTATTGCTGGAATACACTGTGGTAGAGCAGGTCCAAACAGTGAAATGGGGTCTTGATTCTATGATTGAGGATGTCATAAGTTAAAGTCTGTGATGATTTTTGTGTACCCCCTCTGATCAGGTTCAACCAACTCCATGCTTCCGAATCCAACAGTATGTGGCTGTGAGTTGTAAATGACCACTAGATTTGGTGTAGACTGCAGTTTGCAGGGTTCACAATTTAGATTGCGTGGTGATTGTTTAGTTACAGGATCCAGTAGTTAAGTAATTAGAATGTCTATTGAAACATACACAATATTGTTTTAGCATATTTGCTTCAAGAAGTTTTTTTATATCAGTTATAGGTTTAGTGAAATGACCAAATTTATCTTGGAAGTCCTTAGGAACAGTGAATAGTGTAGACTGTGGAGAGATAAAATCCCAATTTGAATTGTTTTGATTTATTCATTGTAGAGTTCTCTGTAATTTATGTTGTTTTATTTTGTAAAGAGGGAGTGATAAAAATTATTAATGGTTGTGTGTGTGAGTACTGCTTTTAATTAACAATGCAGACAGTAGTGTTCACAATTCAGATCGAGTTGCTATTGTACATGATGCAGTCCTGTAAGAGAAGAGATTGCTGTAGTGTGCTCTGTCTGCACCACTCATACGCATCATTGCAGGCTCCGCACACGTTTTCTTTGCTTCGTGTATTGCAAACTGTAGAGCTCAAGTCAATGCTACGTGACTGTGGGACCTTGCTGAACGCTCTCTCTGGCCTATACTGCAGACTTCAGTGTTCACATTTGACATTGAGTCATTATTGTAGATGATGCAGGCCTGTAGGAAAAGACATTGCTCCAGTGTGCTCTATCTGCACTACTCATACTCATCATTGCGGGCTCTGCACACGTTTTTTTGCTTTGTGTATTGCAAACCGTAGAGCTCAAGTCAATGCCACGTGGCTGTGGGCCCTTGCTGACCGCTCTCTCTGGCCTACACTGCAGACTTCAGTGTCCACATTTGACTTTGAGTCGATATTATAGATGATGCAGTCATGTAGAAAAAGACATTGCTACAGTGCGCTCTGTCTGCACCACTGATATGCATCATTGCACGCTCCGCACACGTTTTTTTGCTTCGTGTATTGCAAACCGTAGAGCTCAAGTCAATGCCACGTGGCTGTGGGCCCTTGCTGACCGCTCTCTCTGGCCTACACTGCAGACTTCAGTGTCCACATTTGACTTTGAGTCGATATTATAGATGATGCAGTCATGTAGGAAAAGACATTGCTCCAGTGCGCTCTGTCTGCACCACTGATATGCATCATTGCAGGCTTCGCACGCATTTTTTTGCTTCATGTATTGCAAACTGTAGATGTCAAGTCAATGCCACGATGCTGTGGGCCCTTGCTGAACGCTTTCTCTGGCCTATACTGCAGACTTCAGTGTCCACATTTGACATTGAGTCGGTATTATAGATGATGCAGTCCTGTAGGAAAAGACATTGCTCCAGTGCGCTCTGTCTGCACCACTGATATGCATCATTGCAGGATCTGCACACGTTTTTATTCTTCGTGTATTGCAAACTGTAGAGCTCAAGTGAATGCCAGGTGGCTGTGGGCTCTTGCTGACTGTTCTCTCTGGCCTACACTGCAGACAGCAGTGTTCAGAATGCAGATGGAGTCGCTATTGTAGATTAGGTAGTTCTGTAGGAAAAGACATTGCTCCAGTGTGCTCTGTATGCAGCACTCATACGCATCATTGTAGGCTCTGTACATGTTTTTGTTTGCTTCGTGTATTGCAAACTGTAGAGGTCAAGTCAATGCCAAGTGGCTGTGGGCCCTTGCTGAACGCTCTCTCTGGCCTACACTGCAGACAGCAGTGTTCACAATTGAGATTGAGTCGCTATTGTAGATGAGGTAGTCCTTTAGGAAAAGACATTGCTCCAGTGTGTACTGTGTGCACCATGCATATGTATCATTGCAGGCTTTGCACACTCTTTTTTGTTTCTTCGCTGACGACAAACTGGGTAGGTGAAGTCACTTTACGTATCTGTGGGTCCTTTGTGACCACTCTCTATGGCCTACACTGCAGACATGAAAAGAACACGAGGGAACCTCATTTCGGTTCCCATTGAAGCTGCACAGCCTATTAGAATGAATCCAATGAATTAAATTCATTGTCAACTATCTTATTTTTCCACTGTTTAATCCAATATTCTTCGTCCCTATTTTTTCTTTCATTTTCTTCAATCCATTATACTCATCCTTTTTTGCTTGCTGGTGATAAAAACGCAGGAGGATGACTGTTTCCACACGTCACACTTTTATTAAAAATACCCAATGCATTTCGGGAATAATCCCTTCTTCAGGGGTTTCTAAGATACAAAGAAATTAATCATTGTCAGTTCCATAATGATACTAATAGTACAGTGAACAAAACACCGTGCCATATTCCACAACTATTAAAAAAAAAAATCAAAAATGTTTACATAAACATTTTTACTTGCCAACATCTGTGGCTCATGTATCAATACCGACACTGTTCCCACTTATTCAGTCCCATAGCATGTCTAAAAATCAGGTTGACAAAAATACAAACTGTTGCCCCACCCTCTGCGTTCCAACCATAATCTCAGTAGAAACTATACTATGCTTACGCGCTTACCGTGACGCGTGCTGTAGCGCCTTTTGGCTCAAGGAGCTTGGCTGAATCTCCTGTTACATATTGTTACCATGCCTTTCACTCAAGCGCCCATGCGCTGTTCCCTTTCCTCTCGATAAAGAAGAATGCAAATGGACTGCAAATAACACTGCAGACAGCAATGTTCATAATTCAGATTGAGTAGGTATTGCAGATGATGCAGTGTTGATGGCAACAGATATTGCTCCTAGTATGGGCTGTCTACAGCACGCATTATCGGTGGCTGTGCACATGCTGAATGCTTTTGATGTGGTTATGTGAGTGCACTAGAACTGATGGAGCGTTTATGATATAATCTTTTTGTGTATTATTTCAGATCTATTGATTGTGTGTCAGTATACCACAAGTTGTTGTTCTTTTATGATGGAATTATTTCTGTATTATTTCACATCTACTGTCCCTACCTTAGTGCAGCATAAATTATTGATTCTTTTAATATTGAATCTGTGTGTGTGATCCAATGATTACTGTTGTAGTTGATGCTAGCAGCAACCATTGTCTGAAGGCTGGTTTAGACTTACCGTACACACATCCAGCACAGACGTCACTAGATATGTCACCATGGTAATAAAAAGAAGTCGAGCGTACGTGCCCGTATCCACTTCCACTATTTATCGGTGTCTGTGTGTTCATTATCTATGCATGATACTGTTTCTGGGCCGTATTATATTACGTTGTGTTGTGGACAGCATATTGAACCATGTTACCTTTGGTATTGGAGAAAATTTCGGTAATGTAACTTTTAGGTGTATGGGTATCATGGGTGGAAGGCTACTTTACAGAGCATGAATATTGATGAAAATGATGGTTGCATGTTGTGTGTAGTGTAAGATATATGTATATTGCAAAACGTTTTGAACAAAGCTCTCTAAGCAGAAGAGGTGTGTCTCATGAAATGCAGTACAGATATTGACTAAAATGGGTGGCGTTTTCGAACTGTTACAATGGGAAATATGAAATGCTTTTTTTTATGGTTACATGGCATTCGCGCAACAAGTGCGCAATGAGACCGCACCCGATGTGATTTTGAGAAAATATATTTATTATAATATAAGTTTATTAGAGTTAGAAATATATCACTGTTTCAAATATTTTTAATTATCTCTTGCTCTCATATACACTTTAAAGTTTTTTAGATATAGTTTTGAAACAAAAACAAAAGAGGGAATGGCGTATGCGGCGCGACATCGTATGTCTATGACGTAACACAGGGCATGGCAGCGTGCACACGTCGCATACGCAACATGCAGCGGGCACGACCCTATACGTACATGACGTAACGCGTGGCTTGGTAGTGCGTACCCGTCGCATACCAAAGCAGCAGCTGGTGCGACCTCATATGTACATGTTGTAACACGGGACGCGGTTCCACAAACACGTTGGATATGAAATGCGCATTATTTAAATGTGGTGGATAGGATTTGCGTGTTAATCGAGCTTGGTAGACTACCGGTACGGGACTGTAGTTTACTCCCAAAAAAAAAAGATATACATATTTTGTGGGGAAGATATAAAAGATTACATAATTTGTAAAGTTTAAAAAAAGGATGCTAGAGTTGCAAAATATTAAAAAACAATTTGAAAAAATATAGGTTTTACACATATTAAAATATGAAATTAACATTTAAAAAACCTTCGAAATTCACTGAAAAAACCATAGGTTTTACAAACGTTATAGTTAGGAATTAGCATTTAAAAAACCTTAGAAATTCTCTGAAGAAATCATAGGTTTCAGGGACGTTATAGTCAGTTGGACATTTGACTCATATAAAACCAGAGAAATTCGGCTGTTATAGTTAGTTGAGCTAACTATAACTCACGCGCCTGCAATGCACTGCTAATGACGTCACATATTACATCACTCATGACATGGTCAGTGACATCACTCATGACATCACTGATGACATCTCAAATGACATCACTGATGACATCATCCAGTGAATGTGTGTTTTCTGAAAATTAAATATGTTTTACATATGTATATCTCAAGGTCGATGGAAGAATAAATGCAGTGCATTGCGGGCGCGCAAGTTATAGTTAGCTGAACGAACTATAACGGGGGAATTGCTATGGTTTTGTATGAGTGAAATGTCCAACTAACTATAACGCCCCTGAAACCTATGGTTTTTTCAGTGAATTTCGAAGGTTTTTTAAATGCTAACTTCTAACTATAATGTGCCTGAAACCTATGGTTTTTTCAGTGAATATATATATATTTATTATACTATGTATACATGTGAAAATGTTTCGGTCTGCCTGTTTGCCTCGGGGGCACAGAAAAAATGGGTGGAACTGACGTCAGCACGTCGACGAGGTCCTCTTATGGCTCCGATGACGTCATACGGTGTCGCGAGTGGAGCCGTGATATTATGACGTCCTTGTCGACGTGGGAGAGCTAGGAAAGAATTTCCGTGGAATGCTGGTGCAGGGGATATTCACCTAAGTGTTTAGGCTAGTCCTTTGGGAGCAACTGTATATGTTGCCACTCCAGAAACCGAAACCAGTGATCCGAGGGCAGAGGCCCTGCAGATGGCACACAAGGTGGGGTGCCCAGTCGTGTGCACCGGCAGGGCAGCGAAGTGACAAGCACCACAACCCACAAAAAAGGTAACGAGGGCACTGAATAACACAGGATCTTGTCTTTGTATCTGGCAGGAACAACAAAGTTAAAATGCCCTAGTACCAAAATGTAGAATTAGTGCTACAATGGTCTTCAAGAGGAACTGCGATGCCGCTTCTGCCTCCTGTACCCTGGAGGCGGCACATGGGTCACGCGGTATGGTCATACTGCGGTGGGACGCACACTCGTTGACCTCTCATGGCACTGCTTGATGACGTGTCGCGCCGTCCCTGTCCAACAACAGAACTCCTTTAGATCCAAACAGATTCTTCCACCTTCTCACCAGAAGTGAAACCAGGCCACGCGGACACTTTCACAATACAACAGCTGGGAATGCACTTTTCGGTGAAAAAAACACATTCCTTCCTCCTAATTAATCAAATAAACGTCTCACTGAAGAACAGCGGCCAGCTTCGATCGGTAAACAGCTGTTACAATGACTTTTTTACTTCGCGATACCATTACAACGCATGCATTACCACGCATGCGTTGTATATCGCGAAGTCCTTACTACACATTTTTTTAGTACGCACGGTCATTTACCACGCATGCCTTTACAACAACTTTTGTTGTAAAGGTATGTATGGTAAATGACCATGCGTTCTAAAAAACATGTAGATGATCCACGTTGTTTTAAGGAAACAGAGGTTGTTCCGTTTCCTCACAACGACGTGCACCGCCCCTCAGAGGAGATGTGAAGCAGGAACCACGAGGAGAGAGAAACCACGAGGAGTGAGAGGTAAGGGGGATTGGCCATGGGGTGGTTTTTTTCTAGGGTTTAGGATGGTGCAGTGGTGTTAGGGTAGTGTAGGGGGTCGTGCTGGGGGAGTGTTTTAGGGTTTAGGGTAGTGCAGTGGTGTTTAGGTAGTATAGGGAGGTCGTGCCGGGGTAGTGTTTTAGGGTTTAGGGTAGTGCTGTAGTGTAGGGGGTCATGCTGGGGGTAGTGTTTTAGGGTTTAGGGTAGTGCAGTGGTGTATGGGTAGTGTAGGGGGTCGTGTTGGGGTGGTGTTTTAGGGTTTAGGGTAGTGCAGTGGTGTTTGAGTAGTGTAGGGGGTCATGCTGGTGGTAGTGTTTTAGGTTTTAGGCTAGTGTAGTGGTGTTTGTGTAGCATAGGGTGTCATGCTGGGGGTATTGTTTTATGGTTTAGGGTAGTGCAGTGGTGTTTGGATAGTGTAGGGGGTAGTGCTGGGGTAGTGTTTTAGGGTTTAGGGTAGTGCAGTGGTGTTTGTGTAGTGTAGGGCGTAGTGCTGGGGGTAGTGTTTTAAGGTTTAGGGTAGTGCAGTGGTGTTTGTGTAGTGTAGGGGTAGTGGTTTAGGGTAGTCCAGGGGTGTTTGTGTACTGTAGGGGGTCGTGCTGGGTTCTAGTGTTTTAGGGTTTAGGGTAGTGCAGTGGTGTTTGTGTAGTGTAGGGGGTCTTGTTTTAGGGTTTAGGGTCGTGCAGTGGTGTTTGGGTAGTGAAGGGTGCCACGCTGGGGGTAGTGTTTTAGGGCTTAGGGTAGTGCAGTTGTGTTTAGGTAGTGAAGGGGGTCGTGCTGGGGGTAGTGTTTTAGGGTTTAGGGTAGTGCAGTGGTGTTTGTGTAGTGTAGGGGGTCATGCTGGGGGTAGATTTAGTGTTTAGGGTAGTGCAGTGGTGTTTGGGTAGTGTAGGGGGTCATGCTGGGGTAGTGTTTTAGGGTTTAAGGCAGTGCAGTGGTGTTTGTGTAGTGAAGGGGGTCATGCTGGGGGTAGTGTTTTAGGGTTTAGGGTAGTGCAGTGGTGTTTGTGTAGTGTAGGGGGTTGTGCTGGGGTAGATTTAGGGTTTAGGGCAGTGCAGTCGTGTTTGGGTAGTGTAGGGAGTCGTGCTGGTGGTAGTGTTTTAGGGTTTAGGGTAGTGCAGTTATGTTTGGGTAGTGTAGGGTGTCGTGCTGGGGATAGTGTTTTAGGGTTTAGGATAGTGCAGTGATGTTTGGGTAGTGGAGGGGGTAGTGTTTTAGGGTTTAGGGGAGTGTGCCCAACCAGCCACAATATCCATGGACAAAGGGGATCCTGACTCTTTTGAACGCTCTGCCAATTGAATAATTTGGGTCGAGGGCCCTACCACGTCCAAGACCTATCAATTCCTTTCTTGGGATCCCTCATATACTTGGAGAAAAGGGTACATAGTTTCTCATCAATTTCAGGCGTGTGTGCCACCTTCCCCTTCAGTGAGGGCCTGAGGCATTTCCCCTCATCCTATTCCTGACTTCCCTTTCAAGGGGTTGATGGATTTTCCCCACCACATACTCTGCCACTTTGGTGTCAGGGGTCCACTCCGCAGACCTAGGATGGTAAATTTGGTTAGGCTCGAACATGTCCGAGTGGGAAACCCGCCGTCGGGGTCTACAATAGTGGTGACAGCGTCGCAATATTCTCTGGACTCCTCCTCCTCCCGGCAGGGTGCATGTTTTAGCGTTCACGCACTCTTGAGGAAGGTCTCCGTAAGTTTATCAAATCCTTCCAAGTGCCCCGCATTAGGCTTAATGGCCCTTTTATTCCCCATCTGAGAGCTACTGGGAGTGGACCCACCACCACCAGATCTGGGTCACTGAACACCCCAGGGATGCTTTTCGCCAGCCTATCAACCTGATCCCTAAGAGGATCCAGCGCCCTAGAAATAGCCAGAGAGAGGGCTTGGAACACTGCTGGAGGGAGAATTTGGGGGCCCATTCCTCCTCCACTTCCTGGTAGGAGGAGTAAAAATGGTCTTCTGGAGAAAACATGATAGCAAAGGGTGTGAGCACAGAACAAATGCCCTTAAAATCCTTAAGGCAGCCCCCTCGCCGGTGCTCCAACTGCTGGGCTTTCCCCAAAGCTGTTATAAGAATAGACTGAGGCGTAATACCAATTACCACCACCAGGTGGCACTGGTCACAACGTGGCCGTGTGGGGAAATCACCACGTAGCGGTGTCAAAATTAGGCGAGGGTTGGTCAGGAATCAAGCGGACACTAAAGGAGTGACCAGATTCCCAAACGCGCATAAAGACCAGCGGGAGCGCTCGACGGATCTGCCTCGCTCGGACCAGATGCGCCTGACAGGATCTCACCACACGCAGAGGGCACAGCGGGAGAAACTGCGAGAGGGAGAATGCTCTTGGGCAAGAGCCTGCTGTGCAATAATGCTAATAACGTGCACAAGAAACCGCTATACAAACAGCAACAACGTCAGATTAAGCCAAGAATGTAAGGAATGCACTTAACTGACGAGCAGTGAAGAAAGAGGAAGCGGAGGGACGTCATGAGATTATATACGATAGACTGTGATATGATTGGACTATAGTTGCCTTGGAGACTATCCCCCTAATGGTTCTTGGGTTGTGTAGTCTTTTGTTTAATGATTGTTGTGTTACGTTTTCTTTGAACTGCTATGCAAATAAAGTGAGGAAAGATATGCATAATCCTCACCTCCGTCCTGCCATAGAATTCATTAAACTTTATTCAATGTGATTTAGAAACATAGATCATAAAAGTGTACATAAAAACAGTAAATCCTCTTTCATAATACAAAACAGTGAGAATTAATTAAAACCAGTAGATAAAAATGGGTGTTACAAAGCCCACTTCAGAGCAACTTCAGGTTAACAGAATCATAAAGTTCAATGTTTCGCAAGATCAATCTTATGTACTTCATGCAAAATACACAATAAGGGGTCCAAGTAAGATGTAACGCTCCAATACCTGGCCAGTCTGCACTATATAAAACTGCAGAAAAACTAAAAATAAAAAGTTTTTTACACACTTCTGTCATTGGGCTATATGTGGGCTACATCTGGGTGATATTTGTATTACATTTAGGTGCCGATTACGATCCTGTAAAAACCGGGTACGAACCGTCGGACGGAGCATATTCTCCGTCCGACGCGTACCCGGTCGTAACAATATACAAACATGTAAGTACGATTCGCACGGATATACTATTTCCGTACGAATCGTACAAAACCCCGACCGACGAAAATAAACATACAAATGTGATCCGGGAAAGCGCCGACGTGACGTCGGGACGCACGCAGCCTGCCATTCACGAACCAGGAAGTACGATTCGCACCGACGTCATCCCGCACGGAGAATATTTTCCGGCAGCCAAAAACTGCCGGGAAATCAGGACGACGCGAACAAGGAGTACCTGCATGCGACGGACAGACATGGACCCGAACCTACGTGTCATCCCGGCCCTCATAGCAGTCGACCTCCTCTACAGGTTACGACGCAGACGCCGCAGAAGGTCAGAACAACAAAGGGTGGGGGGAAGGGGGGGGCAGGAGCAGGGGCAGGCCACAAAACCCCCACCAAAGTCACACAGCACACATGCCCTGGACATACCAGACCCCCAGGCCCTGGTCACTACGAGGGGGTGGGGGCGTGTCCAGCAAAGCCAGCGTCTGCCACAACGGAAGTGGTTGACGACGCGAACCAGCAACACAACAATACAGGTATGTCCCGTACCCACGCCTTAAGAGCGTGGGTACGAGTCGTACCACGCCCACACCTACGTCACCCCAACAATGGCGGGACGGCTGTACCCACGTGGCAAAGGCCTGGGTACGGCCCGCACAAGCATTCCACAGCGTGGGTACGGATATGTACGGACCGTACCCCCACCCCCGTATGCATGGAGCGTACCCCCCATGCCAACAGTGTACGTACGGACCGTACCCCCACCCCGTATGCATGGAGCGTACCCCCACCCCAACCGTGTATGTACGACCCGTACCCTCACCCGCGTATGCATGGAGCGTACCACCCATGCCAACAGTGTACGTACGGACCGTACCCCCACCCGTATGCATGGAGCGTACCCCCACCACAACCGTGTATGTACGACCCGTACCCTCACCCACATACGTATGGAGTGTACCCCCACCCCAACAGTGTATGTACGACCCGTACCCTCACCTGCGTATGTATGGAGCGTACCCCCACCCCAACTGTGTATGTACAACCCGTACCCTCACCCGCGTACGTATGGAGCGTACCCCCATGCCAACAGTGTACATACGGACCGTACCCCCACCCTGTATGCATGGAGCGTACCCCCACCCCAACCGTGTATGTACGACCCGTACCCTCACCCGCGTATGCATGGAGCGTACCACCCATGCCAACAGTGTACGTACGGACCGTACCCCCACCCCGTATGCATGGAGCGTACCCCCACCCCAACCGTGTATGTATGACCCGTACCCTCACCCGCGTATGCATGGAGCGTACCTCCACCCCAACCGTGTATGTACGACCTGTACCCTCACCCGCGTATGCATGGAGCGTACCCCCACCCCAACCGTGTATGTACGACCCGTACCCTCACCAGCGTACGTATGGAGCGTACCCCCCATGCCAACAGTGTACGTACGGACCGTACCCCCACCCCGTATGCATGGAGCGTACCCCCACCCCAACCGTGTATGTACGACCCATACTCTCACCCGCGTACGTATGGAGCGTACCCCCACCCCAACAGTGTATGTACGACCCGTACCCTCACCCGCGTATGTATGGAGCGTACCCCCACCCCAACAGTGTATGTACGACCCGTACCCTCACCCGCGTATGTATGGAGCGTACCCCCACCCCAACCGTGTATGTACGACCCGTACCCTCACCCGCGTACGTATGGAGCGTACCCCCCATGCCAACAGTGTACGTATGGACCGTACCCCCACCCTGTATGCATGGAGCGTACCCACACCTGTGTATGTTCTAAGCGTACATATCCTGAAATAGGAGGGTTGGGTGCAGAGTCCTCCCAGCAGTGCCCAGTCATAAGAGGGATGTGTGCAGAGTCCTCCCAGCAGTGCCCAGACACAGGAGGGGTGGGTGCAGAGTCCTCCCAGCAGTGCCCAGACACAGGAGGGACGTGTGCAGAGTCCTCCCAGCAGTGCCCAGACACAGGAGGGGTGGGTGCCTAACACTCCCAGCAGTGCCCAGACACAGGAGGGGTGTGTGCAGAGTCGTCCCAGCAGTGCCCAGACACAGGAGGGGTGGGTGCCTAACACTCCCAGCAGTGCCCAGACACAGGAGGGGTGTGTGCAGAGTCCTCCCAGCAGTGCCCAGACACAGGAGGGGTGTGTGCAGAGTCCTCCCAGCAGTGCCCAGACACAGGAGGGGTGGGTGCCTAACACTCCCAGCAGTGCCCAGACACAGGAGGGGTGTGTGCAGAGTCCTCCCAGCAGTGCCCAGACACAGGAGGGGTGTGTGCAGAGTCCTCCCAGCAGTGCCCAGACACAGGAGGGGTGGGTGCCTAACACTCCCAGCAGTTCCCAGACACAGGAGGGGTGTGTGCAGAGTCCTCCCAGCAGTGCCCAGACACAGAAGGGGTGGGTGCCTAACACTCACAGCAGTGCCCCTGCAAAGAAAAGGGTGGAGTACCCATCGATCCAATGCCCACAAATGTCAGTCAGGTGCACAAAGATCCTGCAGTACATGTACCACATGTGTGCGAGGCTGGGAGTATACACATGCATAGCGCCGAAAAGAAAACATGTCCACATGAAGTCATGACAACAGTCTACATACACAAGTACAGTGACCACCAAGGACGCCACGAATGATGCAGGTGAAGACATCGCTCAGCATGCATGGCCCAAGTCTAACGAGTCCGTCACACACCCAGCCAATGTAGACACAGCTCAGCACCACATATTGGAAAGACCCTGCAGGGAAGATGTCAGGTTACACAGAGGAAGGAACACACCTTAGGACGATGTCACCATGCAGTAACTGCTTACATGAACAAAGTTATGTAGCCAACAGCTTGTGATGGCACACAGATACCAGGATCCACCCTATGACCAGCACAAGACTACAATTCCCACACACCCAACACATTATCACCACCCAAAATCATGGAGCAGGTCCACCAACAGCAATACCAGACAGACAGTAGTGTACTAAGGAAAAAGAAATTGCTTTATTCAGCATCCAAAAATCTGTTTGTCCCTTGAAAGTTCAAAATGTACAATGCCCATAGGGCAATCCAAAGTTCAAATCCAGGTGGGGGACACAGTGGGACGTGTGTCCCCTAGCTTGCCTGCACAGTCAGACTCCTTCGTCTTCCAGAGGGGGGGGCATCAAGTGGGGGGGAAGGACCAGGCACCGCAGGGACATGAGGGCGAAGGGTAGGCGTCGTGGGTGCAGGGATGGAGGACTCCACCACAGGGGGTGGGGCAGGGCCAAAGGCGGAGGCCAGGATGGCGCTGCACACCTTAGCAAGGTCCTCCAGTGACTCCCCTGCACCCGAAGGAACCACAGGCCCCAAGGAGGGGGGTGGGGGTCAGAGGGATGGGTCGCAGCGCCACTGGGGGAGGGTGTGGACAGGGGGGGGACTCAACCACCCTGCCCGGGGACTCCCTTACCCGCTTGCGGGGTGGTGTCACTGTGGGGCTCAGGGACAGAGCGGCCATGAAGGAGTCTTTGCTGGATATGTGGCCAGGAGAGCTGAGGGGAGGGGATTTGGAGGGAGTGGATTTGGTGGAATGCGGACTCCCACTCTGGCTGCGTGTCTTACGTTTGCCCCCGATCCAGTGGGTGTGCCTACTTCACCCTGTGTGTGCGTGCCAGAAGGTGTGCGTTTGACCTTCCCTGCAGGTGTGGTGCCTGTGTCTGTTGTGGTGGGTGCATGCTGACGTCTGGGTGTACGTGGGACAGGCATGGGAGTGGGAAGTGTGGATGGGTCAGGGGTAGGGGGTTGGACGAAGCGCTGCAGGAGACCCACTGCTGCAGTCAGTGTCGAGTCAATGGACCTCAGCAAGTTGCGTTGGTCAGCCTGCGATGAGAAAATGCCCTCCAAGTATGCCTCCATGTTGTTCAGCACTTGGCTGTGGCCATGGAGGACATTAAGCATCGCAGCCTGACCAACCTGCAACTGCCGCTGGATGTCCACAGACTCGGCATTGGCGGCAGCAGTGGAGACAGGGTCAGGGGGTGCGGTGCCTGGCAGGAAGGAGACATGTGGTGACTGGGCACGCTGGGAAGGGACACGAGCAAGTGGGAGGCGGCTGATGGCAATGGAGGGGGCGGGGAGAGATGTTGTACCGCTGTCAGCTGCTGGTGCAGCCTCTACCCACTCGGAGAGCTCATCCTCGGACCCGTCAGCTTCATATTCTGTGGTGGCACTGGACAGGTCCTCGGCCTCACTCTCCTCCGCCTCAGTTCCACTCGATGTGCCAGGCACGATGTCACCGCTGGCACTGGTGCTCGGTCCCTCCGCTCCGTCTGTGCTGATGTCTCCCTCCGTGTCCCCCGACGATGCTGTGGGCAAGGTGAAGAGACAGCAATTAATCATACACCTGTATACATATGTCTCATGAGTCCAATCTACATAGGTTACAGTGCATAGCCTGAAAAGAAAGATGAGTAACATCTACAAAACAAGGTACATATGTAGGGCATGCAACACACAGTTGGTTGACCCACCATGCCACTGAAAAACTATGGAGAGCATGACACAATAGCAAATGACATGAAATGGATTTTGACAGAGGAGCCAGGCTCTGGGGACAATCCAGCACTGCATCTGCACCACACAGCGTTGCCGAAAATAGGGATGAGCAGGGACCATATCCATGAACTTGAGGCACATGCTGCATAGGTAATACTGAAAACATGCCCACCATGACTGGCTCACTGCACCTTGAATGTATGTCCAGACAAACATCACACACTGGCCAGACCTAGCAAGGAGATATCAGGTTTTGACATGTAGGCTTTGCCCGCACCAACCACCCCCTACATGAGGCAATTTGTTGAGACACAGGAAGCACTTACATCTCTTAGTCTGGGTGAAATACACATGGGCTGGATAAATGCAAGATTGGACACAAAATACCCAAGGTGCGCCTGTCCAAATAATCATGTACAAATGGTCATCATCAGATGATTGTAACAAGACACACAGGCACTGGCCACCATGAGTATGAACAAGGAAAATCAGGTCAGGCTGTACAGTGGACACTTGTACTACATTTTACGTCAATATACATGGTGCCAGGGGACAATGGCACAGAGCACAACCTATGCTGTAGACACTGAGAGTGTCCACATTTTGTGATGACACACATGACACCTAGGAAAATATGCCCCAGGGGACAGTAGTGGCCACACAATTCCATATTCCTGAATGGGAATGACTGCAACACACGCCACCATCCCTGCACCATGCGTATCGCACACTCATGCACATCATGTCACAGGCCACAACATAGGACATGCGTGCTGTAAGGCATGACACTTGAGAGACTAACTCCCATGTCTGGACTCAGCATCAGTGCCAACTGACATGGAACCCACAAGTACTGAACTGGACAGGGCACAGGCAAGGTCCCAAAACCTGTTACACACCACCCCCGCACATGATGCTACAGGCATTGTTCACGTGGATAAACTGCCAGCCTAGATAACCTTGTGAAGGAGTGACTACACACAGACCAGGGAACACATTGCAAGGAGGGGAAGGGAGGCAAGAGAGCACCGCTATACTGTGGGTAACCGGATCTGCACAGCACCTTTAAACCCTGGCAGTGTATCCATGCAACTGTGCACTTACAAATGCTGGTGACACACAACAAACACACATGTACCTACCCCCTTCCTGCTGCTTCTTCTCCAGTAAGCGCCTGTCCAAGTCTGGAAAGACCACCGCCAGCACACGCTTGTGGATGTGGGTCAGACGGCGGCGCCCGCGGTTCTTATGGGTCTCAGGTGAGTCCCCCAGCAGGACCCGTGCGATCCTCCGCGTCCAGCACCGGATATCCTGCCAGCGTTTTCTCACCTGGGCCAGGCGCCGCTTGCGACCCTCCGTCCTCCTCACGGCACTGACGGCGTTCATCCAGATCTGCTTCTTGGCAGAGGCGCCTACCTGTGAGGATGAACAAGTGACACTACATCAATACACCTGGCACATGTCACAGAGACACATATTAGAACAAATTTGCTGTTTACAACAAGGCATAGTATGCATCCAACGCATTGCACCTTTGCCATAGGGACATGATCCTCAGGGGAAGGGCAAAAGCAGTACGTGCCATTGAAAGTACACAGGTGGAATGAGGGCAACAACACAATCAATGATCCAGGCTCACACTGTGCATCACAAGCTACACCAGGATTATGTGCAGCACCTCTAAGCAGTCACATGCCACAGGCCACTGACGCTACCTCAGCAGAGTACACAGACACACACAGGCACAGGACATTCACCTGCCATTGCCAAATGCAGCGACAAACCTCACTCTGCACATGTGCCACTAGACGGGGGGGGGCTCACAGGTGTGGGGCTGGCTCTGCACGTCAGACACACAGCACTGCTCCCTGCTCACATCAGATGGGCAGGGTATATCCATCCCTCATGCAGCCCGGGTGCTACACTCCACATATGCACCCACCCACATGACAGGGGACTTACACACACACCGATGTCCAGGGTACGAACACATCATGTGGACACTCTCAGCACAGGTACACAGAACTAACACACATCTGTTGGTACAGTCACCTGTCACACTGGGCTGACCACATAATCAAATGAGGACTGTAGAGGCTACATTCCCAGGAGGATAAGACAGGCAGAATGTGGCATGCACCATGCAGTGATTGTCACAGTAAACACAATGCAAGTGAGGACGGCAGACATGCACCACAGCATGCTCTGGCTGGGAGACATCAGGCATTCCCCCCCTGGAACCTACAGTACATTGCATGTGTGTCACACCTGGACACAATGCCAGAAGTCACAGTCACAAAAAAGGGACACAGTCTGTGCTAGTAGACTCTGCACTCACCTGATACCCTGGTCGCCCATACTGTGGGAGGATCACATCCAACAATGCCAGGTTCTCCTCCAGGGTGAAAGGCTGTGCCCTCTCCACAGACCTTGACATGGTTCCAGGGAATCAGGAGCAGCAGCTGGGTCGTAGAATCCAAAGATGTGCAGGCAAGTGCTCCCTCATGGGACCTGGCTGCCTTATATCTGCCTTGCTGGCCTGTTTCATGCACAGGAGTACAGAGTGATTGGTCACTCACATTTGCATCCTATGTTTCCTCCAATCCCTTCAAACCTAGCACAGTCAGTCGGTTTTTATTGTTTTTTTTCTTGAGCATGATGTCAACTCCAGAACCAAATTGCAACAAAGTAGATTCATTCAAACTGACTTCTGCTGTGCACCTGCAGAAAAAAAATCATACTTTAAACTTGGTCTCCATGACAACCAGCATGCATGTAGGCCTTTATACTTGTCCCTCATGTGTCCCCTATGTAATTTGGAGTTTCACACACAGGTACGGTGTGTTCCGGGGCCCTAGGGCACCCCAAATGCATTGCAACGGCCCGTACAGGCGTGTGTACGGTCTGTATCACTATGGGTACGCATACGCGAGCACACCCATAGTGATAGTGAGCGTACAGGCGTGTGTACGGTCCGTATCACTATGGGTGTGCTCGCGTATGCGTACCCATAGTGATAGTGAGCGTACAGGCGTGTGTACGGTCCGTATCACTATGGGTACGCATACGCGAGCACACCCATAGTGATAGTGAGCGTACAGGCATGTGTACGGTCCGTATCACTATGGGTACGCATACGCGAGCACACCCATAGTGATAGTGAGCGTACAGGCGTGTGTACGGTCCGTATCACTATGGGTGTGCTCGCGTATGCGTACCCATAGTGATACGGACCGTACACACGCCTGTACGCTCACTATCACTATGGGTGTGCTCGCGTATGCGTACCCATAGTGATACGGACCGTACACGCGTGCGTACGCTAACTATCACTATGGGTACGCATACGGCAGCACTCCCATAGTGTTAGGGAACGTACACAGGCCCTCTGAGCGAATGTACGGTGCCTTTCACACATCACAGTGGTGACAGGCAGCACACAGGAAGGAAGAGAGCTGACATACTTGTCCATGGATGGACATCAAGGCATTGTCTGGGCAGTACTACATGTGTGGGGCACAGGTGTGAAAGGCTGTGATGTGGCACATTACTCCTGAGTCGAGAAGGCAATAGATGTATGATGAGATGTGTACAGATGTTATGTGTGACGGTGCAATATGTGCCAGGCATGCCCTTGACTCCTTTGACATGTGTGCATGTCGTACTGCACACTTGGGATCAGCGTCACTGGCATGGCACAGTCAACAACACACGCAAGTGTCCCCTGATGCCCGCTACAGGGGTTGCCACACCAGACATGTGACTACCCACGGTGCACGATGTGTCTATGTCATGTATGTGTGGTGTGTTCCCATTAGCTTGATGTTGGTGTTCCCTCAAAAGCATCAGCTGTTGCAGTCTGTGTGTAGATGGACATGGCACACTGTTACGCACACCAGGCCACATGTGGTATCGGATGTGAGGTGCGTATGTATGCATGGGACACGGAGTAGCGTAACAAGGACATGTCTGCATCCTCTCAATGTATGTTTGGTGAGTCATTACATGTACACCTTATTGGCAAGGTGTGTGGGCTGTCCTAGTGTAATGTCATGTGACCTGTGGCTCTAGTGTTCCGCTACCTGTCTCTGAAATCGACATCCTACTTCTGCTGATGTGTTGATGTATGTCACTCCTGTGTTGCGTCTGGCTGTTCACTTACACTGGGACACAGCTAATCCCATGCCATGGCATGTGGAGGTTCACAATCTCCGTGTGTAGCTGGGTCCTGGTAGGAGTGTCACCTGGCAGCCATACGTGTCCAGGGCATGTGGCACATACCTGACTCCGTATGTAGCATTTGTGTATTGACAGATTAACATGTGCTCAGTACAAATAAATTGTTGTTGTAGTGCACTCACTCTTCCTTGTCACTTCCAAATTACTGCAGAGCGCCGCCTCTTCCCCGACCAATTTCGGACTTGGCTGGCATGCGGGAGAATGACTGTATACGCTGCTACCGCTTCCCCCAACCGTTGATTGAGGAGTTGACGGCAAGGCTGGCACCACACCTGCAACTGCTGCACAGGTATCCTACGGCACTGACACCCAAGCTGAAGGTAATGGCAGCCCTACATTTTCTTGCCATGGGTACCTTTCAATATACCATAGCTCATGTTGGTGGCATGTCCCAGAGCATGTTCAGCCGTGTGCTGCATGATTTCTTAGAGGCCATGTTGCTTCACCTGGATGAGTTCATCCATTTCCCAACTCCTGAACTGTTGACTGGGGTCAAGCGTGGATTATATGTCCTGGGAGGGATGCTCCATGTCATTGGGTCCATAGATGGGACACATGTGGCTTTGGTACCACCACAGGCACAGGAGGTAGCATACAGGAATCGCAAACACTACCACTCCATCAATGCCCTTGTGGTGTGTCTGTCCAACATGGTGATTTCACATGTCTGTGCTCGTTTTCCAGGATCAGCACACGATGCCTACATCATGAGGCGTAGCAGGGTGCCTGAAATGATGATGCAGCTGCGCAACGAACGAGCATGTGTTGTTGGTGGGTACACTCTGTCTGTCCTGTATTTGCGTAGACTTCCAGCACGACCGCTTCTCCTGTCCTACTTATGTCCATGTGGTTTCCATGTAGGGGACGCTGGCTATCCCAACATGCCATGGCTGATCACACCTCTCCGCAACCCCAGCACGCCGGCCCAGCTCCGCTACAACACCGCCCATGGCCGGACAAGGCGAGTGATAGAGAGGACATTTGGTCTCCTGAAGAGCCGATTCAGATGCCTCCACAAGACCGGTGGCGCCCTCCCATATGCCCCGGCGAAGGTCTGCAAAATCTTCATGGTCTGCTGCATGCTGCACAACATGGCAGTTGAGAAAGCTGTGCCACTCATCCTGGATCAAGATGATCAGGACCATCCACCCGTGGAGGACGAAGGGCTTGGCAATGGGGCTAGTGATGTGGAGGATGTGGTTCCACAAGAGGACATTCGGAGTCGGCTCATACGCGACTTCTTTGCTTAGTGGTGAGTACCAGTGTCTGAGTGTGCACGCATTGGTCCCCGTGTGGCATGTGTTGCGATGTGTGTGTCCATCTGCATGTATGCCACGTGAGTCAGAGGTGTGTGTGGATGTGTCACTGGAGTGATGGTGCCAGTGATGAGTGTATTTCCCCAGTCATAATTGTGACCTAGCATGTTGTCATCCTTACATGTGTCGAGTACATGCACATGCAAGTGGCTGTGCTTTTTGTGGCTGACTTCTTGTGTGTCTCTCATCCCCAGGTACTTGCGCATGCCGTCTGCTGGTTGCGTTGTTGTGGCACTGCTATTCCTCATGGACACGTCATCGTGTGCTGACTCAGCGTTACACGCACGGACAAGTTTGGAAGTCTCCTTAGTGTAAGGGATGCATCAGGGGCGTATTGGGTGTGGCAGTTGTTTACGATGTGTGCACACTGCCCCTGTCGATGTTTGGTTCCTCTGCAGACATGTCGCATCACCATGGGACACATGACATGTAGCTGGGTACACCTGAATAGATGGTCAGACTTGTTGACAGTCATCTGTGATGGGATAGTGGATTGTGATGATGGCATCAATGTGTGTAACACTGCCCTCGTACGCATACGGTTTGCATTGGCTTGACATGGTGTGGGACTTCCACATCAGAGGATCAATGGTGTATGGCAGCCTCTCCGTGAGCAGCAGGGGGTGTTTAGCTGTTAGCCGACACTTGTGTGCCAGTTCCATGGCTATCACGCATTTGTGCTGCAGAAGGGGGGTTCCAGTGTTGGATCCACATGTTACTCCACATGACCTGTGTATGTGTACTCCGAGTTGCCTCTGCATTCCCGAATACATGTATAATAAAGGTGTCCCTATGCCTCCAAGGTGCCTATTCACAGTCAATGCTGGTGTGTTGCCACGGTGCATACGGCATGTCTGGCATGGTTTTCCCTGATAGTGGCTATGTGTCTATGTGTCGAGTAGCAAGATGCAAGCTGTTTGTGTGGGATTAGACTGTGTATTGTGCATGATGTCCATGACTGTGTGGGTATTGTGACATGTGCCATCCCCATGCATCCAACGTTGGCCAGGCCACCATTCTCTGCATCCACCTGACTCAAGCTTGCAGGACATGGTTCTGCCACCTGTCCACACATACCTGGGTGCCCCCCAGGACACTCCACATGATCCCTGACCTCTGCGCATGGCTGTCGCTGTACTCAATATGTCTGTCGGCACGGTTGTGCGGCCAACCCCCCTCAGCTGGTTGGGCCCATCACGGGTGTGTATGGTGCTCCATGTCTGTGTTGCCTAATACATTGTGACCCATGTGTGTCCTGTGCCAGACTCAGGCCCCAGGGTGTGGATGGTTGAAGTCATATGAGAACTCAGGCATGGTTAGACTTTACAAGACACATGTAAGGTAATAATGCAAAATGTAGGCATCATCTCTTTATCGTGTAACTTTTTATTTTTGTTGGGGTACGTGGGGGGGGTATGACATGAGGGGCTTTCCGGGTGTGTGGAATCCAAAGTTCACTAGGGGAGTTGGTGTCCTTGCCATTGGAAATCCTCAGAGTCCATGCCACAGTCTTTGTCAACATTGGTCAGACAGTGACCAGCAAGTCCACGTGGCAGAGAATGTCTTTTGCTGATGTGCTGCTGTTGGTCCAGTGGGCCAGGTGCCAGGCCAGGTGTCCTGGGAGATGGTGCTGTTGCGCCGACCCTCACGGTCTTTTCCGTGGACGACCCGCCCTCCTGCGGGGACCCTCAGAAGCAGGCCGTGACGATGTTTGGGATGCTCCGTCGGATGTCTCCTCCTCCTCCTGATCCCTCCCTGTGGGTGGTGATGTTCTACGCCTGGTGGCACAGGGAGGGTTGCCCATGTTGTCGTCTATCCGACGGAGTGTACAGTGAATTCCCGTGAACACCGTCACGAGCTCAGCCTGTCTGTCCTCCATCCGCCCTTGGTGTCGCAGTAGACAGGCATGTTGCTCCGCATGTTGCTGGGCCTGCTGGGTCTTGATCTCCTCGAGGATGGACACAACCTGGGCCATGCCCGTGGTGTCCTGCCGGTATGTCTCCAGGATGTTTCTGACATAGGAATATACCGGTTCCGCAGCCAACTGGTCAGGCTCGCGCCTCCGCCATCCTCCACTCCCACCACCCCTGCCCACTTGCACTTGGCCTGCTCTTGTGGGCACATCGGGTCTCCGGGACCCCTGAGGGGTGGCATTGGCGTTGTCGCCTGCCTCCTCCTGGGTGCCCGGTACACTGTGTCCCTCCTGGACAGCCTGGCTGCATTGTGGTGGTGGGGCAGGGATCCTGGGTGTCTCCTGGGATGTGGCAGGAGTGGGGGTGGTGGTTGGCCCAGTTGTACCTGACGCAGGTGCTGCAGGTGGTTGGACACCAGAGGGGCCAGGTTGGTCGGGGTCATCCACAGAGTGGTGAGAGTCGTCGCTGCCGGTGGGTCCATCATCCCGCCGAGCCGGGTCCTGTGAGTCTTCCCCCCCAGTGTTGGGAGGTGATCCACGACGTTGACCTGTGTGTGAGAGAGACAATGTTAATTTTGTTCCATGCAACATCCATGTTTCATTCATTTCTAAGTTGGCACATTTCCTCTGGGAATTTGGTTATGTCTTGCATTCCACTCACAGTGCACTTGTGCATGGGTATGTCCCTTGGCCACAGCTTTTGAGACTTTACCTATGTGTGGCACAGTCTTACTTGCTGCGTCAATTGTGACTGCAGTCAGCAGTGAAGTGAGCAGGTGTGGCGAGCCATGCATTGGCGCCTTCCGTGTTGCACTGTACGTGGGCACATGGAGTTGTTCCACACACTTATATAATGCAGGTAGCTGGCGTTGTGCTCGTGCACAGGTTGAGACATGGCCCAGTGTTTTGCCATGGAGAAGAGAGGGGGATTCAGGCACTGCCCACCCTTGTCTACATGCATGCAGTCCACCTGCTGACGAACAGACATTCCCAGACCCCCCAAGGCTGAATTGGTCTCCCTGTGTGTCCCTTTCTCACTCCCTCTCTGTCCCCCTCTCCATCCCTCCCTGTGTCAGCCTCCTCCCTGTGTCCGTCTCCCTGTGTCTCCCTCCCTCTCTCTCGCCCTCTCCCTCCCTCTGTGTGTCACCCTCTGTCACCTCAGCCCAGCTTCCTAGGCACACACTTTTTGCAGATCTTTGAATGGCCCTTGGCTTGTTGATGTGAGTTTGTTTCTGATCTCCCGGCACCCATTGGGTGTAGTGTCTGTGTCCGTGCTGCTGCTGTGGTGGTGTGTGCTGCCACTCTTTCACAGTGTTGACTGTTCATTAGCGGCTGTCATGTGCAAAAACGTGCCGTCACCCCCATGTCTTAATGCAAGGCGTCTGCCATTTGCTGGCAAGTCTTTCCTGTGTGGGGACACACTGTTTGTCTTGCTGTGACCAAGGCCATATGGGCAGAGGGCATTGTTGTCTGCTTCTGAGTTGCACTATGTGATTTTTGGGGCACACACTCCCGCCATCCGGCGTACCGTGTATTGTGTTGGTGTTTTCTGTGGCCTGTGACTTGGCATTGTCCAGCTGGGTGCATGGGGCATGGTGGCACCAGTGGCATGTGCGTGTTCATGGAGTGTGGTTGAGTCATGCGATAGCTTGGGGTGGTTGCATGCCTGATTGTGAGTTTGGTTGTGGATGACGTTCCCCCCATGTGAGGTGAGTTGTTTGTGTACTCACCCGGGTCTCGGAGTCCTTCTAATCCGTCCACTGACACCACCGGTAGTATGGCCATCACCCTCTCCTCCCAGGGAAGGTATTGTACGGGTCTGCGGGGCGGCCCTCCTCCAGTGATGTTGGCCTGGTTGTGGTCGTCGGTCATTTTGGCTCGGACCCTCCTCCGCAGATCGTACCACCTGGCTTGGCATTCATGCCTGGTCCTTCTGGTGGACGCAACAGCATTCACAGCATCGACAATCCTCTGCCACATGGCTGTTTTTTCGGACATGCTGGTCTGTCTGACCAATGTTCCAAAGAGGTGTGGCTCGACTCTGAGGATTTCGTCGACAAGGACCTCCAACTCTTGGCTAGTGAACTTTGGATTCTTGTTAGTGGGCATGGTGAGGGGTGTGGGTGTGGATGGTTGTGGGGGGTGTGGGTGTGGTTGTGCAGGTGTGTGTGTGAATGTGATGAGGGGGTGTTTGTGAAGGTGGGTGTGTAAATGTGTGCAAGTGTAAGGTGTAGTAAAGGTTCAAGTATGGTGCTGTAGGTTGTCTGTGGGGTCTGGCAGCAGTGAGTCTGTTGAAAAGGCTCATGGTTTGTGTCTGTGGGCCCTTTTTATTGGTCCATTGGTGGGTGTGGCTGTGTTTGAACTTTGGGTGGGTGTGTTATAAGGAGTGGTTGTGTTTTGGGCCTCTGTTTGGGATTTTGGCAGTTGCAGGTCAGTGAATGTGTTGTATTTGTGCTTGTTGGACATGTTTTGTGGCTTTGTGCCATTCGAATAGTGTATTCTTGTGTTGTTTTGCTTTGTCCTGGTTGTGTACGTGCGTTTTTAGCGTGTGTACGGTGTGTACTTCAGCAATTTTGTTGTACAGTGCTGTCCTTGTGTCTGGCTTGGTACAACTCGTACATGCGCGATGTTGGGTGAAGGTGCTGGTGTTGGGGCCTGGGGTGCGCTTCGTACTTAGAATGTTGGGGTGGGGGTACGCTCCATACGTACGCGGGTGAGGGTACGGGTCGTACATACACGGTTGGGGTGGGGGTATGCTCCATGCATACGCGGGTAAGGGTACGGGTCGTACATACACGGTTGGGGTGGGGGTACGCTCCATACATACGCGGGTGAGGGTACGGGTCGTACATACACGGTTGGGGTGGGGGTACGGGTCGTACATACACGGTTGGGGTGGGGGTACGGTCCGTACATACATGGTTGGGGTGGGGGTACGCTCCATGCATACGCGGGTGAGGGTACGGGTCGTACATACACGGTTGGGGTGGGGGTACGGGTCGTACATACACGGTTGTGGGGGTACGGTCCATACATACGCGCATGAGGGTACGGGCCGTACATACACGGTTGGGGTGGGGGTACGCGTCGTACATACACGGTTGGGGTGGGGGTACGGTCCGTACATACACGGTTGGGGTGGGGGTACGCTCCATGCATACGCGGGTGAGGGTATGGGTCGTACATACACGGTTGGGGTGGGGGTACGGTCCGTACATACACGGTTGGGGTGGGGGTACGCTCCATACATACACGGGTGAGGGTACGGGCCGTACATACACTGTTGGGGTGGGGGTATGCTCCATACATACGCGGGTGAGGGTACGGGTCGTACATACAAGGTTGGGGTGGGGGTACGCTCCATCCATACGCGGGTGAGGGTACGGGCCGTACATACACGGTTGGGGTGGGGGTACGCTCCATACATACGTGGGTGAGGGTACGGGTCGTACATACAAGGTTGGGGTGGGGGTACGCTCCATCCACACGCGGGTGAGGGTACGGGCCGTACATACACGGTTGGGGTGGGGGTACGCTCCATACATACGTGGGTGAGGGTATGGGCCATACATACACGGTTGGGGTGGGGGTACGCTCCATACATACGCAAGTGAGGGTACGGGTCATACATACACTGTTGGGGTGGGGGTACGCTCCATACATACGCGGGTGAGGGTACGGGTCGTACATACACGGTTGGGGTGGGGGTACGCTCCATACATACGCGGGTGGGGGTACGGGCCGTACGTACGAGGGGGTGTACATACACGGGTGGGGGTACGTCTCGTACATACACGGGTGTCACGGGTGGGGGTACGTCTCGTACATAAACGGGTGTACATACACAGGTGTACATACACGGGTGTACATTCACGGGTGGGGGTACGTCTCGTACATACACAGGTGTACATACACGGGTGGGGATTCGACTCGTACATAGGAGGGCTGGGGGGAGTGTTGGGCGCGTATGCGGGCACATGTCTCCATGGTTGCTATGGGAGTTCGGTGCGGACGGTGTTTTTTCCATCCGGTTGTAACATCGGACGCACGGGATGGATTGTACTAGCGCGGTCGGACTTCACTTTTCACATTTGGACGGTAAATCGTCCGAGGATGTGTCGGACACATTTTCCGACCCGAGGACGTGTGGGGAATAATTCCCAATGCGATTCGTATGGACTTTTTCCCATGCGAATCGTACTTGGCAGTTTGTACGGCCCTTGTACGATTCGTACGGTAAAAAGACCGGATACGAGTCGTACGGGGAATTTTTTTCCAGGATCGTAATCGGCACCTTGGGCTCTTTTTTCTCTGGTGGCCATCTTGGGAGACTTATTTGTTATGAAGTTTCCTAATTTCCTCATTTACTGCAGTCTCCTCAGTAGGAAATTCTTTCAGTTTTTTACTTTGATTCCATCAAGAAGGCATTCAGATGTGTCCCACATTTGCCATAAATTCAGAATGTTAGCACTCTAGTTGTTCATTAGATCACTGTAGTAAAGCTACTGCTCACCAGGGAGTTAATTGGAAGTCTACTGCTGGTATTGAAAGTGATTGTTTCAGTCTGCATGTCAGTATTTTCTAATGAAATAGAAGAGGATTTGAAATCTCACTTAAAACATGCCCTACATTTTCTTTCTGCAGCACTAACCATACTTTCTATGGCACAATGAACCCCCTCATTTTGTTCCTTTTTAGTTTTAAGTGTTACCAGTCTATTGCAATCAAGATGGGTTCAGGTGTGCCATACTTTTGTCATAAGTAAGACTGTTAGCTCTCTAGTTGTCCTTTAGAACACTCTGGGACGCTGCAGTAGAACACAAAGGCATCAACTGACAGGCTGCTCCTGTTGAAATATTACAGGAAGATATTTGAGATCTCACTTAAAACATGCCCTAATTTTTCTTTCTACAGCACTAACCATAATTTCTATGGCAAAATGAACTTCCTCAGTTTGTCCCTTTTTAAATTAAATGTTGTAAGTGTTACCAGTTTATTCCAATCAAGATGGCTTCAGGTGTGCCATAATTTTGTAATAAGTAAGACTGTTAGCTCTCTAGTTGTTCTTTAGAACACTCTGGGACGCTGCAGTAGAACACAAAGCCATCAACTGACAGGCTGCTCCTGTTGAAATATAACAGGAAGATATTTGAGATCTCACTTAAAACATGTCCTAATTTTTCTTTCTACAGCACTAACCATAATTTCTATGAGAACATTAACCCCCTCAATTTGTTCCTTTTTAAATTAAATGTTTTAAGAGTTACCAGTTTATTCCAATCCAGATGGCTTCAGGTGTGCCATAATTTTGTCATAAGTAAGACTGTTAGCGCTCTAGTTGTTCTTTAGAACACTCTAGGAAGCTGCAGTAGAACACAAAGGCATCAACTGACAGGCTGCTCCTGTTGAAATATAACAGGAAGACATTTGAGATCACACTTGAAACATGTCCTAATTTTTCTTTCTACAGCACTAACCATAATTTCTATGACAAAATGAACCCCATCATTTTGTTCCTTTTTAAATTAAATGTTTTAAGTGTTACCAGTTTATTTCAATCAAGATGGCTTCAGGTGTGCCATACGTTTGTCATAAGTAAGGCTGTTAGCACTCTAGTTGTTCTTTAGAACACCCTGGAAAGCTGAAGTAGAACACAAAGGAATCAACTGACAGTCTCTGCCCTTGTTGGATGGACATGATTTACTGAGAATGACAGACTTCATTCTCACATGACTGAGAAAGATAATGTGAATATACAGAAAATATGCTCTCATTTTAGCTTCAGTTTTCTCTCAAACATGATTCATGATATCCCAGCAGAAGGTTTTTCACAGGGTAAAATCACCTTAGAACACACCACAATTCCTAAAATTAGTATGGTACCATCAACAAATCAATTCTAATGTAACTAAAGTCTGTTATCACCCTTTATAGTTCTCCATTTGGTAACCCTCAAAATCTTCGATTCACTACAATGCATTTCAATGGGGTATTATCATGTATATTGGTCACAAGATGGCTGCCAGCAATTCCAGGATGAAGTGCTGACAGCCAATCAGATCTCACGATGAGATGTGTTGTTAGGCTCCACCCACATATGGAAACGTTTTCTTTTTCAAATTTATCATGAACTACTGAACGGATTTACACCATTTAACAAAAAGGGATCTTTCTGAACCAAGGGCTACCTTTCCGCCAAATTTGGTGTAATTCCGTTCAGCAGTTAGGGCTGTAGCTGTGTCTAAAGTTTCCTATGGGAATTAACATGGAGAAAATATGTTTTGGGACCCCCCTTCTTTCTCAGCCCCCGCTTGCTGAATCACCCCAAAACTTTTAAGATAGGAGCTGACCGGAGCGCCCCACGAGTTTTGAAAATTTCGCGAAGATTCGTGAACCGACGCCAAAGTTATTGGGAAAAGAATGTTATGATTTTCCTATGGATAATAGGTCCTAACTATAAGTACCCACTGGCGACCGCCAGTAGGTAATGTATATGTATATATATATATATATATATATATATATATATATATATATATCACTGAAAAAACATAGGTTTCAGGGGCGTTATAGTTAGCTGGACATTTCCCTCGTACAAAACCCTAGAAATTCCCCTGTAATAGTTAGTTCAGCTAACTATAACTCGCGCCACCGCAATGCACTGCTGATGACGTCACATATTACATCACTCATGACATGGTCAGTGACATCACTGATGACATCACTGATGACATCTCAAATGACATCACTGATTACATCACTGATGACGTCATCCAGTGAGTATGTGTTTCTGTAACGTTTTAATATGTTTACTATATATAGGGAAAGGCCTGTTGAAGAATGAGTGGGTGTACAAGTGTGTGAATGGATGATTTTGTAGGTGTGTAACTGACTCTATAAGTGAGTCATTAAATGTATCTTACTACAGACTAGTGACTAAACTGTGTGAATGTCTGTATGTGTCTGTGTGTTGGTGTATATGTGGCTGCATGGTTTTGTGAATAGCTATATGAGTGTCTATATGGGTTATTGATTGGTTGTCTGAGTATCTGCATGGGTGCCTGAGTGTTTGTGTGCGTAGGCTGTGTGTGACTCTGTGCATAGATGTGTGAGTGGGTGATTCTATGGGTGCATGGTTTTAAGAGTGCATCTGTGATGAACTGTATGGTTGAGTGAGTGTATGTATGGGTGTGTTAGGGATTGAATGTATATCTCAGTGGTACATTTGTGACTAACTACATATGTGAAAGGCAGTATATATTCGTATAAGAGTATTTAAGTGGGTATATGTGAGAGTGTGTGATTGTGAGAGTGGCTGTATGGATGAGTGTGTGCTTGTATCAATGATGGTATAAGAGCGTAAGAATGTGGCAGTATTTTTATGAGTAAGTGAACTTGAGTGTGTATAACTGCATAGGTGAGTAACTGGGAGTGTAATTAATTATTTGCATGACTGACTAGGTGTGAGAGTACCTCTATGGATGATTGGTGGTGTGTGAGTGTCTATGTAGGTGTATAAATGCATATGATAGTCTTGTACGGAGTGACTGTAAGTATGAGTGACTGTACAGGTGAATGAGTGGAGGTGTATGTAGACCTAAGAGTTAATAAGTGGGTATGTAGTTATTGGTATTGGAGTATCTATGGTTTTGAGAATGGGCGTCTGAAATTTAGAGTCGGTGTATCAACGGTTAAATTAGGGTGTGAGAAGATGCAGTAATTTATCACATGGATGACGTCATCAGTGATGTCATCAGTGATGTCATTTGAGATGTCATCAGTGATGTCATCAGTGATGTCACTGACCATGTCATGAGTGATGTAATATGTGATGTCATCAGCAGTGCATTGCGGGGGCGCGAGTTATAGTTAGCTAACTATAACAGGGGAATTTCTCGGGTTTTGTACGAGGTAAATGTCCAGCTAACTATAAGCCCTTGAAACCTATGGTTTTTTCAGTGAATTTCAAAGGTTTTTTAAATGCCAATTCCTAACTATAACATGCATGAAACCTATGGTTATTTCAGTGAATTTCAAAGGTTTTTTAAATGCACATTAGTTTTGTGGAAAAGCATCTTTGTGATTTGTTAAGAAAAAGCAGTTTCAACGTGGAGTACATATCATAGGATAAAATTTGCTCAGCTCAACCACACCTGCTACTTGCATTTGGAAGGCACTGTTCGAACTTAAAACAATCGTCAACTTTTAACCTGCACGTGTCGTTAAATGTTCAAGAAAATGTTACAAAAAAATATCGTTAGTTTTTAAAAAATTGATGAACTTTTAACCTGCACGTGTTGTAGAATGTTCTAGAAAGTGTGTTGATAGAATATGTTGCACTTCTGACTTCTATGTGTTGTTGAATATTAAAAAAACGGTTCATATGGAAAATTAAAAAGAAACCAATAGAGAAGTTTTTAAACCTAAAAGAATCAAGGAACTATTCTAATTTATTGTTTACATGTATTTATGTGTGCAGCAACAAAATTATAGGCACAACAGCACTAGGAAGAGGAAGAAGCAGGGAGTGGGGGGAGGGGGGAGATGGGCAGAATGGCACACATGCACAATTAAGTACAACACACATATAGACCAACAATGGGCAAAATGAAACACACCAACAAGGAGCACAAGTCACACAACCCGCCAACATCACACCACTGAACGAGCATAGAAGTGAAAACCACGCTGCATTCATACAGGATGTGTACAAAGGCCAGTCGTTGGTGTTGTGGGATGTCTGCGACCGTGGTCATCATGGATGAAATGCCCAGCATGTGGAACATGGTCGAGTTCACTGTGTGTTATGTTGCCAAACGGCTGCTCCTCCCTCCCACGAGCCCCCACACTTTTGTACGGTGCGCTGTTGTATCTCGTGCACTCGTACGGCACACCATTGTAATGCCTATTTGCGCATGTAATGCTACATTCCAACTACAACATCACAGTGCCGTTTGGAGGTGGTGCATGCCACTTTACAACATCGACTGCTGCGGCTCTTGTAGCAGGCCACACAAGAACACAGAGACACACTTACCGCACTTCCTATACACGGACATATCTGAGACACCCCGCTCCCCTTGCCGGATAGGCACACCCCTGCACTGACCTGTGAACCCCAGACCAGCACACGCCGGTTGTGCATGCAGGAGGATGCATGCGTAGCTACACATCCAGGCTCACTGCCAACGCTGAGGTGACAGCACACTGTGATGTTGCAGGGCTCGTGCCTATCATGCTAAGACAATGACCACAGGGACACACTTACTAAGATGTTGGTTTGGGGGGCATTGGCGGTCCTGGAGTTGTTGAGATGAGTCTTTCTGGCCCTCATGGGTATCCCTGTATCATGCTCATTGACTCTATGGCACCTGTGGGTGTTCTGGTGTGGCTCTTGGCTGTGTTCCCTTTCATGGTGCAGGTAGTTGTCCTGCTTAACACCAGCAGAAAGCAGGTGTAAAATCCCTGGTGCTAACGTGTCTTATCGCCGGAATTTGTTTCGCGTTGCAATTGGTGTGAAAGTTGTGATGTGATTTTTTTCGTGTGCAGAACAATATACGAACTGAGCAGTGTATCTCGTCAAGATCCAGCACCTGACGCACTATTCCCAATCAATATAAATATAATGAGATTTCTTAATAGATTTTGTGTGTACACTGTAAGTGCAGCCAATACCTGAGTGCAATTCAATACAGGATTTTAGTATTTAGAATAAATCGGAAAGGTGCACCTCGTGTCTTTTTGCACGGGAACGGCTACTCTCCATTTCATTATCAGCACTTTAATGGAAGTAAAGTTGAGATAAATCTAACACACTATTCAGAAGTTGGTGCAAACTGCAGATATCACCAGTATTCCAGCGATAAGTGCCCCAAAATTTAACACCATGGTGGACTCCATCAAATAACAGTAATAAGAACAAGAAAGAGTCACACAGCAGTTAAGAGAACAACCAAAAACGTTATTAAGTTTTTTTCAAACTTTATTTTTTGTAATAATAAATATATAAACGATAAACTATTTTCAAACTTTATTTTTTTATTAACATATATATGAACAATAAACTAATAAACAAAATGTAACAACAATAATACAAAACAACAAGGTGGAACACTCCTGTGGGGACCATGGATGTCGGCGACAGACCTGGAAAATCAGAAAGATTGTTAAAAAAACAACAACATGGTATTCTCAACAAAATACCACAAGAAACAAATCACAGATATATAAAATGCAGACAGCTAACAACATTTTATAAGTTTAACTTACAAAAACTGTAAATGTTGCCGCTTTAAAATATTTACCGAATCTGAGGAAAAGTTTTTGCAGAAAGCACCACGCCCACAACGTTTTTCTTCAGTGGTGAGGACATTTTTTACTTTTCCCAAGGGGCAAATAAAGACCAATGCCACCTCCGTCACTCACAAGATTTGCCAAAGAGTTCTGTTACGAGGGGATCCTAACAAAAAATACTCGTGCGGCACAGCAAATATGATGAAACACCTAAGGACCCTTTATCCAAACAATCTTGCACGAGAAGAGTGCAAACAGATGAGAAACACTCCTGTTCTGTATCTGTAAAAAAGAATCACAAATAAATGTATATTAATAACTTTCAAATTTATACTATTCCATTACTGTACAAACACATTTTATATAAAAACTGACTAAGAAACTATAGCCCTGAACCACAAGTGTGACGATCGTTAAAACACTACATGCATAGTGCATACTACTTTGAAGCAGTTCATGCCCTAAAGCCTACCTCACTGAAAGACTACATGCTAACTGACTAAATGATTACAGTACTATAAGGAGACACACTGGGTGAGTGACAGGGTGTTTGCTAGAAGAGTATGAATACTAACTAGGGAATAGAAGGTGTGAAACACAACTGTGTAGGTGATTAGAGGACTGCATCCATACTGCATAGGCATTTAAAGCAGTCCATGTGCTAAGGCCTGGCTCACTGCTTGACTACTTGGGTACTGACTGAATGATTAGAGTACAGCAAGGAGAGTGCCTAGGTGAATTTATAAGTGCTAGGCTTTTCGCACAGGGAATGGATTAGTACTTGGTACTGAATGGGTCACTAGAGGAGTGCAAAGGCAGTGACAAGTGCTGGACTGTATGGATACTGACTAGGAAATTGAAAGTGTGAAAGACAAGTGTCTAGGTGGTTAGAAGACGGCATGCATAGTGCATAGGGGTTTGAAGCAGTCCATGTGCTAAGGCCTGGCTCAGTGTATGAATACTTAGGCACTGACTGAATGATTAGAGTACTGCAAAGATAGTATCTTGGTGAATTAATAAGTGTTTGGGTTTTAGCACAGTGAATGGATTAGTACATGGTGCTGAATGGGTCACTAGAGGACTGCAAAGGGAGTGACAGGGTATTTCCTGGAAGTGTATGGATACTGACTAGGGAATTGAAGGTGTGAAAGACAATTGTATAGGTGGTTAGAGGACTGCATGCATAGTGGATAAGGGTTTGAAGCAGTCCATATACTAAGGCCTGGGTCACTGGATGAGTACTTGGGTACTGACTGAATGATTAGAGTACTGCAAGGAGAGTGCCTGGGTGAATTTATAAGGGTTTGGCGCAGTGAATGGATTAGTACATGATGCTGAATGGGTCACTAGAGGAGTGCAACAGCAGTGGCAGGGTGTTTGCTGGAAGTGAACAGATACTGACTGGGGAATTGAAGGTGTGAAATACAAGTGTGTAGGTGGTTAGGGGACTGCATTGCATAGTGGATAGGGGTTTGAAGAAGTCCATGTGCTAACACCTGGCTCAGTGCATGAATACTTGGGCAGTGGCTGAATCATTAGAGTACTGGAAAGAGAGTGTCTTGGTGAATTTATAAGTGTTTGGGTTTTGGCACAGTGAATGGATTAGTACATGCTGTTGAATGGGTCTCTAGAGGACTGCAAAGGAAGTGACAGGATGTTTCCTGGAAGTGTATGGATACTGACTAGGGAATTGAAGGTGTAAAAGACAATTGTATAGTATGTTAGAACACTACATGCATACTGCATAGACATTTGAAGCAATCTATTTGGTACTTAGAAACTGACACAATAATCAGACTACTTCTAGGACAGTGCTTAGGTAAAACTTTTAAATTTTCAGTTCTGCCACAGTGAACAGAATAGTACATGGTACTGCACCTTAGTGTCAAACCCTGACTTATTTTATCAACGCATAAGCATAGACTAGCTTCTAATGCTACTAAAACTTGACAACATGAGAGGTTTTAAATTAGTTATCTGTCAGCAAATAAATACACGATGTTACCAAATGCTTCTCTCACAGTGGTTCCCAATTGCACACACACACTCAGTGTGATTCTAGACAACAACCACTATACCCAGGAGTTTATCAAAAATCATTCACTACTGTGGAATTGGTAAGGGAACTGCACACAATCTTCATAGTTCAGGACTGCACTTTTGTGTCAAAGCCTGACTCATTTAATCAAAGCATAAGCAAAGACTGGCTTCTAATGCTACTAAAACTTGACAACTTGACCGGTTTTAAAACAGTTATCTGTCAGCAAATACACGATGTTACCAAATGCTTCTCTCACAATCCTTACCCAAATGCACACAGACTCACAGTGTGATTTTAGACAAGCAACACCATCCTAGGAGTTTACCAAAACTCATTCACTAGTCTGGAAGAGTTAATGGTACTGCACACAATCTACATATTTAAGTACAGCACATCAGTGTCAAAGCATGACTCATCTAATCAACGCATAAGCAAAGACTGGATTCTAATGCTACTAAAACTTCACAACATGACAGGTTTTAAAACAGTTATCTGTCAGCAAATACATGATGTTACCAAATGCTTCTCTCACACTGATCCCAAATACACACTAACTCACAGTGTGATTCTAGACAAGCGCCACTATCCCTAGGAGTTTACCAAAACTCATTCACTACAGTGCAAGTGGTAAGGGAACTGCACACAATCTACATATTTCACGACTGCAATTTACTGTCAATGCCTGACTCATTTAATGAAAGCATAAGCCATAACTGTCTTCTAATGCTACTAAAACTTGACAACATGACCGGTTTTAAAACAGTTATCTGTCAGCAAATACACGATGTTACCAAATGCTTCTCTCACAATCCTTACCCAAATGCACACAGACTCACAGTGTGATTTTAGACAAGCAACACTATCCTAGGAGTTTACCAAAACTCATTCACTAGTCTGGAAGAGTTAGAGGTACTGCACACAATCTACATATTTAAGTACACCACATCAGTGTCAAAGCATGACTCATTTAATCAACGCATAAGCAAAGACTGGATTCTAATGCTACTAAAACTTCACAACATCACAGGTTTTAAAACAGTTATCTGTCAGCAAATACATGATGTTACCAAATGCTTCTCTCACAGTGATCCCAAATACACACTAACTCATAGTGTGATTCTAGACAAGCACTACTATCCCTATTAGTTTACCAAAACTCATTCACTACAGTGCAAGTGGTAAGGGAACTGCACACAATCTACATATTTCACAACTGCAATTTACTGTCAATGCCTGACTCATATAATGAAAGCAAAAGCCATAACTGTCTTCTAATGCTACTAAAACTTGACAACATGACATGTTTTAAAACAGTTATCTGTCAGCAAATACACGATGTTACCAAACACTTCTCTCACAGTGGTTCCCAAATGCACACAGACTCACAGTGTGATTCTAGACAAACAACACTATCCCTAGCAGATTACCAAAACTCATTCACTACAGTGGAAGTGGTAAGGGAACTGCACACAATCTACATATTTCACGACTGCACTTTAGTGTCAATGCCTGACTCATTTAATCAACGCATAAGCAATGACTAGCTTCTAATGCTACTAAAACTTGACAACATGACAGGTTTTAAAATAGTTATCTGTCAACAAATACACAATGTTACCAAATGCTTCTCTCACAGTGGTTCCTAAATGCACACACTCTCACAGTGTGATTCTTGACAACAACCACTATACCCAGGAGTTTACCAAAAATCATTCACTACTGTGGAAGTGGTAAGGGAACTGCACACAATCTTCATATTTCAGGACTGCACTTTTGTGTCAAAGCCTGACTCATTTAATCAAAGCATAAGCAAAGACTGGCTTCTAATGCTACTAAAACTTGACAACATGACCGGTTTTAAAACAGTTATCTGTCAGCAAATACATGATGTTACCAAATGCTTCTCTCACACTGATCCCAAATACACACTAACTCACAGTGTGATTCTAGACAAGCGCCACTATCCCTAGGAGTTTACCAAAACTCATTCACTACAGTGCAAGTGGTAAGGGAACTGCACACAATCTACATATTTCACGACTGCAATTTACTGTCAATGCCTGACTCATTTAATGAAAGCATAAGCGTTAACTGTCTTCTAATGCTACTAAAACTTGACAACATGACCGGTTTTAAAACAGTTATCTATCAGCAAATACACAATGTTTCCAAATGCTTCTCTCACAATCCTTACCCAAATGCACACAGACTCACAGTGTGATTTTAGACAAGCAACACTATCCTAGGAGTTTACCAAAACTCATTCACTAGTCTGGAAGAGTTAATGGTACTGCACACAATCTACATATTTAAGTACACCACATCAGTGTCAAAGCATGACTCATTTAATCAACGCATAAGCAAAGACTGGATTCTAATGCTACTAAAACTTCACAACATGACAGGTTTTAAAACAGTTATCTGTCAGCAAATACATGATGTTACCAAATGCTTCTCTCACAATCCTTACCCAAATGCACACAGACTCCTGTGTGATTCTAGACAAACAACACTATCCCTTGCATTATACCAAAACACATTTCTTCATCTAGAAGTAGTACTACATTTTAGTATAGAAACATAACATAACTCATTTCACAAATTCATAAACAATGACTGGTTTCTAATTCTACCAAAATATAAAAACAGCATAGTTATCTGTCTACAAACACAAGAAAAACACAAATGCATATCACAGAATGGTTTCTACATGCACACACATTGTAGTGAAAAAAAGTACTCCCTACACTTTAGCAGGAGAAATACATTAGTCTGATTAAAATCAAAATAGTCTACATACATCCCCTCACAATTAAATAACTAATCTTTCAAGTTCTTTTGTAGATTAAGAAGTATATCAATCACTCACCATATTTTCTTTTACAGAATCTCTGCACTGTGCACCTCTCAGCAAAAACAAAGAATGGAAAAGTTTCCCTTTCATTTTCCACACATATACATGTAAACATCAAATCACAATCCTTCACACATAAACTCAAAAGCAAACACACATTTCTATTGGTTAAACATTTCAACCCTTTCCAACTGAAATACATTTCAACCCTTCCCCTAATCTGCCTTCTGCCTGTTACCATAGAAACAGGTCATGGAACACTGCACTGAGCTCACTGGTCACAAGTTCAGCACACAATGTTACTAAACAAGACAGGAAGTGTGCTTGACTTTTCAACATATCAGCTTATCATATATAATGTTCCTTACAATCTATTTTTGTTAACCAATAAGAATCATACCTTTAAAAACCAGAAATATACACCCTACCTTTCAGTGTAGAAAGTAGTCATACAACCAATGATTTCTTGTCTTTTTTCAAAAAACATTGCCGTGGATCCGCGCACCCAACGCGTGAGAATGGGTGCACACAACGCGTTAGGATGCGCGCACCGTGCGCGTATTTCGCTGTTTAAAAAAAGGGGCCTCAGGGGGTCAGGGGGTCCTTCTGGGACCCCCTAAGCACCTCTAGAGGGTCAGAGTATTTCCACTCTGCCCCCTTTATGTTTTACACACTTATTCCCCTTGCTTCTTTAGCCTCGCTTCTACCGAGGCAGAAAATGGCTGCCAACAATTCCTGGTTTCGAATGTAGAGAGACACTCAACAGCCAATTAGCATTCAGCGCGCGATCGGGAGGGTGCGCGCTCGGTTCGGGGAGGGTACGCTTACGGTGCGGGTAGGGTCCGCGGATCCTCCCCGGCCATAGATTTCACTAACTTTTTTACACTAATTTTCTCAGGAACTACTGAACAGATTCACACCATTTATGCAAAAGGCACGAGTCTGAACTGAGGACTACCTCTTTGCCAAATTTGGTGTCATTCCGTTCAGGGGTTCGAGCTGTAGCTGCGACAACAGATCCTATGGGAAATTGCATGGGGAAAACGCGTTTTGGGACCCCCCTTTTTTCTCGGCCCCCGCTTGACGAATCACCACAAAACTTTCAGGGTAGGAGCGGAGCTGGCCAAAAGTTTGGAACATTTCGCGAAGATTTGTCAACCGGCGCCAGACTTATTGGGAATAGAATGTTGTGGATTTCCTATGGAAAATAGGAACTAACTATAACTATCTACTGGCGACCGCCAGTAGATAATACACACACATACACGTACATACGTTAATTAGCAGTATTCCCTTTGGTGAGTTTTATAGAGCCAGGAGAACATGTAGCAGCCTTGAAGAATACCTAAGAATTGAAGAGGAAATGAGCGAAAGATTCCTACAGAGAGGCTACCCACAGGATATAATAGAAGGGGCAGCCTCAAAAGCAAGAAAACTAGATAGGAAAAAAGTTTTATTTGAACCCTCGAAAACTGAACAGAAAAAGAAAAAGAGGAACCTGGGACAAGGACAAAGTGATTGTAGATTTATTACTACATTTAATAAAAATCACAAAGAAGTCAGAATGATTTTAAATAAACACTGGCATCTTGTGAAAAACGATCCAATACTAGGTCCTAAGATGAAAAAGCATCCTGAGATTACCTTTCGCAAATCCAAATCATTAAAGGATCGAATTGTAAACAGTGAATACATTGAAAGTAAGAAATTGGGACCGCCTACATGGCTGACACGGAAAATGGGTTTTAGGAAATGTTTTAAATGTAAGGCGTGCCAGCATGGAGTGAATCGGACGCATTTTAAAACATCTTTTAATAAAACTATTAAAATTAGAGGCTTTTTAACGTGTAGATCCAGTTTTGTGGTTTATGCCTTACAATGCCCCTGCCAAAAGATGTACATAGGGAGTACCACCTTACCAGTATTCCAACGAGTACTGCAACACAGAAGAGCGATTGTAAATAAGGATAGAACGTATCCAATCGCAAGACATTTTGAAAGGTGCCATCAGAGTGATCCAACAGGTCTACAATACAGCTGTATTGCAGAAATCCCAAAGAAAAAACGAGGAGGGGATCGAGAGAAGGAACTCCGTAAATTAGAAACTTATTATATCTTGGAGTTCGATTGCAGGGAACCACAGGGTTTGAATGTGGATGAAGATCTACACACTTGTCTATACTAAGAAATGAAATAGTTGCTAATAAAAATGTAGTGTCAAAGTAACTGAAAAAGTTCAATGAAACTCCCACCTGAATCAATATTAAAATAAGAGATGCCGTTTATTCAATGAATTATTCATTTTTTCGGGGATGCTATACAAATTTTATGGTAGTCAGGTAGGAGATTATATATACATCAAAAACCTTTTTAACCCTTTAAAAGTTTACACTGATTCACTTGAAGCACTAGCACTTTATTAAAATAGATTAATAAAGACAATTTGTTTACATGGAAAGCACTAGCACTTTGTAAACAGAGAATATATATGCACTGGCACTTTATTTGAAATCAAGTGTAAATGTTTACATCAACAAGCACTAGCACTTTATAAACAAATGAAGATAATCGTCAGCACTTGCGGTTTGTCTTTTAAAAAGGTTGAGAAATCGGAACATTTCAAGGTTTTGATTTTTGTATATATAAATTCATAGAGGATTAAGAAATTGCATGTGTAAATAATTGCATGTAATTTACGCCAATGAAAATGTTATGTTGGAATAACTATTCATAATGTCATTGTAGTGAATAAGTACAAGGCATTGAAATGGAAACACATTCCAAAATGGCGGGAGCTTTTGACCTACCGTTTACCAGGTTGATGAAATAATTTGATAGTCACTCATTTATGTTTTGTATGTCACATGTCTGTTTTAAAAAGAGGAACGAATGGTTTTTCATTATCGTGAACAAGGTGGCGAGAGGCCATCGAAACGCGTTGATGTGAACTCATCAATAAAAAAGCAGAATGAAACAATCCCCCTGGGAGTGCAGTGTGGTTTTTGCTGAAATCGACTGGAACCGTATGCTGAACATATATATATATATATATATACTGAGCAAGACTCCTAACTTAGTATACATCACTGATGGAGTGTCTTTCACTATTCTGGCCAGCATGACTTGGGAGCCCTCACAGTCAGGTAGAAGTCTTGATTGGGATCACAAAAAGTCCCTGAGCAATACGTCTGTTCCACAGGTAAGCTCCTGTCTGAGAGCCAAGAGTGCTTGTCTTTAATATCTTTACTCAACTCAGGGAGAGATTTCTAGAAACTCTGTGCTGTGAAGTATGAAAACATTCCCACCCTGTAGCTGCAAGAAAGATCAAAATAAAGTCGTGCACACAAAATGGAGTCAATGGTCACCATATTACTCATTGTATTACACTCCCCAAGGATTTTGTGCCCAATTCTATGGTAGGAGATGACATTGATAAGCGGTTTTCTGTCTATGAGGTAGCCCTGAGGGTCCACAAGATCCCAGAGGAGCACTTGGAAGGGGAGGGGGCTTGTAAAGCACATTCCTACAGTGGGGTGGAACACCCTTCTTACTTGTAAATGTGTAAATGTATGGTTTTTTATATAGCACCGATCACCACTACGGGTATCTCAGCGCTGTACTCATACCGCTGAAGGAACCCTTCCTGGCTTTCCATGTGAGGTGTCCACTCCTGGGCACCCCCATGGTGAGGCCAGGCATCCCAGCGCTGTTGGGGCCGTTGTGGAGATTAAGCAAGCTATTGCCCAGAGTTGCAGCGTGGGACCCATGATTAGAATAGGCACTTAGGCGAGAATATCCGGTCCTTTAGAGGTGGGGACCAAATCAGGGACACTACCATGAAATCCTTCTTGATTGCCAAGTTTGTGCTATCCCTTGAAAAGTACTGCCAAACATTTAGGGACAGTTAGAAGCTCCACAATCAATCCTGGGTGACTTTTCTAGGCTACTTCAGCAGGACACTGAATGGTTGGGTGTTGGACAGCAAAGTTTGTGATTACAATCAGTTGTACAATCTAAGTTTGAGATAGCACATGCTCAGTATTTGTTTTCCAGAACTGCACCAGCATTTAGTTGACAGCAAGTGGACATCTGGGCCAGCACCAGGATGTCCAAAAAGATATCTGGGGGCGGGACTCCTTTAAGAGTGGTCAGGTTTCCCACTAGAAGAAAGAGAGGGGAGAAAAACTTAAAAATAAGGAGTTCTCCTAATTCCCCCAAAATAATTCCCAAGGAAGTAGTGCTAACCAGTCCCAGTCTGAGTCTAAGAAGAAGGGGTTCTTTGACAAGCAGACAGGGAGGTTTGTACCCCAATACACAGAGTGCTGCAAGCATGGGCACTCCAACAGCAACGCCAAATGTCCCAAAAGGGCACAGCCTCCAACCAGTGTGCAGACACCTGTGTTGGCAAGTGCAGGGCTTGGGATGGAGGTTGTCCCAGCTAGCTTTGGGGAACAGACAGAGGTGAACCTAGTTTCCTTGGGGGATAAGGAGATGGTGCCAAAAGCCCATATGCCTGCCAACATTTCTACATACAGGGAGTGCATCACCATCAATGGGCAATGGGTGGAGGCTCTGAGGGACACAGAACCCAGCATGACTACTGTAGGGTGTCAGCTCAGAGCATGTTCTCCCTAACACATTCTACCAAGTCATAGTTGCCGACAATCGTGAGAGCCATCTACTGTGGCTCTGGGTCCTTTTGAGTGGGGGGCGGGGGTCTAAGGTTCTCTAAAAGTAGCTGTGAGGCCTGCCATGCCTGTAGATTGCCTGTTGGGTAGCTACCTGGAGCACACTGTCTTGAAGTAGGTAGAGCTCAGATCACACTTGGAGATGTTGGTGTTGCCTAAATAGGTCTGTATGACTACAAGTTCCTTGGCTGCCCGGGAAGGGAGTCAATGGTGTCAGGAGTCCGGAACAATAACCCAGACAGCTGCCAAGAACGAAAGAGGAAAGGGGCATGGGAAACCAGCACCTGAACTTCCCAGGTCGAGATTGACGGAATACCTGAGGAGGATGCCCCTGAGCCAACCAGGGAGGACATTGCCACCCTGGGTGACCCAAATGAGCTTGCTGGTTGGCAAGTTGAGAGTGGGCCCACCAGAAAGGAATTCTGCAAAGCACAGAAGCAATGCCCTACTCTAGAGGGCTTGAGGAAGCAAGCTGAGGCCCAGGAAGCAGGTGACACCTCTGGAGATCACCTGATCTATTGAGAGAATGACCTCCTATAGAGCTTGCCTAAGCCTCCTGGATCTGGGGCAGCCGTGTACTGGTGGTCCCACAGTGTTACAGCACTGTTCTGCTCGGTGGGGCTCATGACATACCACTTGCAGGATATCTGGGGCAAGACAAGACCTTTCACAGGTTTGTTGCCCACTCCAATTGGTGCCTGATGCAGATGGCCTCAGATGCATTCTGTATCCCACCTTCCAAGCCAGTGGGAACTTATGGAAAAAGCTCAAGGCACCCCTAACCCCATTACCTATCATTGGCACTCCCGTTGAGAGCGTTGGCATCAACTTTGTTGGACCCTTGGACCCCCAAGAAAGCTTTAGGCAACAGATTGACCCTGTTCGTGTTGAACCACACCACTTGCTACCCAGATGTCAGCCCTCTGAGGTCGATACTTCACCTGCAGTGGCCAGGGCCCTAATGGGGATTTTGACCAGTGTGGGGCTCCCCAAAGAGGTAGTGCATGACAGAGGCACTACCTTCATGTCACCATACATGATGTTCATGTGAGATGAGTATGGGGTAACTTATAAGTTCACCACACCCTATAACCCCCAAGCAAAAGGTCTTGTGGAGAGGTTCATCAAGACCGGAAGAGGTATGATAATGGCCTACCTGAGCCCATGAGGCATAAATGGGACATCCTCCTTTCATACGTTGTATTTGCCTACAGGGAGGTGCCACAGAAGGGAGTGGAGGTTTAGCCCCTATGGCCACCTTGTTAGGGGACCTTCTAGCCTTGTGTGAGAGGAGTGGGAGCAAGCTCCCAGGAAATCTCCTCAGGATGTGATTAGCTACATGTTGACCTTCCGCAACCAGATGCGCCACTTCTGGAAAAAGGCAAAAAGTAATCTTGTGGCCAGTCAGGAAGTTATGAAACTTTGGTATGACCAGACTGCCACTCAAGTAGAGTTCAACCTGGCCAGAAGGTATGGGTTACTGAGCCTGTGGAGCCCAGAGCTCTACAGGATCACTGGACAGGCTCATATGAGACGAAGGAACAGAAGAGGGAATCCACCTACTCTCCTTAAGAGTGCTCTACGTGACCCGCCACAACCACACTTTGAGAAGTCTGAAATGAGCATGCTCCTGGTGATAGATGAGGCAGAAGAGATAGAGCCTCTCCCTGAACTCCTGTCTGCCCAGGAACAGGATGGGTCAATGGAGGATATTAACCTCTCCCCTACCCTGAACCTAGGAGAGCAGAGTGACTGTTTCCAGTTTCTGAGGCAGTTCGCCTCTCTGTTGTCCCTCCCCCTTTGATTCACACAGTTGTACATCCATGAAATTGACACTGGGGACAGTCCGCCTGTTAAAATAAAATGTATAGTGTGTTGGACAAGGTGAGGGCCAATATCAAACAGGTGGTCTCCAAGATGCTGGTGTTAGGGGTGATTGAGCCATCCAACAGTCCCTGGTCAAGCCCTGTGGTGCTAGTACCCAAGGATGCTCCACCGGGCACCACTTCAGAACTTAGGTTCTGCGTGGACTACCGGGGTCTCAATTCCATCACGAAGACTGATGCACACCACACCCCCAAGCTGTTGACCTCATAGACAGGCTGGGAGCTACATGTTTCTCAGTACTTTTGATTTTACATCAGGGGACTGTCAGATCACTCTGACTGAGGGGCAAGAAAGGGGCTCTGCATTCTCAACCCTGAGGGCCACTTTGAGTTTAGAGTGATGTCATTTGATTTGAAGAATGCCCCTGCCACCTTTCAGAGGTTGGGAAACAGGGTCCTGGCTGGGAAGAAGGCATTCTGTGCTGCCTACCTGGTCGACCCAGCTGTTTGCAGCTCAAGTTATGAGGAACAGCTGAACTACCTCCTGGAGGTGTTTCACACCCTGCAGCAGGTGGGCCTCACTATTAAGACCAATAAGTGGCAGATAGGGCAGGGTTCTGTGGTTTATCTGGGCCACATGATGGGTGTGGGCAAGGTGCAGCCACTCCAGGCCAACATTGAAACTATCAACCCCCTAAAACACAGACAGAGGTGAGGGCCTTCCTGGACCACACAGGACACTTTAGGAGGTTTATTAACGAATATGGCCCCATTGTTCCCCCTTTAACAGAGCTGACTTCAAAGAAGCAGCCCAGACAGATGATCTGGACAGAGGCCTGGTAGTAAGCCTTTGATACCCTCAAGTAGGCCATGTGTATAGCACCCATACTCAAGGCTCTTAACTTCTCTAAGAAGTTCAAAGTGCAGACAGACGTTCAGAGCATGGCATAGGGGTTGTCTTAGCACAGTTAAATGAGGAGGGCCTAGACCAGAGCTTTCCAAACTGTGTGTCCCGACACAGTACTGTGTCGCCTGCAAATGGTGGGTGTGTCGCGGGATGACACTGGTATTAACAGGCACTTGGTTCTCACTATGCCTCATCTATTGCATAACATCTCCCAGTAAATGGTCTTTTAAAGACCTGTGAAGTACTCAGGTGCGGCTGTGTGTGTGCCCGGGAAGCTCGGGTGAGGGAGAGGGAGGGAGACAGAGGGACAGAGGGACGGAAACAGAGGGAGACAGAGGGCGGGAGACAGAGGGCAACAGACAGAGGGAGACAGACAGAGGGAAACAGACAGAGGGATGGAGACAGACAGACAGAGGGAGACAGAGTAAGACAGACAGAGGGAGGAGGGCGACAGAGGGAGCGAGACAGATAGAGTGAGACAGAGGGAGGGAGACAGAGGGAGAGAGAGGGAGGGAGACAGAGGGAGAGAGAGGAAGGGAGAGAGAGAGAGGGAGAGAGAGGGAGGGAGAGGGGGGGAGACAGAGAGAGGGAGACAGTTAGAGAGAGGGAGACAGACAGAGTGAATGAGACACAGGGAGGGAGACAGAGGGAGAGAGAGGGAGGGAGACAGAGGGAGAGAGAGGAAGGGAGAGTGAGGGAGAGAGAGGGAGGGAGAGGGAGGGAGAGGGAGGGAGACAGAGAGAGGGAGACAGACAGAGTGAATGAGACAGAGGGAGACAGAGAGAGGGAGAGAGGGAGGGAGCGAGAGAGAGAGAGAGAGAGAGAGGGAGGGAGACAGAGAGAGGGAGGGCGAGATAGAGAGAGGGAGGGAGACAGAGAGAGAGAGAGAGAGAGAGAGAGAGAGAGAGAGGGGGAGGGAGAGATAGAGAGAGGGAGGGAGGGAGAGAGAGAGAGAGAGAGAGAGAGAGAGAAGAGAGAGAGAGAGAGAGAGAGAGAGAGAGAGAGAGAGAGAGAGAGAGAGAGAGAGAGAGAGAGAGAGAGAGAGAGAGAGAGAGAGAGAGAGAGAGAGAGAGAGAGAGAGAGAGAGAGAGAGAAAGAGATGTGTGTGTGCCAGGCCTGGTAGCTCAGTGGACGAAGGTATCCGCTGCAGGGGCCTGTGTTCAACCTCATGGACTCAAATTTGCTTGAAAATGCACCATTTGCCCACTCTTATTTCAACATTTTCTTCCGGGGGGAGAACCCCCTGAACCACCTTAAGTGGTTCGGGCTTGCTTGCTACGCTCGCTCGCTACACTGCCTTACTGTGCCCCAAAATGATGCATCTCCAAAAAGTGTGTCACCAGCATGAAAAGTTTGGAAAGCTGTGATTTAGGGTATTCTGCTTTAGTGATGATTACCCCCAAGTGGTTGGGCAATTTTTCCCACTTTCAGCTCGGCAGGACACATTTTGAACCTGTCAGCCTTAGGGTGGTCTTCCACCCAACTTTTTGCCTTTCCCCTCCATTTTTTTCTGATCTCATTTAGGACTTTACTCCTTTACCACTGCTAACCAGTGCCAACGTGCATGTGCTCTCTCCTTTAAACATGATAACATTGGCTTATCCCCAATTGGCATATTTAATTTACTTATAAGTCCCTATAAAAGTGCTACTACATGTGCCGAGGGCTTGTAAATTAAATGCTACTTATGGACCTGCAGCACTGTTTGTGCCACCCACTCAAGTAACCCTTTAAACATGTCTCAGGCTTGTCATTGCAGAGCCTGTGTGGGCAGTTTTAAACCGACATTTCGACCTGGTAAAATAAACCTTTTGTCAGGCACAAACCTTCCTTTTTAATACATTCAAGTATACCTAGCATATGCCCTGGACTGCACAGAGGACAGGGTGCAATATATTTAAAAAGTAGGACATGTACTTTTAAGTTGTACATGTCCTGCTAGTGAAAAACTCTTAAATTAATTTTTCACTACTGCAAGACCTATCTCTAATCAGTTAACATTGGGTTTGCCCATTTACATTTTATAAGTGTAATTTCCAAATGGGAAGAGATAACCAGTTCATGTTTGGCTCCATGGAATCCTAATTTAAAATCCTAACTTATGGTGAAGTTGGCTTTTAAATTGCAATTCTGTAAATGCAGTTATTGATGCTACTTTTAGGAAGGTGGTATTTGCTTGCCTTAGCCATTTGTTGCCTGCAGCCTGTCTCTAGGTCACACGACTGGGAGTGGGTGACTGTTGGGCTTTGTGTATTCCTCCTAGACAGCCACACACAATAAGGAGCTTAGGTGTACTTGGATGGTCCATAACTGGCACGATGGGAGGTAGGGGCTGGGCACAGCTCTACTTACACCTGAATAGGCTGTGTCCAGCCTCCACACAAAGGGCTGCAAACCCCCTGTAGTTAGTCTGGAGTCAGGACAGAGAAGACAAGATACCTGGGCACTTCAAAGGGAATCCACTAGAAGCATCTCCCCCACTTCAAAGGCACTGTGTGAAAAGAAATGGGCCTTCATCTCCTGAACCTAGAACCCAGAGTGACTCCATGGTCTAGTTGAGTAGTCTCCTGATCTGAAGCCTCAGGGATATAACAGGCTTCCAACAAACTTGCATCTGCACATGGACTCTGCTATCTGTGAGTCTGCCCTGCAAAGTGGTGCCACCCCGGTCCTGGAGCCTTAGAAGTGGGATTAAGGTACTTTGCCAGCCTCTGCGGATCCAGCAGAACTGATGCATCTCTTCTGCTGCACAGTGCAACCCATAGCAGAACCAGCACATCTCCACAATGGCATTGATTGGCCCATTCACAAATACTTGCATCTTCGCCGCAGTCCTCATCCCCTACAGAACTGCTGCTGTGTGATGCATCCTCGGCACAGGCCCTTTCATCCTTCATCGATGGCATCCTCCATGATGACGCTGGAATCTGAAATGCAGCTCCTCAGAACCGACGCATCGACCCAACAGCGCAATTCGTCTGACACTCCAGACTTCCCATTGTAAGCCCTTGTCGACAGGATCCTCGACATCTATGTAACAGAACCTCACACTGCAGCCTGGCCACACCTCAGAACCAACACATCGCTTTGGCTGCGAGTCCATCTTCAATGCGGATCCACACAATGCTCCGCCAACCAGGATGGAAGGTACTTTGATCAGCAGGACTAACTGCGTACCTGTAACTGGCCCATGCTCCATTGCTATGGGCCCGAACTTGTGACGTTGTCCCAGTCTGGCACGACCATCCATAGTAGCAGCTTTATGCCTTCCTCTCTTAAACTTTAAAATTCAATATCTCCACTTCTACTGATTGGACGTTTGTCATTTTGTTCTTGCTTTATTTATTAAAAACTACTCTATTTTTCTGACTTTGTTGTGGGTCCCTTTTGTGGTGTGCTTGCATTGTGTTGTTGTTTGAGGTGTTGCAGTAACACTACACATCGCCTCTAAGTTAAGTCTGACTGCTCTGTGCCAAGGGGTTGAGCCTAGGTTCATTTGGGGTTTTCTTGTGCCTTACCCCTAACAGGTATTTTGATTGCTGATTGACTACGGCTCACCAACAACCCATTTTCTTCACATGTGCTCTCTTCACTCATATGTTCAGCTGTGGGCCGTGTTTATGGTCTAGTGTGACAACGCAGCTGTCGCCAGACAATTATGTGAGCATTGCTAGAGAGGGGCATTAGCTCCGCCCACATGTTAGGAGTCAGGAGTACATGTTTTGATTGGGCAGAAGTTGTGTTCTTCCACAAAAAATGTGTGCACTCCACACAGCTGTGATAATTTTATTTATTGAGCTGGCTAAGATTACATTCTCTGGGCCACACGTGTGATGTTAGAATGCTGTTAAAGTGTCATAGATAACTAGATAATGTATGTTAATTTTCTCTGGCAGCAGCACAGATAGGAGGAATGCAGCCATTAACCTGTGCAGTCATTAACCATGGATTTTTAGGTCCGGCTTGACAATGCAACTGTTATCTGACCTTTTAAACTACACCAATATTATTCTACAATTATTTGCTTCCCCGCAGTTAGACTAGTAAAAATCATCTGCATAATATATTGATACGGTTGCTTCTTAATATTATATGCAGATTGTGTATGTTTTTATGATTAATTTAACCTTGATTAATACATGTTCGCACATTTCAAGTGAATATTGGGAATGCAATTGTTTTACCTTTTTCCTCTACAAGTTCTTGATACGTACAAATACATTTTTGCATATCGTACATTTTCTATCATTTGCACAGGTTTGGTAAATGTACCTCACTGTCTTATCACAAACACATCACGAGTAGCAACACTTCGTTTAAGGTTTCTGTATTCCCTGGTCTTCAGATTGTTGTTTCACATGGATTTGCAGCTGCTGCATATTTATTATAAGGAGTATGTAATTGCTTTTTGAATTATTTGTAAATCATATGCGTGTTTATAATCATGAGGGCTCCAAGGATATGGACTAAAAATCAAGCAGTAGATTCATGAATGTTAAATTGAGTTTTACACTCAGTGGAACTCTTTTCTCAACAAAACAATTCATAATGCTACCACCTTAGACAAAGCTGTGTCAGGTGCTCGTCAGGTCGGTGATTGAGAAATTGCTGAAATTCTTTTAAACTCTTTTAATTATTCTATTGTATTAAGTTTACCTGATTTACGGTTGATTTTAATCTTTGATCGCTATTTGCACAACAATTCGCTGAATCCTGCACTTTACTTATTGCTGCTCACGCTTTGAAGTTGAGTTAGTACGGGGCCGAAACGGGGAATTAGTCACTGCTCACCGCCATTTTGATTGACTGCTAGCGGTTAGCGTTTCAGTGGTTGGACAGACTTTGGCATAAATCTCACGCTGGTGCGAACGCGCAGCGCCACCACCTTAGACGAAGCTGTGTCAAATGCTCGTAAGGTCGGTGATTGAGAAATTGCTGAAATTCTTTTAAACTCTTTTAATTATTCTATTGTATTAAGTTTACCTGATTTATGGTTGATTTTAATCTTTGATCGCTATTTGCACAACAATTCGCTGAATCCTGCACTTTACTTATTGCTGCTCACGCTTTGAAGTTGAGTTAGTACGGGGGTCGGAAGGGGGAATTCTTCACTGCTCACCGCCATTTTGATTGACTGCTAGCTGTTAACGTTTCAGTGGTTGGACAGACTTTGGCATAAATCTCACGCTGGTGCGAACGCGCAGCGCTACCACCTTAGACGAAGCTGTGTCAAATGCTCATCAGGTCGGTGATTGAGAAATTGCTGAAATTCTTTTAAACTCTTTTAATTATTCTATTGTATTAAGTTTACCTGATTTACGGTTGATTTTAATCTTTGATCGCTATTTGCACAACAATTCGCTGAATCCTGCACTTTACTTATTGCTGCTCACGCTTTGAAGTTGTGTTAGTAGGGGGCCGAAACGGGGAATTAGTCACTGCTCACCGCCATTTTGATTGACTGCTAGCGGTTAGCGTTTCAGTGGTTGGACAGACTTTGGCATAAATCTCACGCTGGTGCGAACGTGCAGCGCTACCACCTTAGACGAAGCAGTGTCAAATGCTCGTCAGGCCGGTGATTGAGAAATTGCTGAAATTCTTTTAAACTCTTTTAATTATTCTATTGTATTAAGTTTACCTGATTTACGGTTGATTTTAATCTTTGATCGCTATTTGCACAACAGTTCACTGAATCCTGCACTTTACTTATTGCTGCTCACGCTTTGAAGTTGTGTTAGTACGGGGCCGGAAGGGGGAATTATTAACTGCTCACCACCATTTTGATTGACTGCTAGCGGTTAGCGTTTCAGTGGTTGGACAGCCTTTGGCATAAATCTCACGCTGGTGCGAACGCGCAGCGCTACCACCTTAGACGAAGCTGTGTCAAATGCTCGTCAGGTCGGTGATTGAGAAATTGCTGAAATTCTTTAAAACTCTTTTAATTATTCTATTGTATTAAGTTTACCTGATTTACGGTTGATTTTAATCTTTGATCGCTATTTGCACAACAATTCGCTGAATCCTGCACTCTACTTATTGCTGCTCACGCTTTGAAGTTGTGTTAGTACGGGGCCGGAAGGGGGAATTATTCACTGCTCACCGCCATTTTGATTGACTGCTAGGCCGTCTGCACCCGTCCGCGCCAAGTCCGGGCCCAGGGCCACTTCCCCTGGTCCTCCCCCATTTATTGCCAGAAGATATTCCAGCGAGGGATTGCTGAGCTGGGACCCAGTTGCCCCCGGGTCAATCCTGACAGTATCAGAAGACTGCAGACAGAGCGATGCCATAAATTCTATAACACATGGTCTGGGAGAATTCAGTTATTATGGAGGGCACACCTCTCAGTGGCATGACCGTTTTTTCTGAGCATGAGCCTCTGAAATGCCTTCTTCTTAATGCAAGGTCATTAATTAAGCACAGTATAGAATGCGCTTTACTCATGGAAAATTACAACATTATTAGCCCTCATAACGGAGTCCTGGACAAATGAATCGTCGGGCCCGACCTCGTTAATGCCACTCCCTCCGGTTTTATATGTTATACACTTGACAGACCTACCAAAAAAGGAGGTGATCAGGCAGTGATATACCATGAAACTCTAAAGTCCACCTTTACTAAGGCCTCTAAATCGGCCTGCGAGGCAGTGTCTATTAATATGCAAATCTCAGAGCGATACGATACATTTAATGCCATTTTTTTATATCGACCCCAGGGTCCAAGGGTAGGTTTTTAGATTCAATTGGCACACTATTGGAGGAAGGGTTGTGTAATAAGTCTCTTACGGTGCTGGGAGACTTTAACTTTTATCTTGAAGACCTGACCGACACTGATAATATTAGACTACAGCAGATTTTTAGCGGCGAGGATCTTAAGCAATTAGTGACAGATCCCACTCACTCGGCAGGCCATACTTTGGATGGGATCTTCTCAAATAATCCCTCCCTTACCTATTCCAAAACTGTCCCTCTCACCTGGACGGATCATGTGGTTATTTTTTTTTATCTTAAAGTAACCAATCGTCATTCTTCTAGATCCTCTAGTAAGGTGTCCACGACCGTCAGGGACTGGAAAAACATTGATAAATGGGAACTGGGGAATCTGTTGGAAATTTCACGGCCTGCTCCATCATTTAACGTTGAGTTAGATACAAACACATACACAGAATGGATAGACTCTGCTTGTCAGAAACTAGCGCCAGGCAAACAATGTATCCTTAAACGGAGAGTGCCATCTGCCCCTTGGTATTTGGAAAATCTAAAAAAACAGAAACTTGAATGCAAAAAACTTGAACGCAAGTGGAGGGAAAGATATGATATCTACGATAAAGATATCTATAAATTAGGTCTCTCCGAATATAAAAAACTGGTCCTTGAAACAAAGAAATTATATTTTGGAGATCAAATCAAGAAGGCGGGACCTTCATCCAAGGTTTTGTTTACTACAATTGTCAGACTCACCACCCCCGTTAGTCTTAAAACCGAAAGTAGTCCTGAACTTTGTGAGACTCTGGCTGCTTTTTTCCTACAAAAGGTAGGAAAGATTTTTTCTTCCTTTTCCCTCACGCCCTCTGATGCCACGAAGGCCGCTTCAACTCAACCAGCCGATGATAACAAGCGTAGCCTAACACTAGATCGCTTTATTCCTCCAAACCGATCTGAGGTTTTTAAATTACTACTTGATATTCGATCTGGTTCCCCTTTGGACCCTTGTCCAGTTTCTATCTTGCAACAGGTTCCGGATGTGAGTGTGGAAGTTCTTACTACTCTCTTTGCAGCCATTTGTGATAATGGTCAATTTCCGAGCGCTTGGAAAATAGCTTCTATCCTTCCCCTCTTAAAGAAGCCCAATTTAGATCCATCTGACCCATGTAACTATAGGCCTATCTCTCGGCTTCCTTTCCCTGGGAGAATGATTGAGAAGGCCTTGAATGGGCAACTCAGCTCTTTCCTCCAAACCAACTCTTCGCTTGATACGACACAGTTCGGCTTTCGTGCTGAACACAGCACTGAATTGGCATTGATCAAATCTACCGAGGAGGTCAGGAAAGCTTTAGATCAAGGAGGTGCTGCCATACTTATTTTACTGGACCTTTCGGCCGCTTTTGATACGGTCCATCATGTGGTTCTGATGGACCGTTTATCTGCGGCCGGGGTGACAGGCAAGGCTTGGGATCTTCTTAGGTCGTTTTTGACAAATAGAATTCAAACAGTAGATCTAGGTAGAAATAGATCAAAACCTTTCGCTCTTCCCTGTGGTGTTCCACAAGGGTCCTCGCTTAGCCCCACCCTGTTTAATGTGTATGTCGCGCCGCTGGCCGCCCTGATTAGATCGTTCGGATTCCAGCTGACTTCATATGCGGACGATACACAAATAGTGCTATCCATTAAAAAGGGGACCAAAGCTGAGATTGGATCCAGCTGTCATAACTGTATGCAGGAGATTTCAGCCTGGATGGCATCTAATTGTCTAAAGCTCAATGCTGACAAAACGGAGGTGATTGTTTTTGGGAATAACATCAACCTCTGGACTCCAGATTGGTGGCCAACAGCAATGGGCTTACCCCCTCTACCTGTGGCTCGAGCCAAGAATCTGGGAGTAATCATCGACTCTAAACTCTCTTTCGATGATCAAATTAGCAGGGTTGTTTCCTCCTGCTTTTTCATTTTAAGAACACTTAGGAAAATCAAATTCCTCCTCCCTGAAGACAGCCTTAAGACAGTGGTCACGGCATTCATTCTATCTCGACTGGACTACTGTAATAGTCTCTATATCAACATCCAGGAGAGACACTTGGCCAGACTCCAGATCGTGCAGAATGCGGCAGCCAGGTTGATTACAAGGACACCTAGATTTGTCTCTGTAAGGATAGGTCTTAGGACATTCCACTGGTTGCCCGTTAAACTACGAATCCAGTTTAAAGCACTGTGTATTGTCTTTAAGGCACTCAGTGGAGTTGGTCCTGATTTTTTGAAACATGCCTTTCAGTGGTATGTACCCGGAAGAGATCTACGCTCGGCTCTGGCTAACCTAGCTACCCTCCCCCGCTTTAAAAAAGCTAACTGGGGAGGTAGCAGTTTTTGCCATTGTGCCGCCAAGGCATGGAACGGTCTGCCTCCTAAGCTTAGGAATCTTACAGAGCTCTTTTCCTTCAGGAAAGAATTAAAGACTTAAAATTAAATTAAATTAAAATAAAATTAAATTAAAGAATTAAAATGGGTATTCATTTAAATTTTCCCTGTCAGCATTATCATTGGCTAATCACAGGTGGATAGTGTACAGCGCCACGACACCTCTGGGTAACAGAGCGCTATATAAGTCTTTTTAACATAACATAACATAACATAAAGTACAATGTATTTTCTCATTGTAACTGCTCGCACTCTATAATCAGAATACTGCATAGAGAAAAAGCTTGTAAATTTACAACAAATGTTTAATTCAAAGACCGTTACCAAAGTTGCTCGGTTCACTGAGACGCACAACAGGGACTTGCATGTTTAGTTTTTTTTATTATATGTGACGTATATCAGGAAAGGTAAGGATGGTGATGATTTTTAAATTTGACTGTCATAATATGAAAATTAAATGATAAACTAGAAATGTAATGATGTATTTTGTAAGATATATAAACTTGCCGGATCTATATAGATATTTAGAAATGCAAATTTGCCATTAACTGCACAATCTCTTAATTGCTGCATTTGCTAGTAGGAAGTCAAGTGGGTAGTTTAGAGTCCGGATGGCTGCATGGGATTTTGGTGAATGCATTTTCAAGTGGCTTTGCTTGGACCAGTTCATACTCCTAAAGATGCATTCGCCCAGCCACCACTGCAATAGGAAAGGTTCCACAACGCGCACATCCACACAGAACATGGCCACCAGAAGTCAGGTTGCAAAAAAGGATGGAAATGAAGGGACAGGATTATAATTGCGTATACAAATAATACCAAACTCCAAGCCCAGGATACACATTCTATTTCAGATCAAAACTGGATGACCCAGTTCTAGTAAACCAGCTGGCATTATTATTTGCCGATGACACTATTCTTATCTCCCAAACGCCGAGAGGCTTACAAAACTTGGTTGATACATTTCAAAAATATTGTGAGGGGAAGGGGTTAGAAATAAACCCTAGCAAAACCAAGTACATGTCCATAAACCCAAAAAAATCCCTTAGGAGTAATCTGTTCCTTGAAAACAAAAAAATTGGAACAGGTTGAGAGTTTTACTTATTTGGGGATTTTATTGGACAGTAACTTGTCTTGGAAAGGACAGATAGATAAAAGCTCCATATCCCTCAAACAAAATTCAATGCCTATTTTAAAAGTTCACGGAGCTAGCTACTCCAAGGCTATATCTCCGGCTCTAGAAGTATACAAAGCCAAGGCACAATCAGCTGCACTGTATGGTGCTGAGGTCTGGGGCTACTATTGTAATAATACGTTTGGAAAAATGGAAAATTACTTTGTGCGTAGCCTACTAAAGATACCAACTAGAACCCCCTTGGTTCCTGTATTTTTAGATATTAATCTTAAAAAAATAGACTACCAAGTAATTTTAAGACCGTTGTTGTATTGGGTCAGACTATGGGTAACCCCGGAACTGAGTGTCTATAAAAGTGGTTTTGTTGAACTCTCGCAGATTGATGGCTATTTGAATACACCATGGGTAAAGTTTGTTTCAAAGTGGTATGAAAGATTAGGGCTTGCACACCTATGGAATGCTCCACAGAATATGACATTGTTCTCTAGGAAGCATGTAAAGGATACCTTTTGGTCGTACGTCAACGGTGAACTATTGTATAGCTCATCGTCTGGCAAACTGACCATGGAATTTTTGCTTTTCAAAGATATTCCTAGTTTAGAGCAATTTATGGATGAGATCTGTCCACCATTAGCAAAATCATTATACTTACAGTTTAGGTATGGTGTTTTACAGATTAACGCATATACATCTTGTTGGGGGAAGGTAAAAGGCCCTGAATTGTGTACCCTTTGCTCTCTAGGGGCCAAAGAAGATGCTGCCCATTTACTCTTTTTCTGCCCGAAATACAAAAAACCAAGGGGTTGTTGGATCAAACCTGTCTGTAATTACATGGGGGTTAGATCTTAGAAAGAGGCAGAGCGTATACTTAAGTCAAACACCTCACAGTTAGTGGTGTTTGGAATAAGTAGATTTTTATACAGCGTGTATTTTATTCGGAAAAAATGTAGTTACAAGCTGTAAATATACTTGGATTTAGGCTCTGCCTTCCCCTGTTTTCCCCTTTTCCCCACTTTTTGTGCTTCTCTTATGTCTTATTGTCTCTCCAGCCCATGTAATCAATTGTTCTGGTTTTTAATTAATTTATATATTACTATTTATGTTTTTATTTGCGGTACTTACTTATGGGTTTTTTACAAACAAAAGAAAAAATTTTTTATCGCCAACTCAATGTAATTTTCTCCCATTTATATGATGAATTGTATATATGTATGTTATATTTATTTCTGTTGACTTTTATGGCTTATTGCCGAAATAAAGTTTAAATTGATTGATTGATTGAGTAAACCAGCTGGAACAATTGCGAAATATAGAAGCAAAGAGACAGCATCACAGTCAAAAACATTTCATCATCTTCATCACCACCATAGCTTAGATAGTGCTGATTAGTTAACGAGCCCCAAAGAGCATCGAAGCACCCACAAAGCAAGATACAAAGAGTAGCTGGGAGGAACAGACTTGTTCGGATTTGCCTACAGAGCTTTCAGAGGATCTGGTGAGCGATTGACTCCTGTATGAATAACCTCTAAGGGGTATATTCATAAGAACGTGTGATAACTACTGCAAGAGTATCTTAACGCAACTCTCAACATCGCAGACTATCACGGGAAAATAACCCTGTGTCAACGTGGAATTCACTACAAAGCGGCCCCAAGCGATAGGTTGCCGAAACCGTTGCCAATGCCCGCGATACAACCACCTCGACGGAGATAAAAACACAAACCCCAACGCCAAAAAACCTGCGATGGGCCAAAGCGCGATAAGAAAACAGTGACAACCAGCGCAAGGGCAGCAATACTCACGCGGAATGCGGGAAAAAGCACAAGAACAGCATACGGAAAATGCCACAGAACAAAATACATTAACAGCGGACTACCACAGATGCACACTGACCGACTGCAGAGGACAACATGTACACCACAACATCCAAGCACCGTGGAAGAACAAAACTGACAGGCACACCGCATGAAAGAGACCAGTGGCAGACAAATCAGAGCCGCAAGAGCGACTTGCCCACCGTGCAGCATACGCACATAAGCAGAAGTGCACCTCGACATTGACAACATCCCGGTTCAAACAGTAACCCCTCCACAACTGAACACAGGACACAACTGGTTGCGCAACTGTGCACAACATGGCAAATCACATCTGAAACCGCAGGAAAATGTAACATGACAATGTACAAGTACAACCTGTAACCTGCAAATATGTTTTAATCAAACATGCAGTGCAATTGGACATCTTCTATTGTTCCACGATTGCCATGGACGGCCACACTGTGACGTGCTCATGAGAAGTAAGTGTCAATGATGGAGTTTCTACGGGTCATTCCTGCCACAGCTGCAGTGGGATGTTGGCCACCTGCCCCATCGTCACCATCATCGTCTGGTACTTCTGGAACTGGGATCCATGGGGCATTGGTGCCAACACAGATGTTGTGCAACACACAACATGCAACGATCATCTTGCACACGATGTCCGGGCTGTACAGGAGCTTTCCACTTGTGCCGTCCAGGCACCTGAACCGTGACTTCAACACGCCAAATGTGCGTTCAACGATGCCCCTGGTGCGTATGCGGGCCGCATTGTACTGCCTCTGGGCAGGTGTGTCCGGGTCTCGTAGGGGTGTCATCATCCAAGGGCAGAGTGCATAACCTTGATCACCCGTGACAGTGCAGGGAGAAAAGAGTCAATACTTGGTTCGGCAGGATGTGCTGGCAGGCCCACTACAGTGACGCCTGTGCTGGCTGTGTGTGTGGGGTGAGTGTAAGCCAGCCCTCAGGGAGTAGCTGGTGCTGGCAACAACTTCAACAGTCATCAGGCACTCAGAAATGCAATGTCAATACAACAAGGAGGAATGACTAGAGTCACACAGGGCTAGTGGCCCCAGATGCACAGCGGCTGACACGGGCCCACCGCCACGGGACGCTGACCTGCGGGAGACTGGGGTAGGGTCATGAGGGCAGAGCAGGGCCTCACATGTGTCATGGGTGCCTTCCACAGAGTGTCACTTGGGAGAATGGGAGGCCTACCCCCATGGCATGATGCAGAGGGCCCATGTCAGCTGTGTCCGGCAACATACAAATATGAATGCCACAGACCCAGGCCAGAAACCAAGTCCGTACCTGTCCGTTGCTGATGACAACCCCCAGGCCACAGGCTCAGACACCAACGATGTTCCGCCGGAGGATGACGGTCACTCATGATGCATAGGGTTAGTGGCACCACGTGTCGCAGGCTTGCGTTGAACAGGGTTAGTGGCACCACGTGTCACCGGCTTCCGCTGAACAGGGTTAGCGGCACCATGTGTCGCAGGCCTGCAATATGGAATTATGCCTCACTGATCGAATGGAGTTTTGTGCTGTGGCCACTGCCATGGACTTGGTATCACTGCCATTCAGGACTCAGGACACTGTTCCACATGTGGGACCTACTGGGCCGAAGAGGACGCCGGTGGAGCATGTAAATTAGTAAGGAGTGATGTGGACCAGCGTCGGGGGGGTCAGCGATGGTCTGCGGAGGCTGCAGATGTCAGGAATCGACTGCATGTGCCTGCCATTCGGTCTGTGGAGAGAGACAATCCCGGGAACTACATGTCCCACAAGGCCTGATGGGAGGGGCAACTTAGTATTTGAGGCGGAAACGCACGACTGTCTACGTGTGTAATTTTGTCGGTGAGGACGGCGACCCTCGAGGCTACTGGCGTTGGAATCTTCTAGTTCGGAGAAGAAGGGAGCGGTGGTTGTGGTTCCTGTCGGCTTCCTGCGGGCTCGCAGGACGTGACGTTTGTTTCTTGTTCACAGACTCATGTTTAAGAAATAAGACCGGAGTCTGCTTGTCTACTTCTGGGAATCGCTGTAAGGGGCTTTCCGCTGGATTTGTGCTTCAGCTAATGGGGAAGCTTCGTTGCAGGCGTGGATCAGGTACAAGGTCTGTTGGAACCCTTTTGCAGCTCGGGCTCGAGCAGCCGCTCGTTTTAAAGGCAGCGCTGGGCAGGACGAATCTACCGGTGTGAAGTTGCCCAAGAAGGTAGTGTGTAAAAGCGCTCTAGTAATTAAGGCAGTTGTCTTTATGTTGGATTACATGGAGAAAGGCGATCAAGACGCCTGCTTGTGCTATTAGTTTCTGTAGCATCTAGTGTGGTTTTTACGGCCGCATTAACCATTTGTGACTCTTGGGAGCAAGGAGTTAGATTTTGGCCTCTTACCTATCTATGACAGTATAATAGAGTGGTGACATTACTTTTTGGCCTTTCTTTTTTGCTCCTGCTTTTCTTTTTCTGGGAAATAGACATCTAGGGTATGTATGCATAAGGGAGGCGGCTTTTAGAAGTGATGGCGGAGTGAATATGTGTTAATTTGTGTACTATTTCAGGTATACCTCCTCCAGTTGTGAGCAGTATCATTACTGTGTAGTGAGTTTAAAGAAGGAGCATCGCAGCAGGTGGAGCCTGTGTCATAGGTAATAGCCCCATTAGTGAGATTGTATGAGGGTAGCAAGGAAAGTTATTTTGTATTAACCTACGTGTTTTCTGCTTTCAGGTATCCTTTTCCCTGCTGATCCTACCCTAATTCCCTTTCCCTCACTTGATCGCCTCAATACTCTGTACCTTTTATGGTAGAGTTGGGGATGTCGAGAGGTGAACCCCTTGGAGCATCGCCCGAATTCTGAGGAGTTCCTGTGGTTGTTACAGCAGAGATCGTGGGACTGGGGCTTGGTGCTTGCACCTGCACCTGTTGGGCCCTCTTTGACACATGACGGTGTCAGCAGGTGAGCAGTGCGGCACTGGTGTGCTGGGGCGGGCATGCCTGGTCTGTGCATCAGCGTCCTGGGGTGCAGCAGGTGCACAGGATCGCAGTCCCCTCTGCTCACGGCGTCGGCCTCGTGGCAGGCCGCGTGGTGCCACACTGTCAGTGACGTTGACGTTGGCCTTCCGGGGAGTGGACCACACCCTGCGCAACGGGGTTTGTCACCACACCCCTGCGCAGCCCTGGCGTACTCAGGGCCAACTCACGCACACAGGGGGGATGCAGCATGTGGCACTTCCGCTATCTGTCCCACGGCCTGGGGTGACATGGTTGCATCCACTGCTCACTACTCTCCAGTCACCAGCAGTTGTGGTCTGCATGGACATATCAGTTGTTTGCATTCCCATGTCTGTCCTGCACATCCACGCCTCACTTCTCGTTGTGTACATTCCCACTCATGGGTCACTTGCATCCTCGCACATGGCTGCATTCCCCATCCCCAGAAGTTCAGCTGTTGTGTGGCTGTGGTACCATGAAATGTCTGTATTGGGTGCAGGGGTAGCCCAGGATGACCATGGAGTGGTGTAGTCATGTCTGGTAGGTGGCCGTGTAGTTTGACATGTTGTATGTGGTTTGGTCACGTGTGCATTTCCACAGTTGTGCATTGGTGGCTTTGGGGTGTGTGATGTGTTGATTTGGCACTTACCAACGAGCAGTCCCATTCCATATGTGCCATCCTGGAAGCGCTGGTTGATGATGGACTGTCGGAAGATGAAGGAATCATGCACACTGCCTGGGTAGTTGGCGACGACATTGGTAAAGAGTCCCCGTTGGTCAACTATTGCCTGCACATTGATGGAATGCTGATGCTTTCTGTTGCGGTAGTGGTGTGCAGTATCCGCATGGGGCACAAGTGGGACATGTGTGCAGTCGATTGCCCCCAACACAGCCGGGACCCCCGCTATGGCTTAGAAGCCTTGCTTTGTCTCCAGCTGTTCCTGTGCAGTGTTGGGGATGTGAAGGTACTGGGGTATGAAGCTAAGGATAGCATCCAGGACAGGTGTGATGAACTTTGATAGAGCTGGATGTGAGACCCCTCCGACTCTGGCAGTTGTTGGATGGAAGGTACCAGAGGCCAACAGGTGCAGCACAGCCAGCTGTTTTGTCTGCGGAGGGATGTTGGTTCTCCGCTGTGTTGGTACCGTCAGCCTGTGGGCGATGTGGGTCATGATGCGGAGGATGGTTGCCCTTTTGAGCCTGTAGTGGGCAATGACTTCCTCGGGCGTTAGGTCTGTGAGAGTGGTGCGTTTTTGGTAGATCTGCTGTCTCTGTGGTGGTCCAGGGGGTCTGGTCCGGGTCCTGGGAGTGGTGGCGGTCCTGGGGGTGGTGGCGATGGGTGTTGTGGCTCTGTTGGTGTTCCGAGCTGCATGAGGAGTAGCTCCATGGTGTCGTTTGTTCTTCGGGTGTGGCTGTGTGCAGGGCTCCGTTGCCTACTGCAGGTAGTCGTTCAACTTTACACCTGCTACCCGCGGCTTTTTGCATGATTTTGGTTCGCTTCGCTTCTGGCAGTTCGTTGTGAAAGTGGTGTTGTGGTTTTTTCGTGTGTTTTTGCACAGGAACGCCTACTCTGCATCTCATTAGGGTTAGTTGGTGGTGTCCGCCGTGGTGATAAATTTTGGGGAAGTTATCACGGGAATACTGGCGATGTCTGCAGTTTGCACTAGCTTGTGAATGGGGTGTTAGGTCTATCTCCACTTTTGATGCGTTAAGGTGTAGATAAATCAGACATAAGTTCTTGTGAATATCCCCCTTAATGTATGGCGAGCGCTAGTCTTGCAGATTATTGCTGCATACGGCGGATTTCACCTTCTGACCAGCATATACTTTCAGAATACATTTATCTTAGTGCAGTGCTTTGAGGCATTTCACTTTATGAACACATGCCAGGGTCTTAAAAACAAGCTCTATTCTTGACCAGAAACCGTGGTAATCATCTTGATACACATCCCCAACAAAGTGCTTTCTTAACTGACCTGGCAGCATTATTTTGTAACTGCTACAATCTGAACCTGGGCATTTCAGTTGCATTCACCAGCAAACTCTTGCAGTTGTCAATTTGTGATCCAATAATTGCTGAGGCAATGATGGGCATGTATTCTTTTTTTACATTGACGAAGGCAGTGTAGGTGTTTGATATAATAACTTGAACGGGCCTGCATGGCATTCGTATGGGCATGCATGGCATTGGTATGGGCCAGTATGGCATTAGTATGGGCCTGCATGGCATTGGTATGGCCAGCATGGCATTGGTATGGGTAAGCATGGCATTGTTATGGGCCTTTGTGGCATTGGTATGGGCCTGCATGGCATTGGTATGGGCCAGCATGGCATTGGTATGGCCTGCATGGCATTGGTATGGGCTTGCATGGCACTGGTATGGCCTGCATGGCACTGGTATGGCCTGCATGGCATTGGTATAAGCCTGCGTGGCATTTGTATGGGCCAGCATGGCATTGGTATGGGCAAGCATGGCATTGTTATGGGCCTGCATGGCATTGGTATGGGCCTGCATGGCATTGGTATGAGCCAGCATGGCATTGGTATGATCTGCATGGCATTGGTATGGGCCTGCATGGCACTGGTATGGCCTGCATGACACTGGTATGGCCGCCATGGCATTGGTATGGCCCAGCATGGACTTGGTATGGGCCTGCATGGCATTGATATGGTGCATCATAGATCACAACTATTGACTTTTCCAGGTCTTCAAAAAATATTTCAAATCCTGATAATGGGATACATTTGAGTACAGTAGGCAGTTTATTAATTATATCAATCACCATTAGTACAGATATGTTTGTATTTTTGTGGGATGGAGGTAAAATCCGTTAAAAAACCTTAAGAGCCCAACAGTCCAGCAGAACATAAGCAACAAGAAGATGACTATAAAGTAAAGTTATTAAGATGTTAACAGTAATGATAACGCATCTAGTCAAGGGGTGGTTAAAGAGAGGAGTGAAGGCTTCGGGGAATCTGTCTGCACCGTTAGGTGAGATACGGAGGGTAAGTAAAAGCACATCACAGGGGGTCTCCATTCCTCTAAACACTGGACCGAGGTGGCACATACATTCTCCCCGTTAATTGTAGTATTAGGTTTTCACTCTTGACAAGTCAATGAACATACTGCAAAGCAGACCCATCCCCATGGTGTGCGATGAGATCATTGTTTTAATCTTTCCAATTTACACACTGTGGGTTTTGCAGTGATAGCCAATATAAGGCAGACCTAGAGTAAATCTTGATCATTAACAATACTGATGTGGGGTTAATTAAAGAACCTAACACAACCACTAATCACTTATTGCTGTTATGTCTTTGAAATATGTGTTTTAGAACAATGTTGGTACATCTGAACATCCAATGCAAGAGACCTCTCTGTTCCCTATTACAGAGCCAACATGATTATTTTTCTAATAGGCCAGCATTAACCAGTTTGGCTGCAGTTCTAGGTATTTAACGTACAAGCACACATCTTGTTCGTGCTATCTGTGCAAATTTTTTAACTATATACAGCTGAGTTCCTTATCCTATGTATCGCCACACTTCTAGTCTGGAATCGTGCGTAAGAAATATTTCCTTGATATTTTGGTTATTATATGAAGGTGTATTTGATATTCGGGGCCCACACCTCTTGCCATATTAGGTTTTGTGTAAGAAATACTGAGGGGGAGATTTGTTCTTGATGCCACTTTTGTCGAATATTCCTGTTGGTATTGCTGGTAGTAATAATTACAGGGTATAGATATGGCTGCATAACCTTGGATGCTTCTCAGCCCGCCCAGGGGCTGTTTGGAAGCCGCCACTTTGAGGTGTACATAATTGTAAAACTCTGAGTTTGTAAGTGTTCGTTTTTATTGAAGCTGTGAAAAGAATAATGAATAAGCCCCCTCACGTAATTACTTAAAAGGTTGCATGATGAGGTTCTGTAAGTTTAAGTTTTGTTATTCTTTGTCAGCAGAAAACTGGATTGATTGATATTCTCTAATTTAATAGGAAAGGGAGCAATTGTACGTGATATATGTCATATCAATAAGGTTAGAGATAATAGGAAGGTCATATCGATTTGGAGCTGAAGCAAATGAGGTTTTACACATTTTGTTTAATAAACCATTTGAGGCCCATGCCCCCAAGAAGGTCTTCTGATAGAGAAAGCATTAACTATGACCACTAGGGATGTTCCCCTCTTTGAAAATCGAATGCTACCTATACTGGCCTACGTGGACGACGCGGTTTTAATTGTAAGAACAGGGCTTGGGCAACAAAAGCTGATAACAGCGTATGTCTCTTTCATGGATTCACTACAATTGAAAGTGAACCAAACTAAGTCTTTCGTAATAGTTGCCGAGGCAACAAAAAGAGAAAAAATGCCGTATTTTCATACGGATGGGAAAAGAATAGAGGTAGTGGACTCCTTCCCCTATTTGGGGATCCTCTTTGACAAAGATCTGTCATGGGTGAAACTGATGGAAGGAAGGAAGATGGTGATGGAGAGGGGTATCATTGCTGTAAAATCTTTTGCCAGAAAACTAGGTGCTAAACCCTTATTACCGATAACAAATATTTATCAGGCCAGAGTAAAATCAGCAGCGACTTACGGCTCTGGCATTTGGGGTGTGGTAGCACCGACACCCTTCCAAACCATTGAGAACAAATTTTTTAAGTCTGTAGTGGGTCTTCCTCCCTCTTTCACTAACTGCATTTTACATGCGGAATTGGGGTTGCCTTTTATTTCAGATTATATACAATTAGCACCACTCCTTCTTTGGCATTCAATCTGGAGGAGAGACACAGTGCCACTCACTCAGTTAATAAGGAGCTGCTTAGCCATGGATAAGTGGACGAGGTCTAGATGGCTCAGTTATGTAGAGCTGGTATTAAGGGAGAAAGGTCTCCTGGAACTGTTGAAAGACCCATTGGCCTGTAAGAAAGTTTCTAAACAGAAGGTTACTAACATGTTTCTGCTGATGTCTGAGTACAAGCGCAAGGAACAACATAAAGAGAAATACGCTGTCAGGACATACAGCCTCATTCCACCATTACTAGAGGGGGGTTTTCTTATTTAGCAAAATAGATTTATATTGCTGAGGTTTCGCACTAACTTGATCCCTCTCATGATAGGCTATCCAGACAAAACAGATAATCACTCGGATTTAAGCACATGTTCATGTGACAACCTAGTACCCCAAACAGAACTGTATCTAGTCTTATTTTGCAGGCTATACGAGAATGAAAGGAAAGTCTTCCTCAAACCAATTTTAAAGAAAGGGAATTTTAAACAGTGCGGGGTGACACTCTATTTTCTAAAATCATTACCTGACCCTTTGGTTTGTTACTCAATGGCGTCATTCCTATGGGCCTCCATGAGGAAGAGGAAGGGGACGGCGAATAGACCAGTGATATGAACTTATCTGATCTAATTAGGCACAAATCCCATAGATCAGCGAGAGACCTAGTACATGAAATGATTTTAACGATATTAAGGCACATATGTTTTCTCTTTTACTTTAGAGAATTATTGCTGAAATGTTTGTAATTTTAAAAAACAATACTGCGAATAATTTTTATGACTATGTATTCATTTGTACTTTTATGATCATTTTAAATCTGATTGAATAAAGAGAAATTGATTGATTGATTGATTGATTGATTGATTGATTGATTGGTATTCATATAAGACAGTTGATTTGAGGCCTCCAGTCATTTTTACTGCTGAAGATTGCTAACTATTAATCTTGTACTTCCTTCCCGCCCATCATAAAGTAATTGTTTGCATTGTCAATATCTTTAAAGAAGGGAGGCAGCCTTTTTAGCATTTGTAGATGGTATTTAACAGGAGTAATGATTTTAAGTATTGGAGGAAAAAGTTGACTCTTGAAGTGGATTTACGTTTTGCTGCATAAAGTTTTATTGTGTCTTTTGGCAGTAATACCAGGCAAAATGCTCCTAACAGTGGTTTTCAATGCATCCTAGAACAAGGCACGTGATAAATATTTACTCTCAGTATCATTTACTATCATTATTTTCTATAGGACAGTTTTAAGTCTTGCTCAACTTCAGATCGGAATTCATTTACCATTGTTTTGTTTCTTTTCTGTGTGGGTTTACTACAGTATATTCAGAATCCGAAACATACACGATCAGATGCACAAATTGGTTCAATAAATGGCAAACTGACTTTGAAAATCATAATTTATTAGAACATAGCGCTATATTGACAGTTTCTACTGAGCCATGCAGTCCTCTTTCTACTATTACACGTAGCAGCCGCCATCTTGTGAGGAACCTTATCTTGGTGTTTACTTGGAGGCCTTGTGGTTTACCATGCATAGACCTGCTTAGGCATATTTAAGAGGGACCGCTGCATAGCTGCCAGCAGGTATGTTGGGAGCACACTGAAGACATGACAAAGGCAAGCCCTTCTGCATCACATATGATGATGCTGTGTGGTCAGGTAAGCAAATAATTGAACTAGCATATAGCGTTCTTCCTCTGAGTAAGGAGGCCATGATCACCACTAAGTTCTTAAGAATTTAGGATAATAGCCCCTATCAAGAAAAAGAGTGCCTCCTGCAGAAAAGACCTGGGAAGGATTCCCTGTTCAAACGGTCTGAGATTGAGGTGGGGCCTCAACATGAGATGCCTAAAACATCAGGGACTAATTTGCAGATGTAGACTCCTAACAGCGCATGTAGATTCCTAACCAATAGATCCCTATCCAACTACAGTTGGAAAAAATTACAGTTTACTTGAAGAGACTCATTCTGGTATAGTTCTAATGACAGTATAGTGGCTTGGCACAAACTTCAACCCTGACCTCGAAATTGTGACTTTCAAAGGCTATAAAACTGTATGAAAGGACAGAATAGTGAATATGCGGATTAGTGTTGCTGTCATCCTTACAGACTCCTTCATGATAACAATAGCAGAGAATATTCAACATTCTCTTCCTGAAAATCTAGTCTGCCACTTATTATGTTGTGCTATTTTACTTGGACAGTGATTCTTGCCTAACACCCCATCTGACTCCAACTGAGAATGGTTTGATAATTTCCTAGATCTTGCTAATGTGGTCTGAACTTTTGCATCTAATGTTATGAGATTAGGTGACTGACTTTAATCTTCATGCAGATGATGTCACGGACAGCAGCTGTGCCAATCTGCTGTCAGGCCTGACATATCTCACTTTGGCCCAATTGTTGTCGCTCCCATCTATAAGACGGGTCATAAACTGTACTTGATCTTTGCTCTACACACAGACTATTCAATCTCACTATACACTAACTACCCTCCTTACTCCAACTACCCTCCTTACTCCAACTACCCTCCTTACTCAACTAACCACTTCAAAAACTAATCATGATATCCCCAAGCAACTTGACATCCAGATCTCAACTCAACCAGGCCATATTGGAGGAACTAGCATTATCAGGGAGCACACGCCCACACACTTAACTAAGTGTCTTAACCATGACTGGACCACTCAATTCAACGAGTTAACCCTAGGTCTAGCCCATCTCAAGGATGAAATGCAAAATCTATCTTCAATCACCAATGAACTCCTAAACTCCAATAAAGCCACTAGCGTCACCGTGAACCGAACTAGTCAGCAAACCAGCAGATACTTCACCACAAATCCACACCCAGACTATACAACACGAAGTAAAATACCCTCCCCCAACGACCCGGATCGTCCTACGAGGGCAATGGATGGACTATCTGACAATGACTTACATGACCTTCTCATTTCATACACCAGCCATAATGACAGCAGCAAGTCTCTAGATGGCACTATCCAATCCATCCGACCCAAACCCTACAGAGAACCCACTCACAACGACAGATTCATAATTAGGGAAAACCTCACAAAGGTCAACATAATGCAATCTACCCTCACTCACTCGACTAGCAAATTAAAGTGTGCACTAATCAATTGCAGATCAGCTAACAAACATGCTATGATAATTTATGATCTCATTCTCTGGAATGATCTGGACATCATCATCCTCACCGAAACATGGCTAAAGAGTTCCTCTGCTCCCATCCTTGACCTACTGGCCCCCCCAAGTCATGATATATTTCGCCTGGATCGAACTGAGAAACGCGGAGGGGGGCTAGCCTGCATCTATCGAAACACACTCACAGTTGATCAAGCAGACGCCATCTCCTTATCCTCTTGCGAATATCTCTGCACCAACATCTCTGATGACAAGGACATCGTCTGCAAACATAATATACCACCCCCCGGGTGACAATCTGAAGTTCATTGATGAACTAATGGAAGTCATTACAGCCAAGGCCAACTCACAAGTGCCACAGATCTTTATGGAAGGCTTCAATCTCCATTGGAACAATACTGGCGATCATGATGTAAGCGGTCTCAAATCCTTTCTGTCAGCCCAGGATCTGTCCTAATTCTGCAACAGCCCAACCCACAACAAGGGGGAGACATTAGACCTCATCATAGCAAAATCAAACACTATATCACTTGAATCCATCTCCCCATGTAACTGGACTGATCACTACAGCATCTTCTCCATCAACAGTGAGCTAACTCCAAAACGAAGCCAACCTACAAAAACAAAACAATGGAAAAGGAATATCCACAATATCAATCCCAACGCCTTGATATCCCAATGCAATTCCGCCCTGATCCCATCAGCAGACATGGCTGACGTCCATGATCTCACAGACTTTTACAATGCTACTATGCTTGAAATCCTTGATACCACAGCGCCCCTCCAAGAAAAAAACATCTCCACCAAAATCTCCAAACCATGGTTCAATGAGAATCTAAACACGGACCGGCGCAAGTTAAGACTAGCTGAGTGAGCATGGAAATCAGCACCCTCCACTGATCACCTATACCAACTTAGAGCACTGAGAAATACTTACAACAGAAAAATCTTAAAAGCTAAAGCAGACTTCTTCAAAACACAGCTGAACCAAGCCATTAACCGCCCCAAAAAACTATTCGAAATCGTAAAACAACAATCGCGTAACTCTCCAAACGTAGTAGAGCTAAGAGACCCGGCTACCCCTAACTGCGACGAGCTTGCCAAATTCTTCCTAGAAAAGACTAGAACCATTGAAAATGACATTCAATCCAAGAAAGAACCCCAACAAACTATTGACCATTAGTCTATTCTTTACACACAGATCAAGGACCTTTTTAGCTTTGTGATTGAAGTGCCAAAAAACAATGCCAACTGTCACTCCTTCTCACTAATCCCTGAACACGAAATCTATAGCACCCTGCTAGCGATCAACCCTGCCGATCATGGGGGAGGAGCCTAGCGCGCAACCAAGATGGCCGCGTAGGTGCGAGGCTCCCGAGGACCTCCGAGACCTCCTGCATAAATCCTGACTATATCCTGTCCTAGATGAGGGGACTGTGTTCGTGAGACCGAGCTGAGGTGCCACCCGTTTTCCGTTTCCAAATCGGACCTCGGACACCGGCGGGAGCATCGATTGAGGTTTGCGGCCTTCTCCACGCCGGCCCCCCGGATTGGAGTTGTGGGGCGATCCGGAGACAAAGTGAACAACAGCGGCGGGCGAGGCTGGGCGATTCGTGTACCCCGCACTTTCGCTTTCGCGCCCTCCTTGCTGCCAAGCGAGGTAGGGTCGCGAGGCGGCGTGCGGTGGTGTGACTTCATCGGGGTGCCCTGCCGGCCCGCCAGCTGTGATCCGCCCTTCGGAGCTGTGGTCGCCCTCCCCCGGAGCCCGTGAACCGGTCTGTCAGCCCTTTTCAAGGAGATTGGCACGATTTGGGGACTGGAGCCATGTCCACGAAACAAGATGGCGACCGGGCAAAGGTGAAATCGACCCGCCGTGGCGCAGCCCCTCAGTCTAACAACATGGACCGCTACACCCTCCAGAAGGGATCTCCAGAGGCGCCGCGTAGGTCCCCTGTTGGCCCGACTGATGCCCCTGCTTTGCCCGCGGATCTGACCCTCCGGGACGTCATGGGCGCCATCGCCGAGATGAAGGCCTCAGTGGACCAGCGCTTTGACACTCTGGCGCAAAAGATTGACTCGGTCCTCGTGGATGTGGGCCTGGTGAGGGCCGATCTGTCCAAGACGAATGACCGGGTCGACTCTTTGGCCCACACCACCTCGGGCCTCACAACGGACGTGGCGGCCCTCCAAAAGGAGGTGCGCCGACTGGGCCAGGCGAGCGCCCTGATGGATCGTCGACTGGAAGATTCCGAGGGTCGGGCCCGGAGGAACAATGTTCGCATTGTCGGGGTGCCGGAGGGACGTGAGGAGGAGGCGGCGGATCTGTTTGTGGAGGACCTGATCCTCACCCATCTCCGGCCCCGGGGGCTGAGTAAACTCTTCGCAGTGGAACGTGCCCACAGGGTCCCCGGAGGGAGACCTAAGATCGGAGCCCCTCCGAGGCCTCTCATTGCCCGGATCTTCAACTTTCGGGACAGAGACGCTATCCTGCAGACTTCTAGGCAACAAGGACCGGTCAGACTCGACAATATGGACGTAAACTTCTATCCTGATTTTACTCCGGCGGTTCAGAAGCAGAGACTGAGTTTTCTCGGAGTCAAACGTCGCCTACGGGACCTGAACCTCAAGTATGCGATGCTTTTTCCAGCGAAGTTGAGGGTAGAGGTGGATGGCCGCACGCACTTTTTTGATCGTCCCGAGGCGGCCGGGGACTGGTTGGACACTTTGCCCGGGGACCGGGCCGGGGGGGTGGGGGGGGCGCGGTTGGTGGGGAGGGCTTGCCGGATCAGGACTGAGGGACTAATAGTAGGCCTTGCTCTGGACAACATTATTGTCATCATTGACTGATTGTGTAAGTTCCCCTCCCGTGGAGGTCGTACGGGGTCTCTTGGGGGCTTTCCCTCCTCCTCTGGGGGACTAGTTAGTGTTTTCATCTATGGGGCGACAGGCACACTGCACTTTGGGGGGGCTGTTCGGGCTCATGCAGGGGTGCAGGGAGGGGGGAGTTCTGTTGGGACGGGTGGGTTGGGGTGGGGTGTTGTTCGTTTTTACCGCAAGGCAAACCCTTTACTGTATTGGTGTTTTTGAGGTGCTCTCGGGGGGACGAGTGATGGCTTCTGTATGTGATGGGGGGTAGGGACTTGACTTTGTTGTCTTGGAACGTTAATGGACTGGGGGATAGGATTAAGCGAGGTGTGGTCCTGCAGTATCTGAAACGAATTTCGCCAGATGTGGTCTTTCTGCAGGAGACACACCTTATTGGTAATTCCTTCTTTGCCATGAATCGGCGTGGCTATCGTTTGGTGGCCCACTCGGGCTTCACGTCTGGCTCGCGGGGGGTGGGCATCATGGTTAAGAACTCGCTCCCGCTGGAAATAGATGAGGTGCGCCATGATGAGAGGGGACGCTACATTGCCTTGGTGGGGAGAATGGAGGGCAAAGTGGTTGTCTTTGTTTCAGTGTATGTCCCACCGGGGCTACAGTCTACCACTTTTGCGGACCTGGGGCGCCTCCTCCTTGACCTTCCGGGGGGGCTTCTGGTGGTTGGGGGGGATTTCAATGCGGTGGTTTCTGGGACTATGGATCGTCACCCCCCTAGGGACCTCCCCCGGGCGCAGGCGTGGCTGTCCGGCCTTTTAGATACATTGGGATTGGTGGACTGCTGGCGCTTAAAACATCCCACGCAGCTGCAATACACCTTCCATTCGAGTGCCCATGGTAGCCTCTCACGGCTTGATCATATCCTTGTCCCTGCGGCCTATGCTGGGAGGGTGGGAGAGGTGCGCCATCTGGCGCGGGGTATTTCAGATCACTCCCCGCTCCTGTTGCACTTTGGTGTCCTCCCGAGGGGGGAGGGCAGGGTAGCTCCAATTAATGCCTGGTATCTGCGCGACCCCAATATTCGCGCTGACTTGATTAAATCCTTGCAGCGGTATTTCGAGGAGAATGTGGGGTCTGTCCCTTCGGCTATCTCCCTTTGGGAGGCCTTCAAGACAGTTATTAGGGGGGAGGCCCTCTCCTTCATATCCCATGCCCGGAGGCGCGAGCAGGAGGAGGTGACCCGAGTGGAGGCCGAAATTACTGAACTAGAGGGTGATTTGGGGAGTGGGGTGACGGATGCTGCACTGCATGTTCTACACCTTAGGCAAGCGGCCTATAGGGCCCTCGTCACGGAGGCAGCCAGGGGCCTCAGTAGAGAGCAACAGGGGCGACTGTATGATGTGGGTGATAAGGCTGGTAAATTGATTGCGTGGTTGGATAAAAAGGAGAGAGCGAGTCGTGTGGTTCCGCTGATTGAGAGGATGGATGGTGTACGTGTCACCGAGCCAGAAGACATTGTCTCTTGCTTCGCGGATTATTTCCGCGAGGTGTATTCCCCGGTCTCCCCCTGCTCGGAGGCGGATTCTCATGCCCTGCTTCGAGATATCGTGCTGCCCTCCCTTTTGGTGGAGGACAGGGAGTCGTTGGATGCTGCTCCTACCTCGGACGAAATTGCCCTCGCTATACGCTCGGTTGCATCTGGCAAGGCCATGGGCCCGAACGGCATCCCTATCGAGTTGTATAAGCTGCGACCGGACGTACTGGCACCCCACCTCCGCGCGATGTTCCTTGCGGCCCACTCGCGGGGCTCCCTCCCGCCGGACCAACGTCTGGCTACAATCGTGGTGATCCACAAGGAGGGGAAACCCCGAGACCGGGTTACCTCCTATCGGCCTATCTCGCTCTTGAATGCGGAGCCCAAAATCCTTGCCAAGGTGCTTGCCAACCGGCTGGTCGGCGTGGTGGGCGAGTTGGTCCACCAAGACCAGTCTGGCTTTATCCCCCATCGCAACACGGCCCTCAATCTGCGGCGCTTGCACGGGGTGCTCGCGCGTGTTCCGTTTGTGCGGGAGCCGGCCATCTTGGCGTCCTTAGACGCCACCATGGCGTTTGACACGCTCGAATGGCCATACATTTGGGCGATGCTGGCGAAATTTGGTTTTGGACCGGGATTCATCAGCTGGGTCAAATTGTTGTACTCGGGCCCGTTAGCGCAGGTGGTAGTGAATGGGCGAGTCTCGGCCCCGTTCGCGCTGGGACGGGGCACGCGACAGGGTTGCCCCTTGTCGCCGCTCCTGTTTGCATTGGCCTTGGAACCCCTGGCGGAGTGGTTGCGGTGGCACCCTTCCATCCGTGGTCTCCGTTGGACCCCCGAGTATGAGGACCGCGTGTCCCTCTACGCTGATGATATCCTTTTGTACCTAGCCTCCCCGCGCAAATCCCTGATTGTCCTGGTTGATGTCCTGCGCTCCTTTGGCCGTAACTCAGGCCTTGTCATCAACTGGGCTAAATCATGTGTCTATGTGCTTTCCGGGGAGGCTCCCGTCCTCCCGCGGGGATGTCCGATCCAGATTGCCTCGCAGGGGTTTCGGTACCTGGGTGTCTATATCACGCTGGACCCGGCGGCCCGCTACGAGCGAAACTTGCTTCCCCCCCTCCAGCGCTTGAAGGAGGACGTTGCGCGCTGGCGGCACCTGCCGCTTTCGCCGCTCGGCCGGGCGGCATTGTTTAAGATGATGTCGTTGCTGCGCTTCCTGTACGCTCTCCAGAACACTATGGACCTAGTCCCGGCGCGCTACTTCCGTGAGGTGGAGAGTCTACAGCGCCGCCTGTTCTGGGACGGGAGGCCGCGTATAGCCCTGGCGAAGTTGACGCTCCCGTGGTACGACGGGGGGATTGCCCTCCCGGACATTAAGCGGTATTACTGGGCCTCCCAGCTAGCTGCAATTAATCACGGCCTCTATGGGCCCGCCTTGAACCCGGCATTTGAAATGGACAAGATGCTCCTGCCCGGTGGCGACTACAATCGAGCACTCTACTCTGGCGCGCCGGACCCCTGCTTGACGGGGCCCACGCGTGTCATGGTGCGGGTGTGGCACGCGGCCAATGCAGCTATGGGGTGGAAGGACCGTTTGACCCGGGCGTCGCCGTTGTATGCGCCTCAGCGGTTGGGCTCCCTGTGGACCTCGAAGGGCTTCGAGAAGTGGGACACGATTGGCATCAGTAAAGTGGGGGACCTCTGGACGAGAGGGGGATTTAAAACATTCGAGACGCTGCAGACGGAGTTTCAGCTGCAGGGCAGTGAATACTTTCGGTACTTGCAGGTCCGTCATGCGCTGGGCTCCGTCTTCCCAGACGCCGCCTCCATCCCGGAGTCTTCCCCCCTGGAGGATAGAGTGCTGGATGGCCACGTTCCGGATAGCACGATCTCCCTCATTTACAAAAAATTGATTAATGACCGCTCGGGCCTGCTGACCGGCCTCCGTGAGGCTTGGGTTGCCGACGGGCTGGAGTTGGACGACGAGGACTGGATTTCCGCGGTGGCCTCTCCGAAGGAGGTGGCCATACCGGCTCGCCTTCGCTTCGTCCAGCTTAAGATACTCCACCGGGTTTACATGACGGGGCCAAGGCTTCTGCGTATGGGTTATGCTGAGGATGGGTTGTGTAAGCGTGGGTGTGGTGCTTTGGCGACTTTTTTGCATATTTTGTGGGAATGCCCGAAGGTGGAGCGATTCTGGCGTGGTGTGCATGAGGTCCTGCGTCTGGTTACGCATGTCGCACTGTTGCCTGAAGCGAGGAGATGCTTGCTGAATGTGTGGGAACCAACTGATTACTCGGTTCCGCAGACGCGATGGGTGACTCTGGGATATATGATAGCTAAGCGTGACATCGCTCAACTGTGGGGATCCCAGCGGCCCCCGGCGGTGTCGGCCTGGAAAGAACATATGGATTGGTGCATGTTCCGAGAAAAGGTGGTGTATGTGGCGAGGGGCAAGCCTGGGGCGTGGGTGAAAATATGGGGCCCCTGGAACGCCTACCGCGGGGGTATTTGCGAGCCACCACTGCTGCCTGCTGCCTCACCGGCTCCGTCCCCCTAGTTGACCCCCTCCCCCAGCCCCGGGCACAGAGTTCCCCCAGTCCTGGACTTGTTTCCCTTCCCCCTCTTCAGATTCCTGTGGATGGTCGGGGTCCCTTATTCGAGGAGCACGTGTGGTTACCTTCGATTGCGGGTTGCCTTGCGGGTGTGTTTTTTCTATGTTGTTGCGTGTGTATAAAATGAAACCGTATTGTGGGCTTAGAGTCATGTGGCTTACGTCGTTGATGTCTCCTGATTTGCTTCTCTGTAACGCCAAGTGCCCTTTTGTAAGTTTGTCAGGTGCTCCTGTCACTCTAGCGGCCGGCCGGAAGGTTGTAGGCCCATACTTGTATATACTTGAGATTGCAATAAACGGTTTCAACAAAAAAAAAAAAAAAAAAAAAAAAACCCTGCCGATCATTTCTCCGATGCCCTACCCTCATCTGTATTCATAATGATAAAGACTTCTATTCTACCCTTACGGGCAAAAATTGTTAACGCCTCTCTGAGGCAAGGTTCCATACCTGACTGCCTTAAAATAGGGCAGGTCACACCTATACTAAAGAAAGCCAATTCCCTCTCCACAGACCTCAACAACTATCGCCCTATATCCAGGATCCCCACTCTGGCAAAATTATTGGAAAAATGTGTACAAATTCAACTTTGCAACCACATCGAGAACTTCAACATCCTAGATAAACACCAATCCAACTTCCATCAAGTCCACAGTCCCGAATCAGCACTCACCCATATAATGGATGACATTTTAAAAATGTTAGATCATAACGAATCGTGCCTATTGATACTCCCTGACCTATCTTCCACTTTCGACATGGTTAAACACGACAATCTACAGTCCCTACTTGAATGAAGGACGGGCCTAACCGGTCCAGTGTTACAATGGTTCACCTCCTTCCTAAGCAACAGAACCCAAAGAATCAAGATGAAGCAATCATTCTCTCAACCATCCATGGTCACACCAGGAGTTCTACAGGGATCAGCACTATCACCAATCCTTTTTAATCTACTCATGGAACTCCTTGCTAATGCGCTAAATTCTGCAAACATTCCAGATCACCTATACACGGACGACACTCAACTACATATTAAAATCTCCTCACCAGATTACTTCATCTCCCTCAACGCCATTCTTCATAATACCCAAAGTTGGCTCAATGGCAACCACCTCATGCTCAACACCAAGAAAACTGAATTCCTCCTCATCTCCCCTCCCAATCACACACCCAAGATAGACTTATGGCTGAAGCATCTAACTTCCTTTGATTGCGCCCCATATATCATTGACTACGCAAAATCCCTGGGAGTCACCCTGGACAAACATTTAAATATGCAGGCGCAAATCTACAATACCACCAAGAGAGTCAATTATCATTTGAGTATCCTAAGGAAACTTAAACCCTTCCTCCCACAGACTGATCTAAAAATGGCGGTTCAAGCTCTAGTACTACCAAGACTGGACTATGGAAGCACCACTCTATGCGGTCTTCCAAAATACAAGCTAGCACTGCTCCGGACTTCGCTTAACGCTGCGGCCAGGCTGGTCTCCGGAATAAAAAGAAATAACCACATCACCCCGGCTCTGAAGGCTCTGAACTGGCTACCCTACAAGTCGAGAATACAACTAAAGATCGCCTGCATGACACATAAAGCCCTACATAGCAACACCCCCAGCTATTTAGCACAAAAGTTAGAGCTATCGGGAGGTTGCAGACATTCGCGAAGCTCGAGCTCATTACTACTAAAACCTCAATCCTTCCACAAAAAGAGAACTGGGAGAAGAGCTTTTTCAGGTATCGCACCGAAGATTTGGAACAACCTTCCCGCAAACGTACACAGAATCTCCTCCTTTACCACCTTAAAAAAAGAAGCGAAAATGTTTGTAATGAACAAATTAACATCCTAAATCTTTAACTCTATGATGACTAGTTGCCACCGATTATATCTAAACACCAATATCTACCTCGTTTGTATTACATGCGATTTCCGATTGTATGTATAATATGTGATAACAATGTACTGTTAAGCACTCTGATACCCCCGTGGGTCATGTTCGCGCTATATAAAACTTTATAAATAAATAAATTAGATCATTCCTTCATTATTTTTCTATACTCTTGAGTCAAGTTGTCTCCAGACAAATAAGAGCAGTCTTCTAAATCAAGATGGAAATTATGGTAAAAGACAGACTCTACAGCGGATTTGGCAGATATCATAAACAAACCGGTCTGCTTTGAGACAAAGGGCATCGCCTTTGAATCGCTTGAGCTTCCAAATAAGAAACTCACCACCTTGGTGGACCTTTTTGAAACTACATCTATGCAACCCACTTCGTCTGCAGCTGGGAACCCTACCTGTAGATTGCATGCAGCGGAGTTAAGAATATTGTGCCTCTTGAAAAGGAGAATTGAGCGTAAGGAGAGGTTAGATTGCTCAGCTGAATGGCATAGAAGTTTAAAAGCCCAACTTAGACAACACAAAGAGCTATTGTATGCATCTAATACTTCTTTAAATTTATACAGAGAAAATTGTCTTTTTATCTTCCTTGACCTTGAAAATATTCGCTAAGGTACATAATTTATATCCTTTGGCTGTTGCCTTGCATACATATAATGCAAGTTCTATGTCACAGACTTGTTACCTGTATCTATGATTAAGTAAATCTGATCTCGGAACATAGCATGTCCTCTGAACCTAAGAACAGAGTGAGATACTGCTGCACACACCTCAGAAGGCCAATCTCCACTCCTACGATTGATCAGGAACCCACCTTTGTGAAATTTCATATCCTATTACAGATGTTTGTGGATGCTCATGATCTGTGTGTCAGGATCTCTGGAAGATCCGTGTCCATTCATTTTTATTTGATCTCCTGTGACTGGCACCCTGCCCTTGATATATCATGTTATGAAGTCTTCTGAAAGAAAGACATGATGCAAAATGGCGATTGCTGCATCTCGTTTAAAAAAGCTGACTTAGATCCCAGTGACACTGAAAATTCTATGCCCATAACATTTCTTCACACTATATCTAAAGTCATAGGACAGCACTTAGCCAAATTGCTCTTCACCGGTTTTGACAGGCTCAACTATTTTCAGGCCGATTTTCATCACAGAGGCTGTTTTAGTTGTGAGACTTGATGAATTGCACTCCATCCAATACTAGGGTTTCCCTGCTGAACTTATGTTGCTCAGTCTGTTTGCCTCTTTTGTTCCATCTTGTTTGAGCGGCCAAGATGTATAGCATTGGTGGGAGTGGTGTTAAACTGTTATATATCTTTCTTGACAAGCTGCTTGCGTTCTTCTGGACTGTGGCATATCATATTCCTAGAGGAATTCCTCAGGGATCAGCACTCTCCCCCATTTAGTTTAATATCTACGTGCAACCCTTTTCCTTTGGAGATCATTCTGAGTCCATCTGCTACTTCCCTTTTCACTGGCTCTCAGGATCCTCGTTCTCCAGCTTCCAAGTTCCTGGAGGTTTATATGCCGCTGGCTTTCCCTGTAGTTCAGGACCCTATCTGTGGAAACCTGTCTTCCACATGTTATGCATATTGTGAGTGGGCACAGGGTGACGTGGATTTATAAAGCACACTATCACCCGTAAGGGTATTCTGGTGCTGAGCAGATGCGTGTGCCTAGCCCTGCCCATGGTAGGTTGTTCGATTAAAAATATGTTATGTACATTTGTAAAGTGCACTAGTGGTGCACGGTGGCTTCTAGAAGTAATCGCCCTTACCTCAGACAGACAAAAACTGGAATTGGAAGTGACATCTGCACCCAGACCCTGGCAGGAAAATATTTTCGCAAGATTAAAGCTTTTTTCTACATACCGATGTAACAAAACAAGGGTATATCTAGGGAGGGCTGGCCTGTAGGGCAATCTGGCAGTGAGAGAAGGTCTGGCCTGACAGATTCGAATGTAGGCTGATTGTTTGGGTGTTTGTGGGTCTGTTTTATCGTCTGCTGAGCCAATTTTTACTTTTACTTTCTCTGACATTACCACTAACATTGCCTACAGCAAGCACAAATGCATGCCGTCTCCCATACCTTGCAAAACACCTGCACAGTTTGTCTTAAGTTCAAAACTGCTTCGATTTGCAAATGTGGGCTGCATTTTAGCAATGTTTTCGTTAATGCCCCCTCCCCCCTTCTTTTTTTAGTACCCGGGAATATTTTCACCCCCAGTCCGACCATGGGCATACCCTTTCTTTTGGACCCTGAAGAGAACCTTTTTACAGGATATTAGTGTGAATTTCCTGGATTAGCTATGACCTGAAAAATGTCATGACTATCCACACAGCTCCAGATCTGCGAGTTTCACCATATTTCGACCATCTGCCCCAGAATCATGAGTATGAACAATGCGAACAATAGATTGTTTATTACCCATCTGAAACAATGCACTGGCGATTCTTACTCCTTTCTCAATTCTAAAGTATACTATTTGACACTTTGTAACACTTGTTTCCTCCTTTCAGCATCTAATTGTCGTTGCTATCGATTTTCTGTTGCTCTGTAAAATTTTAAAATAGTATAAAGAAAGTAGCCCAAAGATGATAGCACAGGGGTCATTACTGCCACCATTCTTCCTGTAACGTGTGGCTACACTAGGTCATGCATATGTTTCTAGTGTCGTGTTTTGCAGTAAGAAATCGTGGGAAAATGTTGACTTTAAAAAAGTAATGTAAAAATGTTGCCTACATGAAAAAAAAAGTTGTGGCTGTATAAAAATAAAAAATGTACCTTACAGGGCAAAGATAAGTGTTCCAGGAGCAGGGGCAAAAGGCACCTCACATTAAAGTAGAAAGATTTACAGTGAAGTGGGGAGGGAGGACTTGTAAAGGTTTTTACGGGTTCAGGGAAGAATAGAGTTAAGGTGTAGCAGAGGGTTTTACTGTTCAAGGATGAGTAGCATTAAGGGCAGCGGCAGCTACTCCGCTGTGGCAGAGGAGCGTCGCCTCCCCAAAAACAGCAGGAAAGGAAAAATAAAATGATAGTAAATACTTGTTTTATTTTTCCTTTCCTGCCGAACATTGGGGGCGGGGCCAGGGGGATGACAGGAGGAGTGGTAGTTCACTGCCTTCAGTGCGCATGATGCTTTGGCCTGCCGTCACAGGCTGACCAAGCAGTCATGCACATTGAAGCTCTCAAACCCAGCTGCGTTGCTGGATTGGAGAGAGCAGGCACAGACTCCCAGTCTGTTTGTGAGCGCAAATTGAGGGCGGTCCGGATAATACTGAAGCTGCTCTCATGAATGAGAGCAGCTTCAGGATTGGCTGCAGGGCAGACTGGGAGCCTGTGCTGTCCAAAGGGGAGCAGAACAGCGCGACCCGGCCGGCTGCGAGTAAGTTTTTTTGTATTAGCATTATTTTGCCCACCCGCGACCCTTATGACACTCCCCGACCCGACCCGCCCCGCCACTCGTCCACAACACCGGCTATTACTGATTAAGCGGTATAAGGGGTTTATATGGTTTAGCAAAGGGATAATGAGGGATAATAATGAGTTTTTAGGGTTTAGGGAAGGATAGCGTTAAGTGACAGTATTGGGTTTTTAGGGTTCAGTGAAGGGTGGCATTAAGTGGTAGTAAAGGTTTTTAGGGTTCAAGAAAGGGTAGGGCTAGGGGGTAATAAGGAGATTTTTCAGCTTCAGAGGTGGATAGCGTGAAGGGATAGTAAGGAATTTTTAGAGTTCAAGGAAGGGTAGCAGTAAGGGTACCACAAATCAACAAGTAGAAACCGAGGGCAATAAAGGTCCATCACATGGGCCCCAAAGTATATATTCTGATCACAAAATAGGACATGCTGTTCCTGACTGGGGAGGAGGAGGAAAAAAGGTGGGTATCAAGGTCCTCTATGTGGGAAGTGCTCCTATAAGGAGCAAGGCCCACAAAAACACCCCAAGGTATGTCATGCTTCATCATAGGGCAGCTCCTCGTTTGAAAGGCACTGCAGCGCCCAATGGAGTCTGCAGGGGGCTCTTTGCCAGAGTTCTTTTACCTGGGGTCTTAGCCGTAGATGAAGGGGGTGTGTGTAGTGTGAGGTGTATATATAAAGGTGAGTAGAGTGTGAGGATGCTGTGGATTAAAACTGACTATGGGAACCAGCTGAACCAACTTTTATTAGCGAGTTTCATGTTATGGTTAAACAAGCATTTGCAATGCAATAGGTCTCGCATTTACGCGAGTTTAAGCTATTGGCATTGTAAATGACAATGCCTTTTGTTTATGTTTTAAAAAACTAAATATAAATAAAAGGCATTGTCATTTACATTGCCAATAGCTCAAACTCGCGTAAATTCGAGACCTATTTCATTGCAAATGCTTGTGCCCTAAGCAGGCTGGTAATGCAGAGAGACATGCCCTGCAGGTCCAAGCAAATGCAAGACCTTTTGCATTGCAAATGCTTGTTTTGGAATTCTCTCGTTTTTTTTGCTTTCTCTGTAAACTGATGCCGTGACTTGGTACTCTTTACTTTTGGCCCTTATTTCAACCCTGCACAGGTAGTGGCATGGGCCCTCTTACACCTGTGTCAGGGAGAGAGAGAGCACAAAGTACCCTACTACTGCGGAGTCTGTCACACAGGGTAGTAACTGCAGAGAAGCAGTGCAAAGGAAAGTAACAGGGTGAGACAGTGAGGGAGATATGATGGAGGAATAGAAGGAGATGAAGACAGAGAGGGGGAGAGGTGCGCCAGGTGGTAATGGGAAATGATGGGTGGGATAAAGTAGAGAGTGGGCATAACAAAATGCAGGGTGTGCGAGACAGGAAGGATGAGGACAAAGAGAAGGGCTGAGTGAGACGTGGGTGCAACAGTAAGAGATATGGGAAGGGGATACACATTTGGGAGGGAGGGAAGATGAGGGGCAGGAATGTTAAGAGATTAAAGAAACGTTGATGGAGAAACAGGAGAAGAGCGAGAACGATAGAAAGGGAGGGGTCGAGGGAGACAGAAGGACCATAGAGAGGGGAGATGAGGGAGACGTGATTCATTCAACGTGACAGGGTTTTCGGTCATGAATATGTTTTACTTTGTCAGTTAATTGGCTCAGGCAAAACATATGAAAACGTCACCAGGGAAGGAAAAATAGACAGAGAGAATTACTTATTAATATAATTCTCTGTGCCTATTTTTCCTTTCCTGGTGACGTTTTCATATTTTTCCTCCTGAACCAATTAACTAAGTAGGTAAAATACATCAAATAACAGATGAATGACTGTAGAATGGGGAAGTTACTGGTAGATTAATGCTCTTGACATGCTTTGCAAAGTTTTTATGTTGGGAGCAATTGTCTCCTAAAAGCCCGACGGCCCCTTTGAAAAGAATCCTCTGAAGCCATCTGCTTAGTGTCATGAAAGCGCACTTCGTCAGTGAACTACCCGATGACTCTGCATGCATGGGGCAGGGAGCAAATAAAAACAAGCATTGGCCGTGAAAGTGACACGACCGCGCAAATAACAGGCCGAGGTGACAAGGGCTGGGCGAGAAGGGAGGGGGGAATGCCAGCATCAAAGGAGCCTGAAGCTGACGAAAAGGGAGGGGGAGAAGGGAGGAGGGAGTGCGAGCAGCAGCTGTGCACGTGCACGCCATCGTGCACTCAAGCTTTAGGCCTGCCAAATCATGTGGGTAGCACTTTTGAAAGCCCACTTACAAAATGTCTCAAAGAGACATGCGCTGTCTCAGCGAGACCTAAAAAGAGAAGAATCTAATAATCTTCTTCAAGCTTTTAAGTGAGGATGTCGGTCAACGGGGGCGGAGCTTGCAAGCCACGAAGATGGCCGCTTGAGCAAACTGCTCCGTGCCACCAACACACTATCCTACAACAATCCTGCGTCTGTGCCAGGCTACGAACCTGTTATTCAACGTAGCATGTTTCGGTCGGGCTCGAGAGTAAAATGAGCTGCCCCTGGTTCCCATACTCCCAAGCTCGGCAGAGTAAATGGAACTGGCCTGCTGCGGCCCTGCGGACGGCTTTGAGCTCCGTCCTGAAATGAAGGAGAAGAAGAGCGGACCGTGACACTGCAGCTGCGTTGCTGCCGATAGCTCCCGTTACGAGTGTGGTTCCGGAGACCAGGTGCTGAGATGGGGGCCGACAGATGCGAGCCTGGAGCCGCTGACGGGGACCGCATCAGACAGGTATTGAGACGTGGGGCGCTGTTATCGTGGATGAACCATCAACTTGCGGCAGAGGGGCCCAGCTGCGACACCCGAGCTGCCTGGACGACAGCCCCGAGCTGGTGGACACCGTGGGGCACCTTCATGCTGGCGGCAGGGTCCCCTGAGGTGCGCAAACTCGGAGATCTGAGTGGTATAGCAGCCGAAGGCGCAGTGAGTGCCCTGCAGTGCTTGGGGCAGCGGTGTTAGTGCGGCTAGAATACCAGCCATTTTAACTATCTATGAACGCTGAGACCTGCCAGAGACACGCTGTGCTGCCTGACGTGCTGTGGGCAGCTGCTGGCCTGGGGACTTTGTAGGCCTGGGGAAGTGAGGGATACCTGCCAGTGCCTTGATCCCGGCTGGGACCTGACAACGGTTTGAGCTTAGGTCTTCTACCATACACCGCCATTTTGGGATAAAAGGGTTGCGCTATAGGAACAGCGCAAGGCCCTACCTGAAGCTACAAGCCTAGGGAGAGCCCTCTCTTGATTCGCCCAGGTGAGCGTTGGTCCCGCACCCCTATTACTGTCCCACTCTGGCTGATTACTACACGTAGCGTGTGATGACTCATTTGTCTTTGGAATAGGTATCGGGGGATCACAAGCTAGCTGTGAACGCAAGTTGGGACCCAGGGTTGATCCCTGACATGATCACTCAAAGTTGCTATACTGGGAGCCTGCGGAACCTGGGGTGTAGTTTGGCAGTATTGGCGGGGGAACCCATTGCTGGCCCTCGGTGGTGCGACGATACAGCGCAGGGAAGGTACCGTTGGTCTGTGTGGGTCAACGCATTGATCAGAGGCAGTGGCTGGTAATATAGGGAGGGCCCACCAGTGGTATGCTCGCTGTAATCTAAATGCCACGGTGTCCGGTGGATATACGGGCTGACCGTGGCTTCGATCTGAACAAGATGGGCAGAGTTGACAGACCCAGTGTAAAATCACGATGAACACAGGAAGACGAAGGGACGAGAGAACGCTACCGTAGATGGGGAAAACGCGCAACATCAGACACAAGAAGAGACGGACTGCGACATTCCGCACCATGCTGACAGCTAAGGAAAAGGGCTTGAGAGGGTAGCCTCTCAGTGTAGGGTACAAAAATAGACTCACTATCATACCGGATGGACAGAATGTCTGAGAGACTAGATAAGCATGCAGAAAGGCTAGACATGGCGGAACGCAGAGCTATACAGGTGGAGGAGGCCCAGTCAACAATGGACACTGACCACAAGCAGATGGGGAGAGTGCTGCAGGTGCTGCAGGACAAAGCGGAGGACTTGGAAGTGCGCTCCCGATGAAATAACTGGAGGATCACTGGCCTTCCAGAATCGACTCAGACAGGCAACATGGAAAAATTAATTGAGAAACTCCTTGTCACCCTCCTAGGCAGTGAAACGTTTTCCCCCATGTTCGTGGTGGAAAGAGCTCACCGGTCCCTGGGCCCTCGCCCTATTCCTGGTGCCCCCCCTCCACAACCGATAATCGCGAGACTGCTGAACTATCGGGACAAAGACTCTGCGTTTTCAGCTGCCAGGGACAAACAATCATTACAGTAGGAAGGGGCCAACATCTCCTTGTACTCGGATTTCACACCACGAGTTCAGGAGGTGCGCAGACAGTTCTCCCGATTGAAGCGCCAGCTGAGGAATCAGCATCTAGACTACGCTATGCTCTATCTGGCCCGACTACGTGTGAACCGGCAGGGCCACTCACGTATCTTTACTGACCCGAAGGCACTGCAGAAGGCCCTGAAGGAGTGGGCCAATGACCAGCGTAACAGTCCAGAGCAGAGTTCCTTGGAGGGAGCTGTTGGAGGGCAACTAGACGAGCAGGACTGAACTCTTGCCCGCACGATTTCCAGTTAGAAGCGTTACGACTAAGGGGGTCTCTAGCAGTAACAGTACTGCCACGCAAGTGCTCTCGGTGGCAGGAGCTGAAAGTACTGAATTCAACAGGATTGTTTTGCACTGCATGTTGGGCCGAGATACAGTGTAAATTGCAATCGAAATAGACTCGGTGGGAGTGCTGCGCATGATACCTCTGTATACTCAGGTTATATGATGTATATGGTAGACTTGTTTTATAAAGCAGACGCACTATTACGACAGGTTGGCGGGAGGGGTGAGAGTAGCGACTAGCTAAGACGCATAGCTCCACTCGGCGAGCAACGTCTGCCCGCGAGTGAAATGCAAAGTTGGGTACTGTTTTGGGGAGGGAGGGGATCCTTAGTCACTGTTATGTAGTTTTGTAATCCTGACTATATTGAGGACCCAGGGGGTGTTTGCGGGTAAACTTCGTCAAGGCCAAGTTGGGGATGGCCTGGGGTGGGTGGGGGGAGGCCAGGGCATGAGACTCGAAAAGTTAAGCATTTATTTTGTGATATTCATGATTGCACATGGTAAGCACATACCCTATTTGTTCCATAGGCGGGCCTGGCGAAACAGGCAAGACACACCCCATGACAGAAACCAGTAGGTCCTCCAGGGTCACGAGTACTGACACACTCCGAGCACGTTAGAGGACTTAACGACCATAGGAAGCTCCGTAAAGTCCTGTCTTACTTGACGAGACACAAAATAGATATCGGGTTGCTGCAAGAGACACATCTCCCTCTAAACAGTCCTATGCTGCGTAGTTGATGTTTACTAGGTAACATACATGCAGCACGATTCACCACTCACGCACATGGGGTACTTACCTAGGTGAATCCCAGGTCCGCCCTAGCACTCGTACCATTAGACACGGACAGGGAAGGTAGATTTGTTATTATCAGGTCCAGAGGAAAGGACTTGGACCTTCTCATAGTTAATATTTACAGCCCAAATTTTGATAACCTTGATTTTTATGCTGCCTTGTTAGACAGGGTAGGCCTGCATGGAGAGGGGCAACTGCTTTGGGGTGGTGATCTCAATTTAGTCAGGAACCCGTACCTGGACAGATCGGGGGGGCCTGAGAGACATCTCATGGTGGCAGCTAGAATGGTGGAAGGCGCTATGGTGAGGTTTGACTTGTGTGATGTGTGACGCCAGAGGCATCCGGGCAAAGGGAGCTTTACGCACTACTCAGCCTATCATGACCTACACACCCAAATAAACTATTGGCTGGCTGCCAGGCAGTTAAATGAGAGAGCACACACATGCAAGGTACTTCCCCATACACTTTTGGATCACTCCCCGCTACTGCTAGTGCTAGACACCCCCAGAAAGGTTATCCCTCCCTTCACCTGGAGGTTTCCCCCTTACTCCTTGCTTGATGCGGTTTTTAAAGATGAAATGGCTGAAGCGATTGAAACATTTTTTGAGACCAACGTGGGGTCGGTAGATAGCTTTCAGGTAGTCTGGGAGGTGTTCAAAGTTTACATCCGCAGTGTCACTATGATCAAGCACTCTGGTGTTCTTAGGGCGATCCGCAAACGACTCATTGACTTAGAACAGAAGCGGGTGACCCTAGAAAAACGCCAACAGGTTGGTGCGGATGATGCAGTTGCACAGGAGATCAAAGCCCTGATGGTGGAATACCATGAGGCGGCTGATGCTTAAATAAAACACTTAGGTAAATATGCCACAGCACGGGCGTATGGAGAGAGTGAGAGGCCGGGGGCGGTTTTAGCCCAACTACTTAAGAAGCGGCGGGACAATACGGTGGTGGCAGAGATTAGATCGGCGGCGGGTGACACTCTATCTGAAGAGGCGGATGTTGCAGGCAGGTTTCGTCAATACTACTCTGAGCTATACGCTGCCCGTGGCGGAGGTATGGAGGAGGACATTTTGGATTACCTCACACATATAAAGCTACCATGGCTCACAAACACGCATCGTGAGTTTCTGATGAGACCCATTGAGAGAAGGGAAATCCTCTTGGCTCTTTCGAACATGAATGCGGGCAGCGCGCCCGGAGTGGACGGCCTCGCGGCTGCCTTTTATAAGGCATTCCTGGATCTACTCGTACCGTACAGTTGACTACGCTTTTTGATGATATATGTGTATCGGGAACCATACCACCCATGATGAGAGAGGAAATTATTGTTGCTATCCTAAAACTTGGTAAGCTCCCGGAAGAATGCGCTTATTACCGCCCGCTCTCTCTACCCAACGTAGATATGAAAATATTTGCAAAGATCCTGGCTAACCATTTGGTCCCTTTAATTCCAATCCTGGTTGCACCGGAACAGGCGGGGCTTGTGCCTGGCAGAAAATGGACCTATAACTTACGCACAGTGTTTGGCGCTCTACAACACACCCAACCAGAGATACAGGCGGTAGCAGGATTTCTTGACATGGAGAAGGCCTTCGACTCTGTTGAATGGCCTTTCATGAGACAGGTTTTAACTAGGATGGGCCTGGGGCCAGTGTTCCTTCAATTATTAGGAGTTCTGTAGAACGCTCCCACGGCCAGAATTAAAATAGGTAATCTAGTGACAGACTCTATACCTATTTCCAGAGGTATGCAACAGGGTTGCCCCCTGTCACCAATCTTATACGCGCTGGTGGTCAAACCTCTAGCTTGCACGCTCAGAGAATATCATAGACACAATGGCATATGGTTCCCGGGCTATGAACTAATAGTATCCACCTATGCTGACGATACGCTACTGTATGTCAGAGACCCTGAATGCAACCTCTCTGGGGTTCTGCGCATTTCAGTGCAGTGTCAGGTTTAGGAGTAAACTGGCCGAAGTCTATCATATTCCCACTTACACCGGCCATGACACCTTTCGAACCAGACTACCCGTTGCAGTGGTCAACGGAAGCGGTGAGATATTTGGGTGTGAGGGTGCATACTGATTCTGAGGTTGTGTTTAAAGAAAACTACGGAGTTGCTTTCAGCAAATTAGAAGACAACGTGGACGATTAAACTACCCCTGTCTCTGCTGGGCAGAGTTTCCATTATGAAAATGGTGGTACTGCCTTGATTTGTGTTTCTTTTCTCATATAACCCCTTAGTTCTTCCTTGCTCATTCTTTTGCTGGCTTACTAAGCTGATGGGAAAGTTGGCTTGGGCGGGCAAATAAGCACGAGTCAATTGGCAGGTTCTTACGCTGCCGTACCATATGGGGGGCTGGGACTTTGATTTATAGTACAGAGCAGCGCAGAGTGCGCAAGCTTACTTCTGGGTGCACGGTCCTCCGGACATTCCACATCTTAGAATAGAAACTGTAGTTGCTGCCCCACTATCATTACCGGCTTTGATGTTAAGGGCCGCAGACCGAAGGACAGGGATCTTAGATTCAACAAATGCGACTACTCACGCTTAGCACTACCTATTACAGTTACAGGCGGGCGCCATTCTTTACTCTCCGTCTGCCTGGCTAGAGTGGTATATCTGGCTGCCCCCGTGTAGGGATAAGGGGGTTACACACGCACTCAATTCGCTTGGAGTACAGACCATAGGTGATCTATTTAATGATGGCATCGCAAAGAATTGGGGTGATTTGGAGACGGGGGACGGTACACCTACTATTCTTACACGATTCCAGTTCCACAGAACAAGACACGCACTGCTTAACATTCTAGGAGATGACTTGATAGAACCTCCGGAGCTGCCAGCCTTGACCTACGTCATAACGGCGAAGTCGCCTTCCAGAATCGTGTCCAAACTCTATAAACTATCCATGTCATATAGGGAAAACCACTACACTAAAGCCCGATTAGCTTGGTAGCGAGACTTGAAACGGGACATAGACGACGCTATGTGGGCTTACTGCTGTTCTAGCACAAACTGCATCTCATCAAACGGACGACATAGATTGATTTACTTTAAGTATCTCAACAGAGTCTACTACACCCCAGAGAGATTGCATAGATACGGATTACGAGAAGATCCGGCCTGCGAGAGATGCAAAGCGCAGATAGCTGATTTCCTCCAGCTGGCCTGGTCTTGCCCGGGGATATCTAACTTTTGGGAATTTGTTTTTTAGGGAACTGGGACAAGTGGTTGAATTGACACTCACACCGGAACCTGCTCTTGCCCTGCTGGGTTATTCTAAACAGACACCTAAGGGAGTCCGCCGGTTAGTGGAAATGGGATTATTACTAGCTAAGCAAAGGGTGGCGATCTATTGGTCACGGGGATCGACACCCATGATAGCCCAGTGGTCACGCAATATGCAATACTGCAGCACTCAAACAGAAAATTTTAGTGACCTTCCTCCCCCACAAAGCAGACCTAAAAGCTTTTGGGAACTGTACAAAATGTACCCAGCAACCAAAGGGGTGGTTACGGTTGCTGCTGAAAGTGACTCACGGGAGCTGATTGGCAACTACTCCTGTCATATAGATACTTAGCTTTAGCCCTGATCTGACATACAAAGTGGGGTACATGTTGATTGTTTTTTACATGCTTACATTGCATTGGGACTGCAGAGGGAGGGATTGTGCGTTGAGGGGTGGGATGCTGCGGATTGTTAATATGATGTCTCTGGAAATAATTTATTTGCCGACCTCTTGGTACTCTGCTGTAACATTTTTGATTGCCGTGTGTCATTATTATTGCCACTTTGAAGTATTGAGTCTCAAGTCTGTTTTGAATAAAAACTCAATAAATCTTTTTTTTAAAAAGGATGTCGGTCAACATGTTTCATGCCCTCTAGTGTCTCTAGGATCCCGCCATTTCATCAGGACCTAAAAAAACACCCTGCTTGATACTCACTGAGGGACAGTATAAATAGGTATCTAAAGATTGATAACCGTACCCTCACCAAAAAATCACCAACTGTTGCCGGATTCCTCAGGGAAGAAATCAGCACAAGGCGATCCTCTGGATACGGATCTATAGGTGGGGGGGGGCAAAAGAAAATAAAGGAGCGGGGAGAGGAGAAAGAACAAGGGATAAAATCATAAAGCAGTACATACCAACATCAATTGTTAATGGTAGGCTACATCTTTCATGGTGGTGTGGGTTGACTATATTTATACTAGACTGTGTGCCTAGCTATCAGTGCACTGTGAAACTGCCGCTAAAGCGGCGATAAGGGGCTTGATAATATGCCCTAGAGAATTCCAATTGAAGCCCAGGTTTGTGGTCCTTCACACCAGAACCTGGGCTTCTATTGGAATTCTCTAGGGCATATTATCAAGCCCCTTATTGCCGCGTTAGCAGCAGTTTCCTGCCGCTAAAGCGGCGAAAATTCTATCGCTGTTCTTGATAATATGGCCCAATGTGTGCTGCATCTATGAGGTCCTATGTGGGGTAGAGGGCTAGCACGCTTTCCAGTCATGCAGCATAGGTGGAAGAATTAGTTATATACTGTCACCAATGATGATACCAATAAAAAGAAAGAGAGAAAACCCAAGAAGTGCCTCCCTGGGTCGGGGTGACATATATGTATGGGGCTGGTTAACAGTAATATGAAGGGCTCGTCCTCTGGTATGGCCATGTGGAAGGGGCCCCCTTGTGGGGAGCGTACTCATCATTGCCAGAGGACGACAGCAGAGTAAATCACTCTCGAGGTCCGGGACGCTAAGTAGCATCACACCCGACCATTAAGGATCAAGGAAAAGACGCAATCAGAATGTAGCGCGTCGGGAAATACAGACAGGAAAAAGAGAGTAAGAGACAGTGGTGTACTTACTAATGCTGGTAACGCAGTTGGCGACCGACCTACCATCCGTCCTTTCAGGAGTGGTGAGTTGACCGACCGCGTTCTGTGGTTAAGGCAGGTACAGCTTATGAGAATCCGGATCTGGGGAAGCTCCTGACTTGGAAGTGGACTCAAAATTGGCTGTCCAGGTAGAGGTTGGACACACAAAGCCGCCATCTTAGGTGTGGCAGAACTGGGACTCGCCACTGATGGGATCAGGCGGTGAGGGGGGCCATGGCAGGGAGCGCCGAGGAATGTGAAGCTGATGGAGGACAATTGCTGCAAGGCAATGGGAGGGTCATGTGAGCCATAGTCAAGCAGGGTCAAGGAGATAGTGCTGGGGACCAGAGTGGACCAGGAAGATTTCCTGTGTCCTGTGGAATACACAGAGTGATAGAGTCCACAAAGTGACCAAGGAACCACGTGGTGACTCTGTTGATCTCAAAACAGTGAGTGACTGGTTGGCAAGAAAAATGGGTCCAGATCGAGAAGGTGGGTCACGGTAAAGCACATGGAGGAGGGGGTAACTTCTGTAGCTGTTGCAAAACACTGAAAGGGTCATATGAGCCGTCATCACGGAGGGTCAAGAAGACAATGCAGGGGACCAGAAAGGACCACGGGGAATATCCTGTGTCCAGAAACCCGGCACACCTGGAACACAAAGTGACCAGGGGACCATGGGGTGACTCCGTTGACCTGGAAACTGTGAGTGACTGGAATGGCAAGAAAAGAGAAAACAAGCATTGGCATAGCCAATAGGTCTCTTTTGGGACCTTATAAGTATTTAGTTTTGCAGCACAATATCCTTGGTGCAACAACATCAACTGTTGCATGGTTAAACACTTATAAGGTCCCAAAGGCGAGACCTATTAGCTATGTCAATGCGTGTTGCTTTATGCCATTACAGGATCTGTGCACTAAACCATGTGCATGAAGGGGATCAACATGGTTATTAAACCCAACCATAAGTTGTAGGTTGATTTTTTTATACGTTATTTTTAATTATAGGGATCGCTGTTATGACATACATTTGCAAAAAAAAACCTTTTCCTTGCAAAAACAATATCCAAATACGCATTTTGTGATATGTGCTCCAAACAGAAATGTGTTATTCCTGCTGTCCTGTGTTTCACGAATGTTCAGTGATGTTTGCCCCTGTCTTTGTCCTGATATAACATTTTTAACACACTGGAATAGTGATGCACATTTAAGTTATTTTTCTCTTATTTACTAACTGGAAGTGCGCCAAGTTTCTCAATAATGACTTAAAGGAGGAAAGAAAATAGAATTAAAGAAGAAAATAAGAGTAAGAAAAAGGAAATAACGAAAGGACAAAATAAAGTCTAAAAAGCTGTTGAATGAAGAAGAAAGAAATGATAGGAAAAGAAAACAAATGGAGACATAAATCATAGAAAGGATAGAAAAATATCAAAACAAAAGAGGTAAAGAAAAAGATTAATAGGGTAAGGAGGTAAGGGAATAGAGAAATGATGAAAGAAGGAAGACTAAAAAATAAATAAATAGAAAATAAGAAACGGGGAGGGAGGGAGGAAGGAAAATAAAGAACAAGGGAAAGGAAGGAACTAAACATGTGCGTGCAGTTTTGAAGGCTTTTTAAGTACCATTGCACTGATACGATGTGTCCCTTATTTGCAACTATACATGAGCAAGTATATCTGCATGGAGTCAAGCGGAGATTCACAAAAACATTCGGAGGAGTATGCCAGGAAACCTTTGTAAAACTCTCCAAATCAGGTTTCTGCACCCATGCAAAGTGATAGAACTTTGAATGCAAACTTGTAAACGTTTATGTGAATGGGGCCAAAAACTCTTTACTAGCCATTTTATTTCAGTAGGATACGTACAATCACAGTTTACTGAAGCTGAACATTGCAAGCACTGCCAGTCGTAGGTAGGGCACAGCGCTGTCCTTCACGAAAAAATTACAATTATATACATGCAATGCAATGCATGAAGACGGCCGTGGCACATGCGAAAACACACCAACGAAGCAAACTTCCAGTCACGTGATGAGAGGCACGAATAACTAACTCACTGCTCACTATTTAGAATGTGCGCGCAGAGGAAAACCAACATGAGCTCGCGTAAATGGATAACGAGTTCCCAAAAGAGGCACAGTGGTGAAAGCGGCAATAAAGAGGCGCCCATAAGACAAGGAGGTGTTGACATGAAAGAGCACATGGAATCTCGGGTTCCTGGAGCATGCTGGGAATGTCTGTCTGGACTCTCACCGACGGCTCGTGGGAACAGACGCTCTTCTCCAATGATCAGTCCAATCAAGTTATAAATAATATCGGGGCTCCAGACGTGCTGAGCCAGTTAAAAGTCAAGGATTGCAATCACAGTAAATGGTACTGTCCAGTCACAGTCACCATCGAACATCTCAACCAGGCAATTCAAAAGCATGCATCCTGCCCCTAACGAGGGCACAAGTCCTAACAAGCGCTAAAACACAAGCGCGACGGCTAAAGGAGGGGGAGCAGCAGGTGAGCCTGCGAGTGGTGCATGCGCACGCACCTGGAAGAGCGACGGCTAAAGGCAGATGGTTCCTGTGCGTGTTAAGGTGAGCCTGCAAGTGGAGCGCACGCGCGCACCTGGAAGAGCGACGGCTAAAGGCAGATGGCACCAGATAGCGCCTGTGCACGTTATTGTGCACATAACCGCACGCTCGAGGCCAGAAAAAGCTTGTGGTAGGACTTTTAAAAACCCACTTACTAAATGTCTCGCCAGAGCAGCGCATGCGCTGGCACAGGCGAGACCTAATGTGTCCAAGTAAAAGAGGTGGGCCATGGTAGAGCACATGGAGCGGTTTGTATGGGCCACTTTGGACAAGGAAATCCATCCCTCATGTTGTTTCTTTCAGAACAGATTGTCTTTACCATGTGTGCATGGGCTTTTAAGATCGTCCATTGTAAGTCATTAGGTTAATAGCCTTACTCTTTGTAAAGGGAACTCATTTTAGTAGTGTCCTTCCTGCATTGGATATTGCTGTGATGTTCAGTTATGCTAGTTTTTACCTGTCTGGTGGTCATGGCAATATATATTTTTCGGCATGGACTTGTGATCAAGTATATGCAGTCCTTTGTTTTGCAATTTGTGTGAGATGTTTGAGACCATGTACTCGTACTTAGCTGAATCTCTTTGGAAGGTTTTGCCACGTGACTCACACTACATGATCAGCAGGGGAAATGGCCATTGACGGGTGAGACCCCAGAGAGTGTTGAGTGTTGTCCTTTCGGGGAGCCTAGAATGTACAATGTTATCTCTGAGGTAGGGGTGCTCTTGAAGGCGAAACGTGGTCCTGCTGGAGATGGGTTCCCTGTGTGTAATATAGACCAGTATTTTTCGATAATGCGTTTGATCTGGATCGAGTAGGAGGTAAAGGCTGTGACACATGTCAAGGCTTCATTTGGATGACGATTCCTTGTTTCCAGGAGGGCCTCCCTATTGTAATTTCTGGCTCTTTTGCATGCCAATTCTACCATCTTGGGAGGGTATTTCCTATTGATCAAGTTGATAGTGAGAGTTGCTGCCTGTTCTTTAAAATCTCGTGTGGTGCTACTGTTACAGCAAAGCCGTAGGAACTGCCCAAATGGTAAGTTGTCGCACAGGTGTTTAGGTGTTGTATCTTCAACAGCTATTGTAATCAGTCACTTTTTTGTAACTGGTTGTGTGTGGTCTTCCATCCTTGATAGATATCAGGAGGTCCAGAAATGGAATCAGAGTTCCTAAGATGTGAATGGGAAATCTAAAAAATGGATTGAGTGTATTAACCCACTCACAGAATCTCAGGCACGTCTCTGGCTTGCCTCACCACAGTACAAGAATGAAATCAATGTAACGTTGTCAACTAATAATGTTGGCAAAATAGTGATTGTCATTCGTAAGGATGTGAAGTGTCTCGAAGTCAGCCATGTAAAAACAGGCTAGGCTCGGGGCAAAGGTGCTGCCCATTGATGTGCCCTGTTTTTGATGGTACAATTGTTCTTGAAATTGAATGAATATATTTTAGAGCTAGGGTGGCACAATCCAAGATAAAACTAATAGGGGTAAGGGAAGTCCACATCTCTGCTAGCTGTGTCAGTTCAATGACCTCTATAGTTGCATCTTGTGGGATGTTGGTGTAAAGGGCTTCTACGTCTAGGGTGACTAATAAGTCAATAGGGACATCCAGCCCCTATAAGTAGCTAGGGTCCTCACACACCCTAAGGGATATCATGCTTCATCATAGGGCAGCTCCTCGTTGGGCCGGCGCTGCAGTAAGGATAGTCAGGGTTTTAAGGATCAGAGTAGACTAGGGTTAAGGTATAGTCAGTGTTATTCAGGTTCAGAAATGGTGTTGAGTGGTAGTAAGGGGCTTTAAGGTCCTTGAAAGTGTAGGTTTAAGGAGTAGCAAGGGCTTTATAAAGTGCAGTTAGAATTTCTGTTTCAAAGGGCCATCTTGTTTGAGACAGAAAGATCAAATATCACTGTTCAGTGGTCTGAATCTCTATGTGTGATTTTTACAGAGCTGTACTTGTGTCTCATCCTTTTGAACTATAGAAAACAGATTTGGATATGGCTGACGCACCTTTTGTTGTATCATTGGGTCTATTACTAGCCATCAAACAGAAATGGTCCATCGGGGCCAAGTTTAGTGTTGGCCATATGACCTAGTCCAGTATGGATACACTGGGTTTTACGAAATGTAAATCGTAATTATTTGTAAATTCCACCAAAGGACTGGGACGAACCTAGTGAGCTGAATTCGAATTATACTGCTTAGCCATGGCCTTGTTCTAAGAATATGCTGGTGAGATGGTTTACCTACCTTGCATTTCTAGTTACATTATGAGTGCTCTCACATGCTCCTAAATCATTTGGGAACTTTCTACTGATGGTATGTCAGCGCATGGTACTATATGTCCTTGAAGGACGAGGCATGTGAACCCCTGTATGTACTAATACATTCATTTTGGAACAAAGCTACCAGTCACCCTTTATCGGCGCGAAGAGTTCAAGTACTTTTTCAGCTGAACACTTGCATGTGATTTCGATTTTTTTTTAGTATATTATGATACCTTATGAGGATGTTAACATGTGTATGGTGCATTATTCGTAAGTGACTCTAGATTATGTACTCTCTTTTACCACCTGGGACCGGGCTGGTCATTCATCCCACTGGGCGTTTGCCTGGGAGCTGGAGCCTTCAGAGGGCGGTTTTAAATGCTCCAGCACTTTGTTGGCGTTTCTGTCACTTCCAGCATGCACTGCGGGGGCTTATGAAAAGGAAAGAGAGAGACCAGAGAGAGAAGAAAAGAGTGAGGGGAGGAAGGCAGTGAGTGGGCTGGTTTGAAAAATGCTTCTTGGTCTGCTTTTGTTTCTGAGTCCGGCCATGCCCACAATAAGGGTAGGTCCACGCAGCGATGCGCACAAGTGGTGTTTCAGAGTGGGTCTAACTGCAGGCACTGTTTATTCTATAGGTCTCTGGGCTGAGGGTCCATCTCACACGCGACAGACTGCCTGAAGAGATTTTTAACTCTTTAACGCCCTTGCAGAGCCCAAGAGGGCTCCATTTCCATTTTGCGACCAGCAAGAGCGTACAGTATAGGCACTGACATTTGCAGTGGGACAGTGAAGTGCTGTACCATTTCGAAAGATTGGGAAAAGCTAATTTACATTTTCAATTCCTGCCCATAGTTTCCATAGCCTTGGCCTTTAACCCAAATGTAGTCCTGTAAAACTAGCTCCCCATGTAGTACTCCAATAGAGATGGGAAACCTCAGTTAAAGGTAAGGCGAATCTTAATATTCAGAAGAGGATGGTTTATGTATTTCAATCCTTGTGACGTGTTTTCATTTTTATGGCAAGCCGAATGCACATCGCAGACCAGATTTAAATGCCATTTTTAGGTCTCGCCTGACCCAGCGCATGCGCTGCTCTGGCGAGACTTTTAGTGAGGGCTCAAAAAATGCTACCATAGCCAGCCTAGAGCTACAGTGCATGTGCGTGGGCGCGCGCTTATGAGCAGAGGCACCATATGGCAAACCTCCTCATGCTCATTAAGCGCCCGCGATCACTTTCACTTTCGCAGTGCCCCTTTGAGGTTCTCGTTCAAAGAACATCAAACATCAAAGTACATGTTGTTGTGTTAATGCTTTTAAATCGTCATGCTGAACAGTGAACCACAAAGGTGTCCTTGGCAAAGGTGTGCAGACTCAACGTGGAGCAGAGAACATCATGGGACAAAAGAGAAGCATGTATAGATTTTGTAACCCTAATTCCACATCTACACACCCTGAAGATATCTATAACTTCAGGATACATCAAGTAATCTACACTTCTATGTGCACTTACCTTTTGATATTCTGGTCCTCGACATTTTCTCAGATATTATTGTATCACAATACTCCTATTCCCAACACTCAGACCCACACCACACCCACACACACAACCACACACACAACCACACACACACACACACAACCACACACACACAACCACACACACACAACCACACACCCACAACCACACACAACCACACACACAACCACACACACAACCACACACACAACCACAATCACACACACAACCACACACACACACAACCACACACAAAACCACAACCACACACCACACACAACCACACACACAACTACAACCACACACACAACCACATACACACAACCACACCCAACCACACCCACAACCACACACCCACAACCAAACACACACAACTACACCCACAACCACACCCACAACCACACACAACCACAACCATACCCAACCACAACCACACCCGACTACACAACCACACACACACACACAACCACACACATACAACCACAACCACACACACACACACACACACACACACAACCACACACACAACCACACACACAACCACAACCACACAACTACACACACAACCACACACACACAACCACACACAAAACCGCACACACAACTACACACACAACCACACACACACACACAACCACACACACAACCACACACAACTACACACACAACCACACACACAACCACACAACCACACACAACCACACAACCACACACACACACACAACCACACACACAACCACACACACACACAACCACAACCACACACGACCACACACACAACCACACACAACCACACATCCACACACACACCCACAACTGCACCTGCACCCACAACCATGCCCACACCCACAACCGCACACACAACCACACACATGCACACACAACCACACACACACACAACCACACACACACACAACCACACACAACCACAAATGACCACACACACAACCACAACCACACACACACACAACCACACACACACAACCACACACACACAACTGCACCCGCACCCACAACCGCACCCACAACCACACCCACAACCGCACCTGCACTCACAACCGCACACACAACCACATGCACACAACCACACGCACACAACCACACACACACACACAACCACACACACACAACCACACACACACAACCACACACACAACCACACACACAACCACACACACAACCACACACACACAACCACACACACAACCACACACACGACCACACCAAGCATTGGCATAGCCAATAGGTCTCGCCTTTGGGACCCTATAAGTGTTTAGCCACGCAACAGTTGATGTGATTGCACCAAGGATACTGTGCAGCATAACTTAATTTTTAGAAGGTCCCAAAAGCGAGACCTATTGGCTATGTCAATGCTTGTTACAGAAGGTCTGGGGAAGAAATCCTCTTGCTATTTCTTTCCAAAGCAGAAGAACCAATTTGAAAAGATCTAGGTCAGCACAACAGCAACAACTAATAAATAACATTCATCATGGTGCGTTCATGAAGACGTCCCTTGTTTATACATCAAAGGCTGTGTGGTACATGCTAAAGTCTTAGGAGACTCACTGTATAAGCTACGCTTACCAATTAGCATATCTGAGCCAATTAAGGATAGAAAATGTAATTCTATTTGCTCAAAATTATCAGCACTAAAACTCTAATTCTTTCAAAGGAACCAAAATGTGCTTTGCCTACTAAACAACCTAACTTGCAATGGTTTTTTTCGCCTTGTTCAGTGTCTGGTTTCTAAAAACAAAACAATTTTCATTAATATTCGTGTGACTGCTGGCAATAATTGTATAGAATATTCCAAGCACACCGTTTAGACCCCAGCAGAAATACTGGTGTGAATAAAATATAGAATATTGGCCAGATGTACTAAGCAGTTTTGCAATTACAAACCCTACAATTTATAAAATCACAACTGCGACTGCAAAAGGGCTGTTTCCAATGTACAAAATCCATTTTACAAGTTGTAAAGGTTTTTTCGACTCATAAATGGGTTTTGCGACCTATACAGAATTGCAATTTGGAAGGGGCGTTCCTTCAGAATTGTAAGTTGATATGGCATGTGTCCATGGCTTGCGTTTGCAGTTCTGATGCCATCTATTGACCATTTACCGATTCCTCAAAAGAGGTGGTAACTGACTCTCAAAGGGGAATGGGACCTCTAGTAATCCCTTCCTGTTTGAAAATCGTATTGCCAACCTCAGGGGGAGTAGGTTTCCTGATGTTTTCCCAAATTGGAAACTTTATGGGGCATATTATCAAGAACGGCGTTAAAATTATCGCCGCTTTAGCGGCAGGAAACAGCCGCTAAAGCGGCGATAATGAGCTTGATAATATGCCCTTGAGAATTCCAATAGAAGCCCATGTTCTGGTGTGAACCTGGGCTTCTATTGGAATTCTCAAGGGCATATTATCAAGCTCATTATCGCCGCTTTAGCGTCTGTTTCCTGCCGCTAAAGTGGCGATAATTTTAACACCGTGCTTCATAATATGCCCCTATGTTTTTTTAAAGCAGCACCGGTTCCTATGAGGAACTTGGGTTAAAACTAAATGTTTCCAGTTTGGAAGTGCATACACAGGGATGGGGGGGGGACCCAATGGGGACCCATCCCAAGTAGGCCACCATCCCTGTGTTTGCATCCAATAACGGGGCAACATATTGCAAACTGTCTAATTAGCATTCATTAGGTAGGTCATTCTGTGACCCCCCCCCCCCCCCGAAATGTGATTTTGCGAACCGAATAGTGCAGTTCACAAAATCAGAGTCCATTTTTATAAAGTCAGTTTGCAATTTACAACTACATTATGCTAATGGGCTCTTAGTATATCAGTCACGCTTGCTTTGTAAGAGTACATCAGATACATAGAGACAATGGATAGCATTGCTTGAATTTTTGATGAAGGGACAATGTAATGCATTACTTCATAAACGAAAAGAAGGGATCACTTCACAAAAATCAAAGGGCCATCAGTGACAGCACCTATCCTTTGAAATCTCGCTCTTGATGACATCACAGAACTCAAAGCAACATTCTCAACACAACATTAATTTAAAAAATATCATCACTGGCAGCACCGCCACACTAAGTGACAACATGAAATTCAATTGCAAACTTTAAAAAAAATATATCTTTAAAATGTCACTTGAGAAGATGTAAGTATCCAAAATAATCACTGTTGTTCTAAATGATTTTGTTACCACTTGAAATGTTAGGGTGTCCAAGAATAATCTGCAACCCAAAGTTAAGGTGGTAAAAATACTGATGCATAGTGGATGTATGGCTTTACCTTGACATATTAATGTCCCTACTCCATTATTTCGTTCTTACCTTTGCTTCCTCTGTCTTATGTTGAAATTAGTGTAAGGTCTTAGTATCAGTAAGGCAAAGTAAATATGTGGAAGTAATGGTGTTGCTAAGGAAACACTGGTTAAGTAAAGGGCATGGGGAATGACATTAATAGATAGAACTTTGTGCTTTCAACAATGCCGACGGCAGCGGGGTGAGCCCGATAGACCGCTGCTGTTGAGGCGCGTCGCTCCTCCCCTTCCTCTATTCCCACGAGCTGCATCCGGGTCGTCTTCAGCCGTGAAGCGTGTACGAGGAGCCAGGAAGGAGCCGGTAAGCCATGTAGCGGGCTGAAGACCGCAATGAAGTCCCCAGGGCCGAAGTAGCACGGAAGCCAGCAGCGGTCAACGGTTGGAACCACAAACTGATAATGCACCACAAAGTAGAGTCCTGGATGTTGGCTGAGGGTGAAGGACCATGAAGACTGTGAGGCCTTTTGTCGAGCCACAGATCCCATGAGGAATAAGGAAGTGAGGAAGACACAGCAGGCACAATGTACTGGAGGCGGTGAGGTAACCAGGTGTTGGGCGGGAGCCTCCTTTATGTAGCCTAGTATATGTATCGCTGCCCTTGACAATCTTGAGAGGCTTCCCTGGTGAGGGGGGAAAAAAAGCGTTACCTTCTACCGGATAATTTTATGCAGATGTCCTTGTTTCCTCTCTATACAGTCCAAGAGGCTCGGGGGCTGAGGAGTGTGCTAGGTGTGAGCAAGGAGCAGCAGCCTGATGAAAAGTGGTCTCTGGCCAAATAGAGTACCCTATAGCCCTGTAGCTGAGGCCTGTGGCTGAAAGCAATTCACTCTGAAGTTCGGGACCCAAAGTATGCACCAGATGGTTTTGAGAGTACTAGAAGCAAGAGCTACAGCTGAGGCCCCTACCCGGCAGCAATGACTCAAAAAGCAAAGAGAAAAGCAGCAGAAGCACGTCTATTGGCGTCTAAGAGAGGAAGAGCCATACAGAAAAAGAGCAAAGCAATTAACATTACAAGCAATTTGACACTTTCAGGTGATTCCCCTCCGGTGCATACCCCCCCAGGGATGTCCCTAGTCTCCTCAGGGTCCTCACCAGAAATTGTCGCCGGCACGGTCAATGGCAGGGGCACTGGTGGAGAAGGAGCTACGGTCCCAGGCAGGATACAAGGTATGGAAACTCCACAACTCGTTAACATGCATCGGGAGATTAATGGAGGGGGGAGCGAGGCCCCGGCTCCACAAAATACTATAGGGGCAGCAACTGAGACGAAGAGTGCAACGACAGTGTCTGCCAACCTTTCAAAAGACTACCCTCTATTTTCAAAAAATCTAAAGGTAATCCAGGTAACCACCAAACTGCCCTTTGCGGATAAGGTATCCCCTGGCGGGGCAGCTCAAATTACCCTGGGTATGGTGTTTGCCAGCACTACGGGTCATGATAGCCAGGCTCCACGAGAGAACAACCCCGAGGGATCTATACAGGCTGCTTTGGGGGAAGGTGGTGATGCTCCTATTCAGCAGCCAGTGACACCAGGTGGCCTTGGGCTTTTCTCTCCCTCAGTATCCAACGGTCTCCAGCTGAAATCCTCGGCCAAAGAGTGGGATCCACCTATTCAGCAGGGCGATGCAAGCGCAAGCGTAACTGTAGCTGCTGGTGGAGAAAGTATTATCATGCCCCAACCTTCGATGTACTCGACGGATCAAATGCATAAGCTTTTTTAAACTATCTTGGGAGAAATACGCAATTGCAAATCCACACAGGCCCAGGAACTATCTCTACTATCTCAGAGATTAGATAAAATTGAGTCTATGGTACAGCAAATAACAGAGCGTTTTAAAGAACTGGAACAACGTGCATCAGATATCGAGGTATGTGACTCGGATATTGCCTCTCTCCAGAAAAAGCTACAGTCCTCACAGTTAAAGTTGGATGACATGGAAAACTATGCAAGATGATCAAACCTGTGTTTCACAGGGATACCGGAGGATAGTGAACGTCTAAATGGCCAGTCCAATCCTCTAGTCTATATAGAGTCATTGATCAGAGACCACATACTTGATAAAGCGCCGGAGGACCTTACTATAATGAGGGCCCACAGAGTTCCCTTCCAGAGAGCTCCGTGGGCCAAGTACCTTAGGACAATGATCGCCAATTTCTCAGATTATCGGATTAGAGAGGCTATCCTAATCAAAGCAATCCAAAAAAGAGACATTGTTCTACCAGACAGAGCCAAAGTGACAGTGTTCTCCGATATGTCAGCATCTGCAGCACACAGACGGAGGGACTTTGTGGACATGATGGGTCAATTTAAGAATGCAGGAGCACAGGTCTCCATCGTCCAGCAGTCCAAGTTGAGAGTTTTATGGAAAGTAAAGTTCCATCTCTGCTCTTTTCTGGAGAAAGCTCAAGAACAACTACAAACGATTACTCAAGCACATGGCAAATAGGGAAAGGGTCGCTATCTGAGCAGAGCTTGACCCTCAGGACTTCAGAACTCTAGAATTATAGATAGTAATGCAAAATTGAGATATTTCTCATAGTTTAGGGCCAGCACTTTAAGCATTTTATGCACTTGTTCATTTCAACTCTGTGTACTTTACGATCGTATTTTGCTCTCTTCGACGCGGCTCATGTATATGCTGCTTCTACTAACTCTCTATATTTTAAGGATTCCCTTTTCTCTAGGGGTAACCCTATTGTATTTGCACTTTAGGGCACTTTAGTTTCATGGAGACATGGCAGTTTGTAGACGCAGGCGGGACAAGCTTGTTGTAATCAATTAGTTATGGAACACCCGAAACTGATCCCTACTTTTTCTTTCCTGACTAAGACGGGTAGTTTCATGAATTCCTAGTTTGACGTATTATAGATCATGGCCGGCAGAACCAGCGCAAGTGGGCTCATAGATATATTTAAAGCTCAAGTACTTCCAATTTTTTGAGAAGGATAACACTTCATGCATTTTAAGCAGGGGATACTCTTTAAGAGCTACTCCGGGGGCTAGAAAGGAAAATGTATATGCTATATGTCACTGAGGTGGGGAGGGAGGATAGACGTGCGACTAGGTGCCAAGTCAAGGCACCCTTGTACGATGGGGAGACTGGGGAGGCGAGATAAAGGCTACCTCCTTCCTCAGGTAGTTTGGGGAGGGCAAAGGTAGGGGGGTTGGAGGTTGAAGCATAAAAAAGGGGGCAGTAGTAGCAGGCAAGTAAGAATAAGAATCAGAATCAAGTCAGGAATGTAATCAAGATCGGCAAGCAAGGGAGATGTGGGGGATGTTATGCCACTAGGCGACGTCGGGCAATTCCACTAAGAGGGATGTTGCAAAAGGAAGTATGGCAAAGGAGAGAGCATAATGTGATTATGTGGGCTGCATCAAGGTGCCATGCGCTAGTTTGAGGGATGTCTCAACCAATAAAAGTAATTACATGTAATGTAAATGGTTTTTCGAATGCACGGAAAAGAGGAGCAATGTTAAATGTTTTTCCCCGCAGGTGATCTTTCTACAATCAAATTCCACTTATTTTACACTCCCCAAGAAATATGCTCATTCATACTGTGCCTCATCACATTCTGCGGTTCGGGGGGGGGGGGGGGGGTAGCTATTCTACTCTCTTCCGCTCTAGATTGGGAGATTGGAAAAGTGATTTGAGATGTAGGTGCAAGGTGGATCTGGATTGCGATTTAAGTTAATGGTGTACACTTGGTGTTGCTGAATTACTATGGGACGATCTTTGATGATACTGGGCCTCTAAATAAGACATATGATCTGCTAATAAATGCCCAGGTTATTATACTAATGGGAGGCGATTTTAATTTTATCCAAGACCTGGGTCTGGATACTTCGAATAAGGGTAAAAAAACAACTAAAACCATAGACAGCTAGACTGTTAAGAATTATCAAAGAAGATTTCGCATTAGTTGATCAATGGCGCCTCAATGACCTAGGCCTTGCTCAGTTTACCTGCTTCTCAGCTAAATATAAAACAGCCTCCCACTTAGATATTGGAGAGAGGCGAATCCACTATTTTCAGATCATTCATTAGTCTCTCTGGTGTATATTTACCCTCCCCAAAAAAACATAACAGTAGATGGTATTTTGATAAAGCACTGCTCTCGGATCAAAACTGGATCACTGACATTTGTGAATTCATACTATAGTTTTATGAGGAAAATATTAATACAGCATCTGGTTTAATGATATGGGAAGCTTTTAAGGCCACATTTCGGGGTAGGGTAATTGCATACAGGGCAAATCTTTATAAAACTAGACAGCAGAAGATCTAAGGACTTCGGAATGCTGTGGATCAAGCAAGGTCAGAACTTATGTCTAAGCCCTCAGGAAAGTCTGAGGAAGAAATTCCGCTGCAGGATTCAACAATGGCAAAGGAGCAATTACATTTTTTTTACTCTGGAAGATATCTCGGGAAGTAATGCATTCAAACAGAATGTGTATGAAGAAAGCCAACACATAGGCATATTTTTAGCTTGGTCAACGAAAACGTAACAGAGTAGGCAACTAATTTCACAGTTAAAAGACCCCAGTACCACCAATCTGATTACCAACAAAGACAGAATTGCTGAGATCTTCGTGTCACATTTTGAGAAAACATATGCGTGACCCAGTTAGTTAGCACGCAGGCCCTTGAGGACTATTTCAGCTCGGTCCAGCTGCCTATGGTTACTGAGGATGAGTGTAAGGTTCTGGCCGAACCGATCACATCTATAGAACTCAGGGATACTATAAAAGAAATGGCTAGTGTGAAGGCAAGTGGTAATTATGGGATACCAATCGAGGTTTATAAGGTGTTCATTGATGAACTTTCCCCCATGTTAGTTTCTTTGTATAATCAGATTATGGATGGCTTGCCTGTCCCTGATAGATTTAAGGAAGCAGTCGCTATCACTATCCTGAAGAAGGATAAGGATCTGACAGATCCAAGTTCCTATCGTCAAATCAGTCTATTAAACATGGACTACAAGAGGAAATTCAACACCTCCTGCAGAGCAGCCCGAACCTTTCTTCTCCGAAGACGAAGAGGACCACCACACCTTCGACTCCGACGCCCTCCAACAGCCCGTGGAGAGCCTCCGCACCCCACCTCCAGTTGCAGGGCAGCCCAGCTGCTACGAGCAGAACCCACCCCCTGCACAGAACACACAGCAGGCAGCTCCCACCACCACGGCTGCCTCCCAGGACCCCAGTGACGAACACATGGCCTTCCAACGCCGTGTATTGGGGTGCCAGGAGAAGCTGGCTGAACAGGTGCAGGTGGGGTTCGACCGCATGGCAGACAAACTAGATGCCATCGT